>NC_086449.1:145740481-146340481 GCF_028390025.1 Pseudophryne corroboree
TTACCAAGGTAATGGCCGAAATGATGATACTCCTTCGAAAGAAGGGAGTTTTAGTTATCCCTTACTTGGACGATCTCCTGAGAAGGGCAAGATCCAGGGAACAGTTGGAAGTCGGGGTAGCACTATCTCAGATAGTGCTGCGGCAGCACGGTTGGATTCTCAATATTCCAAAATCGCAGCTGATCCCGACGACACGCCTTCTATTCCTAGGGATGATCCTGGACACAGTCCAGAAAAAGGTGTTTTCTCCCGGAGGAGAAAGCCAGGGAGTTATCCGAACTAGTCAGAAACCTCCTAAAACCAGGCCAAGTGTCAGTGCATCAGTGCACAAGGGTCCTGGGAAAAATGGTGGCTTCCTACGAAGCAATTCCATACGGCAGATTCCACGCAAGAACTTTCCAGTGGGACCTGCTGGACAAATGGTCCGGATCGCATCTTCAGATGCATCAGCGGATAACCCTGTCACCAAAGACAAGGGTGTCTCTCCTGTGGTGGTTGCAGAGTGCTCATCTTCTAGAGGGCCGCAGATTCGGCATTCAGGACTGGGTCCTGGTGACCACGGATGCCAGCCTGCGAGGCTGGGGAGCAGTCACACAGGGAAGAAATTTCCAGGGCTTGTGGTCAAGCCTGGAGACATCACTTCACATAAATATTTTGGAGCTAAGGGCCATTTACAATGCCCTAAGCCAAGCAAGACCTCTGCTTCAAGGTCAGCCGGTGCTGATCCAGTCGGACAACATCACGGCAGTCGCCCACGTAAACAGACAGGGCGGCACAAGAAGCAGGAGGGCAATGGCAGAAGCTGCAAGGATTTTTCGCTGGGCGGAAAATCATGTGATAGCATTGTCAGCAGTGTTCATTCCGGGAGTGGACAACTGGGAAGCAGACTTCCTCAGCAGGCACGACCTCCACCCGGGAGAGTGGGGACTTCACCCAGAAGTCTTCCA
The DNA here is from genome assembly GCF_028390025.1 of Pseudophryne corroboree. Classification (NCBI taxonomy): domain Eukaryota; kingdom Metazoa; phylum Chordata; class Amphibia; order Anura; family Myobatrachidae; genus Pseudophryne; species Pseudophryne corroboree. The sequence continues at coordinate 145,741,429 of NC_086449.1, forward strand.
CATGATTGCAAACCGTTGGGAAAAACCAAAGGTGGACATGATGGCGTCCCGCCTAAACAAAAAATTGGACAGGTATTGCGCCAGGTCAAGGGACCCTCAGGCAATATCTGTGGACGCTCTGGTAACACCGTGGGTGTACCAGTCAGTGTATGTGTTCCCTCCTCTTCCTCTCATACCAAAAGTACTGAGAATTATAAGACGGAGGGGAGTAAGAACTATACTCGTGGCTCCGGATTGGCCAAGAAGGACTTGGTACCCGGAACTTCAAGAGATGCTCACGGAGGACCCGTGGCCTCTACCTCTAAGAAGGGACCTGCTCCAGCAAGGACCCTGTCTATTCCAAGACTTACCGCGGCTGCGTTTGACGGCAGGGCGGTTGAACGCCGGATCCTGAAAAAGGCATTCCGGATGAATGAAGTCATCCCTACCCTGATCAAGCCAGGAAGGATGTAACCGCAAAGCATTATCACCGCATTTGGCGAAAATATGTTGCGTGGTGCGAGGCCAGTAAGGCCCCGATGGAGGAATTTCAACTAGGTCGATTCCTGCATTTCCTGTAAACAGGAGTGTCTATGGGCCTGAAATTGGGGTCCATTAAGGTTCAAATTTCGGCCCTGTCAATTTTCTTCCAGAAAGAACTAGCTTCAGCTCCTGAAGTTCAGACGTTTGTAAAAGGGGTACTGCATATACAGCCTCCTTTTGTGCCTCCAGTGGCACTTTGGGATCTCAATGTAGTTTTGGGGTTCCTAAAGTCACATTGGTTTGAACCACTTGAATCTGTGGAGTTAAAATATCTCACATGGAAAGTGGTCATGTTGTTGGCCCTGGCCTCGGCCAGGCGCGTGTCAGAATTGGCGGGCTTTATCCTGTAAAAGCCCTTATCTGATCTTCCTTTCAGACAGGGCGGAATTGAGGACTCGTCCTCATTTTCTCCCTAAGGTGGTTTCAGTGTTTCATCTGAACCAACCTATTGTGGTACCTGCGGCTACTAGTGACTTGGAGGACTCCAAGTTGTTGGACGTAGTCAGGGCCTTGAAAATATATGTTTCCAGGACGGCTGGAGTCAGAAAATCTGACTCGCTGTTTATCCTGTATGCACCCAACAAGCTGGGTGCTCCTGCTTCTAAGCAGACTATTGCTCGTTGGATTTGTAATACAATTCAGCTTGCACATTCTGTGGCAGGCCTGCCACAGCCAAAATCTGTAAAAGCCCATTCCACAAGGAAGGTGGGCTCATCTTGGGCGGCTGCCCGAGGGGTCTCGGCTTTACAACTTTGCCGAGCAGCTACTTGGTCAGGGGAAAACACGTTTGCTAAATTCTACAAATTTGATACCCTGGCTGAGGAGGACCTGGAGTTCTCTCATTCGGTACTGCAGAGTCATCCGCACTCTCCCGCCCGTTTGGGAGCTTTGGTATAATCCCCATGGTCCTTACGGAGTTCCCAGCATCCACTAGGACGTCAGAGAAAATAAGAATTTACTTACCGATAATTCTATTTCTCGTAGTCCGTAGTGGATGCTGGGCGCCCATCCCAAGTGCGGATTGTCTGCAATACTTGTACATAGTTATTGTTAACAAAATCGGGTTATTGTTGTGAGCCATCTATCCAGAGGCTCCTCTGTTATCATGCTGTTAACTGGGTTCAGATCACAAGTTGTACGGTGTGATTGGTGTGGCTGGTATGAGTCTTACCCGGGATTCATAAATCCTTCCTTATTGTGTACGCTCGTCCGGGCACAGTATCCTAACTGAGGCTTGGAGGAGGGTCATAGGGGGAGGAGCCAGTGCACACCAGGTAGTCCTAAAGCTTTACTTTTGTGCCCAGTCTCCTGCGGAGCCGCTATTCCCCATGGTCCTTACGGAGTTCCCAGCATCCACTACGGACTACGAGAAATAGAATTATCGGTAAGTAAATTCTTATTATATATATATATATATATATATATATATATATATATATATATATATATATATATATATATATATATATATACACACACACACACACACACACACACACACACACACACACACACACACACACACACACACACACACACACACACACACACACCCTAATAAAAAAAATCTTAATCTGTGTTGGCGTGGGAACATTTACATGTGCATTTGTGAATGTCTGTGTTCTGTTTCTTTTCAACCACATGGGGGGGCATCCAATTACTGCGGGTACACCCCCATGCCGGCACTTATCGCATAATCTGCCATAAACAGCTACCGGAGCCGCAATAACACATAGGATCGGTGACGTATCCCCAATCCCATGTGTTTTTGCGCGATCGCTGGTCCATTTTTCAGCCAATGAAAATGGCCTGTAGTAATATACAGCGATAATCACCATCTGATTGGCTGCAATTGTTCATGTGTAGTGATCCTTTTTTTATTGAAATATTTTCAGTTTGTTCTGATATTGTAACTGTATATGGATATGTAAAATTGCCACAGAAGTCTCTTCCACGCTTTTATTGCAGTTATGCCGTGACGCATGTGGTTTCTGAACAGAACACCTTCTCAGAGGTCCTGAGCTGGATTGAAATGAAGACTGGGATGCTGGTGCAGTGCGCAGAGGGACAGAGGGCACCTCACATCTTGGACATCAGCTGGTTCACAGAGAGCATGAGTTCAGGGAAACCTGTAGCAGTGGAGAAGAAACACTGTTTAGGAGTAAGTTCAGGATGAATCCCTTATCCAGTGTTATACTGTTGTCAATGGAAGTTCAAGTGTCCATTTAAAAATCAAAATGTTGCCTGTTTTACTTGGTCAAAAGGTCGACATGAGTTTAAAAAAAAAAAAAAAAGTTTTCTTTTTTTGAACTTTTTCATACTTAACGATCCACATGGACTATGATTGGAACGGTAATCTTGCCTGAAGCTTCGCTCGCCATGCGAAGGGACACTGCACTAATTGGGGTTCCCGGTCACTCGACTAAGAAAACGACACCAAAAACCCCCACATCATGTCGACCCTTTTACCTGTCGACCTAGCACATGTCGACCTTCCAACCCTGTCGAGCTAGTGACTGTCGACCTATAGTGGTCGACCTAGACACTGTTGATCTAATGATCCACACCCGTTAATAGGAAGAGAGGAGCAGATTTGCTTTGATACAGGTCTCATGAACAGATATGTCAAAAAATGTAAGTTAAAAATTATTTTTTTGTTTCTTTCCTTCAGTACCCTTTTTAATATATAAAGTGACTCAAAACTGTAAATTCATTATTAGTGCGCAGCATATATCACAATCATGAGGATCAACCAAAATCTTCATCAGACTATCTGGCTGCGAGAAACAGAGGAACATATGAAAATTATGCCTGCTTGCAGCAACCCCATTGAGCTCAGTGAGAGGGGGCACTCTAGGAAAATAAATGCCTTGATGGTGATAGAGCATCTTTGACAGGGAGAGGTTTATCATTTAAAAAAAAAAACCCACACACAAATGTTTCATAATACAGTTGTGTGCAAGCAATGTAGGACAAATTGTCTCAAGTGACTGAAAATCTGACCTCTCACCTCCCTTCCTTTTTCATTAGTCATAAGCCAACTGCTACATCTTTTTTTTTTTTATATGGTGTTGAAACAATGTTGCGGTACTCGGCTAAAGTCGACCCTAAAATGTGTATGTATAAAGTATTCAGATGTGTCCTCCTCATACATCCCACGAACGGGTTGCATACAGGAGTGCATGCATCCTATGGATCGTGAGTGTGTACGCAGTGCACAGCAGTATGCACGCTAATCGCAGCTAATGACCCACAATTGCCCCAGCAAGGATAAGCAGGAACTCATCTGTATATATGTGTGTACACACAGTATATACAGGATAAAATGTAATATGTAGTATACTTTTAGTTGAAAGACATTTGTTGCTATGACTATTACAATTTGTTTTATTCTCCTTCATGAATCCTCTAACTGTTTGTTAACCCTCATAATCCCAGGTTGTGGGATATTCCGTTTCCATTGACAAAGCTGTCGTTTCCGTAGTACCACCATATGCCTGCCAACGGCGAACTCCTCTAATCCACCATAACTCAGATATTACGGTAAGTGATTATATGGGTTGCCCACGAGGGCAGGCAGGCCATGAAGTGAATGAGGATGTTTGTACCTCTTTGCGATCACTCTTTATTAACCGCTGGAGATCCGAGTCTTGCTATCTCTGGAGAACATGAGCGGCGGGGAGCAATTTAAACACTTGGTGAAGCGCAATGTATAATGCAATGCTACTTAACTGGTGATAGAAACGCCACCACAAAATCTCAGATTGTACGTTTTTTATTTTTGTTTGCCCAAAAACCGCAATCAATGTTCAGGTACTTATGGATATGTTTACAAAGCCACCTAACTACACGCTACGATTGGATTGGCAACTTTACCTTCAGTCATTTGGAAGCTGTAGGGCCGAAATAATGCCTCGATCCCAATGACAGCTATGAGGCTAGGGTTTATTCCGGAATTATTCACCACTTTTGTGTAGGAAAGCTGGCACTTTTACATTTCTTTTACGTCCTAGAGGATGCTGGGGTCCACATTAGTACCATGGGGTATAGACGGGTCCACTAGGAGCCACTAGCACTTTAAGAGTTTGAGTGCGTGGGCTGGCTCCTCCCTCTATGCCCATCCTACCAGACTCTGTTTAGAAAATGTGCCCGGAGGACAAAGGACACTAAGCTGACAGGACACTGAGCTCCTGAGGGTGCTGATCGTTGGCTGCCCCAGGCGACCGCTCACTCCCGCAGCATGCCGCCACCCCCTTACAGAGCCAGAAGATTCCGGTGGCGAGTGAGTCACCGGCACCCCTGGCAAGCGGGGAGCGGGTGTGAAGATGGCGGCAACAGGGTGGGAGCGCAGTATTAACTGCTCTTCGGAGGCTCAGTGGTACAAAGTGCGGTGCTCTGAGGGGCACCCTGAGCCAGCGCCGATACCCTACACTGGTCGACAAGCTTGTCAGGGATTTCTGTAACTGTGCCAGCATCAATTCTCAGGCCAGTATAAAAAAGTGAAGAGCGGGAAGCAGTGCCATGTTCATGGGGCGGTGCTTCTCCACAGAGTGGACCCAGCAGCGTTCAGCGCCATTTTCCTGCCTGCAGATCCACACAGAGACGCTGACAGGGAGAGCTGTCCCTCCAAGCAACTTCAGCTATCCTGTGCGGTACCAGGGGGTTGTAGAAGGTAGGGAGGCTGTGTAACGTCTGTGTAGTCTATTAAGGTACACAGACAGTGCTAGGTAGTGTATTTGCCTCAGGAAGCGGTGTGTGTGGGTTGGCTCAAATCTCTGTGTCTCTCTGTGGCATACTTGGGGGGGGAAACTGTGTCTGACATTTCCCTGTGTGTGTGTGTGTGTGTGTGTGTGTGTGTGTTTATCTCCCATAGCCATGTCTAGGGACTCTGTGTCATATGCTGCAGAGGATGTTTCCTCTCAGAAGGAATTAATTCCATGTGCACAGGAATGTAATGTATTGTCTCAGATCCCTATTACTGAGCCTGAGTGGTTGTCCTCTATTAAAGGAATGATTTCTCAGATATCTACTAGGGTAGCACATACTGAGACTGAAACTCGGGTGTTAAAGAAATCTATGGCAGTTTGGCCAGGTTCTGTTCCTATGGCTGCAAAGTCCCCTAGCATGTTCCCACAGAAACGTGCACTTGCCCAGATTATGCAAGATGACACGGACACTGACTCTGATACAGCAGACGGTGATGGGGACGTGCTGAGGGGGGCGGCATCCCTTGGAAAGGCGGTGCAGCTCATGATTGAGGCCATTAGAGATGTTAAACATTACCGACACACCACCTGAGCAGGTTGAGGAGGCTTACTTCACTGACGAGAAGAAAGCCTCGCTAACCTTCCCTGCGTCTAAAGAATTAAACGCTATATTTGAAAAATCCTGGGAAAGTCCAGAGAAAAATTCCAGGTCCCAAAAAGGGTTCTGGTTGCTTTTCCATTCCCCAAGAAGGATAGAAAAAAATGGGAAACCCCACCCATAGTTGACGCTTCTGTCTCCAGACTGTCTAAAAAGGTGGTTTTACCTGTCCCTGGATCTACTGCATTAAAAGAACCGGCTGATCGTAAGATTGACACTACACTCAAATCCATATACACTGCGTCAGGAGTGGTATTAAGGCCCACTATTGCCTGTGCATGGATTTCTAAAGCCATAGTAAAGTGGCCAGGCACATTGCTAGATGATTTGGATACAATGGGTAGAAGTGACATTGAATTGTTTTTACGTAACCTACACGATTCTGCGGGGTTCATGGTGCAATTCATGAAGGAAGGAAAAAGACGTATAGTCTATAGGGCTATGCACAGGCTTAATCAGTGTGAGCGGTAGTGAGTAAAAAGTATATTAATTCAAAAACCAGCCTTAGAAACCACATCAGAAAGGCAAAATGCCATTACCTGTATATAACTGAGCTGGAGGTGCACCTATAAGCATTTTACAGTATCTAGAAGAAAGAGAGAGGAGAATGACCACAAGACGGTCATCTGCCAAAGAAAGCTTACTTTGTGGCGCACTCTTTTATTTAAGTCAAATATGTAATAGTTATAGAATTAAAACTTAACATTTATTGGATATTTTTATACTATTGTGATCAAAGTCAGACATAAACAACATAGATCGGTCAGTATTGACCTACAGTGACCCCCAAAAAAGGGGATTTTTTCTGTATATAGGAAATATGTATAAGCGGTTCGAGTTCACTGATATACGTATTAATATCAAATTGGAATTCCTTTTGTATATAACCCCACTTATACTGCAACAATAAATAATGTAGAACAAAAGTGAAAATGAAATATTAGACAATTTTTATCGGGTTGTTATACACTCTAAGAGATCCTTCCAAATGAATCATTGGATCTCTATTTGGTAACCCGATTAGCGGTACTCGTTACCTCAGCTAAAGCACTTATCCTTTATTGAATAAATGGAGAGCAATATCCTCTAAGAAGGCAGGAGTAGTGGGTATTAATTAAATCACAATAAGTGATAATTACCAACACACCTTAGAGCCTTAGAGTATTAATCAGATCACTAGGTTACAATGTAGCATCTTGGATATGAATCGTAGATGTAAGTACACCATAATCATCATTCCCAAAGTGTGTAAACATTTATCAGTATAGACATTGTGTCCTTCTCAATCGATATCTTTAGCCTGTATATGCTTTTCAACAATAATATGCAAACATGTATCGCAGTAGTAGATGATTGATCATAGAGACAGAGGGCTAGTATATATGAGTGCCAATCAGATCACTGGCCAAAATGCAGCACCCTAAATATGAGTCATGGATGTAAATACACCATACTTATCATCCTAAAGATATTCAAACATTTATCAGCATGAACGCTGTGCCCTTTTATCTCAATGTTTTAGCCTATATGTACTCAATCCCTGATTAAATCAGGCTGTACGTGTACAATGCAAAAAAACACACAAATCAATGATCCACAAAGCATACATTCTGGTGACATGAACAAAAATCTGGACATTCACTGTGTATCCATGAATATATGCATATCATAATCACCATAGATATAGAAGGCAAATATATATTGGTATCACTTTGAGAAGGTAGAGATATCCCAGCAACTGTAGGTCAGTTCCCCTTTCTACTGTCGTCCCATGTGCAATAATGCAGTGAATGGGAACGATGAGAGTTCGGGTAACACCTGTTGCTGGGACAGAAGGAAGAAGTGCGAGTTGCTTCTGCTGTCCCCAAGCCGGACTCCCCCTCCTCTGTTGTGTCGCCACAGTGCAGAGGCAGCAGGGGGCCTTTTGTGGATGAGGGAGCCGCTCTGAATTACATGGAGAGCGGGTGTGTGTCACCATGAATGTATGCACGCTGAGTGCCGAGAGCTGCTCACATGACCAGGCGCCGGGTCGGGTTTGAGGATTTCACGCTCCCGGAAACTGTGTACGTCAGGTGTTACCCGAACTCTCATCGTTCCCATTCACTGCATTATTGCACATGGGACGACAGTAGAAAGGGGAACTGACCTACAGTTGCTGGGACATCTCTACCTTCTCAAAGTGATACCAATATATATTTGCCTTCTATATCTATGGTGATTATGATATGCATATATTCATGGATACACAGTGAATGTCCAGATTTTAGTTCATGTCACCAGAATGTATGCTTTGTGGATCATTGATTTGTGTTTTTTTGCATTGTACACGTACAGCCTGATTTAATCAGGGATTGAGTACATATAGGCTAAAACATTGAGATAAAAGGGCACAGCGTTCATGCTGATAAATGTTTGAATATCTTTAGGATGATAAGTATGGTGTATTTACATCCATGACTCATATTTAGGGTGCTGCATTTTGGCCAGTGATCTGATTGGCACTCATATATACTAGCCCTCTGTCTCTATGATCAATCATCTACTACTGCGATACATGTTTGCATATTATTGTTGAAAAGCATATACAGCAGGGGTGTCAAAGACAAGGCCCGCCAGACCTCGTCTGATGGCCCGCGGTGCCGCCGCCATGAAACCCCCTTCTCCCGAGTGCCCAGCTCGGGGGGGGGCGGGGTTTCGCGGAATGACGCGATTGCGTCGTGACGTCACGGCGCAAACGCGTCATTCAACGAAACCCCGTCGGAGAAGGGAGCCGCGCAGACGAGGAGGGAGAGGCGGCTGAAGAGCGGCGAGAACCGCTTCAAATGTAAGTCAGCCCCTCTCCCTTCCTCTCTTTCTCTCTCCCTCCTTCCACCACCTGCCGCAATGTGTAAAATGGGGACCTGTGCCTGCCACAATGTGTAAAATGGGGACCTGTGCCTGCCACAATGTGTAAAATGGGGACCTGTGCCTGCCACAATGTGTAAAATGGGGACCTGTGCCTGCCACAATGTGTAAAATGGGGACCTGTACCTGCCGCTATGTGTAAAATGGGGACCTGTGCCTGCCGCTATGTGTAAAATGGGGACCTGTGCCTGCCACAATGTGTAAAATGGGGACCTGTGCCTGCCACAATGTGTAAAATGGGGACCTGTACCTGCCGCTATGTGTAAAATGGGGACCTGTGCCTGCCGCAATGTGTAAAATGGGGACCTGTGCCTGCCGCAATGTGTAAAATGGGGACCTGTGCACTATAAAAGGGGGCACATGGCTGGGCACTATAAAAGGGGGCACATGGCTGGGCACATATAAGGCAGGTGGAGCGGTAAATTTTGGATAGACCTACAGATACAACCGGCCCTTTGATGGGGACCAAATTGCTGATGCGGCCCCCGATGAATTTGAGTTTGACACCCCTGATATACAGGCTAAAGATATCGATTGAGAAGGACACAATGTCTATACTGATAAATGTTTACACACTTTGGGAATCATGATTATGGTGTACTTACATCTACGATTCATATCCAAGATGCTACATTGTAACCTAGTGATCTGATTAATACTCTAAGGCTCTAAGGTGTGTTGGTAATTATCACTTATTGTGATTTAATTAATACCCACTATTCCTGCCTTCTTAGAGGATATTGCTCTCCATTTATTCAATAAAGGATAAGTGCTTTAGCTGAGGTAACGAGTACCGCTAATCGGGTTACCAAATAGAAAACCAATGATTCATTTGGAAGGATCTCTTAGAGTGTATAACAACCCGATAAAAATTGTCTAATTCATTTTCACTTTTGTTCTACATTATTTATTGTTGCAGTATAAGTGTGGTTATATACAAAAGGAATTCCAATTTGATATTAATACGTATATCAGTGAACTCGAACCGCTTATACATATTTTCTATATACAGAAAAAATCCCCTTTTCTCTGACGTCCTAGTGGATGCTGGGAACTCCGTAAGGACCATGGGGAATAGCGGCTCCGCAGGAGTCTGGGCACATCTAAAGAAAGCTTTAGGATCACCTGGTGTGCACTGGCTCCTCCCCCTATGACCCTCCTCCAAGCCTCAGTTAGATTTCTGTGCCCGACGAGAAGGGTGCACACTAGGGGCTCTCCTGAGCTCTTTGTGAAAGTTTTAGTTTAGGTTTATTATTTTCAGTGAGACCTGCTGGCAACAGGCTCACTGCATCGTGGGACTAAGGGGAGAAGAAACGGACTCACCTGCGTGCAGAGTGGATCGGGTTTCTTAGGCTACTGGACATTAGCTCCAGAGGGACGATCACAGGTTCAGCCTGGATGGGTCCCGGAGCCGCGCCGCCGGCCCCCTTACAGAGCCAGAAGAGCGAAGAGGTCCGGTGAAATCGGCGGCAGAAGACGATCCTGTCTTCAGATAAGGTAGCGCACAGCACCGCAGCTGTGCGCCATTGCTCTCAGCACACTTCACACTCCGGTCACTGAGGGTGCAGGGCGCTGGGGGGGCAGCGCCCTGAGGCGCAATAAATCGATAAAAACCTTATATGGCTAAAATAAATGCATCACATATAACTCCTGGGCTATATGGATGCATTTAACCCCTGCCAAAACATACAGAAAAACGGATGATAGGCTCCGCCCCTTTCTCGGCGTCCTTATCTCCTCAGCACACTGGCGCCATTTTCCCTCACAGCTCAGTTGGAGGGAAGCTCCCTGGCTCTCCCCTGCAGTCACTACACTACAGAAAGGGGTTAAAAAAGAGAGGGGGGCACAAATTAGGCGCAGTATAAACAATACAGCAGCTATAAAGGGAAAAACACTTATATAAGGTTATCCCTGTATATATATAGCGCTCTGGTGTGTGCTGGCAAACTCTCCCTCTGTCTCCCCAAAGGGCTAGTGGGTCCTGTCCTCTATCAGAGCATTCCCTGTGTGTGTGCTGTGTGTCGGTACGTTTGTGTCGACATGTATGAGGAGAAAAATGATGTGGAGACGGAGTAGAGTGTCTGTAATAGTGTTGTCACCCCCTAGGGGGTCGACACCTGAGTGGATGTACTGTTGAAATTGCGTGACAGTGTCAGCTTTGTATAAAAGACAGTGGTTGACATGAGACAGCCGGCTACTCAGCTTGTGCATGTCCAGACGTCTCATACAGGGGCTCTAAAGCGCCCGTTACCTCAGATACAGACGCTGACACGGATACTGACTCCTGTGTCGACGGTGAAGAGACAACCGTGATTTCCAATAGGGCCACTCATTGCATGATTGATGCAATGGAAAATGTTTACACTTTTCTGATAATATGAATACCACCAAAAAAAGGGGTATTATGTTTGGTGAGGAAAAACTTCCTGTAGTTTTCCTGAATCTGAAAAATAAAATGAGGTGTGTGATGATGCGTGGGTTTCCCCCCGATAACAATTGATAATTCTAAAAAGTTATTGGCAGTATACCTTTTCCCGCCAGAGGTTAGGGTGCGTTGGGAAACACCCCCTACAGGGGATAAGGCGCTCACACGCTTGTAAGAACAAGGGCTCTACCCTCTCTTGAGATGGCCGCCCTTAAGGATCCTGCTGATAAAAAGCAGGAGGGTATCCTAAAATGTATTTACACACATACTAGTGTTATACTGCGACCAGCAATCGCCTCAGCCTGGATGTGCAGTGCTGGGTTGGCGTGGTCGGATTCCCTGACTGGAAATATTGATATCCTAGATAAGGACAGTATATTATTGCCTATAGAGCAATTAAAAGATGCATTTCTATATATGCATGATGCACAGCGGAATATTTGCCGACTGGCATCAAGTATAAGTGCGTTGTATTCTACCAGTAAAGTGGTCAGGGATTCCAAACGGCATTTGGAAGTATTGCCTTAAAAAAGGGGATGTACCCTAGGTCGCCTCTCAAAATAAGACGCCGTATTATCAGGCGCAGTCCTGGTTGGCAGTCGAACAAAAGGGTTCCTCTTTTCTGCTCGTGACAGAGGGAGAGGAAAATGGCTGCAGAGATCAGCCAGTTCCCAGGAACAGAAACCCTTTTCCGCCTCTGCCAAGCCCTCAGTATGACGCTAGGGCTTTACAAGTTCAGGCACGGTGGGGGCCCGTTCTCAGTGAATTTCAGTGCGCAGTGGGCTCACTCGCAAGTAGACCCCTGGATCCTTCAGGTAATATTTCAGGGGTACAAATTGGAATTCGAGACGTATTCCCCTCGCCGTTTCCAAAAAGTCTGTTTTACCGACGTCTCCCGCTGACAGGGAGGCAGTTTTGGAAGCCATTCACAAGCTGTATTCCCAGCAGGTGATAATAAAGGTACCCCTCCTGCAACAGGGAACGGGGTATTATTCCACACTATTGGGGTACCGAAGCCAGACGGCTCGGTGAGACCGATTTTAAAATCTAAAATCTTTGAACACTTACATACAGAGGTTCAAATTCTAAATTGAGTCACTCAGAGCAGTGATTGCAAACCTGGAAGAAGGGGACTACATGATGTCTCGGGACATCAAGGATGCTTACCTTCATGTCAAAATTTACCCTTCTCACCAAGGGTATCTCAGGTTATGGTACAGAACTGTCACTATCAGTTCAGACGCTGCCGTAGGGAGGGTCCACGGCACCCCGGGTCTTTACTGAAGTAATGACCGAAATGATGATATTCCTTCAAAGGAAGGGAATTTTAGTTATCCTTTACTTGGACGATTCCCTGATAAGGGTAAGATCCAGGGAACAGTTGGAGATCGGTGTAGCACTATCTCAGGTAGTGTTGCGGCAGCACGATTGGATTCTCAATATTCCAGATTCGCAGCTGGTTCCGACGACTTGTCTTCTGTTCCTAGGGATGATCCTGGACACAGTCCAGAAAGAAGGTGTTTCTCCCGGAGGAAAAAGCCAGGGAGTTATCCGAGCTAGTCAGGAACCTCCTAAAACCAAACCAAGTCTCAGTGCATCAATGCACAAGGGTTCTGGGTAAAAATGGTGGCTTCCTACGAAGCAATCCCATTCGGCAGATTCCACGCAAGACTTTCCAGTGGAACCTACTGGACAAATGGTCCGGGTCGCATCTTCAGATGCATCAGCGGATAACCCTGTCACCAGGGACAAGGGTATCCCTCCTGTGGTGGTTGCAGAGTGCTCATCTTCTAGAGGGCCGCAGATTCGGCATTCAGGACTGGGTCCTGGTGACCACGGATGACAGCCTGCGAGGCTGGGGAGCAGTCACACAGGGAAGGAATATCCAGGGCTTATGGTCAAGCCTGGAGACATCACTTCACATAAATATCCTGAAGCTAAGGGCCATTTACAATGCTCTAAGCTTAGCAAGACCTCTGCTTCAAGGTCAGCCGGTGTTGATCCAGTCGGACAACATTACGGCAGTCACCCACGTAAACAGACAGGGTGCCACAAGAAGCAGGAGGGCAATGGCAGAAGCTGCAAGGATTCTTCGCTGGGCGAAAAACCATGTGATAGCACTGTCAGCAGTTTTCATTCCGGGAGTGGACAACTGGGAAGCAGATTTCCTCAGCACGACCTCCACCCGGGAGAGTAGGGACTTCACCCAGAAGTCTTCCACATGATTATAAACCGTTGGGAAAAACTCGACAGGTATTGCGCCAGGTCAAGGGACCCTCAGGCAATAGCTGTAGATGCTCTGGTAACACCGTGGGTGTACCAATCAGTGTATGGGTTCCCTCCTCTGCATCTCATACCCAAGGTACTGAGATTGATAAGATGGAGAGGAGTAAGCACTATATTAGTGGCTCCGGATGGGCCAAGAAGGACTTGGTAACCGGAACTTCAAGAGATGCTCACGGAGGATCCGTGGCCTCTACCTCTAAGAAGGGACCTGCTTCAGCGGGGACCTTGTCTGTTCCAAGACTTGCCGCGGCTGCGTTGACGGCATGGCGGTTGAACGCCGGATCCTGAAGAAAAAAGGCATTCCGGATGAAGTCATCCCTATCCTGATCAAGGCCGGGAAGGATGTAACCGCAAAACATTATCACCGCATTTGGCGAAAATATGTTGCGTGGTGCGAGGCCAGTAAGGCTCGACGGAGGAAATTCAACTGGGTCGATTCCTACATTTCCTGCAAACAGGAGTATCTATGGGCCTAAAATTGGGGTCCATTAAGGTTCAAATTTCGGCTCTATCGATTTTCTTCCAAAAAAGAACTAGCTTCAGTCCCTGAAGTTCAGACGTTTGTTAAAGGGGTACTGCATATACAGACTCCTTTTGTGCCTTCAGTGGCACTTTGGGATCTCAAGGTGCTTTTTGGGTTCCAAAAGTCACATTGGTTTGACCCACTTAAATCTGTGGAGTTAAAATATCTCACAGCAAAAAGTGGTCATGCTGTTGGCTATGGCCTGGGCCAGGCGCGTGTCAAAATTGGTGGCTTTATCCTGTAAAAGCCCTTATCTGAGTTTCCATTCGGACAGGGCGGAATTGAGGACTCGTCCTCAGTTTCTCCCTAAGGTGGTTTCAGCGTTCACCTGAACCAAACCTATTGTGGTGCCTGCGGCTACTAGGGACTTGGAGGACTCCAAGTTGCTAGACGTTGTCAGGACCCGGAAAATATGTTTCCAGGACGGCTGGAGTCAGGAGATCTGACTCGCTGTTTATCCTGTATGCACCCAACTAGCTGGGTGCTCCTGCTTCTAAGCAGACTATTGCTCGTTGGATTTGTAGTACAATTCAGCTTGCACATTCTGTGGCAGGCCTGCCACAGCCAAAAAAAAAAAAAAAAATCTGTAAATGCCCACTCCACAAGGAAGGTGGGCTCATCTTGGGCAGCTGCCAAGGGGTCTCGGCTTTACAACTTTGCCGAGCAGTTACTTGGTCAGGAGCAAATACGTTTGTAAAATTCTACAAATTTGATACCCTGGCTGAGGAGGACCGGGAGTTCTCTCATTGGGTGCTGCAGAGTCATCCGCACTCTCCCGCCCGTTTTGGGAGCTTTGGTATAATCCCCATGGTCCTTACGGAGTTCCCAGCATCCACTAGGACGTCAGAGAAAATAAGAATTTACTTACCGATAATTCTATTTCTCGTAGTCCGTAGTGGATGCTGGGCGCCCATCCCAAGTGCGGATTGTCTGCAATACTGGTACATAATTATTGTTACCAAAAAATTCGGGTTATTGCTGTAGTGAGCCATCTTTTCTAGAGGCTCCTCTATTATCATGCTGTTAACTGGGTTCAGATCACAAGTTGTACAGTGTGATTGGTGTGGCTGGTATGAGTCTTACCCGGGATTCAAAATCCTTCCTTATTGTGTACGCTCGTCCGGGCACAGTATCCTAACTGAGGCTTGGAGGAGGGTCATAGGGGGAGGAGCCAGTGCACACCAGGTGATCCTAAAGCTTTCTTTAGATGTGCCCAGACTCCTGCGGAGCCGCTATTCCCCATGGTCCTTATGGAGTTCCCAGCATCCACTACGGACTACGAGAAATAGAATTATCGGTAAGTAAATTCTTATTTTTTGGGGGGTCACTGTAGGTCAATACTGACCGATCTATGTTGTTTATGTCTGACTTTGATCACAATAGTATAAAAATATCCAATAAATGTTAAGTTTTAATTCTATAACTATTACATATTTGACTTAAATAAAAGAGTGCGCCACAAAGTAAGCTTTCTTTGGCAGATGACAGTCTTGTGGTCATTCTCCTCTCTCTTTCTTCGCAATTCATGAAGGACCTGGGTACGCTGACTGCACGGATATCTTCCATGTCTGTATCAGCTACGCCAATGGTCTGCATACGCGGAATCCAGGAGAAGTGTGGAGAACCTACCCTACACAGGTCAGGCTCTATTTGGGGAAGCGTTGGATGCATGGATTTCCACGGCAACCGCGGGTAAGTCACGTTTTCTGCCCTCTGCTACACCTTCTACGAGGAAACCATTTTCTTCAGCAGCATCGCAGTCCTTTCGGACCGCTAAAACAAAAAAGTCCAAGCCTCCTACCACTTTCTTTAGACGTGGTCGGGCGAAATCCAAAAAGCCTGCACCCGCAGGCTCCCAGGACCAGAAACCTGCTTCTGGTTCCTCAAAATCCTCAGCATGACGTTGGACTGCACAGCCTGGAGGACGGGCTGGTGGGTGCGAGACTCAGACGTTTCAGTCACGTCTGGGCGTCATCCGGCCTGGATCCCCGGGGTACAGGATATTGTGTCCCAGGGGTACAGACTGGAGTTTCAAGAACTCACGCCTCAGTTTCTTCAAATCAGGCTTGCCAGCTTTGCTGACAGACAGGGCTATCCTACAGGAAGCCATCCTAAAATTGGAAAAGTCACAGTTCATTATACCAGTTCCACCTAATATGCAAAACAAGGGTTATTATTTGAACCTTTTTGTAGTACCGAAACCGGATGGTTCGGTCAGACCGATTTTGAACTTGAAATCGTTAAACCCTAATCTGAGGGAGTTCAAATTAAAAATAGAGTCTCTGAGAGCAGTGATCTCGGGTCTGGAGGAGGGAGAGTTTCTGGTATCCCTGGATATCAAGGATGCGTACCTCCCACATTCCGATTTGGCCACAGCGCCAGGCTTATCTCTGATTTGCACTGTTAGACCGTCACTATCAATTTCAGGCACTGCCATTCGGCCTCTCCACAGCATCGAGGGTGTTCACCAAGGTGATGGCAGAGACGATGGTTCTACTCCGCAGACGGGGTGAACATAATTCCATATCTGGACGATCTGCTGATAAAGGCACAATCCAGGGAGACATTGCTGCAGTCTATTGCTCTTATGACACATCTGCTCAGGGTACACGGTTGGATCCTGAACCTTCCAAAGTCCCATTTGGAGCCGACAAGGGTCTTTTCTGGGGATGATCCTCAACACGGAAGTGCAGAGGGTGTTTCTACCGGAGCAGAAAGCGTTGGTGATTCAAACAATGGTCCGGGATGTCCTGAAGCCAGCTGGGTATCGATTCATAAGTGCATTCATCTTCTGGGGAAGATGGTTGCCTCCTACGAGGCTCTAAAGTATGGAAGATTTCATGCTCTGTCCTTCCAACTGGATCTCCTAGACAAGTGGTCGGGATCTCACCTACACATGCACCAGAAGATACATCTGTCGCCGAAAGCCAGGATTTCACTGCTCTGGTGGCTGCAAATGCCTCACCTTTTGGAGGGCCGCAGGTTCGGGATTCACAATTGGATCCTTCTAACCACGGATGCAATTCTCCGGGGCTGGGGTGCAGGCAGTCAAGGGGAAACCTTCTAAGGAAGGTGGTCAAATCTGGAATCCAGTCTCCCTATAAACATTCTGGAACTGAGAGCCGTCTACAACGGTCTTCTCCAAGCGGCTCAACTGCGAAATCGAGCCGTTCAAGTGCAGGCTGACAATGTCATGACGGTGGCCTACATAAACCGACAGGGCGGAACGAAGAGCAGAGCTGCAGCGTCGGAGGTAACAAGAATCATCCTCTGGGCAGAAAAACGCGTTTTGGCGCTGTCGCCAATTTTTATTCTGGGAGTAGACAACTAGGAAGCAGACTTCCTCAGCAGACACTATCTCCATCCAGGAGAGTGGGGCCTCCATCTGGAGGTGTTCACGGAGGTGACAGATCTTTGGGGTGTACCTCAAATAGACATGATGGCCTCCCATCTCAACAAGAAGCTTTGGAGGTATTGTTCCAGGTCAAGAGACCCACTAGCCGTGGCGGTGGACGCCCTGGTGACTCCGTGGGTGTTCCAGTCGGTGTACGGGTTTCCTCCACTTCCACTCATTCCAAGAGTTCTAAAACCATAAGGAGAACAAGAGTTCAAGCCATCCTCATTGCTCCGGACTGGCCAAGAAGGGCTTGGTACTCGGATCTTCTGGGTCTTCTGCTAGAAGATCCGAGGCCTCTTCCTCTTCAGGAGGACCTACTGCAACAGGGGACGTTCGCTTATCAAGACTTAACGTGGCTACATTTGACAGCATGGAAGTTGAACACCAGATATTAGCTCGGAAGGGCATTCCGAACAAGGTTATTCCTACCCTGATACAGGCTAGGAAAGTAGTAACGTCTAAACATTACCATCGCATTTGGAAAAAGTATGTATCTTTGTGTGAATCCAAGAAGTTTCCTACGGTGGAGTTTTTAACTGGGACGGTTTCTCCTCTTCCTTCAAGCAGGTGTGGATATGGGCCTCAGGTTGGGATCCGTAAAGGTCCAGATTTCGGCCTTATCCATTTTCTTCCAGAAACAATTGGCTGCCCTCCCTGAGGTTCAGACTTTTTTGAAAGTGGTTCTGCATATCCAGCCTCCCTTTGTGCCGCCTACAGCGCCCTGGGATCTTAACGTGGTGTTGCAGTTCCTCCAATCTGTTTGGTTTGATCCTCTACAGGAGGTTGAGGTCAAGTTTCTCACATGGTAGGCTGTCACTTTGTTGGCCTTAGCTTCTGCTAGACGTGTGTCGGAGTTGGGGGCTTTGTCTTGCAAAAGTCCGTACTTGATCTTCCATGAAGATAGAGCTGAACTCAGGACATGTCAGCGGTTCCTTCCAAAGGTTGTGTCTCTGCTTTTCATATCAACCAACCTATTGTGGTGCCAGTATCTACTGACTCCTCAATTACTTCAAAGTCCTTGGATGTTGTAAGGGCTTTGAAAATCTATGTGAAGAGTACTGCTCCTCACAGAAATTCGGACTCTGTCTTGTATGATCCCAAGAAAATTGGGTGTCTTGCTTCTAAGTAGACAATCTCTCGCTGGATCAGGTTCACTATCCAGCATGCGTATTCTATGGCAGGTTTGCCATGTCCAAAATCTGTTAAGGCCCATTCTACTCGTAAGGTGGGTTCTTCCTGGGCGGCTGCCCGGGGTGTCTCGGCTTTACAGCTTTGCCGAGCGGCTACTTGGTCTGGGTTGAACACGTTTGCTAAGTTCTACAAGTTCGATACTTTGACCAAATTTTAGGTCCTCAGAGGCCAATCAGTTCTGCAGGAGCCTCCACGCTCTCCCTTCCGTTCTGAGAGCTTTGGTACATCCCCATGGTACCAATGTGGACCCCAGCATCCTCTAGGACGTAAGAAAAAATAGGATTTTAATTACCTACCGGTAAATCCTTTTCTCGTAGTCCGTAGAGGATTCTGGGGTTCCGCCCAGCGCTTCGTTATCCTGCAGTGGTAACTTGGTTCAGTACTGCTTTGTTACTTGATTCAGTAAGGTTTTCATCTATTGCTGAGTTTCAAGCTAGTTAGCTTGGTTTGCCTTGTTTGTGAGAGCCGGTGTGAATCTCGCCACTATCTGTGTAAAATCCTTCTCTCGAAGTTGTCCGTCTCCTCGGGCACAGTTTCTAAACTGAGTCTGGTAGGAGGGGCATAGTGGGAGGAGCCAGCCCACACTATTAAACTCTTAAAGTGCCAGTGGCTCCTAGTGGACCTGTCTATACTCCATGGTACTAATGTGGGCCCCAGCATCCTCTACAGACTACAAGAAAAGGATTTACCGGTAGGTAATTAAAATCCTATATCACATTATCTTTTTAAAAACATTTGGTAAAAAGGTTGAGATTTTCCATCATCAAACTTTGTGCTCACTATGTGCAGAACTTTCAAGATCTCCGTATCCATGGTCTGTGAAATCTCAGTTTAGAAACGCAAAACCTTTTTGTCCCTTTCTTCTGAATTGAATGACTTATGTGGGGATATAATGTTAATAAGATTTTTAATTTACGCTAGAACTTGTGTAATGTCTGTGATTTAGGCTGTGTTCTCACACTGTTACCTTTTCAGGATGCTCTGGAAGTATTGGCGAGAGCAGCTGCTTTTCAGGGCTCTGAGGTTCGATGTCTGGGTTTCACAAGAGCGGCGTCTGTGCTTAAGTCTTTACCATACAAGCTGCAGTCTGCAGAAGAAGCGAAAGGCTTGCCGTGGTGTGGGGGTCACTGCAAGACTGTCATCCAGGTAATGAGTACATAATAGTTGCCATCCTATCCTTTCAACCCTTAGGGATGCGCATTTTAACTCCAGTCCTCAAGTACCCCAACTGGCCGTGTTTTCAGGATTGCTTTAATCATGCGCAGGTGAGTTCATCTATTTTGCTGGGTCAGTAATTATTCTACCTGCTTCCACAGGCAGAAATTTTGAAACCATGAACTGTTGGGGGGCAGTTGAGGACTGGAGTTGCAAGCCCCTGCTCTACATTTTTTTTTTTTTTTTTTTTGTGGTGTGTGTAATATGTGACTCTTACGGTATATTTAGCCAGTAAAACAACCTACTTATCTTGGTTATATGAACGCTTTACTATATCAATGTCTTTTTCCATGTGGCAGGCATACAAGGTGCATCGTTGGCCTGTTGCCCCTAGACACTACTGTATTTAAATAGGTTTGGTGTTTTCTTAATGAAATGTTTCATTTTGAGTTTTTTAGTGGAAACATAGAACATAGCACCAGCCAATCAGCTCCTAACTGGTAATTTACATATTGGAGCGGATTGGATGGTACATGTATCACCTTACATTTATCACTGGTTTATCACTTCCTTATGCCTTATCCAGGTTAATACATCTGCCCCATTGTTCTTTTTTTACCAGCTAACCTGGCTCACGGCACCCTGACAGTTCAGGTTTGAAGATATCCATGATTGAGCACAGATGGTTAAATCAGATTGACTGAGGTACTAATTAACTCACCTGTGCCGAAGCAGTGTTATCCTTAAAACCTGGAACTTTAGTGTGCCGTGAGGACTGAGTTTGGAAAACATCTGCCATAGACCATGATCTGGACTTTTTTTGGGGCTGTAGGGCCTTTTCTCAAAATAAGTGTGCCTTAATGTTTGAACAAGTTACACATATGTTAATTCATCTTAGACCATTGTCTAAGTTCCGAAAAACACGTGTTAAGCAGGTGGTGGTGCCTTGGTTGTAGTATAACTGATGCAATGTGTAATTTTGAGAAGTGACCACTTGATTCTTGTGCAGGAGATCCTGGAAGATGGGGTTTGCAGTGAAGTGGATGGGCTTAAAAACAGTGAACAGTTCCAGTGCATGGAGGTGCGTGTTGCTGCATATTTTATACATATTACACTGTAGAGAGGCCGCTGTGTCCCAGTGAGCCAGGGAGTGTAGGCAAATTGTACGGGTTTAGTAAGAAAAACCTACAATCAAAATCCCAACGCTCAAGATACAGACAACCATTGTCTGATGGTCAAAATACCGACATTTAAAAGACTGACAGGTCAAAAAGTCGACAAGTTTTTAATTTGTTTTTGGTATGTATGTCGACATGGACTCGGTATAAGTGTACCGTGCCCCCTCGCATGTTTGGCCACGGTGCCTCGCTGCACTTGGCACACTATTATATTCCTCCCTCCAGGTCCACTGGGATGGTAAAGTATGAACAAGTCGGTTTGAATGAAAAACTCATGTTGACTTTCTCTGGCTGGGTCCACAGGATTATAAACAGGATAACATTGGGATATTGTCGAGCGACAGCGAAAATGGCACCAACACGGCCATGAGCTTTCTGGCCTCCCAGGATGCATTGGGGCCTCCACTATATAGTCCCGCCCACTGACTCAGATCAGTTTTTTGCTTGGTGCAGCAGGAAGCCGCATGGTCACAGGGCTGCTGTGAGAGCAGCCTCAAGTTTTCATTACTTTATTTTTATAGACTTACTATAATGTTTTTTAGAGCGACTTCTCTTAACAGCGTCTTAAACGCATATTAGAAAGAGTCGCTCCAACAACTCCCCACCGGGTCGCAACAACGCTTACCTTCGGGTATCAGTGCTGTCTCGACGGGCGTCTGTGTCGGATGTTCTAGCAGGTCCAGCAGACGTAACCAGGCTGTGGCCGGAGCATGGGGAGACGGCGAGTCTATGACTTTCTCTTACTAGAGGGGTCAGGACACAGCTACACTGATTTGGTGGAGACTACAAACAGTGTGTTGATGCGCCGAACATCTCGAGTGTGACAGTGCTACGCTCCGGGGATCATAGGCGCCAGGACTAGGTAGAGGCCGCGATCCTGGGAGTTTAAGTCAACAGGGGGATTCAGACGCTCTCCTGGCCGCCCCTCCTCTGAGTTAATGGCCAGTTCCCGCGTGTCTCTCGTTTCATGAACTGAATGACCTCACTTCCGGCTCAGACGCTACCATGAGGGTACTCTGTCGCAGCTTAGACGCTGCGGTTGTGTACACTGGATATAAACCCGCTCAGACCGAGTCGCAGGCCTTAGCGTCTGCATACACGTGGAAGTCACTCAGCGTCCGTGTCCGTTGGTGAGTGTCCGTTATCAGTTATCAAGAGCGGCAGTGTACACCAGTAGCGTCTGAATCCACTCAGCGTCTTACGAGCGTATTTGCTTGGATATGGAAGTGTGGTGAGTCTCCCTATATCCCGCTCTCTGGAGGCAGGGTATACAGTACTAGAAATTATCTCTACTTTTTAGTATGCATTGTTAATTTTTAGTACCTATTGCATATGAGACCTGTATATTACTGTATTTTCTGCATGTTATGTTGAAAATAGAACCAGTTAAAACAGAAGTACAATTTTCCTACTTATGTATAAGTTATTATGAAGGTTGTATTCTCATATGACAATGTGTAATGCTTTAACATGTGACTGACTGCTAGTATGTGTGCTGACTTTTCTGTGTAATGTCAGTCCTGTTCTGACCCTCAAATCAGGTGCACTGTTGTCAGATTGATCTCGCCTCTATATACTGACATAGGGTGTTCTTCAGTCACAAATTGTGTAATCGATAACAGGTTAATACCATGTCTGAGCGGCAAAAGTGATGAGGAGAATTTATCAAGCACTCCTATAGCCCTAACATGCTTATCTTGTAAGTCAGGGGTAATTGATATAAATCAATTGGTCACTTATGAGGGTTTGTGTGCAAACTGTTTCGCTTTTCAGCGAAGTAAAAAACAGGAGTTGGTTCAACCACCAACAGAGCCACCATGGAATATGTTCGCAAAGACTCTGTCTTCAATAGCGGACAGGTTAGCTCCGGTAGCACCACCTCAAGGGTTAGGTTACATTATGAACCCATACATGCAGCTCCCCTCCTATGGTTTGGTTCCAGTAGCCTCTACAAGAAACCAAGGGGCAGGTAAGACTAAGACAGATACGTCTGTGTGGCAGACTACACAAGATGATACATCGGATGATGATGAGGAAACAATAGAATCAACTCCGTATGATGATCAGTCGCAGAGCTTTAGTTCTGAAGATGTAGCTGAACTTATTAATGCCGTGAAGGCTGTGCTTTCTTTGGAAGAGCCAGCCAAGACAGCGTTAAAAGCAAAAGCACCTGTATTTAAACGAACAAAATCAGTGAAAGCTGAATTTCCAGCGTCAGATGAGTTGACGGAAATGAAGAATGAGTCTTGGGCAGCGCCCAGTAAAAAGTATAAGATTCCTAAGAGATGGGATTCTTATTATCCATTTCCTGCTGGGGATTGTTCGAAGAGAGAAGTTCCTCCAAAAGTAGATGCACATGTTCTGCGACTCGTGCATAAATCTGCTTTACCACTGTCATCTACCTCTTTGAATGATGTCACAGACAGAAGGGTAGAGAGCCTTTTGAAAAATATTTTTTCTCTAGTAGGAGCAGTGGTAAGACCTGCTATGGCTTCGGCCTGGGTAGCAAAGGCTATGGGCGAATGGATAGAGGAACTAGAGAACAGCATCCCTTCTCCTACTGGGGAGCAAGAAGATCGTTTTTGCCGTTTAAGACAATCTGCCCAGTATTTGGAAGAAGCAGCAATTGATGTAGGTACAGTTGCTTCTAAAGCTTCAGCCTTGATAGTAGTCGCTCGTCGAGCAATTTGGCTACGTACCTGGAAGGCAGATGCGGCATCCAAGAAAGAACTGGAAGCATTGCATTTTGTGGGTAATATATTATTTGGAAAACCTTTTATCGGATATCCTAGAATCGGAGGCTGAATCGAAAAAGGTCAGATTTCCGGCTACCTATAACCCTAAGTCCAAGGGTTTAAAATTTCGCTCATTTCGCTGGCAAAGCAAAAGCTAAAGAGGAGCCTAAACAACCCCAGTTTAAATCCAGGGGTAGGAAGCAGTGGGCTAGCAAGAAGCCAGCTTCCAAACCTGAACAGAAACCCTCAGCCTGAAGAGACGGGCCTCCGCCTGGAGGATTCCAGGGTTGGGGGCCGACTCCTTCAGTTTGCACATATATGGCAACAGTCAACAACAGATGCCTGGGTGCAGAATGTAGTATCTCAGGGGTATGGGTTCCCATTCAGGAGGCAGCCTCCTCAAAGATTTTTTTGCACCAGTCCGTCTCGTATGGAGTCGAAGGCCAATGCCCTGCAAGAAGCAGTCCAAAAATTACTGCAGTCAGGTGTGATTGTCCCAGTACCTCCATCACAAAAGGGACAGGGGTATTACTCCAATCTATTTCTAATCCAGAAACCAAATGGGTCTTATCGACCAATTCTAAATCTGAAAATGTTGAACTACATATGGATCCCGAAGTTCCACATGGAGACGTTACGCTCCATAATG
The DNA here is from genome assembly GCF_028390025.1 of Pseudophryne corroboree. Taxonomy (NCBI): domain Eukaryota; kingdom Metazoa; phylum Chordata; class Amphibia; order Anura; family Myobatrachidae; genus Pseudophryne; species Pseudophryne corroboree. The sequence continues at coordinate 145,765,758 of NC_086449.1, forward strand.
TTGGCTATGGAACCGGGAGACTACATGGTATCTCTGGATGTACGGGATGCTTACCTACATGTGCCTATAGCACTGTCACATCAGTGTTACCTCAGGTTTGCCATCCTCCAGGAACATTTCCAGTTCCAAGCTCTGCCTTTTGGGCTAGCTACAGCACCCAGGGTGTTTACCAAGATCATGGTGGTTATGGCAGCTTGTCTGCGCAAGCAGGGGATAAGAATATTCCCATACCTCGACGACCTGCTAATCTTAGCACAGTCGCAAGATTTACTGTTGAGCCATCTCCAACAGACGATAGTTTGTTTACAGAGACACGGGTGGCTCATAAATTGGGAGAAGTCGTCCCTGAATTCGTCACAGCAGATGGTTCATTTGGGGCCCATATTGGATTCAGACCTACAGAGAGTTCTCTTACCAGAGAAAAAGATAGTCAAGGTGCAGGTCATGGCTCAGGAAGCGTTGCAAGCCCAGACAATGTCAGTCCATGCAGCAATGCGACTGTTGGGTCTGATGGTATCAACCTTCGACATGGTGGAATATGCGCAATTCCACTCCAGACCGTTGCAGCATCTCATTTTGACCAAATGGAACGGAAATCATCAAACGATAAAGAAGCAGATGATAAAGATTCCAGTAAATGTAAAAAGGTCTCTAGCGTGGTGGCTACAGACAGACCATTTAAACATGGGGAGATCCTTTTGGATAAAAGAGTGGCAAGTCCTGACAACAGATGCCAGCCTGCAAAGCTGGGGGGCGGTACTCGGAAGCCTATGGTTCCAGGGAAAATGGACCGCAAGGGAAAGTCGCCTGCCGATAAATCTGTTGGAGATGAGGGCCGTTTACTTGGCTCTAGTTCAGGCAAAGGACAATCTACAAGGAAGACCAGTCCAGATCCGCTCAGACAATGCGACGGCAGTAGCATACCTCAATCATCAAGGAGGAACTCACAGCAAGAGTCTGATGGAGGAAGTAACCCCCATTCTAAAATGGGCAGAACTCCATCTCCCAGCATTGTCAGCAGTATTTGTCCCGGGTGTACTAAATTGGGAAGCAGATTTTCTCAGTCTGCACACCATTCAGGAAACCGAATGGGCACTACACCCAGAAGTGTTTCAGACACTGGTGAACAGATGGGGTCTACCAGAGATAGACCTTATGGCGTCTCGTCTAAACAAAAAAGTTCCGAGGTTCGGATCAAGAACAAGGGACCCAGGAGCGGTCCTGGTAGACGCACTGTCAGTAGTATGGAGGTTTCAGCTGGCATATCTGTTCCCTCCAATATCTCTGTTACCCAGAGTAGTGAGAAAGATAAAACAGGCAAAAGGAGCAATCATTCTAATAGCTCCAGCTTGGCCAAGAAGGCATTGGTACACAGATCTGTTGAGAATGTCCGTGGAAGCACCGATACTGCTCCCTCAACGTCCAGATCTGTTAATGCAGGGTCCTTGTTATCACAGTCATCTGGATCGCTTATCTTTGACGGCGTGGCTGTTGAAACCTCTATCTTAGAGGCTAAAGGATTTTCAAAACAAGTAATCCAAACCATGCTTAGAGCAAGAAAGCCTTCTTCGGCTCGTGTGTATCATAGAATATGGCAAGACTATATTCACTGGTGTACTGGAAAAAATTACAATCCAAGATCTTTTAAAGTAGCTAGGATTTTGGATTTCCTTCAGGTAGGATTGGATAAAGGGTTGAAAGTTGCTTCCTTGAGGGTGCAAGTCTCAGCGTTGACTGTATGGTTTCAGCAGAAGATTGCTGACCTACAGGATGTGCGTACGTTTTTCCAAGGAGTAGTACATATTCAACCTCCATTTGTTCCTCCTGCAGCTCCCTGGGATTTGTATTTAGTTCTTAAATTTCTCCAGGGTCCTCTGTTTGAACCACTTGAGAGAGCAGATCTTAAGTGGTTAACGGTTAAAGTTATTTTTTTTACTGGCAATGGCGTCAGCCAGAAGAGTGTCAGATTTAGGAGCATTATCATGCAAGTCTCCTTTCCTAAGTTTTTTTCCAGACAGAGCAGTTCTCAGAACGAGATCTAGTTATCTTCCAAAGGTGGTATCAAAGTTTCACCTGAATGAAGAGATTGTAGTCCCAGCATTTCAGGTATCGGGACTATCTGCGGGAGAAGCATCGCTGGACGTGGTCCGAGCTTTGAGAATCTACATAGATCGTACTAGTGCCATCAGGAAAACGGATTCTCTCTTCATCCTATATGGATTCCATAGAAGAGGATGGCCTGCTAGTAAACAGACGCTGGCGAGATGGCTCCGAATGGTAATATATGAAGCTTATTCTCATGCAGATCTCCATATTCCGGCTAATGTCTCTGCACACTCTACACGTAAGGTAGGTCCTTCTTGGGCAGCACAACAGGGTGCTTCAGCAGAACAGATATGTAGGGCAGCCACATGGTCTTCCATAAACACATTCATCAGACATTATGCCTTGGATACTTTTGCCTCTCATGACGCAGACTTCGGGCGAAAGGTCCTCCTGTGCAATCAGGAGTGTCCCCACCACTAAAATGGCTTTGGGATTCCCAATGTTATCCTGTGGATAATCCTGTGGACCCAGCCAGAGAAATATACGTTATGGTAAGAACTTAACGTTGATAACGTGATTTCTCTTATGTCCACAGGGATCCACAGGGATCCCACCCTGACGCATCTGATTTGAGGATCTAGACAATCACTAAAACCTCTTCCTTCTTGTATGGAAGGGTGTGCATGTGTGTTCTTATCGCCTGTACAGGTCTCTACCTAATGTTCCTGCCTAAAATCGCTGTGGAAAGAACTGATCTGACTGAGTCAGTGGGCGGGACTATATAGTGGAGGCCCCAATGCATCCTGGGAGGCCAGAAAGCTCGTGACCGTGTTGGTGCCATTTTCGCTGTCGCTCGGTAATATCCCAATGTTATCGTGTGGATACCTGTGGACATAAGAGAAATCACGTTATCAATGGTAAGTTCTTACCACAACGTATATTTTTGACCTATCGACATTTTAAATGTTTTTTTTTAAATGTCTGTATTTTGAATATGTCGGTATTTTGATCTTGTCTTTATTTTGACCATCTGTAAATGGTGGTCGGGATTTTCAGTGTAGATGAATTGACTGTATCTCGATTATACCATAGCATTTCAGCTGCTTATTGTATGGTAGAAGGGGGTGTAGTATGGTATGCCGGCGGCCGGGCTCCCGGCGACCAGCATACCGGCCCCGGGAGCCCGACCACTGCCATACTGACAGCGTGGCGAGCTCAAATTAGCCCCTTGCAGGCTCTATGCGCTCGCCACGCTGCGGGCACGGTGGCTATTTATTCTCCCTCCAGGGGGGTCGTGGACCCCCACAAGGGAGAAAATCTGTCGGTATGCCAGCTGTCGGAATTCCGTCGCCGGTATACTGTGCGCCGGGATCCCGACAGTCGGCAACCTGAAGACCACCCGGTATAAGGTGTAGGACAGTTTTTTCCGTAGTATTCGGAGAGCCACTCTTGACGCATAGGTTACAGTACTGACTCTCCCCAATTTAACACCTGCTGATGCTCCTGTTAATGACGTGATACAATCCTCCAATCATTCTGATGTATTAACATGTAAAGCAAAATCTAGAAACTGTAACTGATCACTAATTGCAGCATTAATTATCTGTCATGTTCTAAGACTTTGCCTGTTATGACCTGCCTATTTCCAAAAACAGGATGGCCCCATCTGCTTTCTCCATCTCTAGATCCTCACAGGTATATTTGGTGTTGGGGTACGCACAGCAGAGCGATGGTACAAAGACGGCGTGCGGAAACTGAGTGATTTGAAGGAGTCCAAGATTAAACTGTTGGAAGACCAGAGAGCAGGTAGGAGAGAGCATTGAGTTCAGGGAGGAGGTTCATGGTCATTGTCAGCATTATAGGTAGTGTGGTATCTTTCATGCAGGGCTGGAGCACTATGCCGACTTACAACAGCTTGTGACTCGCGCGGAGGCTGACCGTGTGGAACATCTAGTAAGAGATGCTCTACAGGGATTTGTCCCAGACATCCAGATCACAATGACTGGCGGGTTTTGCAGGTAGGAGTAAGTGAAGATTAAGTTTGTTTTTCACTGTATGTCCTGTTGACACAGGGCTGGGCTTTCCTGCATGGGGTTTCCTGTGCCACAATTATTGCACCTGTCAAGAGCAGAGAGCTTAACATTGAATTTTAAAGGCGCATAGAAATGGAACAAAGCGCAAATGGCGCAAGAACTAAATAGTTCCAAACTTACAGTGCAAAATCAACATATTACTGCATAAAGAATCGCTACTGATGCTGCTTATTGACACCAGATGTTCAGGAACTGACATTAACACCTTGAATTTTTGTTTGTGCTATTGCAGCTTATTAAGATGGAGGGCAACACTGGAGTGTGTTGCTTTTGGCTGGCATTGTAACCAGTAAGATTACCTAGACAGTTAAAAGTACCACTGATTTTAGAAGGATCGTTAGCAGGTGGTTTCTGTAAGAATTCTTACATTGTGGAGAATAGTATGCTAAAATAACAAAAGCATTAGTCTTTAACCCTTTTAGTGTCACAAGCATAGGATTTACAATGGTGCTTTCCCCACACTTAGCAGGCCACCGCTGCTGGTCCTATGTCAGCAAATTGCTCCCTTGGCGCTCTACAGGGAAGTGGAGTCAACTAATTATTTTGTTAATCTGGATTGCTCTTTGAAAGTTTTTTGCAACCCCGGTGTCCTTGTGAGATGCATGCCACATATATATCTTACTTTAAATGATCTGAGCATTAGTAGACCATAGACCTCCCTACCACAGCAAAGTTCCAAATGGTAAACATTAATATAATGCTAGTGGAGGTGTATATAATAGTGAGTCACATAATCAAATTATTACCTGTTAATTTTTTAACTTGAATACAGCATGGCAGCTATAATGTAGGGTTAACTTAATAGTCAACTGCGTATAGACTAGAAAAAGCAACACACCTGGAAGCCATATCGCAGGAGTCCTCCTACCTACACTACCACCCTACTCTTGTAGTGCGTGTAGATACAGTAGCCCCTAAATCACGTATTTTAATATGCAGCCTCATGAGGATGCGAACTGAAACGCAATTTAGAGGTGATAAAAGGGTGGCATTCAAACAATTTTCAGCCACCATTAAAATGGAACATCACAGGCATCGCCCGCACTTCCCTAATTGAATTGACCCAAAAGAGTAGACAAACAATACATTGTAACTGAGTTGTGTTGTGGTCTGACAGGGGGAAGCAGCACGGACATGACGTGGATTTCCTCATCACCCACCCTGATGAAGGAGCGCTAACCAGACTACTGAGGAAAGCTGTAAATTGGCTTGATGACCAGGTCAGCAGTGAGCATGATGTGCATGCACCAAGGAAGCACACCAGTATCATTGTACAGCTCACAGCCTGCACTTGTTCCTTTCCAGGGTGCTGTGCAGGTTACATGGAATAACTGCACATTATCCAATAGCTACCAGTTAGAAGACCTGTGTAGGTATTCCTACACAGCAAAAGTTATTACCAGAATTGGAAAGTGCAAAGAGTAATGTGTGCCAGAACACTTGAACTCTGTGGATCACTGGAGTATTTCAGGAGTCTCTTCTCATGATTGGTTGGGATTTGCTCCTTCCTGAAGTGTAAATCTACATATCGATGTCCACTCTCTTTAGCACCTTCATGCAAAATAATATTTGTAAAGATGAGAGATTGCACTCCTGCGTGTCTGTAAATTGCGCTAGTGCTGGAGTGCTAATGCCTTGTCCCAGGAACTTCACATGACATCAGGCTATCCCATGCAATGTATTACTATTACATTTATGCAGGTGTGGATTTAGCAGTAACTGTTATTGTAGTTTGTAATTAATATCTGCAAAAGCTTTTCTCTTACGTCCTAGAGGATGCTGGGGACTCCGTAAGGACCATGGGGTATAGACGGGCTCCGCAGGAGACATGGGCACTCTAAAGACTTTAGGATAGAATGGGTGTGCACTGGCTCCTCCCTCTATGCCCCTCCTCCAGACCTCAGTTAGATCCTGTGCCCAGAGGAGACTGGGTGCATTGCAGGGGAGCTCTCCTGAGTTTCTCTGAAAAAGACTTTTTTGTTAGGTTTTTTATTTTCAGGGAGCACTGCTGGCAACAGGCTCCCTGCATCGTGGGACTGAGGAGAGAGAAGCAGACCTACTTAAATGATAGGCTCTGCTTCTTAGGCTACTGGACACCATTAGCTCCAGAGGGTCGGAACACAGGTCTCATCCTCGTCGTTCGTCCCGGAGCTGTGCCGCCGTCCCCCTCACAGAGCCGGAAGATAGAAGCCGGTGGTGAGTGTGAGAAGAAAGAAGACTTCAAAGGCGGCAGAAGACTTCAGATCTTCACTGAGGTAAAGCTGCGCGCCATTGCTCCCAACACACACACACACACACACACACACACACACACACACACACACACACACGGCACTGTACGGGCGCAGGGGGGTGCCCTGGGCAGCAATTTTTACCTCATTAACAGCACTGGCACAGATATTGGATACTGCTGAGGCAATATGGATATATATATATTATAAAACCCCCGCCAGTATAAAGAAATTGAGAGGGACCGAAGCACGCCGTCGAAGGGGGCGGGGCTTGATCCTCCAGCACTAACCAGCGCCATTTTTCTCCACAGCATGCTGCAGAGAAGTGCTCCCAGACTCTCCCCTGCTGAACAATAACAGGGGACAAAGACGAGGGGTGGAGGGGGGGGGGGGGACATTTATTTGGTGCAGATTGTACATATATTTATATATATATATATATATATATATATATATATATATATATCTCTTGTGGTGAGTGGACCGGCACTCCCTCTGTGTAGTGCCCCGGTGCCCTCTGATAGAATAGGATAGAACAATACGCTATGAAGTACACGAAGCAGACAGCGGCACTCAGGGTCTTGTGAACAAATTCGGGTGTATTCAATCACTACATATGATCCAACGTTTCGGGACACGCAAGTCCCGTTGTCAAGGTGAGTAACCCTTACTCACCTTGACAACGGGACTTGCGTGTCCCGAAACGTTGGATCATATGTTGTGATTGAATACACCCGAATTTGTTCACAAGACCCTGAGTGCCGCTGTCTGCTTCGTGTACTTCGTAGCGTATTGTTGTATATGTATGTATATATGTGTATATATATATATATATATATATATATATATATATATATATATATATATATATATATATATATATATATATATATATATATATATATATATATATATATATATATATATATATATAGCGCTATTTAGGCTGGGACCGTGTTTTCACCATATTGTGGCGCTGGGTGTGTGCTGGCATTCTCTCTCTGTCTCTCCAAAGGGCCTTATTGTGGGTCAGCCCCATATTTTATTTAGGTCACATCAAGGACGTAGCACTATATATGAGAGGCTGCGAGAAATATTGGGTGTTTGGGTTCAAAGGCTAAGGCCATGGCAGGTTCTGCTAGTAGGTCCCTGCGGACCCGTCAATGGACAGGTGATGCTGACTCATAGTCATATGCAAGATTTACCTAGCAAGGGTGAAGTTTTATTTGGGGAGGGTCTCGCGGACCTGGTTTTCACAGCTACCGCGGGTAAGTCGTCTTTTTTTGCCTTATGCTCCACCACAGCAAAAGGAAACACCCTAATAACAGATGCAGTCCTTGCCGTCACGTAAGTTCAGAAAGGGGCGTGGCTTTATTTCCTCGCCAAAGGTAGAGGGAAAAGATCACCGGCTACGGCCAGTTCACAGAAAAAGTGTCCTCCCCGGCCTCTACCACATCCATCAAAGAGGTGCTTCCACACCGATTTTCAAATTGGCCTTGCCAGCTACTTCCCCGGAGAGGAAAGTAGTTTTGGCTGCCATACTAAAGCTGGGTCAATAGTAGGTGTTTATCATGGTTCCCCTAGTGCAACAGGGAAAAAGGTTTTATTCATCCCTATTTGTGGTCCCAGAGCCGGATGGCTCGGTCAGACCAATTCTGAATCTAAAATCCCTAAACCTACATTTAAAGAGGTTCAGATTCAAGATGGAATCTCTCAAGGCAAGGATATCCAGCCTGGAAAGGGGGGGATTTTATGGTGTCACTAGACATAAAGGATGCATACCTTCATATCCCCATATATCCTCCTCATCGGGCGTACCTAAGGTTCGCTGTACAGGATTGACATTACCAGTTTCAGACGTTGCCGTTGGGGCTTTCTACGGGCCCGAGAATTTCACCAAGGTAATGGCGGAAATAATGGTACTCCTGCACAAACAAGGGGTCACAAGTATCGCATACTTGGACGATCTCCTGATAAAAGCGAGTTCAGGGGAACAGTTATTAAAGACTGTGTGTCTCTCTCCCTTAAAGTACTACAACAGCACAGCTGGATTCTAAATTTACCAAAGTAGCAGTGGGTTCCGACAACTCGGTTGTATTTTTTTGGGCATGATTCTGGATACAGGAAAACAGTGGGGTTTTTCTCCCGGTAGAAAAGAGCCCAGGAACCCCAGAACATGATCAAAGACCTGTTAAAGCCTACAAGAGTGTCAGTCCATCAATGTACTAGAGTACTGGGAAAAATGGTGGCGACCTACGAGGCCATCCCCCTTCGGCAGGTTTCATGCAAGGACTTTTCAGTGGGACCTTCTGGGCAAGTGGTCCGGGTCCCATCTTCAAATACATCAGAAAATAACCCTGTCCCCCAGGGCCAGGGTGTCAATCCTGTGGTGGCTGCAGAGTGCTCACCTTCTAGAGGGTCGCAGGTTCGGCATTCACGACTGGGTTCTGGTGACCACGGACGCGAGCCTCCGAGGATGAGGAGCAGTCACACAAGGAAGGAATTTTCAGGGACTATGGTCAAGCCAGGAGGCTTGTCTACACATCAACATACTGGAATTGAGGGCCATATACAACGGCCTACGACAAGCGGAGAATCTTCTTCGCGACATACCGGTTCTGATTCAATCAGATAACGTCACAGCCATGGCTCATGTAAACCGCCAAGGCGGGACAAGGAGCAGAGTGGCAATGGTGGAAGCCACCAGGATTCTGCACTGGGCAGAAAATCACGTAAGCGCTCTGTCAGCGGTATTCATTCCGGGAGTGGATAACTGGGAAGCAGACTTCCTCAGCAGACACGATCTCCATCCAGGAGAGTGGGGGACTTCATCAAATAGACATGATGGCGTCACGCCTCAATAAGAAGCTTTGGAGGTATTGTGCCAGGTCAAGGGACATGCAGGCAGTAGCGGTGGACGCCCTGGTGACACCATGGATGTTTCAGTCGTCTGTGTTCCCTCCTCTTCCTCTCATCTCAAAAATATTGAGAATCATAAGACGAAAAAGAGTGCAGACAATACTCATTGTTCCAGATTGGCCTCGAAGGGCCTGGTATTCAGATCTTCAGGAGATGCTCACAGAAGATCCTTGGCCTCTTCCTCTTAGGGAGGACCTGTTGCAGCAGGGGCCCTGCGTGTTCCAAGACTTACCGCGGTTACGTTTGACGGCATGGCGGTTGAACACCAAATCCTAGCTGGGAAGGGTATTCTGGAAGAAGTCATCCCTACTCTGATAAAGGCTAGGAAGGAGGTGACTGCGAAACATTATCACCGTATCTGAAGGAAGTATGTTTCTTGGTGTGAAGCCAAGAATGCTCCTACAGAAGATTTCCATTCGGGCCGGTTTCTCCACTTTCTACAGACTGGAGTGGATATGGGCCTGAAGTTAGGCTCCATTAAGGTACAGATATCGGACCTTTCTATATTCTTCCAGAAAGAATCTGCTTTTATCCCAGAAGTCCAGACTTTTGTAAAGGGAGTGCTGCACATCCAGCCTCCTTTTGTGCCCCCAGTGGCACCATGGGACCTTTTAATGTGGTGGTAAAGTTCCTAAAATCTCACTGGTTTGAGCCTCTACAAACTGAGTTAAAATTTCTCATGGAAGGTGGTCATGTTGTTTGGCCTTGGCATCTGCAAGGCGGGTGTCCGAATTGGCGGACTTGTCTCATAAGAGCCCCTATCTCATTTCCATGTGGATAGAGCAGAATTGAGGACTCGTCCTCAATTTTTGCCTAAGGTGGTGTCATCGTTTCATATGAACCAACCTATTGTGGTGCCTGTGGCTACGGGAGACTTGGAGGATTCCAAATCCCTTGATGTAGTCAGGCCCTTAAAATTTACGTAGCCAGGACGGCTCGAAATAGGAAAACAGAAGCTCTGTTTGTCCTGTATGCAGCCAACTAGGTTGGCGCTCCTGCTTCTAAGCAGACTATTGCTCGCTGGATCTGTAACACGGTTCAGCAGGCTCATTCTACGGCTGGATTGCCGGTACCAAATTTGGTAAAGGCCCATTCCACTAGGAAGGTGGGCTCTTCTTGGGCGGCTGCCCGAGGCGTCTCGGCTTTACAGCTTTGCCGAGAGACTACTTGGTCGGGTTCAAACACTTTTGCTAAATTCTACAAGTTTGATACCTTGGCTGATGAGGACCTCATGTTTGCTCAATCTGTGCTGCAGAGTCATCCGCACTCTCCCGCCCGGTTTGGAGCTTTGGTATAATCCCCATGGTCCTTACGGAGTCCCCAGCATCCTCTAGGACGTAAGAGAAAATAAGATTTTAAACCTACCGGTAAATCTTTCTCTCCTAGTCCGTAGAGGATGCTGGGTGCCCGTCCCAGTGCGGACATATTTCTGCATGACTTGTATATAGTTGTTGCTTACATAAGGGTTATGTTACAGTTAAGATCAGTCGCTGGCTGATACTGTTTTGTTTATACTGTTAACTGGTTGCGTATATTCCAGGTTATACGGTGTGGATTGTGTGGGCTGGTATAATTCTCGCCCTTAGATTAACAAAAATCCTTTCCTCGTACTGTCCGTCTCCTCTGGGCACAATTTCTCTAACTGAGGTCTGGAGGAGGGGCATAGAGGGAGGAGCCAGTGCACACCCATTCTATCCTAAAGTCTTTAGAGTGCCCATGTCTCCTGCGGAGCCCGTCTATACCCCATGGTCTTTACAGAGTCCCCAGCATCCTCTACGGACTAGGAGAAAAAGATTTACCGGTAGGTTTAAAATCTTATTTTCTCTTGAAGCATAAAGAGTAAGAGACACATTTAGAGTTGGCGGTACACCAGTTTGTCTGGTATAAGGTTCACATTTCTGTACGGCGTGTCCACAGCAAAATTGAATCCGTATGCAGATTTGTCCCTTTAAGCATGTGGCGTCAGAATGGTGATGGACAGGCGTTCTCCGAGTACCCTAAGGGCGTCCTGATTATATATAACATATACCCTGACGAGCCTCTGTGGAGTTGTATCTCTTACAGAAATTGGTTGATTCGTACACAAATACACCGTAATGGTGATCATCATAACACACTGTAGTATTAACTGCTCCATCTGTCCTTCATTCATTACTGGACTACTGCAGGAAATAAGAATGGTATTGTATTATGAAGAGGTGAACAGATGTTGGGGTGCTTCTGTTTAATTATATTTTATATGGCAAATCTGACTTTTATGTTTCTAAGTAATCACAAAGACAGTGTTCTCTCATTTTGTGTATTAGAAAATAATTACATTTATATTGTGTACAAATGGGATAGTAGGACTTTAACATTTATTACTAACACTGTTAAGCCGCGTCTATGTATATATAGCTGTAATATATACACATTTATATGCCTGGCGCATAGATTGCTGTCTGTCTTGCATCTTGAGATATAGTCGACTCAACATACGTACCTTTTATTTATGTTTGCATACAGTCAGTGTATGACACATGACGGCAGAGGCCACCTCTTCTGGGAGCAGGCATCTCGTAATGCTAGAAGTGTCAGCTGTATGACAACGGAAGTACTTTATTGTGGTGTGAGAGATTTGAAAAGCAGAGATGTTGAAACATGTGGAAGTTAGGATGGACTGTATTAAAGTTTCACTATTCTAAAGTCCACTTCCCTGTGATAGCAGCCAGAGAATACGTTTAGGGACAACTTCTCAGTTGGTTCTACTGTGCCTTTTAATAAAAAACCTTTTCTCATTGCAGGGTTTACTCTTGTACTACCGTATGAAGGAGCGATCTCGTACATCACACAGACTAAATGGGCATATGGATGGTCATGAAACCTGTTATGCTATCCTTGCCCTTCCAAGCAGTAATTTGGAGAAGTCCGAGGCTGAAGCAGTGGTTCCCGGTATGCCGTGTAGTACAGTTCCTTGTCCTGGTGGCGTAGATCCTCGCAGACGGAGAGCGGTTAGAGTTGATTTGGTCGTCACCCCTTTTGCAGAGTATCCATATGCCCTTTTAGGCTGGACAGGATCAAAGGTAAGTGGTAGTGTGTAATCTACAGTGGTAGGATAAGCTTATACCCTTAGGATAGATCAATTCATTGTTTTGATTTGGAGACGCATCTGTTTCTTAAGGGGCCCATACACTACCGCGACATGTCCGTCTGACATGTTGCGGGCGATCACCCCATGGCAGCCTCCCTGGGGGGCAGGATCGCCCAAGATACATCGGATGTAAAAGGACAGCATACGATGTATCTTTGGCGATCCTGGGTGATCCCAGCCATGCCTGTGGGGTCGGACCAGATTGAATGTGCAGCACATTCAATCTGGAGGATTCGATCCGATGCTCACGGGAACGCGTATTGGATCGGAAACGCCTCCAAAATGCCCGATTTCATCCGATATATCGGGCCGAATGCTCGAAATCAGATGAAATCGGGCTTTGTCGTCCTAGTGTATGGGGCCGTTAAGGTTTTCATTTGTTTTAATCAATCCAAGGAAGCTTTACATTGTGGTTGTGTTTTTGAGAATTAATTTAAATTAAGAAGTTAATTTGTTAGTGTAAAAGAATAAGGGGTTTATTTACTAACCTTGCAAAGGTTGTTTGCTTACAAACTGGATGGACTGTTACTTATTACACTGGTTTTGTACAAACTGTGAACGTACTGATGCAAATCAAATGTGGTGTGAGCTATATGGATGTTTGAGTATCAAGTGAACGTTACATACACTCGAGTTAGTAGCCAACAGATGTAGATATAGTGTTTTGCAGATGTAGCCATGTTCATCGTGGCTACATCTTGCCGCAATCACACCTTATTAGGCGCGCCCCATTTGCATGAATCAGAGCGGCAAACGGTGCAGCTTGGCACGGCTAGGTGTGCACGTTTAGCGCAGATGTAGCCACAATGAGTGTGGCTACATCTGTATTTCTGAAAAGAAACTTCTCTTTACCTCTGTAGGGGGTGAGGATATATCTTGTTGGTAGTCGCAGAATGAACATATGATCTCATACGACCCTTCAGTGTATTTTTCCTGTCTCTTGGTTGCGTGTGGAGTGTTTAGGTGTAATGTTTGTTCTTTGCTCCTCCATAGGAGCCATTGCTCTGGGATAGTATCCTATTCCCCTTAGTTTAGACCACCCAGTGTATGTATGTATGTCTATATGTCTATATGTCTATATCTCTGTATGTCTATATCTCTGTATGTCTATATCTCTGTATGTCTATATCTCTATATGTCTATATCTCTGTATGTCTATATCTCTATATCATGTCTTCTCTTCTTCCCCCTCGTCATTTTTTCTTGTCTCCTAATGAAGACTACAGTAGGGAAGTTTATTTTTGTTCTAGGAGTTACTTCAATAGTATTGCCCAGTTAAGCGCCTCCTGGAGTCGCAGTCTGTGGCAGGGGTGGTGCCTCGGGGAGAACATAAAGCAGAGCCAGATTCAGACCACATGGGGCTCTTTGAAAGATACCATTTTGGAGCCCCCCCCCCCCCCCCAAAAAAAAAAATTACATTCAAACAATCCGTAGAACAATATTTTTGTTCCTGATTGCGAGCAGCATCATAATAGTACCTTGGTGTGTGCAATCATGGCACATTCGCAGTCTACTAATCAGTCCGTTGTGTGAGCATCGGCATTGGGTACAAATCTGAATCGGGCCCTAGATTTTTTGAAAGTAGAATTTAAAACCTGTCTCATTTAATGTAGACCGACCACCCACATACAGTGGATGAAACCATTTTGTGTGTGCAAACATTTCTCATTCTATCCAATAACATCGCTTAACAACAGTGTCACTAGTCCCTGATAATTCTCAGACTTATTGGTTCAGGACCTTGTGTTTCTGGGACTGGACAGGATCTAGGTGTATAGATGAGTGTAAAGTAGACTGCAATTCCACCTTAGACAGAAGTTCAAAACTGTATTCTCTGGGCCTGGCTGAGGCAGGCAGTAGAGGCTGGGCTGAGGAGAGTGGAAAAGAGAGGCAAGTAGCAGACGCTGGACCGAGGTAGGTGTATAGGCAGCAGGGGCAGGAGTGCATTGAGAGCCAAGTGTGAGGGTGTCAGTAGAAATAGGAGGGGTATTATTAACAGGGAGAACCAGTCTTGGGTGAATAATCAGGTGTGGTGGGTATGGGTAGGAATTGTCGCAGTGACTCTTCTCACCTACGCTGCCTTGTCGTGTTCCTTGACCCGGTTTTATCTTTTCTTGTCGAAGAGATTGCCTATGTTGCCTCCCGGTAGCTGGTCTCTTCACACCCCTGTGCCCCGGGTCTCCGCACTCTTGTACTTCCGGCTTGTGGAGTGTGAGGTCATCCCCTGAAGCATGCTGTAGTTTGCATTAAATGCAGATGTGTCCACATACAGCTTTGCTATATACCGCCATGTATGGCACGGTTTTGCGTGCCATAGAATCAGATTTAGCCATGCCTTGTGTTTTTTCTCAATTTGCTTCTTTAATATGTTACTTTATACATATTCTATTATTGCAAACAAATTTTTTTTAAATCCATCCACTCGCTTCTCGTGAAAAACAGCTTAGCCGTGTTTTGCATTGTAAAGTTCAAATTATTTCTCTAATTATTTAAATGCCAGCGTTAATATATACTGCGGATGCAAGGCGCATCTTATTACCATATACGATAAAAGTGCGCTGAACGTCGCAGCCCTATATCCCTCAAGAGAAAGTAAGCAGTCGCACACATTGTAAGCTGAGGTCCAATGCTCAGATATATATACAGGTTGAGTCTCCCTTATCCAAAATGCTTGGGACCAGAGGTATTTTGGATTTGGGATTTTTCCGTATTTTGGAATAATTGCATACCATAATGAGATATCATGGTGATGGGACCTGAATCTAAGCACAGAATGCATTTCTGTTACATATACACCTTATACACACAGCCTGAAGGTAATTTTAGCCAATATTTTTTATAACTTTGTGCATTAAACAAAGTGTGTCTACATTCACACACTTCATTTATGTTTCATTTACACCTTATACATACAGCCTGAAGGTCATTTAATACAATATTTTTAATAGCTTTGTGTATTAAACAAAGTTTGTGTACATTAAGCCATCAAAAAACAAAGGTTTCACTATCTCACTCACTCAAAAAAGTCCGTATTTCGGAATATTTGGATATGGGGATACTCAACCTGTATATGATATTAAAAGGGTATGCATACGGTGCGTGGCCTGACTGGGTATGGAGTAGGACATGCATTCCTAGCTCCCCAGCCTTACTGATCCTGTAAAGCATCCTGCTGCTCGTGTGTATTTGCCCACCTGGCCCTGCCTAGCTGCATGAATGCTTGCTGGCCGTTCTGGGCTATATTTCAGTGTGCTCCTGAGTCCTGCGTCCCTGCAAGCTATACTTCAGTGTGCTGTGCTGATCCCGGCCTGCATGTGGCCAGCGCCATTTTGAAATTACTTGCAGTGACCCTGCGCCCTTCTGGAGCCGCCTGGCCGGTCTCAATCACCCACCCTTGACCGGAGGACGGCCCGTGGAGCCCTGCCGCTGTGCCCGCTCTTTGACCTGGATCCTCTCCCTCCTGATCCCTGGGTGACTGCTGTGCTGGCCGCGGGTCGCGGTTGGCGGCTTCTGACTGGCCTGGTCTCTCACCACTACTGCCTGCCCAGAGGGCGGAGGATCCCGCTGCTGTGTGTGCCCTGATCGTGGGCCTCCACCGTGTACTAGTCTGCCGGCTGAGACTGTGTGGCTGTGGGGTTCTGGCGGGCGCCATCTTGGGGTTGGCAGCTGGGGCTGCTTTCCACCTGCCTGCATCGCTCCTGAGCTGCTGAAAGTGGGGACTCTGCCTCTGCACTACCTGGGAGAGCTGGGCTGGATGGCTGCGAGTCCCTGTAGTGGGGACATAAATTCATTGACACTGCACTATCTCCTGGAGTCTGCTGGGAAATTTAGTTTTCTATCCCTTTGTTACAGTGCTGCCTGTCTCTGATATTGGAGGTCCCTGTCTCATCCCCCCCCCCCCCCATCCTCCTTACTCTGTGCTCCTGAGCTGTGTGTCACCCTGCTATAACACAAGTTGCCCTCTGCAGTCTGTATCTCTGAAGTGGCACCGCCACACTTGTGCCTCTCTTTCTACCTGTCCTGGGAATTATAACATCACCCTGGTTTCTTCGGTCCTGAGTTGTGAGCCTGATGGTCCGCAGGCGCCGTGCCTCCGCTGCGGCCCGATTAGCGCAATTTGCCCACGTGGAACGAACCCCGGTTCCCTCTGCATCCTCTTCAGCTGCTTCCTCCCCCTCCTCTCCCACTATGGCGGGGGTTGCTGAGGTTACCATGTCCCAAATTTTGCAAGCCATCACGGATTCTGAGAAGAGGCTCGCGGATAGGGTGGCGGAAGTGCACATGGATATTTCACTTATACGTCAAGATATGCAGAAACTCAGGGACAGAGTTGGGGAGACCGAGAACCGCATTTCTTCGTTGGAACACTCCTGTACACCTATCCCTGCCCGTCTCACTTCCCTGGAAACTGAGATGTCTGCGTGAAAGCTTAAATTGACTGACATCGAAGGACACCTTCGGCGAAATAATGTTCGCTTCGTGGGCCTTCCTGAAAAGGCGGAGGGGTCTCAACCGGAACAATTTCTGGAATCCTGACTACGGTCGACATTTGGAAAAGATTCGTTCACCCCGCAGTTTGCTGTAGAGAGGGCTCATCGAGTTCCTACTCGTCCTCTCCCACCAGGCGCACAGCCTAGGACCTTCATCGCCAAAATTCTTCACTATAAGGACAGGGATACTATTCTACGACTTGCTAGGATTAAAGGCCCGCTGGAGCATGGGGTGAGAGAGGGTGGTTGTGTTTCAGGACTTTTCGGCTGAAGTCCAGAAATCTCGCTCGCAATTTATGCAGGTTAAGCAGCGGCTTCGTGCTCTTCAGCTCCAATATTCCATGCTGTATCCTGCACGACTTCGGGTGGTGTCCGGTAATCATACACATTTCTTCGATACTCCGAGAGAAGCATCTGCCTGGATTGATCTTCAACCTCAACCTCCTGCTGCTCCACCCTGAGGGACTTTTTTATACTTATATATGTGTTTCTTATTTGCATATTGCGTTTTTCTGAGACCGTTTTCTTTTTGCCAGGGCTGGTGAATGCTTGGCATGGGCAAGTTTCTTTTGATGATAGGCTGGGGACTTCATGTCCTCAAGGTTATAGGGTTTAGTTGCCCCACGGATAGTTTATTTTAAGTTTATTGATTCTCTTCTAGAGTCAATCTAATGTTTGGGAATAGTTGTACCTATGTTTGGGTTGGTATGCAGGGAGGGGGCGGTTGGGTTTTGTTTTTCTTATCAATGTTTTTTGTATTTTTTTATGTGTTTTTATTGTGCTACTTTGCTCTGAAACTGCTGGATTATGGTTATTTTATTTTTGTGTGGGGGATGGCTGGTACCGCGCTGGAGTGCGGTTGGCTTACTGTTGCCATACTCGAATACTGTATGCTACTATGGTGAACGTTTTCTCATGGAACGTTAGAGGCCTTAATGATAGGGTTAAACGTTCCCTAGTTTTAAAGTATATTAAATCTCAAAATCCTGGATTGGTTTGTCTCATGGAGACGCATCTTATTGGTAGTAGTGTTCTTTCACTTAAAAAGCCTTGGTTGGGGTGGGCGTTTCACTCCACTTTCCATTCTAATTCCAGGGGTGTTTCACTGTTAATCCATAAAAGTTTGCATTTCGTTTGTACTAAGGTCCAAATTGATCCACTGGGATGCTATGTCTTTTTAGCTGGCACTATACACGGCTCCGCCTTTGTGTTACTAGCTATATATATATTACTCCTCCTTTATAAATCTGAAATTTTGGTGAAGGCCTGTGCCTTCATGCAGGAATTTCCCTCCGCCCGGCTATATGTATTGGTGACTTTAATGCTGTTTTGGATGAGGCTGCTGATAGATGGAGGCCTGTTACCCAACATGTGGCTCCTAGACCCACTGCTTTTGCCCGTCTGATTTCTGAACTTGGCCTAGTGGATGTCTGGCGCTTGCATAACCCCACAGACAGTTGTTTTTCCTGTTTCTCAGGCTCGTATGGGGTATTTTCCCGTATTGCTATGGCGCTGCTTACACGCTCCATACTCCCCTGTGTTTCCTCAGTGAGATAGTTATCACGTGGGATTTCTGATCACTCCCCTATATTGTTATCTATAGGTTTTGATATACCCAGGGGGGCATCATTCTGGAAGTTTAATCCTTTCTGGCTGACCCAGATGGGTGCAGCCTCCGAACTAATTGCTCTTTGGGAGGAGTTTTTCGCTAATAACCCTATTTGTGATAATGCTTTATTGATATGTGATGCTTATAAGGCTTTTCTTCGGGGTTCATTAATATCCAGAGTTGCCCAGCTGAAAATGTCTGATAGATGGCTTGAGGGGGAGCTGGAGAAGAGAATTGCGGAGCTTGAACAGACCTATTTGCGTAGTGGCCTCGCCGCGGATCGGGTGGAATGGCTGGTTGTCCATAAGCAGTTGACGGACCTACTCCTTGATAAATCCAAGATGAGTTTACTTTTCCGAGCCCATGATTTTTATATTCGGGGAGATCGTTCAGGAAGGTTTTTGGCCTACCTGGTGAGGCAGGAGTTGCCCCCCGTCACTGTGTATAGCATTAGGAGTGTGTCTGGTGTTGTATGCACTGACACCCCCTCTATAGCTTCTAGTTTCTACTCACACTTTTCAGATGTTTATAGATCCAAGGTGCAGTATACGTACTCAACATTGTCTGTCTAATTATTTCGATAAAATAGAGGTTCCTTCTCTAAGTCCTGAGTCACGACAATTTTTGGATGCCCCCTTTACGTTAGAGGAGATTAAAAATGCCATTATGTCTTTTCCCAATAATAAGGCCCCAGGGGTTGATGGTCTCCCTATCGAACTGTATAAGACCCATTTGGATTTTTTTGCCCCTGAACTTCTGTTATTTTTTTATTTTGAGTTGATGTTACGAGGTGGCATTCTTCCCCCATCTATGGCAGAGGCACTGGTGGTACTAATACCGAAGCCGGGTAAAGATCCCCTTCTTTTAGACTCGTACCGTCCTATCTCCCTATTGTCCACTGACATAAAAATTCTTGCCAAACTGTTAGCGCTTCGACTTAATACTGTGGTCCTGGAGCTAGTACATTGTGATCAAACTGGCTTTATGCCGGGCAGATCTACCACCATCAATCTCAGACGATTATTTACGTATATGCAGTTGGCGGGGGATGATTTGGACGGCGCGATTGTGGTTTCTCTTGATGCTGCCCGTGCTTTTGATTCCGTAGAATGGGTTTATCTCTGGGAGTGCCTTGCCAGATTTGGGGTAGGCCTGACCTTTTTGTCCTGGCTTAAACTTTTATATTCCTGTCCAGCTGCGAGAGTTGTAGTTAATGGTTTTACTACTGAATCTTTTTTTGTTGCAGAGGGGTACTCGACAGGGGTGTCCTCTGTCACCGCTGCTTTTTGCTCTTGCTGTGGAACCCTTAGCCTGTACAGTTAGAACCGCAGCGAATATAGCGGGCCTTTGGGTTGCGGGCCAGGAGGAAAAAATTGGGTTGTATGCAGACGACATGATTTTATTCTTAAAAGATGTATCCCCCTCATTGCCTGCCCTTTTGGAATTGCTATGGGAATTTGGGTTTTTTTTCAGGTATTTGTATCCCTGCCTCACAATTTTCGTTGATTTTCCGATATATTACTTCCTTTATCTGGGGTGCTAAGCGGGCACATATTGCATGTAAAACACTTAGTAGACCCAGAGCTGAGGGTGGTTTGGCCATGCCGGATATACGGTTATATTATTTGGCTGCACAACTTGTAGAACTTTATGAATGGGTTACTCCTGGGGAATATGGGAGCCTTCTGGTGGCTCTTTTAGACAGGGCTGGCCCACTCCTTTTCTCCATTGCAGTTTTTATTAGCTAATACTCCGCTGACCTCTCTCTCCCCCCCCCCCCCCCCCCCCCCCACCCATTGCTGCAGCAGGCTCATACGGTATGGTTGGCGGCTGAGAAGCTGCTGGGAGATCCCATGGTGGACCCCTGCTCTCCACTTTGGAACAATAGAAATTTCTCTGAGCTATTTAAAATGGAGGGTGGTTCGATTTGGACTTTATATGAGGTGACTGCAGTGGGGCTACTTTATCAGGATGGGGTACTCCATAGTTATGAGTATCTGTCCACTACATATGGTATCCCTAGACAATGTTTTTTCCGTTATTTACAGCTCAGGCATGCTCTGGCGGCACAGTTGCGGAGCTTTGCTCCACAACTTTCTGAATCCCCTGTTCATAAATTAATTCGTACTCCTCACTTCTCTCCTCCTCTGGATTGGATGGACTGCCCACCTTCAAGGCTAAATGGATGCATGATTTAGGTGAAATTGGTGAGGAGGATTGGAGTCATGTGTTGGGTTCCCCGCGTGCGGCCTCGGCGATTGCTAGATTCCAGCAAATACAGCTTTATATTTTACATAGGGTCTACTGGACTCCTTCTCGTCTGCTTAAATTTGGAGGCTCGACCTCTGATAGATGCCCAAAACGCTCTGCTCCGGCTGCTGGGTTCTGGCACTTGCTCTGGCAATGCCCGCTGGTGTATGCGTTTTGGGAGGATGTCACGACATCTATAGCCTGTACGGGTATTCGGATCCCATTGACTCCGCGTGTCTGTATATTTGGTCTTGATTTAAGAGACTGCCTCCCGCTTCACTCCTGCCTTTGTGAATATTGCCCTGGCATTGGCCCGGGTGTGTATCGCTCGTACCTGGATAGCTCATGCTCCTCCATCATCTGCTGAATGGGTTGCCCTTGTAAACTCTACCCTTTCCCATGAACGATTTATGTACATTAAACGTAATTCTCTATTGAAATTTGATAGGATTTGGGCTCTTTGGAGTAACTCTCCATACTCTATTGTCCCGCCTTAAATAATGAGTATGTGTGTCGGCAGTGGTGTACTGCTTTGGGTACGGCCCGGCTCCCTTCCCTTCATTCTTCTCTTATGTATTCTAGCACGATATTTGATCCTTATTTTCATTCTTCTGTATCTGTTTTAATACGTTCTGAGGAGTGGATGTGACTGTGTCCTATATCCACATAATGTAATTAATGTGTAGAGGAACTACTTGCAAAGCACAAATTTGATCTTGTAATGTTTGAATTTTTTGTTTGTTTTTTCTTGTTTTTCTCTTGCAAAACAATAATAGTTGATTTAAAAAGGGTATGCATACAATATAACATATGTACAGTATATAAT
The DNA here is from genome assembly GCF_028390025.1 of Pseudophryne corroboree. NCBI lineage: Eukaryota > Metazoa > Chordata > Amphibia > Anura > Myobatrachidae > Pseudophryne > Pseudophryne corroboree. Next base: position 145,787,352 of record NC_086449.1, read on the forward strand.
TCAGTTCTAATATGTGTATATATATGGTTACAGAGTTACAATTACACAAGAAGCAGTTGTAGTTACATAGGGATCAGTTACAGCCAGCATACTTCACCCTGTCCCTCAATGCACAGTCCTCTTCATCTTTTTAATCTGCACCAACAGCAACTAACAGAGCTTCCTGGGTGAGGGGAAATACCTATATATTGTGTATTGGGGGAGGTACGTGTCTGGGGCTGAGTCTTCTATTATTGGTCCAGGGGAGGGGGAGGTCTCATTCATGATGTGTTATTGGTCAGTTCATATGCAAGCAACGTCCAGTTTGATGATGCAATTATAGGGGTTAGCCACTGGTTTCTTTCGGCACACATGCTGTCTTTAAGGAAATCCCTTGTTCACTTTAGAATGTGGCTTCATATTCATACTTTTAATCATAACTAATCGTTGCTATGTGCTACAATCTACCCATAGCTATCAAATTAACACACACATTTAATACAAAATGATGCTAAACATGTTTTGTCTGTGTTGTATGAATATGTTGTATATGTCTTTGTGGCTTCTCCGTGCGAATGTGTATGCTACCGTGTATGCGCAAAACACACACTGCGTGTATGTGCACGCACAGAGATCCATCTGTTTGGCGTTTGTAATCTCTTTGACTTCGACAGTCTACCCTTTGACAGTAGACCATAACGGTCATAACTGACACACTAAACATAATTACAAAAAAAATATTTCAAACAATAATTGGTGACCTAGACACACGTATATGTATTTATTTCACAAATCAGACATTGACTATAGTTGGGGAAGACAGGGAGGAGGACGGGACATCCTCTATATGTACTCGGCGGTCACTGGACCACTGGTTGGGTGTGGGACGACATTCAACCTATAGAGTATGCTGGGACAGTGCTATGGCCTATGATGTCTGATTTGAACGAACGTTGCACACATACATGTACTTAAGTCTTTGTGCACTGATGTTCGGATTCGATAGAGGTTTTGCTGGGTAGAGGGAGAAAACGCAAACAAATCGTGAAAGAGACACATCCTATCACTCCCTGAACATTGTTTTCATTCCTGGATCGTATGCTAGGTCTGTTTCATCATTGAACAAGGGTTATTATTTCAGGTGGTGTCCTTCCTAGATAACATAAACCTTCGGAGTTCGGGGAGAGCCACTCATAAACTTTTCTTCCACATATATTAATGAGCTCTTGATCTGCTATGTGTGAATAGCCATTGTCTGATTGTTCCTGATTAACTCCCAATTTACTGATTTCCTGAAATTGGTGAGATTTAAACATACCAGGGATTTAACTATGGTACTGGTGGATCTTAAGACTAGGGGGTCTATGGGTGCGTGGCCTGACCTGCATCCTGAGAAGATGTGCCTTGCATGAGCTCCTGCCGGCCCTGCATTTAAAGTGCATATATCTCCGGCTTTCCCCTCTGATTTTCCCCCCTGACAGGTACCCATCGCGTCCAGGACCCAGGGAGGCTGGAGAGGTGCCCCCTGGCACTGTTTTAAAGCTGAGGCCTACGCCTCGTCCCGAAGCCGGGACCTCGAGTCTGGGGCCTACCCGGGCGTGGGCTCCGGGACCCCTGGCAGCTCCCCCCTACCTCCAAACCGGCTCACTCAAGGCCCCTCTCCTGCCCCAGACCATCGGGGACGGCGGCGAGGATCAGGATCTCGCTCCCTGCCCTCCGGAGCCGCGGCTGCGGCCTCCTTGTTCCCGCACCCATCCCGGCGGCGGGCATCTTGCTACACCCGACCCGCCGGTCGACTGCACACCCCCGACCCCACGGGCCTGACCTGCTCCCCCTGAGACCTCCTGCCACATAAATACCCCCTCCGTGGGGAAAACGAGGGGTCTGCTGCCCTTTTTGAAGCCCCCGGGAGTTGAGGACTACACCAGCACTGGGATTCGGGGCCTAAATTAGCTGCACACACCCGCCTGCTGAGCCCTGCCAGTGTGGAGGCCTGTTAATAGCCACCTATCCCCCCTTGCAGCTGTGGATGGACTGGCTCCTACTCTGTGCTCCCTCCTCATACTCCTCGACCCTGCACAGTACCGTGGGAATATCCCTGGAGGGGTGAGTGTTTGCCCAGGGGGGCACTGTCTGCCCGACCCCTGTGACGCTGTGCTGCTGGCTGTTGTCTGGGTACCTGGCTCCCCCTCTCCCTTGCTCGCTGGAGACCTGCCCCTTGGGCACTGCTGGAGGGTGATGACCGGATGCCGGGCCTCTGGTGATGCCGTTCTTCTGATGTAGTCCAGACCGTTTACACACCACCACCTTTGGCCTCTATGCTTACCTAACCTTTCACCATATATATTCTCCGGGATCCATCGCTTCTGAATGCCGCCGAAAAAGGTTAAAGAGGTGCTCCCTCCTAGAGTATCTCTTCTGTCTCCGAAAGCGGCGCCTGCCCCCTCTACTGCACGGAAGTCCCAAATAGCCACCTCTGCGACAGACCCTCCCTGCAGTCCTGCTACTGTCCCGGGGTTTGACCCGGAATCCGACGCCCCTCTCACGGTCAAAACTCTGTATCAGGCTCTATCAGCGTTTAAAACAGAGCTGACTCAAGATCTCACAGCGGCTGTCCGAGAGGTTAAGTCGGAATTGCATGCTATAGGGGAACGCACAGATCATCTGGAACGGAAAGTCGAGGAATTGGTCTCGTCTCACAACGACCAAATAGCGGCTCATGATCAACAGCAGAATGACCTTGAGGCGTTTAAACTCAAGATTGCGGATATCGAGGACAGATCTCGGCGCAATAATATCGAGATCCGAGGCATTTTCGACTCCGTGCAAAATTCCGAGCTGGAAGATTACGCCACCGCGTTATTTAGGAAGCTCTTGCCCAGGGCTGACCCCAGGGAGCTGTTTATAGACAGGATCCATAGACTACCTAAACCACGCTCGGTCCCCCCCTCGCTCCCGCGAGACACGCTCATGAGAGTGCACTTCTTCACGACGAAAGAACGCATCCTAAAGGCGGCAAGAGACTCGGATTCTGATGCGCTTGGTGGATTACAACTTTCCGGATTTCTCGGCTTTGGCTAAAAGACGATCGTTTATCCCTGTTACCCTGGCGCTCCGTGACCAAGAGATAAATTATCGATGGGGTTTTCCGGTAAAGCTCATCTCGTATGAAAATAAATCCTACACAGTTGCCTCATTGGAAGCTGGAGTCAAGCTGCTATCTGAGTGGGATATTCCTGTCACGATGCCGCCTGGATCCAAGAAACAGTCAACCCTTCAATCGGAGTGGTTCGTCGCCTGAAGTCGTCACTGTAAACTTGGACTTTGAATATGGACGTTACGCTGTACCGTTGTAACGGATGGGTCTTAGCTATTCGTCTTGACGCTGTCACGTGAGTCACCCTGTTAGCAGTTGTACTGCTGGAGTCCCGGCTCCGTGCTCATGGTTTAGTTCATTAGTTCATGCGTATATGTTCTCTGTTGTCTTTACATGGTTGGTAGGCATATTTGTATCTGTACATGTCTCTTTTTTTTTTTTCCCCTCAACTAGGTTCATAGGTGGTGGTGGCGTTAGGCCACATGTTCCCCCCCGTTAATGTACTACTGCATTTTTTTGCTTTCCTTGCAGTAGTTATACCGACCCAATGCACTGGGTCGTTTTGGTTTGTTCTTCCCCTTTCTTCCCCCGTTATTCCCTCTTTCCCCCCCCCCCCCCTCTCGCAACACTCTAACTATATGAGACAAAACCATTTCTTATATGTATACCGAAATATCTCGCCACTCATGGCGTGCTTTAGATCGTCTCGATGCTCCAGGTTCTGTCCATGAACGTTAAGGGGTTAAACTCCCCTAATAAGCGAAGGTTAGCATTGGACTATTTTGCTAGGCACAAGGCAGATGTTATTGCGCTGCAAGAGACGCACTTTTCGTCCTTAGCGCCCCCTACGTTTAAAGACCACAGGTTTCCTATCGGTTATTTTGCAAACGGCCCTTTTAAGAGGAATGGTGTAGCTATATTGTTTAAATACTCTGTCTCCTTCACTTTACACTCCCAGGTTGCCGATAAAAATGGCCCTATCTTATCTTGAGTGGCCTTTTAAATGACAAACCGGTTACCTTTGTTTCAGCTTATGCCCCTAACTCAAACCAAGTGGCCTTTTTACGTAAACTGTTTAGTTATCCAGAGGAACCGTACAGGCTCGCTCCTCCTCATGGGGGACTTCTGGTCCTTGTCCCTAGGTTGGACAGGTCTCCCAGGCCCTCCCCTTCCCCATTAGCCTCCTCTAACGCCCCATCCTTAGCCTTCCGCAATCTCCTGGCTGAATTTGACCTCTACGATATTTGGCGAGTGCAAAACCCTACGGGCCGTGAGTACACATACTATTCTCCCGTTCACAACTCCTATTCCCGCATTGATTTTTTGTTTTCTGATAAATGGACCCTCCAATTTACTAGATCCGCGGATATCCTTCCAATAACCTGGTCAGATCACGCCCCGCTGTTTCTTAAATGGGATCTTAATAGTCAGCATGCCCCGCTTCGACCTTAGAGACTCTTCCCTCACCTACTGGCCAACCCCGTATCTAAAAAAATTATAGTAGACAGCATCATGTCCTACTTGTAATTTAATTCTCCTTCAGACACGTCCACACTGAACATCAACAACGCTTGAATGATTTGGAGCGTAAATTAAAGGAACTGGAGGAGAAAAATCAAGCTCGACCCTCGAGATCCCTTCAGAAAGAGTTAGCTGATATTAGGTCCCAGCTTCAGACATTGCTTATGGTGCGTACCCAGGCCTCATTAAACAGGATGCGTCAGAAATTTTACCTGGCGGGGAATAGACCGGGAAAATTGCTTGCTCGTAAGCTTAGAGCGCAGCAAGCTAGGAATAGAATTAAGCTTATTATGTCCCCAACAGGTGCCAAAATATCTAACCCTTTGGAGATATCAAATCAGTTTGCGGACTTCTATTCCCAACTTTATAATCTCTCGACTGACCCTTCTACCCCTCAGCCCACTCTTCCCACTATCTACCGACGACCAATTAGAAGTGCTGAATGCCCCCTGGTCCACCACGGACACGTTAAGGGCGATTAAATCCCTCCCTAAAGATACAGCGCCAGGCCCAGATGGCTTTATTAAATGATTTTTATGTTTCACTCCAGGACCTCCTGGATCCATCCCTGGTAACAGTTTATAATGAAATCACTTCTCAGGGCACTCTCCCAACGGAGATGCTGGAGGCTCGCATTGTCACGATCCCTAAACCAGGTAAGGACTTGACTTCTTGCCAGAACTACCGCCCCATCGCGCTATTAAACGGAGACATTAAAATATATGCTAAATTAATAGCTTACCGACTGAACGTCCTCCTTCCCTCCTTGATACACCCCGATCAGGTCGGATTTATCCCTGGTCGACAAGCGTCTGCTAATACTCGTAGGGTATTTAACCGCGTAGACTCCATAGCCCGTGAACAGGGCCTCCTCCTGTTATCCTTAGATGCGGAGAAGGCTTTCGACCGCATAAACTGGACCTACATACGGGAAGTATTATTGAAATTTGGCTTCCGCGACCGTATCCTGTCATTCATACTAGCCCTGTATAGCTCGCCCTCGGCCCGGGTCTTTAGTAATGGTTTTCTGTCTTCCCCCTTCCCAATTTACAATGGCACGCGCCAGGGCTGCCCCCTCTCCCCTCATTTTTGTCCTGGCGATTGAACCTTTGGCAGCTAAGATTCGGGCGGACCCACAGTTTCCAGGACTCCAACTCGGCACCGTCCCCCATAAACTGTTTATTTGCAGATGATGTTCTTTTATTTGTAACCGACCCCTGCGCCTCACTCCCTCATTTACACAATATTTTAGATAGGTACTCTGCAGCGTCCTACTACAAATTAAACACAACTAAAACGGACGCCCTGCCTATTAATCTCGCTCATTCCATGGCCCCTTTGCGTACTAAATACCCCTACAATTGGCAGACAACCTCGAGAAAGTATTTGGGTATCCATATCCCCCCATCCTCTTCTGTATTGGACGTTAACCTCCCCCCTTTACTGACTGCACTACAATTGTCCACCAAATCGTGGCTCAATTATGAGATATCATGGCTGGGCCGCCTGGCCGCCTTTAAAATGTCGTTGCTTCCCAAATTAATGTTTCTGTTTCGCACAATCCCCTTTGTCTTCCCCAAGAAATATTTAGATAAGGCTACTACTATCCTCACCAATTATGTCTGGTCTTTGCGACCGCCTAAATTGTCCCGCGCCAGGATGTCATTACCTAGGAGAGTTGGTGGCCTCGACATGCCTAACCTTTCTCTATACCAAGAAGCTTGCCTCTTGGCTCAGATTAAAGCTCTTACTAGTGATGCCCATTCGGAGTGGATGTGTTTGGAGGGACTAACCTGCCCCAGGTTCCCCTTGAGGGATCTTTTTTGGCTACTTAAATCTATGCGACCTTCGGATCTACGCCTTCTCCCCTCAACCCGAGCCACTCTACAGGTATGGGATAAACTGACCATCGGCTCATCTTCTCCCTTTCATACCTTGCCTCGAATTTCCCTTCGCACAGTAACCGCCCTAATCTTGATTTGACAGGTTGGCGTTCCAAGGGGATCGGTCTACTGGGAGACCTGTTCAATGGTCCCGTGCTTAGCTCCTTCTCTACCATCCAAGAACGCTTTGCTTTACCTGAATCTGAGAGGCTTAGATACTATCAAATACAACATTGGTGGAACAGCCTCCACCTTACCCCCTCCCCATTGCACCCTACTATGTCTCAGGTCCTGGGTCGTCTTTCTAAGGATGCTTCTGCAGGTGAGATCTCCTTTTGGTACAAGACACTACTAGCATTAGTTCCCGTTCTTAAAACTAGAGCCCAAATCAGGTGGGAGGTGGATATTGGCTGTACCCTTACCGAACCCCAATGGCAACACATTTTTATGTCATCCTTTACTATGTCTAAATGCCTAAATCATTCCGAGATGCACGTCAAGTTATTGCATAGGTTATATCTCACACCCGATAGGTTGCACACGATTTGGCCTGCATGCTCGAAGTTTTGCTGGCATCTCTGCGGCGAGGTGGGCCATCTTTTTCATATTTTTTGGACCTGCCCCTCTATTAAGTTGTACTGGGTTGAGGTGTTTGGGCTGATAAATAAAGTACTTGGACTCACTCTGTCCCCCACCCCCCTCATTGCTTTACTAAATGTCTACCCGCGCACCGTAGGTGCTAATTTACAATGTTTTAGGTCATATTTGCCTTGCAGCCCGTGCGGCCTTAGCTCAGAATTGGAAACAATCCATACCCCCTCCCCCTTAATGAAAGTCATACATAAAATTCAGAAGCAATTCTTGATGGAGACTGAGTGTATGCCTTACTCCCTTTCTGCAAAGTCCCCTCTAGTGCGCTGGAAGTAGGGAAGCCAATCATAGCTGGAAGCCTTGGCTGCTTTTTACCACGGAGGGTGAGGGAGCCAACTTAGTACGGCGATCCTCCTCCCCGGACATTCACCCTCACACCCTTCCCCTAGATGGAGACACCTCCTCTTCCTGAGCCTGGGGTCGCTCGGTGCTCTTGGTTGCAATTTGCATTATAGTGGACTCAGTGTTTCTTTTTCTTTTTTTCCTTTATTATGTACCCCTCACTACATTACGTCCATTGTACTTCTTCTGATACACATGTTTGATCGATTTTGAAATGTATGTATAAGTATACATATTGTCTCTCCTATGTTTTTACTGCTCCCCCTCCCCCCCCCTCCCCTTTTCTTCTTTCTGTACCCCTGTTTTGCATAACAAAAATCTGAATAAAAATTATTGATGTTAAGACTAGGGGGTCTAGTTATATTATATTCCTTGTCCACCTGTTCCCCCTCCCCTTTCCGTGTCATTCAAGTACCTCAGCTAACTTTCTAAAGAATATGGCACTAATCCTGCATCATTTTGTCTTCGAGGTACCTGTGAGCACATCCAACATTCCGTTTAGTTTAAGACCTTACCCACTAGTGAGTGGTAATCACTCAAGGGATGTCTGTCAAATGCTGCCTTATTGCTAGACTGACCTCTCTGGATGCACTCATCTTCAATTATGGGGTCACAATAACTACAAAATACAGTATTCCTCAGACAATAGCCTATCACGTTAACTCCGAACTCCGTAACTACTATACCTTTGATTTTCTCTGGCTTTAACAAAGTGATAGGCTGCTCCTGGGATCCTATAAAGACATCACTCCTTTCTCCAGAACCAGTTCCAGTCCCACTCTCGACTCCTCATGAAAACCTCACAAAAATAGAATGTCCTGAAAAAAATGTTTGTCAACGGGGAAAAAAGAAAGATGGAACAAAACAAATCTTATAGCAAATCCGTTACTACGACTGGTCTTTCTGTAATCCTTTAGTACGCTCAGGTAGTGTTCAACAGTGCCGCCTCTCAGTCTTCACGGAACAGATTCTTTTGTGATATTTCTGCGATTTCACTCCCTTTACGAGTTCCTTCTGGACTAACGACTTTCCTGCGATGGGAATTCGTGGACGCAAGTCTCTTTCTCGGCTACTTTCACTGAAATCGTGCTGTCAACAACTTGGTATGGTCCTACCCACCTGTCTATTAGGCAACCTGAGTGTGAGAACAATCACACAGTCTCTTGGTTTACAATCAAGACAATTAGTAGTTGGCATATCAGGAATCAACAGTTTCAAGTTCTTTTGTTAAGTTCTCAAATGCTGGCTCATCTCTGTAAGGTACTGTACTGTCGCCTCATTGGTGTATTTCTGATCATGGTGCATGCGGATCGATCATGACATGAGGTTGTCTTCCAAAAAGCAAAACAAAACTTTCAGAGGGTGATTCGTTAAGTGGGAATCTGGGAGTGGTTCTGATGCTACATAACACTAGTGGCAGTGTCTATGACCACAATAGTCCAGTTTCAAGCTATCACTCTGCTCCTACTCCTAGGGATACCATATCTACACACAAGTTTCTGCACAATTTTCTTTGCGGTAAACACAGCAGTATTTGTGGCGGTAGGAAATGCCTCTACCCAGCTTGAGAAAACACCAGTGCACACCAATACATATTTCAAATTCCTACAGGATGTTAACTGTACGTCGATTTGTATTACCTGAAAAAGGTCCGTCTGCAGGAAGACTATGGGATGGCTCTGTCGGTGCTACCTTACCAATTGTTCTTCATGCAAGTAAGACAGGTCATTGCTTTCCTGCTTGCCTGAGAAGAGAACCCTGGTACATGCCAGTAAGCTCTTACCAATTTGCACATACCTTCCTTACCCTAGGTGAGTCAGACCATGTGCCGCCTCAGCTAGGCTTGGGAGATACGCCCTGGGGGCCACTGGCTTACCTTGTCCATCTCTCCAGAGTCCTGAGGACTCCTGACCATACCCCTTCGCCTTCCAGACCTCCTTTTCCTGTAGGGAACACAATTTGCATCTCTGTATCTCAATTTAATTGTTGTGTGTTTGCAATGTAGAGTAAAAACATCTCTAGAGGAGAGAGAGAGAAAAAAAAAAATCAGGTCTGCGTTCACCAACGGGCTGTCACTTATGTCTGGTCTTGTAGTAAAGGTCTGATTCAGATATTCCACACAATCATGCGCATCAGTGTTCATACAAAATTTTCCTTCACCAGTATTCTCCTCCTCCACCCTTTGTGCATGACAAGGCACACTGCAGTAATATACTGGCATCATCCGTGACGGCTCCCTTTTTGTTCTGAGACATACTGGGTTCAGGCAGAATTTTGAAGGACCAATACGGCATGTGGTGTATGAACTGTCAAATCATGTACCAGTACTAAGTCCTAGGTATTTTACCTTTGTCCTACACAATTGCAGTTTATCCTTTGAGACCTTGTGTCCTGTCAGGAAGAGGTGAAACAGAAACCGTTTCGTATCTGCCAGGGATGACTCAAATGAATCGGCGCACAACAAGTAGTCATCAACATATTGTATCAACACCGACCCATTCTCATGCTGAAAGGACTGTAAACAGTCATGTAGGGCTTTGGAGAAAATACTCAGGCTATCACTTGAAACCTTGGGAGAATCTATTGTTGTTGGGTTATCTGCGCACTGAGATCCTAATGTGTGGACGAGCTGCTAACGCTTGTAGGCGACCAGACTACAGATTGCAGAAATATTTGAATTGTAGTGTAGCGCTCAGTCCTAGCTACTAGTTTTGCTTGCCTAAGTAAAATAAGTGTTATCTGTGAGTACCCTTATGTTAATTATAACCAATTATATTTAATAAGGTGATAGCTCTTGTATGGTATATACTGTAGTCTCACAGATAAATCATGATATGTTTCCCAAACAAACTGTTCACATATATCTCATAAATGACAAGTTTTATTGCGATAGGGATAAAGAAAGTGATTAGGGAGTTGTTAATAAACTCTTTGTCTGTAAGTTCACTACTTATGTGCTGCAGCTTGCGGCGTCCCGCACAGCTGCTGATAGTCTTTTTGTTTGTGGTAAAAGTCCAAATTCCGTGTTGAAATCCGAGGTGTATTGCAAACATAAACACAGTCTTTTGATGTCTTCACGGTAGGAGTGTTTTAGGGTTAAGCAGGGATAAAGTAGGTTGCTCCGTACTGGTCTTTCTCTCTAGTCTCAGCTTCTCAAGGTGTGTCATGGTACAGACACGCCTGGAAGCTAGAGGGTTCGAGAGGCTGACCTGCCTAGGGTGAGGGGGACACTCGGTCAGCGCTCTACGGAGCAGCTTCACGAGTGACACCCGCCGCATACGGAGACTCACCTTCTGTTTTCTCCTGTTTCCCCGCCGCACACCGTCACTGGCTTCTTCTCCTGGTCTTCCGTCTGTTGCTAGGCAACGTAGTTGGTTTCCGGGTTTCCCCGATCACGTGACCGGGTCTTTGCTTCGTGGTCAGCGCTTGTTGAGGTCTTGTGTATTTCGGTTTTGGGTTGTAGTTTTAAAGCTCCAACGCGTTTCAGCCTCTAGGGCCTTCCTCTGGGAGTAGTGGATACTACCTGGAAACCAACTACGCTGCCTAGCAACAGACGGAAGACCAGGAGAAGAAGCCAGTGACTGTGTGCGGCGGGGAAACAGGAGAAAACAGAAGGTGAGTCTCCGTATGCGGCGGGTGTCACTCGTGAAGCTGCTCCGTAGAGCGCTGACCGAGTGTCCCCCTCACCCTAGGCAGGTCAGCCTCTCGAACCCTCTAGCTTCCAGGCGTGTCTGTACCAGGACACACCTTGAGAAGCTGAGACTAGAGAGAAAGACCAGTACGGAGCAACCTACTTTATCCCTGCTTAACCCTAAAACACTCCTACCGTGAAGACATCAAAAGACTGTGTTTATGTTTGCAATACACCTCGGATTTTAACACGGAATTTGGACTTTTACCACAAACAAAAAGACTATCAGCAGCTGTGCGGGACGCCGCAAGCTGCAGCACATAAGTAGTGAACTTACAGACAAAGAATTTATTAACAACTCCCTAATCACTTTCTTTATCCCTATCGCAATAAAACTTGTCATTTATGAGATATATGTGAACAGTTTGTTTGGGAAACATATCATGATTTATCTGTGAGACTATATACCATACAAGAGCTATCACCTTATTAAATATAATTGGTTATAATTAACATAAGGGTACTCACAGATAACACTTATTTTACTTAGGCAAGCAAAACTAGTAGCTAGGACTGAGCGCTACACTACAATTCAAATACTTGGGAGAATCTAGTCCATGTATTGTACCCCCTTTGTGAACACCATCATGGTTGGTCCACCCAGATCAAGTGGAATTCAATCCAGGCAGACAGGCTACAGACACCACTAGGAGAACTATAGACTTGGAAAACTGCATACGCGCTCAAATTCCCATCGATCAGTTGATGCAGAAAAGGCATTTGAACGTATTTCTTGGTCATTCACATATGAGACGCTTAGAGCTATGGGTTTTTCTAGCTAGTTTACTAGCCTTATACCATTCACCATCAGCCACAGTCACGGTTAACCAAATGATTTCTCTACCTTTCAGGATTGCCAAAGGTACAAGGCAGGGTTGCCGTCTTTCTACCTTTAAAACTCATTCTGATCGTGGAACCCCTGGCAGCGAGGATTCGCGGCAATACTAACATTGATGGAATACGAGACTGTTCTTCTGAACACAATCGCCTTGTATGTTGACGATGTTCTTATTTCGTTAGCTAACCCAACCCAGTCCTTTTTGCTGTGATCTATATTCTCAATTTGGGATATAAGACGAACACTAGTAAAACAGGTCTTAAACTTCTATACTTCTAATTCAGTTAAATCTTCTCTGGAAGATACATACCCACTTCGCTAGCACACAGAAGATAAAATACCTAGGTATTTCTCTTATGTCCTAGAGGATGCTGGGGACCCCGTAAGGACCATGGGGTATAGACGGGCTCCGCAGGAGACATGGGCACTATAAAGAACTTTAGAATTGGGTGTGCACTGGCTCCTCCCTCTATGCCCCTCCTCCAGACCTCAGTTAGTTCCAGTGCCCAGAGGAGACTGGGTGCATTACAGGGAGCTCTCCTGAGTTTCTCTGAAAAAAGAATTTTGTTAGTTTTGAGCACTGCTGGCTACAGGCTCCCTGCATCGTGGGACTGAGGAGAGAGAAGCAGACCTACTTAACTGATAGGCTCTGCTTCTTAGGCTACTGGACACCATTAGCTGCAGAGGGAGTCGGAACGCAGGTCTCCCCTTGCCGTTCGTCCCAGAGCCGCGCCGCCGTCCTCCTCACAGAGCCGGAAGACAGAAGCCGGGTGAGTATAAGAAGAAAGAAGACTTCAAAGGTGGCAGAAGACTTCAGATCTTCCCTGAGGTAAGCGCGCAGCGGCTCCCACACACAACACACACTGCAGGCACGGATGGGCGCAGGGGGGGCGCCCTGGGCAGCAATATAAACCTCTAGGACTGGCAAATACATATATATATATATATATATATATATATATATATATATATATATATATATATATATATATATATATATACATGCTGCGGAGGCAGTAGATATAAAAATCCCCCGCCAGTATTACAAAATTGAGCGGGACCGAAGCCCGCGGCTGGAGGGGGCGGAGCTTGATTCAACAGCACTAACCAGTGCCATTTTCTCCACAGAGCACTGCAGAGAAGCTGGCTCCCCGGACTCTCCCCTGCTGAACACGGTGACACAGGGCAGAAAAGAGGGGGGGGGTATTTGTAAGGCGCAGTGAGTGTATTGTACAGATAATTATATATAAAAGCGCTATATTATCTGGGAATTTGTTTCCAGTGTCAGTTGGCGCTGGGTGTGTGCTGGCATACTCTCTGTCTCCAAAGGGCCTTCTTGGGGAACTGTCTCCATATAAATATATCCCTGTGTGTGTGGGGGTGTCGGTACGAGTGTGTCGACATGTCTGAAGCGGAAGGCTCATCTGAGGAGGAGGTGGAGCAGATGATTGTGGTGTCTCCGTCGGCAACACCGACACCTGATTGGTTGGACATGTGGAATGTTTTGAATGCAAATGTGACCTTATTACATAAGAGATTGGACAAAGCAGAGTCCAGGGAAAAAGCAGGGAGTCAATCCATGGCTTTGACTGTGTCACAAGGCCCTTCAGGGTCTCAAAAAAAGTTCTCTATCCCAAATAGCAGACACTGATACCGACACGGATTCTGACTCCAGTGTCGACTACGATGATGCAAGGTTACACCCAAGGGTGGCCAAAAGTATTCATCATATGATTATTGCAATAAAAGATGTTTTGCATATCACAGATGACCCCTCTGTCCCTGACACGAGAGTGCGCATGTATAAGGAAAAGAAACCTGAGGTAACCTTTCCCCCATCTCATGAGCTGAACGAGTTATTTGAAAAAGCTTGGGAAACTCCAGGCAAAAAACTGCAGATTCCCAAGAGGATTCTTATGGCGTATCCTTTCCCTGCACAGGACAGGGTACGGTGGGAATCCTCGCCCAGGGTGGACAAGGCTTTAACGAGCTTGTCCAAGAAGGTGGCGCTACCGTCTCCGGACACTGCAGCCCTCAAGGATCCTGCTGATCGCAGACCGGAAACTACCTTAAAATCTATTTATACACATACGGGTGCTTTACTCAGACCGGCAATGGCATCGGCATGGGTATGTAGCGCAGTTGCAGCTTGGACAGATACCTTGTCAGCTGACTTTGATACCCTAGATAGGGATATAATTTTATTGACCTTCGGTCACATTAAAGACGCAGTCTTATATATGAGAGACGCTCAAAGAGACGTTGGGCTGCTAGGTTCGAGAGCCAACGCCATGGCGATTTCTGCTAGGCGAGCCCTGTGGACCCGTCAATGGACAGGTGATGCAGACTCAAAGAAGCATATGGAGGTTTTACCTTACAAGGGTGAAGTTTTATTTGGGGAAGGTCTCGCGGACCTAGTTTCCACAGCTACCGCGGGTAAATCTACTTTTTTGCCTTTTGTTCCCCCACAGCAAAAGAGAACTCCACAATATCAGATGCAGTCCTTTCGGTATCATAAGTCCAGAAGAGATCGGGGCTCATCCTTCCTCGCCAGAGGTAAGATTAGAGGGAAAAGAACGCCTTCTTCGGCTAGTTCCCAGGAACAGAAGTCCTCCCCGACTTCTACTAAATCCACCGCATGACGCTGGGGCTCCACTGAGGGAGTCCGCACCGGTGGGGGCACGTCTTCGACTCTTCAGCCAGGTCTGGGTTCTGTCAGGCGTGGATCCTTGGGCGATGGAAATTGTATCCCAAGGCTGCAAACTGGAATTCGAAGAGGTGCCCCCTTGCCGATTTTTCAAGTCGGCCTTGCCAGCTTCTCCCCCAGAAAGGGCAGTAGTGTTAGCTGCAATTCAAAATCTGTGTCAACAGCACGTAATTATCAATGTTCCCCTAGTCCAACAGGGGAAAGGGTACTATTCAATGCTGTTTGTGGTCCCGAAGCCGGATGGCTCGATCAGACCCATTTTAAATCTAAAATCCCTAAACCGGTACTTGAAAGTGCAAATTCAAGATGGAATCGCTCCGGACAGTGATCTCCAGTCTGGAAGGGGGGGGATTTTATGGTGTCACTAGACATAAAGGATGCATACCTTCATGTTCCCATATATCCTCCTCATCAGGAGTACCTGAGATTCGCTGTACAGGACTGTCATTACCAGTTTCAGACGTTGCCGTTTGGGCTTTCCACGGCCCCGAGGATTTTCACCAAGGTGATGGCGGAGATGATGGTGCTCCTGCGCAGGCAGGGAGTCACAATTATCCCGTACTTGGACGATCTCCTGATAAAAGCGAGATCGAGAGATCAATTGCTGAAAAGCGTGTCGCTCTCCCCGAGAGTGCTACAACAGCACGGTTGGATTCTAAATCTGCCAAAGTCACAATTGATTCCAACGACTTGACTTTCATTCCTAGGCATGATTCTGGACACGGAACAGAATAGGGTTTTCTCTATCGTCCTAGTGGATGCTGGGGTTCCTGAAAGGACCATGGGGAATAGCGGCTCCGCAGGAGACGGGGCACAAAAAGTAAAGCTTTTTCAGATCAGGTGGTGTGCACTGGCTCCTCCCCCTATGACCCTCCTCCAGACTCCAGTTAGATTTTTGTGCCCGGCCGAGAAGGGTGCAATCTAGGTGGCTCTCCTAAAGAGCTGCTTAGAAAAAGTTTAGCTAGGTTTTTTATTTTACAGTGATTCCTGCTGGCAACAGGATCACTGCAACGAGGGACTGAGGGGAGAAGGAGTCAACTCACCTGCGTGCAGGATGGATTGGCTTCTTGGCTACTGGACATCAAGCTCCAGAGGGACGATCACAGGTACAGCCTGGATGGTCACCGGAGCCGCGCCGCCGGCCCCCTTGCAGATGCTGAAGTCAGAAGAGGTCCAGAATCGGCGGCTGAAGACTCCTGCAGTCTTCTAAAGGTAGCGCACAGCACTGCAGCTGTGCGCCATTTTCCTCTCAGCACACTTCACACGGCAGTCACTGAGGGTGCAGGGCGCTGGGAGGGGGGCGCCCTGGGAGGCAAATGAATACCTATAAAGGCTAAAAATACCTCACATAAAGCCCCTAGAGGCTATATGGAGATATTTAACCCCTGCCTGATTTTTCTAAATAGCGGGAGACGAGCCCGCCAGAAAAGGGGCGGGGCCTATCTCCTCAGCACACGGCGCCATTTCCTCTCACAGCTCCGCTGGTCAGGACGGCTCCCAAGTCTCTCCCCTGCACTGCACTACAGAAACAGGGTAAAACAGAGAGGGGGGGGCAAATTTATGGCGATATTTTGATATAACAAAGCAGCTATAAGGGAGCACTTATTATAAGGCTATCCCTGATATATATATAGCGCTTTTGGTGTGTGCTGGCAAACTCTCCCTCTGTCTCCCCAAAGGGCTAGTGGGTCCTGTCTTCGTTAGGAGCATTCCCTGTGTGTCTGCTGTGTGTCGGTACGTGTGTGTCGACATGTATGAGGACGATATTGGTGTGGAGGCGGAGCAATTGCCAAATATGAGGATGTCACCCCCTAGGGAGTCGACACCAGAATGGATGCCTTTATTTATGGAACTACGGGATAGTGTCAACACGCTAAAGCAGTCGTTTGACGACATGAGGCGGCCGGACAATCAATTAGTGCCTGTCCAGGCGACTCAAACACCGTCAGGGGCTGTGAAACGCCCTTTGCCTCAGTCGGTCGACCCAGACGCAGGCACTGACTCCAGTGGTGACGGTGACGATTCAACCGTATTTTCCAGTAGGGCCACACGTTATATGATTTTGGCAATGAAGGAGGCGTTACATTTAGCTGATACTACAGGTACCACTAAACAGGGTATTATGTGGGGTATGAAAAAACTACCTATAGTTTTTCCTGAATCAGAAGAATTAAATGACGTGTGTAATGAAGCGTGGGTTGCCCCTGATAAAAAGCTGATAATTTCAAAGAAATTATTGGCATTATACCCTTTCCCGCCAGAGGTTAGGGAGCGCTGGGAAACACCTCCTAGGGTGGACAAGGCGCTAACACGCTTATCTAAACAAGTGGCGTTACCCTCTCCTGAGACGGCCGCACTTAAAGATCCATCAGATAGGAGGATGGAAAATATCCAAAAAAGTATATACACACATGCAGGTGTTATACTACGACCAGCTGTAGCGACTGCCTGGATGGGCAGTGCTGGGGTAGTTTGGTCAGAGTCCCTGATTGAAAATATTGATACCCTGGACAGGGACAATATTTTACTGTCGTTAGAACAAATAAAGGATGCATTTCTTTATATGCGTGATGCACAGAGGGATATCTGCACACTGGCATCACGGGTAAGTGCTATGTCCATTTCGGCCAGAAGAGCTTTGTGGACGCGACAGTGGACAGGCGATGCGGATTCAAAACGGCATATGGAAGTTTTGCCGTATAAAGGGGAGGAGTTATTTGGAGTCCGTCTATCAGATTTGGTGGCCACGGCTACAGCCGGGAAATCCACCTTTCTACCTCAAGTCACTCCCCAACAGAAAAAGGCACCGACTTTTCAACCGCAGCCCTTTCGTTCCTTTAAAAATAAGAGAGCAAAGGGCTATTCATATCTGCCACGAGGCAGAGGTCGAGGGAAGAGACAGCAACACGCAGCTCCTTCCCAGGAACAGAAGCCCTCCCCGGCTTCTACAAAAGCCTCAGCATGACGCTGGGGCTTCTCAAGCGGACTCGGGGACGGTGGGCGGTCGTCTCAAAAATTACAGCGCGCAGTGGGCTCACTCGCAGGTAGATCCCTGGATCCTGCAGATAATATCTCAAGGGTACAGGTTGGAATTAGAGACGGATCCACCTCGCCGTTTCCTGAAGTCTGCTTTACCAACGTCCCCCTCCGAAAGGGAGACGGTTTTGGAAGCCATTCACAAGCTGTACTCTCAGCAGGTGATAGTCAAGGTACCTCTTCTACAACAAGGGAAGGGGTATTATTCCACTCTTTTTGTGGTACCGAAGCCGGATGGCTCGGTAAGGCCTATTCTAAATCTGAAGTCCTTGAACCTGTACATAAAGAAGTTCAAGTTCAAGATGGAGTCACTCAGAGCAGTGATAGCGAACCTGGAAGAGGGGGACTTTATGGTATCCTTGGACATCAAGGATGCGTATCTCCACGTTCCAATTTACCCCTCACACCAGGGGTACCTCAGGTTCGTTGTACAAAACGGTCACTATCAGTTTCAGACGCTGCCGTTCGGATTGTCCACGGCACCTCGGATCTTTACAAAGGTAATGGCCGAGATGATGATTCTTCTTCGAAGAAAAGGCATATTAATTATCCCATACTTGGACGATCTCCTAATAAGGGCGAGGTCCAGAGAACAGCTAGAGATGGGATTAGCACTGTCTCAAGAAGTGCTAAAACAGCACGGGTGGATTCTGAATATTCCAAAATCCCAGTTAATGCCGACAACTCGTCTGCTGTTCCTAGGGATGATTCTGGACACGGTTCAGAAAAAGGTTTTTCTCCCGGAGGAAAAAGCCAAGGAGTTATCCGAGCTTGTCAGGAACCTCCTAAAACCAGGAAAGGTGTCTGTACATCAATGCACAAGAGTCCTGGGAAAAATGGTGGCTTCTTACGAAGCAATTCCATTCGGCAGATTCCACGCAAGAATTTTCCAAAGGGATCTGTTGGACAAATGGTCAGGGTCGCATCTTCAGATGCACCTACGGATAACCCTGTCTCCAAGGACAAGGGTGTCTCTTCTGTGGTGGTTGCAGAGTCCTCATCTATTGGAGGGCCGCAGATTCGGCATACAGGATTGGATCCTGGTGACCACGGACGCCAGCCTGAGAGGCTGGGGAGCAGTCACACAAGGAAGAAACTTCCAGGGAGTTCTTCACATAAACATTCTGGAACTAAGAGCAATATACAATGCTCTAAGCCAGGCAGAACCTCTGCTTCAGGGAAAACCGGTGTTGATCCAGTCGGACAACATCACGGCAGTCGCCCATGTGAACAGACAGGGCGGCACAAGAAGCAGGAGTGCAATGGCAGAAGCTGCAAGGATTCTTCGCTGGGCAGAGAATCATGTGATAGCACTGTCAGCAGTGTTCATCCCGGGAGTGGACAACTGGGAAGCAGACTTCCTCAGCAGACACGATCTTCACCCGGGAGAGTGGGGACTTCATCCAGAAGTCTTCCACATGCTGGTAACCCGTTGGGAAAGACCAATGGTGGACATGATGGCGTCTCGCCTCAACAAAAAACTGGACAGGTATTGCGCCAGGTCAAGAGATCCGCAGGCAATAGCTGTGGACGCGCTGGTAACGCCTTGGGTGTACCAGTCGGTGTATGTGTTTCCTCCTCTGCCTCTCATACCAAAAGTATTGAGAATTATACGGCAAAGAGGCGTAAGAACGATACTAGTGGTTCCGGATTGGCCAAGAAGGACTTGGTACCCGGAACTTCAAGAGATGATCACGGAAGATCCGTGGCCTCTACCTCTAAGGAGGGACTTGCTTCAGCAGGGTCCCTGTCTGTTTCAAGACTTACCGCGGCTGCGTTTGACGGCATGGCGGTTGAACGCCGGATCCTAAAGGAAAAAGGCATGCCGGAAGAAGTCATTCCTACTTTGATTAAAGCAAGGAAGGAAGTAACCGTGCAACATTATCACCGAATTTGGCGAAAATATGTTGCGTGGTGCGAAGATCGGAGTGCTCCGACGGAGGAATTTCAACTGGGTCGATTCCTACATTTCCTGCAATCAGGATTGTCTATGGGTCTCAAATTGGGATCTATTAAGGTTCAAATTTCGGCCCTGTCGATTTTCTTTCAAAAAGAATTGGCTTCAGTCCCTGAAGTCCAGACCTTTGTTAAGGGAGTGCTGCATATACAGCCTCCTGTGGTGCCTCCAGTGGCACCGTGGGATCTCAATGTGGTTTTGGACTTTCTAAAATCTCATTGGTTTGAACCACTAAATAAGGTGGATTTGAAATATCTCACTTGGAAAGTGACCATGCTTCTAGCCCTGGCTTCTGCCAGGAGAGTATCAGAATTGGCAGCTTTATCTTACAAAAGCCCATATCTGATTTTCCATTCGGACAGGGCAGAACTGCGGACTCGTCCGCATTTTCTCCCTAAGGTGGTGTCAGCATTTCATCTGAACCAGCCTATTGTAGTGCCTGCGGCTACAAGTGACTTGGAGGACTCCAAGTTACTGGACGTTGTCAGAGCATTAAAAATATATATTGCAAGGACAGCTGGAGTCAAAAAATCTGACTCGTTGTTTATATTGTATGCACCCAACAAGATGGGTGCTCCTGCGTCTAAGCAGACGATTGCTCGTTGGATCTGTAGCACAATCCAACTTGCACATTCTGTGGCAGGCCTGCCACAGCCTAAATCTGTAAAGGCCCACTCCACAAGGAAGGTGGGCTCATCTTGGGCGGCTGCCCGAGGGGTCTCGGCATTACAACTTTGCCGAGCAGCTACGTGGTCAGGGGAGAACACGTTTGTAAAATTTTACAAATTTGATACTCTGGCTAAGGAGGACCTGGAGTTCTCTCATTCGGTGCTGCAGAGTCATCCGCACTCTCCCGCCCGTTTGGGAGCTTTGGTATAATCCCCATGGTCCTTTCAGGAACCCCAGCATCCACTAGGACGATAGAGAAAATAAGATTTTACTTACCGATAAATCTATTTCTCGGAGTCCGTAGTGGATGCTGGGCGCCCATCCCAAGTGCGGATTATCTGCATAAATTGTACTTAGTTATTGTTAACTAATTCGGGTTATTGTTGAAGGAAGCCATCTTTCAGAGGCTCCGCTGTTATCATACTGTTAACTGGGTTTAGATTACAGGTTGTACGGTGTGATTGGTGTGGCTGGTATGAGTCTTACCCGGGATTCAAAATCCTCCCTTATTGTGTACGCTCGTCCGGGCACAGTACCTAACTGGAGTCTGGAGGAGGGTCATAGGGGGAGGAGCCAGTGCACACCACCTGATCTGAAAAAGCTTTACTTTTTGTGCCCTGTCTCCTGCGGAGCCGCTATTCCCCATGGTCCTTTCAGGAACCCCAGCATCCACTACGGACTCCGAGAAATAGATTTATCGGTAAGTAAAATCTTATTTTTCTCCCAATGGAAAAAGCCCAGGACCTCCAGAACATGGTCAGAGGCCTGCTAAAACCAAAAAGAGTGTCTGTTCATCAATGCACTCGAGTTCTGGGGAAAATGGTGGCAGCCTACGAGGCCATCCCATCGGCAGGTTTCATGCGAGGACATTTCAGTGGGACCTTCTAGGCAAGTGGTCGGGGTCCCATCTACAAATACATCAGAAAATAAGCCTGTCCCCCCAGGGCCAGGGTGTCTCTCCTGTGGTGGCTGCAGAGTGCTCACCTTCTAGAGCAGGGCTGGCCAAACCAGTCCTCGAGATCTACCAACAGTTCACATTTTCCAGACCACCTAGCTGGTGCACAGGTGTAGTCATTACTAATTAAGATGTGCTGCATTCACTCCTAACTGACAATTCTACAGATCTCCAGGAGGCCTGGAAAACATGAACTGTTGGTAGATCTCGAGGACCGGTTTGGCCAGCCCTGTTCTAGAGGGTCGCAGGTTCGGCATTCAGGACTGGGTTCTGGTGACCACGGACGCGAGCCTCCGAGGATGGGGAGCAGTCACACAAGGAAGAAATTTTCAGGGACTATGGTCAAGCCAGGAGGCTTGTCTACACATCAACATACTGGAATTAAGGGCCATATAAAACGGCCTACAAGCGGAGAATCTTCTTCGCGACCTACCGGTTCTGATTCAGTCAGACAACTTCACAGCCGTGGCTCATGTAAACCGCCAAGGCGGGACAAGGAGCAGAGTGGCAATGGCGGAAGCCACCAGGATTCTTCGCTGGGCGGAAAATCACGTAAGCGCTCTGTCAGCAGTCTTCATTCCGGGAGTGGACAACTGGGAAGCAGACTTCCTCAGCAGGCACGATCTCCATCCAGGAGAGTGGGGACTTCCTCAAATAAACATGATGGTGTCGCGCCTCAACAAGAAGCTTCAGAGGTATTGTGCCAGGTCAAGGGACCCTCAGGCAGTAGCGGTGGACGCCCTGGTGACACCATGGGTGTTTCAGACGGTCTATGTGTTCCCTCTTCTTCCTCTCATCTCAAAAATATTGAGAATCATAAGACAAAAAAAGAGTGCAGACAATACTCATTGTTCCAGATTGTCCTCGAAGGGCCTGGTACTCAGATCTTCATGAAATGCTCACAGAAGATCCGTGGCCTCTTCCTCTCAGGGAGGACCTGTTAGAGCAGGGGCCCTGCGTGTTCCAAGACTTACCGCGGTTACGTTTGACGGCATGGCGGTTGAACACCGAATCCTAGCTGGGAAGGGTATTCCGGAAGAAGTCATCCCTACGCTGATAAAGGCTAGGAAGGAGGTGACGGCGAAACATTATCACCGTATCTGGAGGAAGTATGTTTCTTGGTGTGAAGCCAAGAATGCTCCTACGGAGGATTTCCATCTGGGCCGTTTTCTCCACTTTCTACAGACAGGAGTGGATATGGGCCTGAAGTTAGGCTCCATTAAGGTACAAATTTCGTCCCTATCTATATTCTTTCAGAAGGAATTGGCTTCTCTCCCAGAAGTCCAGACTTTTGTAAAGGGAGTGCTGCACATCTAGCCTCCTTTTGTGGCACCATGGGACCTTAACGTGGTATTACGGTTCCTAAAATCCCACTGGTTTGAACCGCTTCAGACGGTTGAACTAAAATTTCTCACTTGGAAGGTGGTCATGTTGTTGGCCTTGGCATCTGCGAGGCGGGTGTCCGAATTGGAGGCCTTGTCTCACAAGAGCCCCTATCTGATTTTCCATGTGGATAGAGCGGAGTTGAGGACTCGTCCTCACTTTTTGCCTAAGGCGGTTTCATCATTTCATATGAACCAACCTATTGTGGTGCCTTTGGCTACGGGTGACTTGGAGGACTCCAAGTCCCTAGATGTAGTCAGGGCCTTAAAAATCTATGTAGCCAGGACGGCTCGGGTTAGGAAAACAGAAGTACTGTTTGTTCTGTATGCAGCCAACAAAGTTGGCGCTCCTGCTTCGAAGCAGACTATTGCTCGCTGGATCTGTAACACGATTCAGCAGGCTCATTCTACGGCAGGATTGCCATTACCAAATTCGCCATTCCACTAGGAAGGTGGGCCCTTCTTGGGCGGCTGCCTGAGGCGTCTCGGCTTTACAGCTTTGCCGAGCAGCTACCTGGTCGGGTTCAAACACTTTTGCAAAGTTCTATAAGTTTGATACCCTGGCTGATGAGGACCTTGCGTTTGCTCAGTCGGTGCTGCTGAGTCATCCGCACTCTCCCGCCCGGTCTGGATCTTTGTTATAAACCCCGTGGTCCTTACGGAGTCCCCAGCATCCTCTAGGACGTAAGAGAAAATAAGATTTTAAACCTACCGGTAAATCTTTTTCTCCTAGTCCGTAGAGGATGCTGGGCGCCCTTCCCAGTGCGGACTATTTTCTGCAAGGCTTGTATATAGTTGTTGCTTACATAAGGGTTATGTTACAGTTGAAATCAGTCTTTGCCTGATACTGTTTGTTGCATACTGTTAACTGGTTGCGTATATTCCATGTTATACGGTGTGGATGGTGTGGGCTGGTATGAATCTTGCCGTTGGATTACCAAAAATCCTTTCCTCATACTGTCAGTCTCCTCTGGGCACAGTTCTCTAACTGAGGTCTGGAGGAGCTGCATAGAGGGAGGAGCCAGTGCACACCCATTCTAAAGTTCTTTATAGTGCCCTTGTCTCCTGCGGAGCACGTCTATACCCCATGGTCCTTACGGAGTCCCCAGCATCCTCTACGGACTAGGAGAAAAAGATTTACCGGTAGGTTTAAAATCTTATTTTTTATCACGTCACCAGCTTTTTTTCATACTAATTATCCCCACAGTCTCTTTCAAATTAAATTTTTGATCCAGACTTTTGATCCACCTACTTTATCTCCTGGATTGGCAGGGGGAATTCATTGATGGTGAGCATTCTCCATCGGCTGTAACTCGTTCAAATTCTTCTAATTTTTGTTCCCTTGTAAACCTCTGCAAACTTATCACTCGTTTTATTTTGACGGGAAGGTGCCCTCCTGTTCGCTTTAAACTCCAGCGCCATATGCACAGTGGTGGACTCAGTATACCGAACTTCAACAAAAAAAAATTTCAGCACATCTCGCTTAATGTGTTTTATGGTGCTATCCTGGAGTGCAAAAGGTTTGGGCAGTAATTGAAGCAAATCGTCTACTGTCTTGTCCCTCCTGGCTCCCCAGGTCACAACAGCCTAGATTGATTTCCTCCGACCCAATTATAGCTCACTCATTGACTGAGACATTACTAATCAGAAATACCTAATTGCCGCACATCCTTCCCCACTTGTTCCGATTTTCCATAATGCTGACTTTTTCCTCAGGAACGTCCAGAACTTCAATCACTGTAGGAAGGGTGGAGTCTGATATTGAAGTGACCTCATGCAGGATGGTGACTTTCCTTCATTTTCAGAACTTCAAACTAAGATGGACATACCCTCCAGGAATTTTTATAAGTTCCTTCAACTTCAATACTTCCACTCAAAGGCAAAACAGCATCTCTCATAGACCCCCTACTCTTTTAAATCTCTATGCCTTCGGCGGTCTTTGAACAAAGGTTTAATCTTTGTGTTCAGGATTATCTGAGGAATCACTCTCCTCACTTAACCTCCATGAAAATGCTTAGGAGACTGACTTGGGTGACGCACTGGATGAGGAAGATTAGTTGGATATTTGGTAAAATGCTACCTCCAGCTGGATTGGTGTACAGAAAATGTATACAAGTTACTATACAGATGGTATTATGTTCCAACCCATCTTGGTAAAATGTCCCCAGACACATCGAATAGATGTTGGTGAGGCTACGCCTCTGAAGGTACTTTCCTCCCATATTTGGTCATGCCCAAAAATCTCAAATCTCTAGAGGGAAGTTCTGAATCTTATATCACAGATTCTCCAATCTTAAATTTGGTATATGCTTTGTATGGAATACTTGACCAGTAATTTTAAGAATTCCTCCAAATCCTTTGATAAGATATAGGGGCCCTGGCTCACATCTGAAAACACTACCTTTTAGATTTGGTTTCCACCCATCAGGTTCTCTTTCTTCTGCCTTTTTCTTGTGTCTCTGTCTTACTGTCCTCTTCTTTCTTTTCTCACTGTGTGCCACACTGTTCCCTTTCGAGTCTCTTTCCCCCCCCCCCCCCCTCTTCTAGCTATAAAATTGGACACTATGCTGTAATCTAGAATTTGATAACTTGTTTAACTTGTTACTTGCCTACGTATTATACTGTATAGTCTGTCATGTGTTAATGCTTTGTGACCTTTAAAAAAAAAAAAAAAAAAAAAAAATATATAAATATATATATATATATATATATATATATATATATATATATATATATATATATATATATATATATATATATATATATATATATATATATATATATATATATATATATATATGTTCCAGAAGAGCTCGCACATAAAGATATATGACATCAACTGGGGTGACTCCCAAGAAGTCCAGAGTATCAGTCCGGGCATCAACTTATAGAAAGACAATGTAAAGGGGCACTCACCAGAGTATTGCACGTAAAATTGTAAACTTTAATTCATACTTAACAAGGCGATTTCAGACAAAATTTCTTTCTTCAACGTTTCGATCCCTCAGGATCATCGTCAGGAAAATACAGCGATAGCAGCAAGTACAGAGATTTGCATCTGTACATATACACCAGTGTCTAGTAGTCAATGCCTAATAGGCCTCCTAATATACCCACAGCACATGCAATTAAATCAACCTAATTAATCACAGGCATACCATAACTGAATGCCTGGAAAAGTATGAAAAAGAAGGGGGAGAAGGAATGCACCAGCCTTCTCTACAATAATGGATCACCAAAAGAAACCCCTCATATACTTGGTACTTACCCGAGACCGGAGTGGTACCGCGTTAGTTATTAATACCAGCCATCAGGTGTGTTGGCGTGCGTTCCACTTTGTCCAAATAGGACACATCGTGTTTCCTGTGTGCTGCACGGGTGGTCCCCGCGTCACGGCTCGTGATAGCCGCGTCCGTTCGGGGAGCAAGCAGGAAATGTCACTCTGCGTTCCACTGAGCTCAATTGGAACGCACAGGACATCCTGTTGTAGACGCGTCACTTCCGCAAGATCGTAACCGGAAGTGACGCGTCTACAACAGGATGTCCTGTGCGTTCCAATTGAGCTCAGTGGAACGCAGAGTGACATTAACTGCTTGCTCCCCGAACGGACGCGGCTATCACGAGCCGTGACGCGGGGACCACCCGTGCAGCACACAGGAAACACGATGTGTCCTGTTTGGACAAAGTGGAACGCACGCCAACACACCTGATGGCTGGTATTAATAACTAACGCGGTACCACTCCGGTCTCGGGTAAGTACCAAGTATATGAGGGGTTTCTTTTGGTGATCCATTATTGTAGAGAAGGCTGGTGCATTCCTTCTCCCCCTTCTTTTTCATACTTTTCCAGGCATTCAGTTATGGTATGCCTGTGATTAATTAGGTTGATTTAATTGCATGTGCTGTGGGTATATTAGGAGGCCTATTAGGCATTGACTACTAGACACTGGTGTATATGTACAGATGCAAATCTCTGTACTTGCTGCTATCGCTGTATTTTCCTGACGATGATCCTGAGGGATCGAAACGTTGAAGAAAGAAATTTTGTCTGAAATCGCCTTGTTAAGTATGAATTAAAGTTTACAATTTTACGTGCAATACTCTGGTGAGTGCCCCTTTACATTGTCTTTCTATATATATATATATATATATATATATATATATATATATATATATATTTCTGCAGTGGGGTACACTGGTATTCCACAGGGAATAACATCGGGGTGTAGGGTAGGATCTTGATCTGAGGCACCAACAGGCTAAAAGCTTTGACTGTTCCCAAGAGGCTCAGCGCCGCCTCCTCTCTAACCCCGCCTCTGTGCACAGGAGCTCAGTTTGTAAGTTGGTGCCTGCAGCGGCGCTGTATACTCCCGCGTCCCTGGTTGCCGGGTACTTACAGCGGAGGCTTCAGTTCTTCACCCAGGGCGCACACACTAACCAAAGTTCTCTGGGATCGCGTGGCCGCGCTCAGGGAGGAGGTAAGAGGGTCCCCCAGGTAGGACCCGCTGGAAATCACGACCCGCCGCGGCCATAAGGAGGCGGGCCGCGCACGCTGGCATGGACACTGTTGCAGAACAGCGACCCCACTAGACCACCAGGTCGGATTAGGCTATAATCCAGTTTATTAAGGCCCACAGCACCGGTGGTGAAGTCCAGCAAGGGGATAAGGCTCTGACTTGTAGCTCCTCCCCCAGCCCCTGGGTGCCATTTAGAGTGAATGTTCCCACCCTGGAGCTGCATCTCTCTGTCTCCCTCACTCCCTGTCAGCGTTTGGGCACCATTACACAGAGCTGCGCTGATTCTGGGACTGCTGGTTGATGCCTCCTCTGTAAAGCCGCCTGCATCATCAGCGCTGTGCATTTACAGGACACTTAAGTATTCTACATGTCATTTAGACAGTTAGTTAAGAACAAGTGCATACTTCAGGGTTATTTAGTACAAGTACCCTGTGATATTCATCCAGTTATTACTGTGCATTGATATATCTGTTTATATACATAGCTTTACTCCGTAATAGCTAGTCCAGTGCAGTTTTATTGTGTCATAATTCCTGCATTGTACATGTGACTGTGTGTGCATATAGCTGCTGGGTGATCTCTACTCCGTGTATCTCACTCCTACTGCTATCCCTATATTCTGTAACCTGAGGAGGCTCTGTGCGTCAGGGTTATTAGATAATCTAGGTATTTCACAGGATATACGTATTTTGTATTTGTTTTATGTTTTTCAGTCACATTTTACCCCAGAAATCCTCTTGTCTGTGCTGTCGCATTGCACAGGGGGTTTGTGTTAGGTATTCTATCCGCTGATTTTGTTCTGTGTCGCCCGTGGTTTACGCTTTCATATCATGTCAGCTACAGGGGGCGATGGGTCTGAGGCTGATTCCGCCGTGCGCCGTTATGATGTCCCAGATGCATTTGAGGATAACATGGCTGCGGAGGGTTCAGGTGATTTTGGGGGTTCTGTACCCCCCCCCCCCCCCCCCAGTCAGTTTGTAACAACGGGGGCACATCAGGGCCTGCCTTGGGCTGCCTTTTCTAATTTACTGACTATGCTGGTAACTAGACTCGCGCCCCCTATGGGACCTCCTGTGTCTTATCAGCCTTATATGGTCCCTTGCGGTTAATCCGCCATGGACAGATGCTCTGTCCACTCTGTTACAGCAGTTGATTAACTGATTGGATAAATGTATTCCTGACCCTCGCCCGCCTAAGACTTTACCTAAGAAGTCCTCTAAGCGGGCTGTTACTTCCTCTCAATCCACGCATGTTCCGGATACCTCTTCTGATGACCTCTTCTTACTGACCCCACAGACTCTGATCATGACGTTTCTGATGGGGAATCTGTTTCACAGGTGGATGTTCCTGATCTATTAGAGGCTATCAGGCTCATTCTTCAGATTGATGATGATGATGATGATGATGAGCCTGCTACTACATCTCCGAAACCGGAAAGGTTCAAACGTCAAGGTTACTAATTTGGTTTAACCTCATTCTGACCACTTGGTTGACATACGTCAGGAATCCTGGGAGAACCCAGGAAAGAAATTCACCCCGCACAAGAAGATGCTAGCTCGCTATCCCCTGGCAGCAGAATTGAGTAAAAAGTGGGAAACGCCACCGCTGGTGGATTCGCAAATTGTTCAGCTGGTGGTGTCATCTGTTCTGCCTGTCACTACCGTCACTTCTCTCAAGGAGCTGACAGATAAGCGTGTGGAGGGCTGCTTAAAAACGATCTATACTCTTGCAGAGGCTGCGCATAGGCCCACCATTGCGGCTACTTGGGCCGCAGAAGCTATTGAGGCTTGGGCTCAGGAAATAGAGGCTGAGTTTCCGTCCAATTTTTCTGAACATACCAGACAATGCCTCTTATATTGTCACGGCATCTCATTACATTAAAGAAGCAGCTTCAGATGCTGGTGTTCTGGTGGCCAAGGCTGCTACGACATCCATTTTGGGTCTCCGTATTCTCTGGTTGCTGTTCTGGTCGGTGGACTTGGACTCTAAGAAAACCCTGGAGGTGCTCCCATTTAAAGGAAACATCCTCTTTGGTGAGGATCTCAACAAGACTGTCGCTGACTTGGCATCTGCTAAGACTGCATGTCTACCTAGTACTACTCCTTCGGCCCCGAAGGCTAAGAGTACTTCCTTTCGTTTTGCCCTGCGGGTAAAGAAAAGGGTCAGGCGTACCCGAAACAGTCTCGCACTTTCAAAACCTCCAAGCCTAAATGTGCCTGGACTGCCCGTCTGCCGGCTTCCAAATCTGTTTCTTGGAATGCTAGTATGTTTCCGCACCGATAGTTACTCAAAAAATGATATATCTGTATAAATTTTAATAACACCAACTCTGAATGTTCAGAATGCTAGATTGCCGATTATAATGGGTTGGCAGTGCACTAGGGTTCAGAAGAATCCTACTGATAATCACAATTTGGAGAACAAGAAAGAAAGACCCTGTGTTGGCGCACTCATTAGTTAGAAATGGATATTTTAAAACTTAGCTTTTAATCAAAACCATTTAAAAAGACATATTCAAAAAGTTTATCCACTCTACCAACATATACCTTGTAAGAGAATATATACAATATTTTATTCCAAATCTGACAAGCCTGCAGCATGACGGGGCGGGCCTCCCTCTGCGGGATCCCAGGGTGGGAGGCAGACTTCTACAATTCACCGAGGTATGGTTGAAGACCACTTCAGACGCTTGGGTGTGGGAAGCCGTCACTCGTGGATATGCTATATCCTTCAAGACACGTGCCCCTCCTCGCTGTTGCCTGACGGACATTCCTTCGGATCAAGTGAAAGCAACAACTCTCCGTTTAGTGGTACAATCCCTCCTGGACACCGGAGTGGTAGTACCAGTGCCCCTGGCTCAGAGGGGCAGGGGGTACTATTCAACGCTGTTCCTAGTCCCCAAACCAAAAGGTTCCTCCCGGTCCATTCTCAACCTCAAATCTTTGAACAAGTTTGTGAGGCTCTCCAAGTTTCGTATGGAAATCCTTCGCTCTATTGTCCTGGCTTTGGAACCAGGGGACTAGATGGTATCCCTGGATATAGAGGATGCTTACCTGCATATCCCTATTGCCATGTCACATCAGCAACACCTGAGGTTTGCTATTGGCAATCTCCATGACCAATTCCGGGCCTTACCATTTGGCCTGACAACGGCTCCGCGAATTTTCACCAAGGTCATGGCAGTTATGACTGCTTCACTCCACCGTCGGGGCATCCGGATCCTGCCGTATCTGGACGATCTGCTGATCCTGGCCAATTCCCCTGAAGTTCTCCTTGGTCATTTGGATCCGACGGTCCAGTTTCTGCAAGCCCACGGGTGGCTCATCAACTGGAAGAAATCATCCCTGGTCCCTGCCCAGAGCATGGTGCATATGGGAGCGTTGTTAGCCACACACAACCAGAGGTTGTTTTTGTCACAGGAGAAAGTCCTGAAGCTTCAGGACAAGATACGTTGCTTCCTCTCTCATCCGCGTATGTCGATACACTCGGCAATGCAAGTACTAGGCCTCATGGTGTCGGCTATCGACATGGTGGAATATGCTCAATTACATTCCCGCCCTCTGCAGAAACTGATTCTTGCCAAGTAGGATGGCCTGCCTCACTGGATCAGGTCTCAAATGATCTCCTTGTCTCCGGAGGTCTGTCTGTCACTGACCTGGTGGCTGCAGGACCATCGATTGAGCAGGGGTCGTCCCTACTGGATCTCCAACTGGGTCCTTCTGACGACTGATGCCAGTCTAAGGGGTTGGGGCACGGGGTTGGAGCAACACTCTATCTTCAGGGTTATATATAATAAAAAATATCATTATCTCCAATCCCTTACCTCAAGATAACCTACAGAGAACCTTCACCTAGGGTAGATGTTCCTGTAGCTCATTTATCTAAGGTCACAGCTCTCAATATTCTGGATGGTGCGTCTTTAAAAGAAGGCTAAGACCGGAGCTGTAAAAGTACTTTGAAATCTATTTTTACAGCTGCAAGGGCAGCTTTAAGGCCTCATATTGTCAGCTTGGGTAGCCAAAGCAATAGAGAAGTGAACCCAGTCCGACAGTCCTAAGTCTCAGTTTTTAGCTATTGCAGAGCAACTCAACTTCCCCAAAATAATCTAGTCCTACTTTATTTTAGATACCTGTATAGTACAGTCATTAATTTCTTGGCTAGCTGCTGCGGCCAGATGTGTTATATGGTTAAAATCATCGCATTTGGATTCCGAGGCAAAGAAATTTAAATTTTGAAGGAAAGTTTTTGTTTAGTCCAGAGCTAGAACGGACCATTTCAGATGCCAAGGGAGGTAGATAAAAGTTAATTTATACTTTTCGTAAAATCTTTTAAATTGGACATATACAGATGGGTCCACGGTTATCTTGGATAGTTTGCTGCGCCTAGGCACAACATGGTTTATTAACATAAACATTAACATATCTATCTTTCCTCTCCAGACCTCTCCCCTACTCTCCTCACTCGTATCTCCAACTGTCTCTCTGCTATCTCTTCCTGGATGTCCCAGCGCTTTCTTAAACTTAACATGTCTAAGACCGAGCTGATCATCTTCCCTCCCTCCCGCATAACCTCACCTCCTACAATCTCATTATCCATTGATGGCACTACTATCTCCTCTACCCCCCAAGTGCGCTGTCTTGGAGTAATCCTTGACTTCTCCCTCTCCTTCAAACCACACATTCAGCACCTCTCACAAACCTGCCGTTTTCATCTAAAAAATATTTCCAGGATCAGACCCTTTCTGACCCAGGATGCTACTAAGACTCTTATCCACTCACTGGTCATCTCCAGACTAGACTACTGTAATCTCCTCCTGACTGGCATTCCTGACAAATACCTCTCTCCACTCCAATCTATCCTCAATGCTGCTGCCCGGCTCATTTTCCTCACCAAACGCACTACGTCCACCTCTCCTCTCTTACTAGACCTTCACTGGCTCCCCTTTCCTTTCAGAATCCATTTCAAGCTTCTCACACTTGCTTACAAAGCCCTCACCCACTCCTCTCCCATCTACATCTCTGATCTTATCTCGCTTTACACTCCCACCCGTCCTCTTCGCTCTGCTAATGCTCGCCGACTCTCCTGCCTACGGATTACTTCCTCCCACTCCTACCTCCAAGATTTTTCACGTGCTGCACCACTTCTCTGGAATTCCCTACCTCTCCCCCTCAGACTCTCCACCTCTCTACAAAACTTCAAACGGGCTCTCAAGACCCACTTCTTCACCAAACCCAGCCAAATCTCATCCTAAACCTCTGTTCCACGCTCTCTATGTACCCCATCTGTCTCACCCCTGTCTGTCTACCCCTCCCCTTTAGAATGTAAGCTCTCACGAGCAGGGCCCTCTTCCCTCATGTGCTTACCCTTTTCTTACTTTAATAATCTTCAGCTGCACCAAATCCAGCAATCTTCTGCCACCTGATACTTATTCCAGTGTCATCTGCTGATGTAGCTATGTTTATTTACCCTGTACTTGTCCTATATTGTAGTCAACTGTAAGTTGCTGTTTTCCTGGTTGATTATTTGTTTATGTACTCTGTAATTGGGCACTGCGGAACCCTTGTGGCGCCATATAAATAAAGGATAATAATAATAAACCATTCATCTATTGTTCTCAGCTGCAATACAATACAGAGAACAATACAGCAAGGGATTAGGTAATTACAGCAGGGTATTAAATCTGGCTTCCCAGTCTCCGTTAATCCTATTTCTCTGACGTCCTAGTGGATGCTGGGGACTCCGTAAGGACCATGGGGAATAGCGGCTCCGCAGGAGACTGGGCACAAAAGTAAAGCTTTAGAACTACCTGGTGTGCACTGGCTCCTCCCCCTATGACCCTCCTCCAAGCCTCAGTTAGATTTTTGTGCCCGAACGAGAAGGGTGCACACTAGGTGGCTCTCCTGAGCTGCTTAGTGAAAAGTTTAGTTTTAGGTTTTTTATGTTCAGTGAGACCTGCTGGCAACAGGCTCACTGCATCGAGGGACTAAGGGGAGAAGAAGCGAACTCACCTGCGTGCAGAGTGGATTGGGCTTCTTAGGCTACTGGACATTAGCTCCAGAGGGACCGATCACAGGCCCAGCCATGGATAGGTCCCAGAGCCGCGCCGCCGGCCCCCTTACAGAGCCAGAAGACAGAAGAGGTCCGGAAAATCGGCGGCAGAAGACGTCCTGTCTTCAACAAGGTAGCGCACAGCACTGCAGCTGTGCGCCATTGCTCTCAGCACACTTCACACTCCGGTCACTGAGGGTGCAGGGCGCTGGGGGGGGGGCGCCCTGAGACGCAATAAAAACACCTTGGATGGCAAAAAAATGCATCACATATAGCTCCTGGGCTATATGGATGAATTTAACCCCTGCCAGAATACACAGAAAAACGGGAGATAAGGCCGCCGAGAAGGGGGCGGAGCCTATCTCCTCAGCACACTGGCGCCATTTTCCCTCACAGCTCCGTTGGAGGGAAGCTCCCTGGCTCTCCCCTGCAGTCACTACACTACAGAAAGGGTTAAAAAAGAGAGGGGGGCACTAATTACGCGCAGTATTAAAAATACAGCAGCTATAAGGGGAAAAACACTTATATAAGGTTATCCCTGTATATATATATATATATATAGCGCTCTGGTGTGTGCTGGCAAACTCTCCCTCTGTCTCCCCAAAGGGCTAGTGGGGTCCTGTCCTCTATCAGAGCATTTCCTGTGTGTGTGCTGTGTGTCGGTACGTTTGTGTCGACATGTATGAGGAGAAAAATGATGTGGACACGGAGCAGATTGCCTGTAATAGTGATGTCACCCCCTAGAGGGTCGACACCTGAGTGGATGAACTGTTGGAAGGAATTACGTGACAGTGTCAGCTCTGTATAAAAGACAGTGGTTGACATGAGACAGCCGGCTACTCAGCTTGTGCCTGTCCAGACGTCTCATAGGCCGTCAGGGGCTCTAAAGCGCCCGTTACCTCAGATGGCAGATATAGACGCCGACACGGATACTGACTCCAGTGTCGACGGTGAAGAGACAAATGTGACTTCCAGTAGGGCCACACGTTACATGATTGAGGCAATGAAAAATGTTTTACACATTTCTGATAATACGAGTACCACCAAAAAGGGGTATTATGTTTGGTGAGGAAAAATTACCTGTAGTTTTCCTGAATCTGAGAAATTAAATGAGGTGTGTGATGATGCATGGGTTTCCCCCGATAACAACTGATAATTTCTAAAATGTTATTGGCATTATATCCTTTCCCGCCAGAGGTTAGGGTGCGTTGGGAAAGCGCTCACACGCTTGTAAGAACAAGGGCTCTACCCTCTCCTGAGATGGCCGCCCTTAAGGATCCTGCTGATAGAAAGCAGGAGGGTATCCTAAAATGTATTTACACACATACTGGTGTTATACTGCGACCAGCAATCGCCTCAGCCTGGATGTGCAGTGCTGGGTTGGCGTGGTCGGATTCCCTGACTGAAAATATTGATACCCTAGATAGGGACAGTATATTATTGCCTATAGAGCATTTAAAAGATGCATTTCTATATATGCGTGATGCACAGCGGAATATTTGCCGACTGGCATCAAGTCTAAGTGCGTTGTCCATTTCTGCCAGTAGAGGGTTATGGACACGACAGTGGTCAGGTGATGCGGATTCCAAACGGCATTTGGAAGTATTGCCTTATTAAGGGGAGGAGTTATTTGGGGTCGGTCTTTCAGACCTGATGGCCACGGCAACAGCTGGGAAATCCACGTTTGTACCCCAGGTCGCCTCTCAACATAAGAAGACGCCGTATTATTAGGCGCAGTCCTTTCGTGGGCAAGCGGGCAAAAGGTTCCTCATTTCTGCCCCGTGACAGAGGGAGAGGAAAAAGGCTGCAGAAATCAGCCAGTTCCCAGGAACAGAAGCCCTCTCCCGCCTCTGCCAAGCCCTCAGTATGACGCTGGGGCTTTACAAGCAGAATCAGGCACGGTGGGGGCCCGTCTCAATGAATTTCAGCGCGCAGTGGGCTCACTCGCAATTAGACCCCTGGATCCTTCAGGTGATATCTCAGGGGTACAAATTGGAATTTGAGACGTCTCCCCCTCGCAGTTTCCTAAAGTCGGCTTTACCGATGTCTCCCTCTGACAGGGAGGCAGTTTTGGAAGCCATTCACAAGCTGTATTCCCAGCAGGTGATAATCAAGGTACCCCTCCTGCAACAGGGAACGGGGTATTATTCCACACTGTTGTGGTACCGAAGCCGGACGGCTCGGTGAGACCGATTCTAAATCTAAAATCTTGAACACTTACATACGGAGGTTCAAATTCAAGATTGAGTCACTCAGAGCAGTGATTGTGAACCTGGAAGAAGGGGACTACATGATGTCTCGGGACATCAAGGATGCTTACCTTCATGTCCCAATTTACCCTTCTCACCAAGGGTACCTCAGGTTTGTGGTACAGAACTGTCACTATCCGTTTCAGACGCTGCCGTATGGATGGTCCACGGCACCCCGGGTCTTTACCAAGGTAATGGCCGAAATGATGATACTCTTTCGAAGGAAGGGAATTTTAGTTATCCCTTACTTGGACGATTCCCTGATAAGGGTAAGATCCAGGGAACAGTTGGAGGTCGGTGTAGCACTATCTCAGGTAGTGTTGCGGCAGCACGATTGGATTCTCAATATTCCAAAATCGCAGCTGATTCCGACGACTCGTCTTCTGTTCCTAGGGATGATCCTGGACACAGTCCAGAAAAAGGTGTTTCTCCCGGAGGAGAAAGTCAGGGAGTTATCCGAGCTAGTCGGGAACCTCCTATAACCGAGCCAAGTCTCAGTACATCAATGAAAGGGTTCTGGGAAAAATGGTGGCTTCCTACGAAGCAATCCCATTCGGCAAATTCCATGCAAGAACTTTCCAGTGGGACCTGCTGGACAAATGGTCCGGGTCGCATCTTCAGATGCATCAGCGGATAACCCTGTCACCAAGCACAAGGGTGTCTCTCCTGTGGTGGTTGCAGAGTGCTCATCTTCTAGAGGGCCGCAGATTCGACATTCAGGACTGGGTCCTGGTGACCACGGATGCCAGCCTGCGAGGCTGGGGAGCAGTCACACAGGGAAGGAATTTCCAGAGCTTATGGTCAAGCCTGGAGACATCACTTCACATAAATATCCTGAAGCTAAGGGCCATTTACAATGCTCTAAGCTCAGCAAGACCTCTGCTTCAAGGTCACCCGGAGTTGATCCATTCGGACAACATCACGGCAGTCACCCACGTAAACAGACAGGGTGACACAAGAAGCAGGAGGGCAAGGCAGAAGCTGCAAGGATTCTTCGCTGGGCGGAAAATCATGTGATGGCACTGTCAGCAGTATTCATTCCGGGAGTGGACAACTGGGAAGCAGACTTCCTCAGCAGACACGACCCCCACCCGGGAGAGTGGGGACTTTCACCCAGAAGTCTTCCACATGTTTATAAAACTCGACAAGTATTGCGCCAGGTCAAGGGACCCTTAGGCAATAGCTGTAGACGCTCTGGTAACACAGTGGGTGTACCAGTCAGTGTATGTGTTCCCTCCTCTGCCTCTCATACCCAAGGTACTGAGAATTATAAGATGGAGAGGAGTAAGCACTATATTCGTGGCTCCGGATTGGCCAAGATGGACTTGGTAACCGGAACTTCAAGAGATGCTCACGGAGGATCCGTGGCCTCTACCTCTAAGAAGGGACCTGCTCCAGCAAGGACCCTGTCTGTTCCAAGACTTACCGCGGCTGCGTTTGACGGCATGGCGGTTGAACGCCGGATCCTGAAGGAGAAAGGCATTCCGGATGAAGTCATTCCTATCCTGATCAAAGCCAGGAAAGATATAACCGCAAAACATTATCACCGCATTTGGCGAAAATGTGGTGCGAGGCCAGTAAGGCCCCGACGGAGGAATTTTCAACTAGGTCGATTCCTACATTTCCTGCAAACAGGAGTGTCTATGGGCCTGAAATGGGGGTCCATTAAGGTTCAAATTTCGGCCCTGTCAATTTTCTTCCAAAAAGAACTAGCTTCAGTCCCTGAAGTTCAGACGTTTGTGAAAGGGGTACTGTATATACAGCCTCCTTTTGTGCCTCCAGTGGCACCTTGGGATCTAAATGTAGTTTTTGGGTTCCAAAAGTCACATTGGTTTGAACCACTTAAATATGTGGAGTTAAAATATCTCACATGGAAAGTGGTCATGCTGTTGGCCCTGGCCTGGGCCAGGTGCGTGTCAGAATTGGCGGCTTTATCCTGTAAAAGCCCTCATCTGATTTTCCATTCGGACAGGGCGGAATTGAGGACTTGTTCTCAGTTTCTCCCTAAGGTGGTTTTCAGCGTTTCACCTGAATCAACCTATTGTGGTGCCTGCGGCTACTAGGGACTTGGAGGACTCCAAGTTGCTAGACGTTGTCAGGGCCCTGGAAATATAGGTTTCCAGGACGGCTGGAGTCCGAAAATCTGACTCGTTGTTTATTCTGTATGCACCCAACAAGCTGGGTGCTCCTGCTTCTAAGCAGACTATTGCTCGTTGGATTTGTAGTACAATTCAGCTTGCACATTCTGTGGCAGGCCTGCCACAGCCAAAATCTGTAAAAGCCCATTCCACAAGGAAGGTGGGCTCATCTTGGGCGGCTGCCCGAGGGGTCTCGGCGTTACAACTTTGCCGAGCAGCTACTTGGTCAGGAGCAAATACGTTTGTAAAATTCTACAAATTTGATACCCTGGCTGAGGAGGACCTGGAGTTCTCTCATTTGGTGCTGCAGAGTCATCCGCACTCTCCCGCCCGTTTGGGAGCTTTGGTATAATCCCCATGGTCCTTACGGAGTCCCCAGCATCCACTAGGACGTCAGAAAATAAGAATTTACTTACCGATAATTCTATTTCTCGTAGTCCGTAGTGGATGCTGGGCGCCCATCCCAAGTGCGGATTGTCTGCAATACTGGTACATGGTTATTGTTACCAAAAAATCGGGTTATTGCTGTAGTGAGCCATCTTTTCTAGAGGCTCCTCTGTTATCATGCTGTTAACTGGGTTCAGATCACAGGTTGTACGGTGTGATTGGTGTGGCTGGTATGAGTCTTACCTGGGATTCATAAATCCTTCCTTATTGTGTACGCTCGTCCGGGCACAGTAGCCTAACTGAGGCTTGGAGGAGGGTCATAGGGGGAGGAGCCAGTGCACACCAGGTAGTTCTAAAGCTTTACTTTTGTGCCCAGTCTCCTGCGGAGCCGCTATTCCCCATGGTCCTTACGGAGTCCCCAGCATCTACTACGGACTACGAGAAATAGAATTATCGGTAAGTAAATTCTTATTTAAAGGTCAAGATAAACATGGACCCATCTGTAGTCCTTTTGTCCACCCTCTAAACGGGCAGTCATCTACATGTTTTAGGGCCAGGGAACATGCAACCCTGTTTTGAGGGTTTGCAAGTAGATGAAGATGGATTATGATGAGTAGGGAGGAGCCATCAAAACCAGTACCTGGGCTCCAGGATAAGTCAGCTTGACAGGAAGGACATACATCTACACAAGTCTGTGGTGGGTGCCCTTCTGTCATTTAAGGACCCATACAGTTGGGTAACTCGTATAATAGAAAGGGGTTACATCCACCACCTTTTGGGCCCACCACCAAGAATCTACTTTTTCAGCAAGATTACCAAAAAGTACAGACAAAGTGCTTGGCCTTCGATCAAGCAATTTAATCTCTTCTGGATTCAGGAGGTGTTTCCCAGTTCAAAAAGTAATAAAATCCCATTTCAATCTGGTTTTAGTCAGAAAAACAGTTGGGAGTCACAGCCCCTTTATAAAGACTTAAATAAAAGTCCACAGGTAGACAGATTCAGGATGGAATCTGTAAGAACAGCCATAAATGCAATGGAAGTATGTATAGACACCAAGGAAGCCTACCTCCATGTGCCCATTTGGGAAGGCCATCAATTTTTTTTATTTTTATTTTTTAAAGATTTGCAGTCAATGGAAAATATCTCTGATCTAATACACTACTGTGCATGTGTGACCTGACGCGCATCACTGTGTGGCGTGTCACAGTACTGTACAGATGTCTCCTGGAGGAAGACCATATACCCTGCATATAACACTGTTGTAATCACCACTGTTACCCTGTGTGATATAAAGCCAACACTTCTGTATTACCACAGTTGACCCCGGCATTACCTTCTGTATACTGTGTTTACCTATAAACAACATAAAACCTTGATGAAGGACATCTGTGTGTCCTAACATCCACTTTCACATTTCACCTGCAACTTGCTGCGACCACCCTATTAGCTATATCAATAGTTTTTAATTCAGGGCGCTTCCTTTCGGATTAGCCACAGCACCTCGAAGGTTTACAAAATTAAATGGCAGGCCTTCTAAGATTTATGGGAATGCGAATTGTTCCCTATTTAGACGATTTGCTATTCAAAGGATGCTCTTCAAGTAGATCTGCTAAGGACAGTGGATATCCTACAGTCCCATGGCTACGTTATCAACTGGCAAAAGTCCAAGCTGATTCTCAGTCAGTGCATGAGATT
Source organism: Pseudophryne corroboree (assembly GCF_028390025.1). Classification (NCBI taxonomy): domain Eukaryota; kingdom Metazoa; phylum Chordata; class Amphibia; order Anura; family Myobatrachidae; genus Pseudophryne; species Pseudophryne corroboree. Next base: position 145,827,093 of record NC_086449.1, read on the forward strand.
TTTAGGCCTTATGTTTAATACCCAACAAGCCAGGGTTGTCTTATCAGAAAATTTCAGGCACTCGACTTTTGAAGGTCAGAAGTCTGTTTCTTTGTTTATATGAAGTTACTAGAAAAGATGGTGTTCTTATTTTAAGTGGTTCAGTATCCAAGAGTGCATTCCAAGATGTTCCAATTAAATATTCCAAAAGTTTGGTTGAGGCCCAACTCTCGATTATCTACTCAGTTCATCATTCTTTCACGAGAGACGAGACAGTCTCTCAGGTGATGTACCTGGTCAGTAATCTTGAACAAAAGGAGTTTCCTAACCAGGATTTGTGGTTATCACAGCTGATGGCAGTCTTATTGAAACATAATTTTCAGGTCCAGAAAGGAAAATATTTCCTATCAGCGTGTTGGAACAAAGAGTGCTTCTAAACACACCTATGAAAGCACATTCTCTTATCCAGGGAAAATCTGTATGAATCCAGTTGGACAATGCTACACAGTAGTACACACACATCATCAGAGTGGGGGGCAAAAAGTTCCTTGGCGATGCGGGAATGTTTTCAGATCCCATCTTGGGCAGAGGTTCATGTTCCAGCTATATCGGCAGGCTTTATCCCAGGAATAGAGAATTGAAAAGTGGACTTTCGGAGTTGCCTGTCCATTCTTCCAGGGGAATGGTCTCCACATCCAGAAGTATTTGTCAGCCTGGCAAAGAATTGAGGTCAGTCAGAAATAGATCTAATAGCTTCTAGGTTAAGCAATACTACCCTAATTTGCTGCAGTCTGGAAACCATTATTACATTTTTCCCACCAATAACCATGCATCCCAGCAAGATGAAAAAGGAAAGAATTCTAGTAATCTTAGCACCAGATTGGTTCTAGAAGCTGAGATCTAAAAACAATAAAAAAAAAAAAATCTAAAAAATAAATACATTTAAAGCTAGATAGTGTCTTCAAACAATTACAGAGACTGGAAGAATTATATTGCATGGTGTGATAACGTTTCTTATTCCTCTTTTTTTCCTTGCCAAGGATTTTTTCTTTTCTACGGCATGCCTTTAGCTGGGTCTTCGTTTAGGTACATTCATTTTCAAAGGAGAGTGGCTGTGATCCCAAAAGTAAAGACTTTCTTGCAAGGTGTAGAATATAGGCATCCCATAGAGCAGTGATGGGGAACCTTTGGCACTCCAGCTGTTGTTGAACTACACATACCAGCATGCCCTGCTACAGTTTTACTATTTGGCCATGTTAAAACTGTAGCAGGGTATGCTGGGATTTGTAGTTCAACAGCTGGAGTGCCATAGGTTCCCCATCACTGTCATAGAGCCATACTGAGCGTAGTTGACAGACACGAGTTAGAACCAAGTGGGCGGTGTGGTACCAAGGGATGGGCAGACTGTAGTCAGAAGAAGATGATCACTAGAAACAGTACATAAGAAGCAGGCATAGAGGAACAGATGCTGGCGTACATGAATGGAGCCTAATACTCTGGCACTGAATAGTGCCCAGAGACCTACTTTTATAGGAAGGTTTGAATCTGGTGCCATATGGGATGTCACGCCTGGCCCTTTAAATTTGAGATTGAGCAGTGCGCGTGCTTATGGCAGCTGCATGTAATCGAAGATAATGATGGTGGCAGCGAGGGGGACTAGCCCGTATTAGGAACACTGTTCTGAGCCAATCTTGAAAATGATTTGCCATTTTACAGTTAGCCAGTGAAGGGATTAGAGAATGGGTGTTATGTGTCTGGAACTGGGCTGGTTGGTTAATAGTCTGGCAGCTGCATTTTGTACCAGCTGCATACGGTACAATTCTTTTGCTGGGAAACCAAGGTATTAGGCATTGCAGTAGTTTAGGAGTAATGATACAAATGAATGTATGACTTTAGGCAAGTTTTCTGAGGGAATTAATTGCTTGATTCTGACTATGTTCCTCAGATGAAAAAATGTATGGTTTGAATGTGGCTGACACCTGATGTTTAAGTGTGAGGCCACTATCCAAGACAAAACCAAGATTCCGCGCATGTTAAGTGTTTCTCTTACGTCCTAGAGGATGCTGGGGACTACAAAAGGACCATGGGGTATAGACTGGATCCGCAGGAGCTTGGGCACACTAAAAAGACTTAATCTGGTTGTGAACTGGCTCCTCCCTCTATGCCCCTCCTCCAGACCCCAGTTAGACTTTGTGCCCAGGAGTGACTGGATGCACACTAGGGGAGCTCTACTGAGTTTCTCTAGAAAAATACTTTTGTTAGGTTTTTTATTTTCAGGGAGACCTGCTGGCTACAGGCTCCCTGCAGCGTGGGAGTGAGGGGAGAGAAGCAGACCTACTTCTTCTTCGTTTAAGGGCTCTGCTTCTCGGCTACTGGACACCATTGGCTCCAGAGGGTTCGATCACTTGGTGCGCCTAGCTGCTTGTTCCCGGAGCCACGCCGTCGCCCCCTCACAGAAGTCAGAAGTCGGGTGAGTATGAGAAGAACAGAAGACTTCAGGACGGCAGAAGACTTCAGTAAAGGTACAGCACAGCGGCAACGCTGTGCTCCATGCTCCCACACACATCACCAACGGTATTTCACTGGGTGCAGGGCTCTGGGGGGAAGGGGCGCCCTGGGCGGCATGTTACTGGAGTTGAGGGCGGCATAAAGAGATTGTAGGTGCCTCGGCACCCTTTACAGACCCCCGCCGGCATTTTCTTTCAATTTTGAGATTGGCGGGCCGAAGCCCGCCGGGAAGGGGGCGGAGCTTCGTCCCGCAGCTCACGGGCGCCATTTTCTCCCTACACGCGGCTGAGGGATAGACGCTGCCGGTACCTCCACGCTTCCCTACAGAGTAACGGGGGGCATTTCCAAAGGGGGGCCGCAGTGTGGTGCTTGAATTTAACAAAGGCAGCGCTGGGTACATATATCGTTTGTGTCGATATATGGGCGCTGGGGTGTGAGCTGGCATACTCCCTCTGTGTCCTCTCTCTGGGCTTCATTGTGGGCCTGTCACCTAGCTGGAACGTTCTGTGTGTTGGGGTGTGTCGGTACTACGTTTCGGCATGTCTGAGGCTAAATGTTATTCACCAGAGGAGGTTATTGGGGGTGTGGATGCGGGGCTAGAATTGGGACTGTCGACGCAGCCGACACCTGATTTGCTAGCACTGCTCAATACGATAAATTCCAATGTAGCTTCCTTATAAAAGAGGTTAGATAAGTCTGAGTGACAGACGCAGGTGTGGAAAAAGTCCATGGAAGAGGCTTTGTCTCAGGTACAGACCCCATCCGGGTCCCATAAGAGGCCATTTACTCAAGTGGTAGATACTGATACCGACACGGACTCTGATTCCGAGGTCGATTTCACTGAGGCAGTTTTACATCCACGGTTAGTTAAGAGTATTCAGTACATGATTGTGGCTATAAAAGATGTTTTACACATTTCGGATGAACCTGCGGTACAGGAAACAAGGATTTGCTTGTTCAAGGAGAAAAAAACCTGAGGTGAAGTTTCCCCCCTCTCATGAAATGAATACTCTTTGTGAAAAGGCTTGGGAGTCGCCGGATAAGAAATGGCAGATTCCCAAGAGGATTTACCTTGCGTATCCTTTCCCCTCTGATGACAGGGAAAAATGGGAGACATTTCCAAATGTTGATAAAGCTCTATCCCGTTTGTCTAAGAAGGTGGCACTTCCGTCTCCTGACACGGCAGCTCTCAAAGATCCGGCGGATCGCAAGTTGGAGACGTGTCTGAAGTCCATTTTCGCTAATTTGGGGGCTTTGCTCAGACCCGCTGTGATGTCGGTATGGGTGAGTAGTGCTATTGCTAAATGGGCTGAGAATTTAGCTAGTGATATGGATACCCTTGACAAAGATAATGTCCTTTTAACTCTCGGTTATATTAAGGACGCTGCAGATTACCTAAAGGATGCGGCGAGGGATGTCTGTCTCTTGGGTTCAAGAACCAATGCCATGTCGATATCTGCCAGGAGGGCCCTGTGGATCCATCAATGGAACGCTGATGCCGACTCCAAGAGGTCTATGGAAGCACTACCCTTCAAAGGTACTGTCTTGTTTGGGGACGGCTTGGCGGACCTGGTCTCGACCGCGACTGTGGGTAAGTCCTCTTTTCTTCCTTATGTGCCCACACAACAGAAAAAGGCACCACATCAGTCCTTTCGTCACAATAAATACAGGCGTGGAAAAGGTTTGTCCTTCCTCGCTTCAAAGGGTAGAGGAAGGGGAAGGAAACCTCCTGCAGGCTCTGGCGCACAGGACCAAAAGTCCTCCCCTGCTGCTACCAAGTCTACCGCATGACGCTGGGGCTTCCCTGGGGGAGTCCGGACCGGTGGGGGGCTGTCTTCGGATATTCAGTCAGGTCTGGATTCAATCAGACCTGGATCCTTGGGTGTTAGAGATCGTGTCTCAAGGATACAAACTGGAGTTTCAGGAGATGCCCCCTAACCGGTTCTTCATTTCGGCATTACCAGTAGTTCTTCCGGACAGGGAGGTGGTGCTAGCAGCAATTCAAAAATTGTGTCTACAGAGGGTCATTATTCCCGTTCCCTCGTCCCAGCGGGGGGAGGGGTTCTACTCGAGCCTCTTTGTGGTGCCGAAACCGGACGGTTCGGTCAGACCAATTCTAAATCTAAAATCCCTCAATCCGTACTTGAAAGTGTTCAAGTTCAAGATGGAATCCCTTCGAGCGGTGATTGCCAGCCTGGAGGGGGGGGATTTTATGGCGTCAGTCGACATAAAGGATGCCTACTTACATGTGCCGATATATCCTCCTCATCAGGCTTTTCTCAGGTTTGCGATACAGGATTCTCATTATCAATTTCAGACGTTGCCGGTTGGACTTTGCACGGCTCCGAGGATTTTCACCAAAGTCATGGCGGAAATGATGGTTCTTCTTCGCAAACAAGGGGTTTCAATTATCCCGTACTTGGACGATCTCCTGATAAAGGCGAGGTCCAAGGAACGGTTGCTGAGAAGTGTAGAGTTGTCACTGTCGGTTCTGCGACAGCACGGTTGGGTGCTCAATTTGCCAAAATCCCAGTTGATTCCGACCACTCGGCTTCCTTTTCTGGGCATGATTCTGGACACGGATTTACAGAAGGTATTTCTTCCAGAAGAAAAGGCTCTGGAACTGCAGACGATGGTCAGGGAACTTCTGAGGCAGACGAGTGTGTCGATCCATCATTGTACTCGGGTTCTGGGGAAGATGGTTGCGGCGGACGAAGCCATACCATTTGGCAGGTTTCACGCCCGGGTGTTTCAGTGGGACTTGCTGAGCAAATGGTCCGGGTCTCACCTGCACATTCACCGGAAGATAAGTTTATCTCCCAGAGCCAGAATTTCTCTCCTGTGGTGGCTACAAGGTCATCACCTCCTAGGGGGACGCCGATTCGGTATCCAGGATTGGGTACTTCTGACAACAGATGCAAGTCTCCGAGGCTGGGGCGCAGTCACCCAAGGAAGAAACTTCCAGGGAAAATGGTCGCTCCAGGAAGCCTGTCTCCACATAAATATTCTCGAGTTAAGAGCCATTTACAACGGCCTGCTACAAGCAAGAAGCCTTCTTCAGGGTCGTCCTGTCCTGGTACAGTCCGACAACATCACAGCGGTGGCACATATAAACCGTCAAGGCGGAACGGCAATGGCGGAGACCACAAAAATCCTTCGCTGGGCGGAACAACACGTGAGCGCACTGTCAGCGGTCTTCCTACCGGGGGTGGACAACTGGGAAGCAGATTTCCTCAGCAGACACGATCTCCATCCGGGAGAGTGGGCTCTTCACCAAGAGGTATTTGCAGAGGTGACAGAACGCTGGGGAATTCCGTTGATCGACATGATGGCGTCTCGTCTCAACAAGAAGCTCCCGAGGTATTATTCCAGGTCAAGGGACCCCCAAGCCAGTGCAGTGGACGCCCTGGTGTCTCCGTGGGTGTTCCAGTCTGTGTATGTGTTCCCTCCACTTCCTCTCATTCCAAAGGTACTGGGGATCATTCGCCGTGCAAGGGTTCAGGCGATTCTCGTCGTCCCAGACTGGCCAAGAAGGGCCTGGTACCCGGATCTTCAGGACTTACTGGTGGAAGATCCTTGGCCGCTTCCTCTAAGAGAGGATCTGTTGTTGCAGGGTCCATGCGTGTTTCCAGACTTACAGCGGCTGCGTTTGACGGCATGGAGGTTGAGCGCCAGATCTTAGCTCGTAAGGGTATTCCCAGGGAGGTCATTCCAACTCTCATTAAGGCTAGGAAGGAGGTTACGGTGACACATTATCACCGTATTTGGAGGAAGTATGTTTCCTGGTGTGAGTCTAAAATGGCTCCTGCGGATGATTTTCACTTGGGTCGCTTTCTCCACTTTTTACAGGCGGGCGTAGATGCAGGCCTGAAATTGGGTTCCATCAAAGTGCAGATTTCGGCTTTGTCTATTTTCTTTCAAAAAGAATTAGCTGCCCTCCCAGAGGTTCAGACTTTTGTGAAAGGAGTAATGCATATCAATCCTCCGTTTGTACCTCCTGTAGCTCCATGGGACCTTGATGTGGTCTTACGGTTTCTCATGTCTTCCTGGTTTGAACCTTTGCGTAAGGTTGAGTTGAAGTTTCTCACTTGGAAGGTGGTTATGCTTTTGGCACTGGCATCTGCCAGGCGGGTGTCAGAGTTGGCGGCTTTATCTCATAAGAGCCCGTACTTAATTTTTAATTCGGATAGGGCGGAATTGAGGACTCGTCAACAATTTCTACCAAAGTGGTTTCTTCATTTCACATTAACCAACCTATTGTGGTTCCAGTGGCTACGGAAGCGGTGGCGATTCCAAAATCTCTGGATGTTGTAAGAGCATTGAAGATCTACGTTTCTAGGACAGCTGTTGCTAGGAAGACTGAGGCGTTGTTTGTCTTGTATGCTGCCAACAAGATTGGTCATCCCGCTTCAAAACAGACTATTGCACGCTGGATTTGTAGTACGATCCAGCAGGCTCACTCTTTGGTCGGACTACCGGTGCCGAAGTCAGTAAAAGCCCATTCTACCAGGAAGGTGGGCTCATCTTGGGCAGCTGCCCGAGGCATTTCGGCATTACAACTTTGCCGAGTGGCTACTTGGTCGGGGTGTAACACATTTGCTAAGTTCTATAAGTTTGATACCCTGGCCAATGAGGACCTGGCGTTTGCTCAGTCGGTGCTGCAGAGTCGTCCGCACTCTCCCACCCGTTCTGGAGCTTTGGTATAATCCCCATGGTCCTTTTGGAGTCCCCAGCATCCTCTAGGACGTAAGAGAAAATAAGATTTTACTCACCGGTAAATCTATTTCTCGTAGTCCGTAGTGGATGCTGGGAACTCCGAAAGGACCATGGGGAATAGCGGCTCCGCAGGAGACTGGGCACAACTAAAGAAAGCCTTTAGGTCACCTGGTGTGCACTGGCTCCTCCCACCACGACCCCCCTCCAAGCCTCAGTTAGGACACTGTGCCCGGACGAGCTGACATAATAAGGAAGGATTTTGAATCCCGGGTAAGACTCTTACCAGCCACACCAATCACGCCGTATAACTCGTGATACCATACCCAGTTTAACAGTATGAAAACAGCTGAGCCTCTCAACAGATGGCTCAACAATAACCCTTTAGTTAACAATAACTATGTACAAGTATTGCAGACAATCCGCACTTGGGACGGGCGCCCAGCATCCACTACGGACTACGAGAAATAGATTTACCGGTGAGTAAAATCTTATTTTCTCTGACGTCCTAGTGGATGCTGGGAACTCCGAAAGGACCATGGGGATTATACCAAAGCTCCCAAACGGGCGGGAGAGTGCGGATGACTCTGCAGCACCGAATGAGAGAACTCAAGGTCCTCCTCAGCCAGGGTATCAAATTTGTAGAATTTTGCAAACGTGTTTGCCCCTGACCAAGTAGCAGCTCGGCAAAGTTGTAAAGCCGAGACCCCTCGGGCAGCCGCCCAAGATGAGCCCCCTTCCTTGTGGAATGGGCTTTTACTGATTTAGGATGCGGCAGTCCAGCCGCAGAATGCGCCAGCTGAATTGTGCTACAAATCCAGCGAGCAATAGTCTGCTTAGAAGCAGGAGCACCCAGCTTGTTGGGTGCATACAGGATAAATAGCGAGTCAGTTTTCCTGACTCTAGCCGTCCTGGAAACATAAATTTTCAAGGCCCTGGCTACGTCCAGCAACTTGGAATCCTCCAAGTCCCTAGTAGCCGCAGGCACCACAATAGGTTGGTTCAAGTGAAAAGCTGATACCACCTTAGGGAGAAACTGGGGACGAGTCCTCAATTCTGCCCTATCCATATGGAAAATCAGATAAGGGCTTTTACATGACAAAGCCGCCAATTCTGACACACGCCTGGCTGAAGCCAAGGCCAATAACATGACCACTTTCCACGTGAGATATTTTAGATCCACGGTTTTAAGTGGCTCAAACCAATGTGATTTTAAGAAACTCAACACCACGTTGAGATCCCAAGGTGCCACTGGAGGCACAAAAGGGGCTGAATATGCAGCACTCCCTTAACAAACGTCTGAACTTCAGGTAGTAAAGCTAGTTCTTTCTGGAAGAAAATCGACAGAGCCGAGATCTGTACCGTAATGGAGCCTAATTTCAGGCCCATAGTCACTCCTGCTTGTAGGAAATGCAGAAATCGACCCAGTTGAAATTCCTCTGTTGGGGCCTTTTTGGCCTCACACCAAGCAACATACATCCGCCATATGCGGTGATAATGCTTTGCAGTTACATCTTTCCTGGCTCTAATCAGCGTAGGAATGACTTCCTCCGGAATGCCCTTTTCCTTCAGGATCCGGCGTTCAACCGCCATGCCGTCAAACGCAGCCGCGGTAAGTCTTGGAACAGACGGGGCCCCTGCTGCAGCAGGTCCTGTCTGAGCGGCAGAGGCCATGGGTCCTCTGAGATCATCTCCTGAAGTTCCGGGTACCATGCTCGTCTTGGCCAATCCGGAACCACGAGTATTGTTCTTACTCCTCGTTTTCTTATTATTCTCAGTACCCTTGGTATGAGAGGCAGAGGAGGGAACACATAAACTGACTGGTACACCCACGGTGTCACTAGAGCGTCCACAGCTATCGCCTGAGGGTCCCTTGACCTGGCTCAATATCTCTCTAGTTTTTTGTTTAGGCGGGACGCCATCATGTCCACCTGTGGCCTTTCCCAACGGTTTACCAACCGTTGGAAGACTTCTGGATGAAGTCCCCACTCTCCCGGGTGTAGGTCGTGTCCGCTGAGGAAGTCTGCTTCCCAGTTGTCCACTCCCGGAATGAACACTGCTGACAGTGCTAAGACGTGATTTTCCGCCCATCGGAGAATCCTTGTGGCTTCTGCCATCGCCATCCTGCTTCTTGTGCCGCCCTTTCGGTTTACATGGGCGACTGCCGTGATGTTGTCTGATTGGATCAGTACCGGCTGGTTTTGAAGCAGAGGCCTTGCCAGACTTAGGGCATTGTAAATGGCCCTCAGTTCCAGAATATTTATGTGTAGGGACGACTCCTGACTTGACCAAAGTCCTTGGAATTTTCTTCCCTGTGTGACTGCCCCTCAGCCTTGAAGGCTGGCATCCGTGGTTACCAGGACCCAGTCCTGTATGCCGAATCTGCGGCCCTCTTGAAGATGAGCACTCTGCAGCCACCACAGTAGAGATACCCTGGTCCTTGGAGACAGGGTTATCAGCCGATGCATCTGAAGATGCGATCCCGACCACTTGTCCAAGAGGTCCCACTGAAAAGTTCTTGCATGGAACCTGGCGAATGGAATTTTGCTTCGTAAGAAGCTACCATTTTTCCCAGGACTCGTGTGCAGTGATGCACCGATACCGGTTTTGGTTTCAGGAGGTCTCTGACTAGAGATGACAGCTCCTTGGCTTTCTCCTGCGGGAGAAACACTTTTTTCTGTTCTGTGTCCAGAACCATCCCCAGGAACAGTAGGCGTGTGGTAGGAACCAGCTGTGACTTTGGAATATATAGAATCCATCCGTGCTGTTGTAGCACTTCCCGAGAGAGTGCTACTCCGACCAACAACTGCTCCTTGGACCTCGCCTTTATAAGGAGATCGTCCAAGTACGGGATAATTAAAACTTCCTTTCTCGAAGGAGTATAATCATTTCTGCCATTACCTTGGTAAAGACCCTCGGTGCCGTGGACAGTCCAAACGGCAGTGTTTGGAATTGGTAATGGCAATCCTGTACCACAATCTGAGGTACTCCTGGTGAGGATGGTAAATGGGGACATGTAGGTAAGCCTCCTTGATGTCCAGGGATACCATGTAATCCCCCTCCTCCAGGCTTGCAATAATCGCCCTGAGCGATTCCATCTTGAACTTGAATTTTTTTATGTATGTGTTCAAGGATTTCAAAAATAAAATGGGTCTCACCGAACCGTCCGGTTTCGGTACCACAAACAGTGTGGAATAGTAACCCCGTCCTTGTTGAAGTAGGGGCACCTTGACTATCACCTGCTGGGAATACAGCTTGTGAATTGCCTCTAGCACAGTCTCCCTGCCTGAGGGAGTTGTCGGCAAGGCAGATTTGAGGAAACGGCGGGGGGGGGAGACGCCTCGAATTCCAGCTTGTACCCCTGAGATACTACTTGAAGGATCTAGGGATCCACCTGTGAGCGAGCCCACTGATCGCTGAAATTTTTGAGGCGGCCCCCCACCGTACCTGGCTACACCTGTGGAGCCCCTCCGTCATGCGGTGGACTCAGAGGAAGCGGGGGAAGAATTTTGATTCTGGGAACTGGCTGACTGGTGTAGCTTTTTCCCTCTTCCCTCGTTTTACACGCTTGCATTTCTGAAGCTGAAAAGACTGTACCTGATAATAGTGCTTTCTGAGGCTGTGAGGAAACCTGAGGTAAAAAATTTTTCTTCCCAGCTGTTGCTGTGGATACGAGGTCCCAGAGACCATCCCTAAACAATTCCTCACCCTTATAAGGCTCTGTGCCTTTTAAAGTCAGCATCACCTGTCCAGTGTCGTGTCTCTGACCGAATGGACATTGCATTAATTCTGGATGCCAGCCGGCAAAATATCCCTCTGTGCATCCCTCATATATAAGACGACGTCTTATGTTCGCAAAATAGTATCCCTGTTTGACAGGGTTACAGACCACGCTGCAGCAGCACTATCTGCAGGTCTCAGTCTAGTACCTGAGTGTGTAAATACAGACTTCAGGATAGCCTCCTGCTTTTTATCAGCAGGTACCTTCAAAGTGGCCGTATCCTAAGACGGCAGTGCCACCTTTTTTGACAAACGTGTGAGCGCCTTATCCACCCTAGGGGATATCTCCCAGCGTAACTTATCCTCTGGCAGGAAAGGGTACGCCATCAGTAACTTTTTAGAAATTACCAGTTTCTTATCGGGGGAACCCACACTTTTTTACACTTCAGTCACTCATTTGATGGGGGAACAAAACACTGCCTGCTTTTTCTCCCCAAACATAAAACCCTTTTTTTAGTGGTACTTGGGTTAATGTCAGAAATGTGTAACACATTTTTTATTGCCGGGATCATGTAACGGATGTTCCTAGTGGATTGTGTATATGTCTCAACCTCGTCGACACTGGAGTCAGACTCCGTGTCGACATCTGTGTCTGCCATCTGAGGGAGCGGGCGTTTTTGAGCCCCTGATGGCCTTTGAGACGCCTGGGCAGGCGCGGGCTGAGAAGCCGGCTGTCCCATAGCTGTTACGTCATCCAGCCTTTTATGTAAGGAGTTGACACTGTCGGTTTATACCTTCCACCTATCCATCCACTCTGGTGTCGGCCCCACAGGGGGCGACATCACATTTATCGGCAGCTGCTCTGCCATCACATAAGCCTCCTCATCAAACGTGTCGACACAGCCGTACCGACACACCGTACACACACAGGGAATGCTCTGACTGAGGACAGGACCCCACACAGCCCTTTGGGGAGGCAGAGAGAGAGTATGCCAGCACACACCAGAGCGCTATATAATTTAGGGATTAACACTATATTGAGTGAATTTTCCCAATAGCTGCTTGTATATACAATATTGCGCCTAAATTTAGTGCCCCCCCCCCTCTCTTTTTAACCCTTTGAGCCTGCAAACTACAGGGGAGAGCCTGGGGAGCTGTCTTCCAGTTGCACTGTGAAGAGAAAATGGCGCCAGTGTGCTGAGAGAGATAGCCCCGCCCCTTTTTCGCTGACTTTTCTCCCGCTTTCTTATGGATTCTGGCAGGGGTATTTATCACATATATAGCCTCTGGGGCTATATATTGTGATATATATGCCAGCCAAGGTGTTTTTATTGCTGCTCAGGGCGCCCCCCCCCCCAGCGCCCTGCACCCTCAGTGACCGGAGTGTGAAGTGTGCATGAGGAGCAATGGCGCACAGCTGCAGTGCTGTGCGCTACCTTGGTGAAGATTGATGTCTTCTGCCGCCGATTTTCCGGACCTCTTCTTGCTTCTGGCTCTGTAAGGGGGACGGTGGCGCGGCTCCGGGACCGAACACCAAGGCCAGTTCCATGCGGTCGATCCCTCTGGAGCTAATGGTGTCCAGTAGCCTAAGAAGCCCAAGCTAGCTGCAAGCAGGTAGGTTCGCTTCTTCTCCCCTTAGTCCCTCGCTGCAGTGAGCCTGTTGCCAGCAGGTCTCACTGTAAAATAAAAAACCTAATTATATACTTTCTTTCTAGAAGCTCAGGAGAGCCCCTAGTGTGCATCCAACCTCGGCCGGGCACAAAATCTAACTGAGGCTTGGAGGGGGGTCGTGGTGGGAGGAGCCAGTGCACACCAGGTGACCTAAAGGCTTTCTTTAGTTGTGCCCAGTCTCCTGCGGAGCCGCTATTCCCCATGGTCCTTTCGGAGTTCCCAGCATCCACTAGGACGTCAGAGAAAATAGGATTTTGGTACTTACCGATAAATCCTTTTCTCCTAGTCCGTAAAGGATGCTGGGCGCCCGTCCCGGTGCGGACTATTACTTGCAGTATTTTTCTTGCTGGTTAAATTGGTTTATACACGGGTTGTGTATTGTTTATTGCAGCTTGTTGCTGGTGTTAATGCATACTGTTATCTGGTTTAAAGTTACTCCGGTTGTACGGTATGTTTGTGGTGTGGGCTGGTAGTTTTGTAGCCCTTAGTTTAAACAAAAATCTTTCCTTGAAATGTCTGTCTCTCCTGGGCACAGTTATTATAACTGGGGTCTGGAGGAGGGGCATAGAGGGAGGAGCCAGTTCACACCCAGATTAAGTCTTTTTAGTGTGCCCAAGCTCCTGCGGATCCCGTCTATACCTACGGACTAGGAGAAAAGGATTTATCGGTAAGTACCAAAATCCTATTTTTTGTAGTTCTGAACCCCCAAGCATAAGTCCAGTCAGTTGGCTATGCTGCAGTCTTGTCCTGTGACCTATCATCAGGACTTCTGTTTTATCAGGGTTCAGTCTCAGCCAGCTGGCACTCATCCACTCCTGGAGCTCTGCTAGGCAGCCATTTAGGGTTGTTATTGGGTTAACAGTACCTGGAGCAAAGGAAAGGTACAGTTGTATGTCATCTGCATAGCAGTGATAGACGTCTGATTATTTCACCCAGAGGTAGCATGTATGCTGCAAAAAGCATGAGAGATGGTATAGAACCCTGTGTGACACCTCAAGTCAGTGGCACTGGTGGCGAAGAGTTATACGCCAAACAAAACTCTGTGACCTGCCAGTGAGAAATTATTTGACCCAGCTAAGGATTCATCCAGACCATAGAAATTCTTCAAGCGCTCAATTAGAATGTTATGGTCCACAGAGTCGAATGCTGCAGAGATATCCAAAAGAATTAAGATTGAACGGTCACTTTTGTCTCTTGCCATTAGTAGATCATTCCAACACATAACGTATATACCAAGGCTGTTTTAGTGCTATGTCTTCTGCTGAATATTGACTAGAATGCATCATAAATGTCATGGGTTGACAGGCAGATTTATAGTTGAGTTGCAACCACTTTCTCAATAACCTATCCTAGAAAAGGAAGGTTTGAAAATGTCAGAGTAACAAATTGGAGGAGATCATAAGCTAGATGGCTTTGGATATAAAAGATTTGTTTGATACATAATAACTGAATTTTGCAGAGTTGTTTGTTTTTCAGATTGAGATACATGTTAGGTGGCTTAATACAAAATGATTTGTTGAAATGTGAAAATTGTGACCACTCTGTGCTATTGAGGGGTTTTTGTTTTGATTTGAGAACCCATTGGGGACACAGATCTAAAATGTCTGGATACCACTGTTTGGAATTAAAGTTTTGAATTCTAGTAGAACTATTCCAACTCTGTACAAGATTCATGTTCTATGTTTGTTCGTCTACCTATGAGTCCATACATGAGTAAGTTTTATCTGTATTTACACTGCAAAGTGTGTCCCAGAAAAGAGTTTTTTCTTTCATCTTCATTTGTTGCCTGTTTAGCCATAACTCTTGGGAGCACCACTGGCCCTGCTCTTTATGGTCCAAGCTTTTGGACAAGATAATTTGACACCCATATCAGTGCGTCTCATTAAATGTTATATTTCTGCTATTATGCTGGTTATTACGTTTTGAATCTCGCAAACTAACTAGGTGATTAAACCAGTGCGCCCACCCACAACCCCAATTGTTTCTTCCGGAGAATAAAGTCCAGAGTCTTTCACTCCTGCTTAACCGTTGAAGCAGGATGCATGTGCCCACTGAAGTAACTTTGGGTGTAGTTCCGATGACTCACGTGATTTTTTTTTTGCAGGTTTTGTCACCCTGCTGGTCCCTGAAAGGAAACTAGCTGGATTCAGTGTATATTTATGCACGCAAGGAACTTCCACCTCAGTGGGACAATACATCAACCTTGATTATTTTTGTTTCCAGGGCGATAATAAGTAATAACCAGATTAAAATGATCGAAAAACAATGACCATCTGTTCTAGCAATATTTCAAACAGCGAGCTGTTTGAAGATATGGCATCTGTTTATGGTCATTGAAGATCATCATAGGGAATTTTGTTTGCAACTCTACGTCCTCTAGAGCAGAGTTCATCTAACTGAGCACTGCAACATCAACAGATCTTCAGGGACCCATTCTGCATCCCAATCTGAATGCAGTCATTGTCTGTGAATAGGGAGCAGTCACTGCTAAAATGCAGAGGGGTTTCTGACAAAGAAAATAAATGAGGTACTACCTACAGCTAAAAAATAAGAATTTACTCACCGGTAATTCTATTTCTCGTAGTCCGTAGTGGATGCTGGGAACTCCGTAAGGACCATGGGGAACAGACGGGCTCCGCAGGAGACTGGGCACTCCAAAAGAAAGATTAGGTACTATCTGGTGTGCACTGGCTCCTCCCTCTATGCCCCTCCCCCAGACCCCAGCCAGGGAAACTGTGCCCGGAAGAGCTGACACAACAAGGAAAGGATTTGGAATCCAGGGTAAGACTCATACCAGCCACACCAATCACACTGTACAACTTGTGATAACCATACCCAGTTAACAGTATGAACAACAACTGAGCCTCATTTAACGGATGGCTCATAACAATAACCCTTTAGTTAAGCAATAACTATATACATGTATTGCAGAGAGTCCGCACTTTGGACGGGCGCCCAGCATCCACTACGGACTACGAGAAATAGAATTACGGGTGAGTAAATTATTATTTTCTCTGACGTCCTAGTGGATGCTGGGAACTCCGTAAGGACCATGGGGATTATACCAAAGCTCCCAAACGGGCGGGAGAGTGCGGATGACTCTGCAGCACCGCATGAGCAAACTCAAGGTCCTCCTCAGCCAGGGTATCAAACTTGTAGAACTTAGAAAACTTGTTTGACCCCGACCAAGTAGCAGCTCGGCAAAGCTGTAAAGCCGAGACCCCTCGGGCAGCCGCCCAAGAAGAGCCCACCTTCCTTGTGGAATGGGCTTTCACCATTTTGGATGCGGCAATCCAGCCGCAGAGTGAACCAGCTGAATCGTGCTATAGATCCAGCGAGCAATAGTCTGCTTCGAAGCAGGAGCGCCAACCTTGTTGGCTGCATACAGAATAAACAGCGAGTCAGACTTTCTGACTCCCGCCGTTCCGGAAACATAAATTTTCAAAGCCCGGACTACGTTCAGCAACTTGGAATCCTCCAAGTCCCTAGTAGCCGCAGGCACCACAATAGGCTGGTTCAAATGAAACGATGATACCACCCTAGGGAGAAATTGGGGACGAGTCCTCAATTCTGCCCTGTCCATATGGAAGATCAGATAAGGGCTTTTACATGACAAAACCGCCAATTCTGACACACGCCTAGCCGAAGCTAAGGCCAATAGCATGACCACTTTCCACGTGAGATATTTTAGCTCCACGGTCTTAAGTGGCTCAAACCAGTGGGATTTCAGGAAATCCAACACAACGTTAAGATCCCAAGGTGCCACCGGTGGCCCAAAAGGAGGCTGAATATGCAGCACCCCCGGAACAACGTCTGAACTGCAGGCAGGTGAAGCCAGTTCTTTTTGAGAGAAAATGGATAGGGCTGAAATCTTGACCTTTATGGATCCTAATTTTAGGCCCATAGTCACTCCTGACTGTAGGAAGTGCAGGAATCGACCCCGCTGGAATTCCTCTGTAGGGCCTTCCCGGCCTCACACCAAGCAACCTATTTTCGCTATATGCAGTGAAAAAGTCTTGCTGTCACGTCTTTCCTAGCCTTTATCAGCGTAGGAATAACTGCATCCGGAATGCCCTTTTCCGCTATGATCCGGCGTTCAACCGCCATGCCGTCAAATGCAGCCGCAGTAAGTCTCGGAACAGACAAGGCCCCTGTTGCAACATGTCTTGTCTGAGAGGCAGAAGCCCTGAGTCCTCTGAGAGCATTTCTTGCAGCTCCGGGTACCGAGTCCTTCTTGGCCAATTCGGAGCAAAGAATATTGTTCTCACTCCTCCTTTTATTACAATTCTCAGCCCTTGGGTATGAGAGGAAGAGGAGGGAATACATAGACCGACTGGAACACCCACGGTGTTACTAGTGCGACCACAGCTATCACCTGAGGGTCTCTTGACCCGGCGTAAAACCTTTTTTAGCTTTTTATTGAGGTGGGACGCCATCTAGTCCACCTGAGGCAGTTCCCATCAATTTGCAAACTGCGTGAAGACTTCTTGATGAAGTCCCCACTTTCCCGGGTGGAGGTCGTGCCTGCTGAGGAAGTCTGCTTCCCAGTTGTCCACTCCCGGAATGAACACTGCTGACAGTGCGCTCACTTGATTCTCCGCCCAGCGAAGAATTCTGGTGGCTTCTACCCTCGCCACCCTGCTCCTTGTGCCGCCTTGGCGGTTTACATGAACCCCTGCAGTCTGACTGGATCAGAACCGGTTGGTCGCGAAGCAGGATCTCCGCTTGACTTAGGGTGTTGTATATGGCCCTTAGTTCCAGGATATTGATGTGGAGGCAAGTCTGTTGACTTGACCACAGACCTTGAAAATTTCTTCCCTGTGTAACTGCCCCGCACCCTCGGAGGCTTGCATCCGTGGTCACCAGGATCCAGTCCTGAATGCCGAATCTGCGGCCCTCGAGAAGGTGAGCACTCTGCAGCCACCACAGGAGAGACACCCTGGCCCTGGGGGATAGGGTGATTAACCGATGCATCTGAAGAGGTGATCCGGACTACTTGTCCAGTAAGTCCCATTGGAAGGTCCTCGCATGGAACCTGCCTAAGGGGATGGCCTCGTATGATGCCACCATCCTTCCCAGGACTCGAGTGCAGTGATGACTGACACCTGTTTTGGTTTTAATAGATTCCTGACCAGTGTCATGAGCTCCTGAGCTCTCTCTATCGGGAGATGAACCCTTTTCTGGTCTGTGTCTAGGATCGTGCCTAGGAGAGGCAGATGAGCTGTAGGAACCAACTGCGACTTTGGAATATATAGAATCCAGCCGTGTTGCCGTTTCACTTCCAGAGAAAGTGATACGCTGTTCAGCAACTGCTCTCTTGATCTCGCTTGTATGAGGAGATCGTCCAAGTACGTGATAATAGTGACGCCTTGCTTCCGCAGGAGCACAATCATATCCGCCATTACCTTGGTTATGACAATCCCGTACCGCAATTCTGAGGTACGCCTAATGAGGTGGATAAATGGGGACATGAAGGTATGCATCCCTTATGACCCAATTCACGATAAAGTCTCCCTCTTTTTAGGCTTGCCCTGACCGCTCTTAGCGATTCCATCTTGAACTTGAACCTTCTCAGGTATATGTTCAGGGATTTTTAATTCAATATGGGTCTGACTGAACAGTCTGGTTACGGGATTACAACATGGTCGAATAATAACACCCTCTTGCTGAAGGAGGGGACCCTTGACCACCACCTGTTAAAGATACAATTTGTGAATTGCAGTTAACACTGGCTCCCTCTCTTGGGGGGAAGCCCGCAGGGCCGTCGGTGAGGGGGCATCTTCTCACAGTCCAGCTTGTATCCCTGAGACACAATATCTATTGCCCAGGGACCTAACAGGGAGTGAACCCACTTGTGGCTGAACTTACGAAGGCGTGTCCCCACCGGGCCTAGCTCTGCCTGTGGAGCCCCAGTGGCATAGGTGGATTTTTGTAGGGGCCGGGGAGGACTTCTGTTCCTGGGAACTAGCTGTGTTGATCCCGGCTCTGACAAGAAAGGACGCACCTCAGACTTTCTTGTTACTTTATTTGAAAGGCTGCATTTAATAATGTCGTGCTTTCTTAGGCTGTGCAGGAATATAAGGCAAACTAGCAGAATTACCAGCTATAGCTGTGGAGACCAGGCCCGAGAACCCTTCTCCACACAATCCTCAGCCTTCCATATGCCTCTTAAGTCTGCATCATCTGTCCAATGCATATTCCACAGGACACGTCAAGCAGAGATCGACATAGCTTTGACTCTAGGACCCAGTATACTCCTGTCTCTTTGGGCATGCTTTATAACTATATATCTATCACTTAAGACAGCATTATATATATATATACACACACACACACTAGGGTCTCAATCTCTGCTGATAAGGTACCTGTCCACGCTGCCACAGCGCTATAAACCCATGCCGACACAATCGCCGGTCTGGGTAGTATACTAGAATGTGCTCGCTATCTGCAGGATCCCTGAGAATAGCAAGTGCTACCGTCTGTGCAAACAGGACACCCTAGGGGAAGATTCTCAACACATCCTGGCCCTAGTGGGGAAAGGATACAGCCTGAGAATTCTCTTGTGGGAAGCTGCCGTCTCTTGTCTGGAGATTCCCGCTCTTTTTCCTCATGAGAGGAGGGAAATTTACCTCCGCATTCTTCCCCTTACACATGTGTACTCTCGTGTCAGGGACAGATGAGTCATCAGTGATATGCAAATCATCTTTTATTTCAATAATCATATATTGAATACCTTCTAGCCATCTTGGCTGTAACTTTGCATTATCGTAGTCGACAGTGGAGTTAAACTCCGTGTCGATACCAGTGTTTGTTATTTTGGATAGTGAGCATTGTGAGACTCTGAAGGTCTCTGTGACATAGGGACAGACATGGGTAGATTTCCTGTCTGTTCCTTAACCATTTGTGCAATAAATTCACCTTAGCACTTACACATATCCAAACAGGTGTCGGCGTTGTCGACGGAGACACCCTCTCACACACCTATCCGCTCTATCACCTCCTTAGAGGAGCCTTTTACCTCAGACATGTCGACACGCGTACCGACACACCACACACACAGGGGATGCTCTATTTGAGGACAGTTCCCCCACAAGGCCCTTTGGAGAGACAGAGAGTATGCCAGCACACACCCCAGCGCTATATAACCCAGGGATTACACTACAACTCAGTGTTTACCCAGTAGCTGCTGTATATACAATTTTTGCGCCTAAATTTGTGCCCCCCCCCCCCCTCTCTTTTCACCCTTTGTGTACCAGGATACTGCAGGGGAGAGCCTGGGGAGCTTCCTTCCAGCGCAGCTGTGAAGAGAAAATGGCGCTGGTGTGCTGAGGAAGAAGGCCCCGCCCCCTCAGCGGCGGGCTTCTGTCCTGTTTCTGACTAAAAATGGCAGGGGTTTTACACGTATACAGTCACAGACTGTATTATGTGTATTTTTATGCCAAAGGTATTTTTATTGCTGCCCAGGGCGCCCCCCAGCGCCCTGCACCCTACAGTGACCGGAGTGTGTGGTGTGCTGTGGGAGCAATGGCGCACAGCTGCGGTGCTGTGCGCTACCTTAATGAAGACAGGAGTCTTCTGCCACCGATTTCATCGCTTGTCTTCTGGCTCTGCAAGGGGGACGGCGGCGCGGGTCCGGGAACGGACGATCGAGGTCAGGCCCTGTGTTCGAACCCTCTGGAGCTAATGGTGTCCAGTAGCCTAAGAAGCACAAGCTAGCTGCAAGCAGGTAGGTTTGCTTCTCTCCCCTCAGTCCCACGTAGCAGTGAGTCTGTTGCCAGCAGATCTCACTGAAAATAAAAAAACCTAACAAATACTTTCTTTCTAGCAAGCTCAGGAGAGCCCACTAGGAGCACCCAGCTCTGGCCGGGCACAGATTCTAACTGGGGGAGGGGCATAGAGGGAGGAGCCAGTGCACACCAGATAGTACCTAATCTTTCTTTTGGAGTGCCCAGTCTCCTGCGGAGCCCGTCTGTTCCCCATGGTCCTTACGGAGTTCCCAGCATTCACTAGGACGTCAGAGAAAAACAAATTGATTTCTCTATTTATCTTACGTCCTAGAGGATGCTGGGGACTCTGTAAGAACCATGGGGTATAGACGGGCTCCGCAGGAGACATGGGCACTCTAAAGACTTTAGAATGGGTGTGCACTGGCTCCTCCCTCTATGCCCCTCCTCCAGACCTCAGATAGATCCTGTGCCCAGAGGAGGCTGGATGCACTGCAGGGGAGCTCTACTGAGTTTCTCTGAAAAATACTTTTTGTTAGGTTTTTTATTTTCAGGGAGCACTGCTGGCAACAGGCTCCCTGCATCGTGGGACTGGGGGGAGAGAAGCAGACCTACTTAAATGATAGGCTCTGCTTCTTAGGCTACTGGACACCATTAGCTCCAGAGGGTCGGAACGCAGGTCTCACCCTCGCCGTTCGTCCTGGAGCCGTGCCGCCGCCGTCCTCACAGAGCCGGAAGATAGTAGCCGGGTGAGTATTAAGAAGAAAGAAGACTACAAAGGCGGCAGAAGACTTCAGATCTTCACTGAGGTAACGCTGCGCGCCATTGCTCCCACACATACACACACAGCGGGCACTGTAAGGGTGCAGGGCGCAGGGGGTCGCCCTGTGCAGCAATATTAACCTCAAGGGACACTGGCAAATAGAGTAGAGTAGATACTGCAGAGGCGGTATATTGAAAACCCCCCGCCAGTATAAATAATTTGAGCGGGACCGAAGCCCGCCGGTGAGGGGGCGGAGCTTGATCCTCCAGCACTAACCAGCGCCATTTTCTCCACAGCACACTGCAGAGAAGCTGGCTCCCCGGACTCTCCCCTGCTGCACACTGATTACAGAGGGCAAAAAAGAGGGGGGGGGGGCACATTTAATTGGCGCAATGAGTGTATTTACATATTTATATAAAAGCGCTGTACTAACTGGGATTTTATTCCAGTGTCCGGTGGCACTCAGTGTGTGCTGGCATTCTCTGTCTCTCCAAAGGGCCTTATTGGGGGACTGTCTCCTTATAGATATATCCCTGAGTGTGTGGGAGTGTCGGTACGTGTGTGTCGGCATGTCTGAAGCGGAAGGCTCATCTAAGGAGGAGGTGGAGCAGATGATTGTGGTGTCTCCGTCGGCAACGCAGACACCTGATTGGTTGGATATGTGGAATGTTTTAAATGCAAATGTGTCTTTATTACATAATAGATTGGACAAAGCAGAGTCCAGGGATATAATAGGGAGTCAATCCATGGCATTGACTGTGTCACAGGGCCCTTCAGGGTCTCAGAAACGTCCCCTGTCTCACGTAACAGACACGGATACCGACACGGATTCTGACTCCAGTGTCGACTACGATGATGCGAGGCTACACCCAAGGGTGGCCAAAAGTATTCATTATATGATTATTGCAATAAAAGATGTTTTACATATCACAGATGACCCCTCTGTCCCTGACACAAGGGTATGCATGTTTAAGGAAAAGAAACCTGAGGTTACCTTTCCCCCATCTCATGAGCAGAACGCGTTATTTGAAAAAGCTTGGGAAACTCCAGACAAGAAACTGCAGATTCCCAAGAGAATTCTTATGGCGTACCCTTTCCCCGCGCAGGACAGGGTACGGTGGGAATCCTCGCCCAGGGTAGACAAGGCTTTGAAGCGCTTGTCCAAAAAGGTGGCGCTATCGTCTCCAGACACCGCAGCCCTCAAGGATCCTGCTGATCGCAGACAGGAAAATACCTTAAAATCAATTTATGCACATACGGGTGCCTTGCTCAGACCGGCAATAGCGTTGGCTTATATATGAGAGACGCTTCGAGAGAGACGTTGGGCTGTTAGGTTCAAGAGCCAACGCCATGGCGATTTCTGCTAGGCAAGCCCTGTGGACCCGCCAATGGACGGGTGACGCCGACTCAGAGGCATATGGAAGTTTTGCCTTACAAGGGTGAGGTTTTATTTGGGGAAGGTCTCGCGGACCTGGTTTCCACAGCTACCGCGGGTAAATCTACTTTTTTACCTTATGTTCCCCCACAGCAAAAGAAAACACCACAATATCCGATGCAGTCCTTTCGGTCGCATAAGTCCAGAAGAGGTCGGGGCTCTTCCTTCCTCGCCAGAGGTAAGGGTAGAGGGAAAAGAATGTCTGCTACGGCTAGTTCCCAGGAGCAGAAGTCCTCCCCGGCTTCTACTAAATCCACCGCATGACGCTGGGGCTCCACTGAGGGAGTCCGCGCCGGTGGGGGCACGTCTTCGACTCTTTAGCCACGTCTGGGTTCAGTCAGACGTGGATCCTTGGGCGATGGAAATTGTATACCAAGGCTACAAGCTGGAATTCGAAGAGGTGCCTCCGTGCCGATTTTTCAAATCGGTTTTACCAGCTTCTCCCCCCAGAGAGGGAGATAGTTTTAGCTGCAATTCAAAAGCTGTATCAACAGCAAGTGATTGTCAAGGTTCCCATAGTTCAACAGGGGAAGGGGTACTATTCAACCCTGTTTGTGGTTCCGAAACCGGATGGCTCAGTCAGACCCATTCTAAATATAAAATCCCTAAACCTGTACTTGAAAAAGTTCAAATTCAAGATGGAATCGCTCCGGGCAGTTATCTCCAGCCTGGAAGGGGGGAATTTTATGGTGTCACTAGACATAAAGGATGCATACCTTCATGTCCCCATATATCCCCCTCATCAGGCGTACCTGAGATTCACTGTACAGGACTGTCATTACCAGTTTCAGACGCTGCCGTTTGGGCTTTCCACGGCCCCGAGAATTTTCACCAAGTTAATGGCGGAAATGATGGTGCTCCTGCGCAGGCAGGGAGTCACAATTATCCCGTATTTGGACCATCTCCTGTTAAAAGCGAAATCGAGAGATCAGTTGCTGAAAAGCGTGTCGCTCTCCCTGAGAGTGCTGCAGCAGCATGGCTGGATTCTAAATCTACCAAAGTCACAGTTCGTTCCGACGACTCTATCTTTCTTAGGCATGATTCTGGACACGGAACAAAAGAGGGTTTTTCTCCCAATGGAAAAAGCCCAGAAACTCCAGAACATGGTCAGAGACCTGTTAAAACCGAAAAGAGTGTCAGTCCATCAATAACAAGAAAAAAGAACCAAAACGTGCGCAAAAGGAAGAGCCAATCAAAAATTATTTAGATTAATTATTTATTATTTTTATTTTTATTAAATATTATTTATTTGCAATTATTACCAAATAAATTAATTATAAATGTATTCCTTAGAGTGACCACAATAGGATATTGAAAATAATATTAAAATGAATAAAATAACACAATCATGAAATATATAACCATCTAATTAATTTCTCGTATATGGTTTAGTATTCCAGGAAACCAATAATGGATACAAATATATAGAACCCTGAAAAACACTGGCTGGCCAGCCTTAATTAATATTTAATAAATTGTGCACAAAAATGTATCAAAAATCAATGAAATATACAAATGGAAGATGTATTGCCTGTAGGATATCATAAAATTGCATATAAAATAAAAATAAAAAATAAAAACTCAGAGTTCTTCCAATAACGATCTAAACTGGTAGTGGTTAGCCGTTATATATGTATCCAAAAGTCTCGTATGGCTCATTAGCTCTTAACCTCGTACGGCTGCTGATGTGAATAATAAATGTTTGAGCAAATGAATAGAAAACAGTCCCGTCCTTTTAACCAATATTATTGAAAAGTCTCGATAAAGGCACCTATCCTTAAGCAGCCGTTAGTGTGGGCAGCCAATGCCGTAGAATTATAGTCCCGTATTTTAGATGATTAATATATATAAAAAAATATATAAAATGAGATACTAAAACAAAGTCCCAAATCGCTCAAATAGCCCCTAGCCTAGTGAGGCCATAGGTGTAGGTGGCTAAAATGACGGGATAGTGTATAAATAAATGAGACCCCGTCTCACTCGTAGCAATCTCACCCGTGCCAGTGAATGCAGTAGTCGTCTCACTCGTAGCAATCTCACCCGTACCAGTGAATGCAGAAGCCGTCTCACTTGTAGCAATCTCACCCGTGCCAGTGAATGCTGTAGCCGTCCGACCGACCGGATATTCACCGGACCTCCGCCGTTTCCAATCCACAAGCTGTTCTGTGCTGCGCTGCCTGGATGCTCCTCCGACAGCGCAGCTGGGTAATCCTTGGGCTGGGATGTAATAGATGGAAATATCTGTGGCGGTTTAGGGCGGATTAGGGCTGTCTGTGATCTCCGTTCGTCTCCAAATGACAGAGAGATGGTATGTAACAGTGGATCACTCCAAAGCCGTTCAACCTAACGCGTTTCTCGACCGTAGGCACTGGTCGTTTCATCAGAGGAAGTGTAATGAAAGAGAGTCCTCATCTGACTATATTTAAAGCTCCCCGTTAATTGTCTAAACAGAAACAGCTGATGAATTTCAAACTATTCACCCATAGGAATCAAATTAAAGTGAAAGAGACCAATATACTTTTCAATACCTATGTATACATCTCTTAGTATTGTACTTAAATATATTTAGAATTAAATCAAAACCAATGTATATAATATAAATATATAAAGTAAATATATATAAAAATATATATTGTGAATATATAAAAACTAAAGATTAATATCATTCTTATTTAATCATTCAGAAATGAAAACTCAGGAGTGGCGTGTCTTCAGGTGTATAAACATAAATAAATATGGTGTAACACATAGAATCACTATAAACATATAAATAGTGTAGTAGGAAAAACCTATATAAGTGCTAAATTAAACAGTAATAATTATTATAATTATATATAAAAAACTAGTTATCTATATGTGTATAAAAATAAAAAATACAAAATAGATAAGAAATATACATATATAAATGCCCATTTATCTGTGCATCAGTGCATGCCTAATATTTCATTTGTTATCTATAGTTATCAAAGAATGTGTATAGAAAACTTATAGTGGGTAAAAATAAATATAAATAATGATAAATATGAGAAATGAATAAATACATATATATCGGCATAAGAATCTGGACTGCGTCACATCATGTAACCCGTCTGCGGGGAAAACACAAGGAAGTACATTCAATAGGAGATATAGGACACCCTCTAGAAATAGACGATCTTCAATGTCTCCAATTAGATCCCCTAGAGAATCTATCACTACTCATTACAAACAAAGAGCCAATTTAGGGACCTTTGGGTCCTTTAGAAATACACAGGAAAGGGGGAGGAAGAATAGCTATAGACAGAGCTATGATGCAGGCAATTCTAGGAATTATTGGGGAAATAGAAGAAATGAGAGGAACTCATGGAGAGATAGTAATTTTTCAGAAAGATCCAACAGGGGGAATTTTAGAACAGGTGACAATATTAACAGGTCTAGACACAGGACTAGATATGATCCTTCAAATGAAGACTTCTCGGACTATGGAGTTAGATCAGATCAAGCTAAACCACCCTCGGTTCATTTTTTAGACAGGAGAAACACATCACCCCGAGGATTACATCAATTGAACCAGAGAGAGCCAATAAGGAGCAGATTCACCCCAAAAAGGAGAAGGGAAGAAGAGTACGAGGTTGTAGAGGAGGAGCTAAGAAACTAAATAAACAGTCAATTAATGCGAAAAAATCGAAGGAATCTGAGAAATCATTAACCACGAAAGGCATTTTCAATCTTTCCTCAAAGACCCTTACTTCAGGAGAAATTATTCTCCTTAGCAAGGGTCTGAAGTTTGCCCCAGAGACAAAACCTAATTTATTCACATTGTTGATTTAAACAAATTTACCAGAACTCTAAGTCGCAAAAGATATTTTACAATGAAATCCTTACAAAGACAAAAAATTGATGGTACTCCAATATGTTTAGATAAGGATGATATCCTGTCACTAGACATTTTGGAGTCCCTATTGGAGGAGAACACAAATAAGATTTACTCAGAACCCATTAAAATATTTGACACTGCAAATTCTGTTATAGCCAAAACAATTAAATTTAAGAAAGCGTCAGATTTTTATCCACTTCAACATAGAGGCCCATTTGTTGAGGGCTTCTATACCACCACGATGCGAGACTTTAAAAGTCTCTGTGACAAGCAAGATAAAAAGACGTTTAAAGACAATTTGTCTAAGTCAGAAAGATTAGCACTTAAGAAACTTACCAAGGATAAGGATATTATAATCAAACAAGCAGATAAGGGGGGAGGTCTGGTCATTCAGGACCAGACTGAGTACCTAAAGGAAGCTTATAGACAACTTAATGATGAATCCTTTTATAGGAAATTGTCTTCTGACCCTACAGGTAATTTCTTGGTGGAATTTAGATCTCTTATTGACTCAGCACTAGAGCAACAAGTTATCACTAAAGATATCTGGCACTATTTGTGGACACCATATCCTATTACTCCAACTTATTACCATCTTCCAAAAGTACATAAATCTATGGTCTCCCCTCCAGGTCGACCGATTATATCTGGAGTGGGATCCCTTACAGCGAACCTTTCTTCCTTCATAGATGCACATCTACAAAAATATGTTACTTCTCTCCCCTCATATATCAAAGATACCACTCATTTTTTGCAGAAATTAGAGGAGGTTAAATGGAGAGACACATTTATTATCAACTTGTGATATAGAGTCTTTATATACCAATATATCACATGAATGGGGTTTATTGGCCACTAATCATTATTTAACACGTGATCCAGAAGTTTCTGAAAATTTGAGACATTTTATATTACATTCTATCAGGTTTATTTTAGAACATAATTATTTTTCTTTCGATTCCCGATTTTATTTACAGGTCAAGGGGACTGCCATGGGAACTAGGTTCGCGCCAAGTTTTGCCAACCTTTTCTTAGGCTGGTTTGAACACCATCATATTTTCAACGGCCTCGTTGGCGCGAACCTAGTTCTCTATGGCAGATATATTGACGATATATTTATTATTTGGGAGGGTGACATGGGATCATTATTAGATTTTAATACCTATCTTAATTCAAATTCCTTGGGTTTGAAATTTACATATAATTTCAGTCCAAATAGTCTTAATTTTTTGGATATCACCATTTCTATTAGAGACTGCAGAATAGAATCTTCCACCTATATTAAGGAGGTGGATTGTGGTAATTACCTGCACTATAGGAGTGGTCATTATTACCCTTGGAAAAACAATATTCCTAAAGGCCAGTTTCTCCGACTACGTAGGAACTGTTCCACAGAAGAATCATTCAAGTCACAAGCGAAGGATATGTACACATCATTTGTTAGACAGGGTTACCCCACCCACCTCCTTGATGGGGCATTAGAGGCAGCTTTAGGTTGCTCTAGATCATTGATGCTGGACTCCACTAGGAAATTGCCTCAAAAAGATATGAGGTTTAGCCAGGTTCCTACATTTATTACACAATATAATTCAGCTGCGAGCCAAATCAAGAAGATAATTTCTAAGAATCTCACTATCCTACAGTCAGATCGTTTTTTAGAGGGTGTCATCACGGATAAGAATCCTGTTATATTCAAGAAAGCACAAAACTTGAAACAGAGGCTGGCGCCAAGCATGTTTAAAAGAGCATCTACATTGTCCAGTGTAGATATTAATGAACAGGAGTTTAGGTTACCGCCCAGACCAAAAGGGTTTTTTAAATGTGGGAAAGAAAGATGTATGACCTGTTCATATGTGGACCATAAATGCACTATGATTACCTCGCATGTCACAAAAGAGGAATTTGAGATCACTGCCTTTTTAAACTGTAGATCTAATTACGTGATATATGTGATTCAGTGTTACTGCGGGATCCAATATGTAGGCAGGACGATACGCCCCCTACATATGCGGTTTCTCGAGCACAGGCGCAATATTCTGAAAGGTCTGAAGACACATACCCTCTCTAGTCATATTGCTTCATGTCAAAAGGGGAAACAAGGTAATTTCATACTGAGAGCAATTGAACAAGTTAAGCCAACTAGTAGGGGTGGTGATAGATTCAACAAGTTGTGTAAGCGGGAGGCTTTTTGGATCTTTCAATTACAAACATTATCCCCACAAGGTTTAAACGACACAGTTGAGCTTAATAATGTGTGACTCTTTTAATCCTTATTAATTAAGCTCACTAGGATCCTAGAATCTAGCATATGACTGAGTAATAGGTTTTTCAGCTGGTTTTTTATGACACCATCATTTTTACAACTCCTTTTCTTCTCTCCTTTTCTCTTCTTCCTTCCTTTACCATTACAGTTTGTCCTAATTGAATGAATGTAAATTTAAGGTAATTGAATTGGTAGTTCCATTACCCGATGTTTCACTAAGGATTTCATTAGCAGTTAGATCACTAGTCTATTTCTATATTTATATGAATAGGAACTTTCTCTGTATGACTATGCAACATATTTCTATGTATATTTTTTATATATTGATAATGTATTTTAAGCTACAAAGGTTTTTTGGTATATGCCATTTGAATCAAGAATATATTAATCTATTCAAATGAGGTTGAGTTTGTAGCTTAGTGCGTACTATATTATTTATTGGTTGATCTATTATATTTTATTCAGTAGATGATTATTGCATCATCAAGTTTTAGATCTGGGGGTGTCATGTCTGGATCCTGTAGGCGAGGTTAACATTCGTTAGACAGACGTTTCTTGGATGAGTCTAAATATATCTCTCCTTTTTAGGTTAGTTCTTCCTTGTGTTTTCCCCGCAGACGGGTTACATGATGTGACGCAGTCCAGATTCTTATGCCGATATATATGTATTTATTCATTTCTCATATTTATCATTATTTATATTTATTTTTACCCACTATAAGTTTTCTATACACATTCTTTATTTGATAACTATAGATAACAAATGAAATATTAGGCATGCACTGATGCACAGATAAATGGGCATTTATATATGTATATTTCTTATCTATTTTGTATTTTTTATTTTTATACACATATAGATAACTAGTTTTTTTATATATAATTATAATAATTATTACTGTTTAATTTAGCACTTATATAGGTTTTTCCTACTACACTATTTATATGTTTATAGTGATTCTATGTGTTACACCATATTTATTTATGTTTATACACCTGAAGACACGCCACTCCTGAGTTTTCATTTCTGAATGATTAAATAATAATGATATTAATCTTTAGTTTTTATATATTCACAATATATATTTTTATATATATTTACTTTATATATTTATATTATTTTATATACATTGGTTTTGATTTAATTCTAAATATATTTAAGTACGATACTAAGAGATGTATACATAGGTATTGAAAAGTATATTGGTCTCTTTCACTTTAATTTGATTCCTATGGGTGAATAGTTTGAAATTCATCAGCTGTTTCTGTTTAGACAATTAACGGGGAGCTTTAAATATAGTCAGATGAGGACTCTCTTTCATTACACTTCCTCTGATGAAACGACCAGTGCCTACGGTCGAGAAACGCGTTAGGTTGAACGGCTTTGGAGTGATCCACTGTTACATACCATCTCTCTGTCATTTGGAGACGAACGGAGATCACCGACAGCCCTAATCCGCCCTAAACCGCCACAGATATTTCCATCTATTACATCCCAGCCCAAGGATTACCCAGCTGCGCTGTCGGAGGAGCATCCAGGCAGCGCAGCACAGAACGGCTTGTGGATTGGAAACGGCGGAGGTCCGGTGAATATCCGGTCGGACGGCTACAGCATTCACTGGCACGGGTGAGATTGCTACAAGTGAGACGGCTTCTGCATTCACTGGTACGGGTGAGATTGCTACGAGTGAGACGACTACTGCATTCACTGGCACGGGTGAGATTGCTACGAGTGAGACGGGGTCTCATTTATTTATACACTATCCCGTCATTTTAGCCACCTACACCTATGGCCTCACTAGGCTAGGGGCTATTTGAGCGATTTGGGACTTTGTTTTAGTATCTCATTTTATATATTTTTTTATATATATTAATCATCTAAAATACGGGACTATAATTCTACGGCATTGGCTGCCCACACTAACGGCTGCTTAAGGATAGGTGCCTTTATCGAGACTTTTCAATAATATTGGTTAAAAGGACGGGACTGTTTTCTATTCATTTGCTCAAACATTTATTATTCACATCAGCAGCCGTACGAGGTTAAGAGCTAATGAGCCATACGAGACTTTTGGATACATATATAACGGCTAACCACTACCAGTTTAGATCGTTATTGGAAGAACTCTGAGTTTTTATTTTTTATTTTTATTTTATATGCAATTTTATGATATCCTACAGGCAATACATCTTCCATTTGTATATTTCATTGATTTTTGATACATTTTTGTGCACAATTTATTAAATATTAATTAAGGCTGGCCAGCCAGTGTTTTTCAGGGTTCTATATATTTGTATCCATTATTGGTTTCCTGGAATACTAAACCATATACGAGAAATTAATTAGATGGTTATATATTTCATGATTGTGTTATTTTATTCATTTTAATATTATTTTCAATATCCTATTGTGGTCACTCTAAGGAATACATTTATAATTAATTTATTTGGTAATAATTGCAAATAAATAATATTTAATAAAAATAAAAATAATAAATAATTAATCTAAATAATTTTTGATTGGCTCTTCCTTTTGCGCACGTTTTGGTTCTTTTTTCTTGTTATTGCTATTTTTTGGGGGTTGACAGCTTCCCCATCTTTCCATATTGTGCGGCATCAGGAAGTTCATCTAGGTTGTAAGTCACGGGCGCCTCTTTTTCTTTTCTTGTGATTTCAGTCCATCAATGCACTCGAGTACTGGGAAAAATGGTGGCGACCTACAAGGCCATCCCCTTCGGCAGGTTTCATGCGACGACATTTCAGTGGGACCTTCTGGACAAGTTGTCTGGGTCCCATCTTCAAATTCATCAGAAAATAAGCCTGTCCCCCAGGGCCAGGGTGTCTCTCCTGTGGTGGTTGCAGTGTGCTCACCTTCTAGAGGGTCGCAGGTTCGGCATTCAAGACTGGGTTCTGGTGACCACGGACACGAGCCTCTGAGGATGGGGAGCAGTCACACAAGGAAGAAATTTTCAGGGACTATGCTCAAGCCAGGAGGCTTGTCTACACATCAACATACTGGAATTAAGGGCCATATAAAATGGCCTTCGGCAAGCAGAGAATCTTCTTTGCGACCTACCGGTTCTGATTCAATCCGACAACGTCACAGCCGTGGCTCATGTAAACCGCCAAGGCGGGACAAGGAGCAGAGTGGCAGTGGCGGAAGCCACCAGGATTCTGCGCTGGGCAGAAAATCACGTAAGCGCTCTGTCAGCGGTATTCATTCCGGGAGTGGATAACTGGGAAGCAGACTTCCTCAGCAGACACGATCTCCATCCAGGAGAGTGGGGGACTTCATCAAGAAGTTTTTGCAGAGATAACAAGTCTTTGGGGACTTCCTCAAATAGACATGATGGCGTCACACCTCAACAAGAAGCTTCGGAGGTATTGTGCCAGGTCAAGGGACCCTCAGGCAGTAGCGGTAGACGCCCTGGTGACACCATGGGTGTTTCAGTCGGTCTGTGTTCCCTCCTCTTCCTCTCATCTCAAAGATATTGAGAATCATAAGACGAAAAAGAGTGCAGACAATACTCATTGTTCCAGATTGGCCTCGAAGGGCCTGGTATTCAGATCTTCAGGAGATGCTCACAGAAGATCCATGGCCTCTTCCTCTCAGGGAGGACCTGTTACAGCAGGGGCCCTGCGTGTTCCAAGACTTACCGCGGTTACGTTTGACGGCATGGCGGTTGAACACCGAATCCTAGCTGGGAAAGCTATTCCGGAGGAAGTCATCCCTACTCTGATAAAGGCTAGGAAGGAGGTGACGGCGAAACATTATCACCGTATCTGGAGGAAGTATGTATCTTGGTGTGAAACCAAGAATGCTCCTACAGAAGATTTCCACCTGGGCCGTTTTCTCCACTTTCTACAGACAGGAGTGGATATGGGCCTGAAGTTAGGCTCCATTAAGGTACAGATTTCGGCCCTATCCATATTCTTTCAGAAGGAATTGGCTTCTCTCCCAGAAGTCCAGACTTTTGTAAAGGGAGTGCTACACATCCAGCCTCCTTTTGTGCCCTCAGTGGCACCATGGGACCTTAACGTGGTGTTACGGTTCCTAAAATCTCACTGGTTTGAACCTCTTCAAACGGTGTAATTAAAATTTCTCACTTGGAAGGTGGTCATGTCGTTGGCCTTGGCATCTGCAAGGTGGGTGTCCGAATTGGCAGCTTTGTCTCACAAAAGCCCCTATCTGATTTTTTTATGTGGATAGACCAGAGTTGAGGACTCGTCCTCAATTTTTGCCTAAGGTGGTTTCATCGTTTCATATGAACCAACCTATTGTGGTGCCTGTGGCTACAGGAGACTTGGAGGATTCCAAGTCCCTTGATGTAGTCAGGGCCTTAAAAAATTTACGTAGCCAGGACGGCTCGGGTTAGGAAAACAGAGGCACTGTTTGTCTTGTATGCAGCCAACAAGGTTGGCGCTGCTGCTTCTAAGCAGACTATTGCTCGCTGGATCTGTAACAGGATTCAGCAGGCTCATTCTACGGCTGGATTGCGGTTACCAAATTCGGTAAAGGCCCATTCCACTAGGAAGGTGGGCTCTTCTTGGGCGGCTGCCCGAGGCGTCTCGGGTTTACAGCTTTGCCGAGCAGCTACTTGGTCGGGTTCAAACACCTTTGCAAAATTCTACAAGTTTGATACCCTGGCTGATGAGGACCTCATGTTTGCTCAATCGGTGCTGCAGAGTCATCTGCACTCTCCCACCCAGTCTGGAGCTTTGGTATAATCCCCATGGTCCTTACGGAGTCCCCAGCATCCTCTAGGACGTAAGAGAAAATAAGATTTTAAACCTACCGGTAAATCTTTTTCTCCTAGTCTGTAGAGGATGCTGGGCGCCCGTCCCAGTGCGGACATATTTCTGCAAGGCTTGTATATAGTGGTTGCTTACATAAGGGTTATGTTACAGTTAAGATCAATCTTTGACTGATGCTGTTTTGTTCATACTGTTAACTGGTTACGTATATTCCATGTTATACGGTGTGGGCTGGTATGAATCTTGCCCTTAGATTAACAAAAATCCTTTCCTCGTACTGTCCGTCTCCTCTGAGCACAGTTTCTCTAACTGAGGTCTGGAGGAGGGGCATAGAGGGAGGAGCCAGTGCACACTCATTCTAAAGTCTTTATAGTGCCCATGTCTCCTGCTGAGCCCGTCTATACCCCATGGTCCTTACGGAGTCCCCAGCATCCTCTACGGCAGTGGTTCTCAAACTCGGTACTCAGGACCCCACACAGTGCATGTTTTGTAGGTAACCCAGCAAGTGCACAGGTGTATTTATTACTCACTGACACATTTTAAAAGGTCCACAGGTGGAGCTAATTATGGCACTTGTGATTCTGTGAGGAGACCTGCAAAACATGCACTGTGTGGGGTCCTGAGGACCGAGTTTGAGAACCTGTGCTCTACGGACTAGGAGAAAAAGATTTACCGGTAGGTTTAAAATCTTATTATAACTTGGATGACTTGTTTTGTGGTGCAAACATTTATAAACTAGCCTTACTGCTTGATGTATGTGCACCTGTAGAGTACCAGTATTCATAGTTGTGTTTATATACAGGACAGAACTATTAATTACCAGGCCTGCTATACGTAATCTTTTGCCATTATGTATAAGATTAGTGTGGGCAAATTTTTTTTTCGAATACTAAAATGTTTCTTGCAGCACTTCGAAAGGGAGATGCGACGGTTCTCATGGCACGAGAAAAAGATGTCTCTAACTAGCCATGGACTCTATGATGCAGAGGTTAGTGTCCCAAGAGGTGTAATGAGCACCTTTCAGATTACATATGTATAAGACTATGGTGTGTGTGTGTGTGCGCGCGCGCGCTACATGCTTAAATGCATGTTCTATTTTGGCTTTAAATTGTATTTGTTACTGTAAACTGCACTGATGATTGTAAGTTAAATTGATATCAAATTTTGGTCTAAAATTTAGAAAAATAGTAACCTGGATTGCATCTTTAACTGTAGCTATGGGTTGGGAATGAAATGCTGTGCCATCCCGACATGGGGTGGTAAAGAGTGTAACAGCTGCCCTACCCCCACCGTCTAACCCTAACCCCTGTGGGTGGTGCCTAAACCTAAAAACTTAAGTCTACCACCCCACCCCGACGTAATAATTACCCAGGCCGATGTCTTGACAATCTGGATCCAGATGGTCGGAAATCTGGCAGTGTTCTGTCCCCTTTCGGTATCCCATCATGTGCTGGGATTCCGTTCACCAGGATCCTGGGCTTCTGGATGGTAACCGCATCCCATAGCTTCTATTCTGTGGAGTGGATAGTTATCATTCTCCTGCCCTTGTAGAGCTTTGATTTGGGACACAAAACCCTGCCATGTTTTTGTTCAGGACTGTGTGGTAGCCTGTTTAGCTAAATAAAAGGGCGGGACTGATGTTACTGGTATTCTTGGCAAACCACTGTTATGCTACGATGGTGCTACTATGCAAATACAGTAGCATATGAAATAACGCTTAATTTGTCCTGAAATACACTGTTTACTGTTTTAAAGCTGCTTCACCACCCAAATTGGTGAACATTTATTTGCCACAATTTAAATAGCTTCAGACTGGCATGGGTGCAGATGGACCAATAAGAAGTCGCTATGTCCATGATTGCAGTTTCCCACATGTTCTTCCCTTCACCACCCAATTCAAATGTCATGATCCTGGTTTTCAGTGGTGGATGTGAGCTGGAGGGAGTAGTACAAGCTATCTAGATCTCAAAGTCTATGTATTACTGAGGATAATAAAAAATTACTGGTTCTTACTGACTTTAACATTATGATTTTTCTTACGTCTTAGAGGATGCTGGGGTCCATTTAGTACCATGGGATATAGACGGGTCCTTTAGGAGCCACTTGCGCTTTTTTAGGAGTTTAATAGTGTGGGCAGGCCTCTCCCGCTATGTCCCTTCTACCATACTCAGTTTAGAAAATGTGCCAGGAGGAGCCGGTCACAGCTAGGGGAGCTCCTAGGCATTTTTCTAGTTTTATTATTTTTCTAAGTGTTGTTAGGTACAGGAAAGCTGCTGTCAACAGCTTTCCTGCTTCATGGGACTTAGGGGGGAGAGTAGGAACCAACTCTTGAAGTTAATGGTTCCCTATCTCCACTGGCAGGACACTGAGCTCCTGAGGGTGCTGATCGCAAGCCCACGAGGCGACCGCTCACTCCCGCAGCACGGCCACCACCCCCTAACAGAGCCAGAAGAAAGAAGAGTGGTGAGTTCAGCGCCGGCGGCCCGGTTAGCGGGTTGCTGGCGGGAATGGCGGCACAAGGGTGGGAGCGCAGCGGTCAGGCTGCGCTCCCTGAAGGCTCAGCAACAGATTACTGTAGACGCGGCTGAGGGGCGTCCTGGGCCAGCGTGATCACCCTGACACTGGTAATGTTGCTAACAGGGGCTAATCCCGCTGTTAGCGCTAAAGACCTCAGGCCAGTATAAACATAATGTGCGGGAAGACGCATGCCATTTCAGTGGGCGGTGCTTCTCCTCAGAGCGGATCCAGCACTCACCTGAGCCATTTTCTCCCTGCAGAATGCTGATACAAGCTGACAGGGAGCGCTGACCCTCCACATAACTCCAGTTACTGTGGTACCAGAGTGATATAGACAGGGGGGGGGGGGGAGGGGGGGGGCAGTGTAGTTAGTACTATTTACCTAGTAAGGTTATTTAGTCTGTGCCGGGCTATCATAACTGCTCACTGGGGCGCTGTGTGGCTCCTTATACTCTGACTCTCTGAAGAAACTCTGGGGAAAACTGACATTTTCCTGTGTGTGTGTGTGTGTGTGTGTGTGTGTGTGTTTATGCGTATATATCCACACTACGATGTCTAAGGGCTGTGTGTCCTGTGCTGCAGAGTGTGTATCTTCTCCTGAAGAGTCTATCCCATGTACTCAGGACTGCAATGTGCTTTCCCAACCTGTCGAATCCGAACCCCCATGGGTGGATTCTTTAAGGGGAATGATATCACAGATTTCATCAAGGATGTCACATAATGAGAAAGGAACACAGTTTTTGAGAGTCTGTAGAGTGTTTGCAGCATTCAGCTCCTACTCCCTCAAATACCCACCTACATACCCTAAAAAATGTACACTTGCCCAAATAATGCAGGTTGACACTGATACCGACTCTGACACAGGGAACGGTGATGGGAATATGCAGGGGGGGATGCATCCCTTGCCAAGGGGGTGCAGTTGATGATTGAAGCCATTAAGGATGTTTTGCATATTACTGAGAAGGTACCTGAGCCGGAAGAGGAATCTTATTTTATGGAAAATAAGAAATCCTCCCTCACCTTCCCTGCTTCTAAAGAGCTGAACTCTTTATTACAAAAATCCTGGGAAAACCCAGAGAATTCTCATTGCTTTTCCTTTCCCTGAAGAGGATAGAAAGAAATGGGAAAACCCACCTATTGATTTGTTTTTGTCACATACAGGATTCTGCTGGGTTCATGGTGGCGGCCATGAAAGACCTTGGAATGCTGAATGCAAGGGCTACTTCCATGGCGGTATCAGCATGAAGAGGACTCCGCTACCTCAATGGACTGCGGATGCAGAATCTAAGAAAAATGTGGAGAACCTACCCTTCACAGGTCAGGCTCTGTTTGGGGATGAATTGGATGTGTGGATTTCCACTGCAACTGCGGGTAAGTCCACCTTTCTTCCCTCAGCAGCTCCACCGACTAGGAAATCTTATCCTACATCCACACTGCAGTCTTTTCGGACCGCAAAATTTAAAGAAAATTCAAATCCCCTTCCACCTTCTTTTAGGGGTAGTCGGGGAAAATCCAAAAAACCTGCACCAACAGGTTCTCAGTAACAGAAACCAGGTTCTGTTTCCTCAAACTCCAGCAAGACGGTGGACCTCCCAGCCTGGAGATCAGGCAGGTGGGAGCGAGAGTAAAAAATTTCAGTCACATCTGGGCGTCATCAGGCCTAGACCGCTGGGTGATGGACATTGTTACCCAGGGCTACAGACTAACGTTTCAGGAACTCCCACCTCATAGATTCTTCAAACCAGGCTTACCAGTTTCGCTGACAGAAAGTGCTATCCTACAGGAAGGCATTAAAAAATTGGTAAATGTTATCCCAGTTCCACCTCATCTACACCACAGAAGTTATTACTCAAACCTGTTTGTGGTGCCGAAACCGGATGGTTCGGTAAGGCCAATTCTAAACTTAAAGTCATTGAACACCTACTTAAGGGAATTCAAATTCAAGATAGTCTCTGAGAGTGGTGATCTCAGGTCTGGAGGAGGGGGGATTCCTAGTATCCCTGGATATCAAGGATGCATACCTTCACATTCCGATCTGGCTGCCTCACCAGGCTAATCTCAGATTTGCGCTGCTGGATTGTCACTCTCGGTTCCAGGCACTGCCGTTTGGCCTCTCCACAGCACCGAGAATGTTCACCAAGGTCATGGCAGAGATGATGCTACTCCGCAGGCAAGGAGTGAACATAATTCCATATCTGGACGATCTCCTGATAAAAGCATCTTCCAGGGAAAGATGGTTGCAGAGTATTGCTCTCAACTCAACTACTCCAGAATCATGGGTGGATACTGAACATTCCAAAGTAACATTTGGAACTGACAAGGAGACTGCCCTTCCTGAGGATGATACTCGACACGGAAGTGCAGAGGGTTTTTCTACGGGTAGAGAAAGCGTTGGTGATCCAATCAATGGTACGGGATGTTCTCAAGCCAGCCTGAGTATCTGTTCATCAGTGCATTCGCCATATGGAAGATTCCATGCGAGGTCCTTCCAACTGGATCTCCTAGACAAATGGTCGGGATCACCTCTTCACATGCACCAGCGGATACACCTGTCGCCGGAAGCCAGGATTTCGCTCCTCTGGTGGCTGCAAACGTCTCACCTACTCGAGGGCCGCAGGTTCGGGATCCTTCTAACCAAGTCTCAGAGGTTGGGGAGCGGTCACCCAAGGAGAAAACTTCCAAGGAAGGTGGTCAAGTCTGGAATCCATCCTTCCGATAAACATTCTGGAACTAAGGGCCATATACAACGGCCTTCTACAAGTGGCACATCTTCTGCAAGATCAAGCCATTCAGGTTCAGTCGGACAATGTAACGGCAGTGTCCTAAATAAACCGACAGGGCGAAACGAAGAGCAGAGCTGCAATGTCAGAGGTAACAAGAATCCTCCTCTAGTCAGAAAATGTGACGGCATGGAGGTTGAACGCCAGATCTTGGCTCGGAAGGGCATTCCGAAAAAAGGAAATTCCTACCTTCAGGCTAGGAAGGGAGTTACGTCTAAACATTACCATCGAATTTGAAAACATTACCATCAAATTTGGAAAAATGTGTCTTGGTGTGAATTCAAGAAGTTTCCATCGGAGTTTCAACTGGGACGGTTTCTCCTCTTTCTACAGGCAGGTGTGGATGTGAGCTTACGCTTGGGCTCCATAAAAGTTCAGATTTCGGCCATTTTCTTCCAGAAACAATTGGCTGCCCTCCCCGAGGTTGACATTCTTGAAAGGTGTTCTGCACATCCAACCACCCTTTGTGCCTCCTACGGCACCTTGGGATCTTAATGTGGTGCTGCAGTTCCTGCAATCGGATTGGTTCGAACCTTTGCAGGAGGTGGACGTCAAGTTTCTTACTTGGAAGGCGGTCACACTGTTGCCATTGGCATCTGCTAGCGTGTGGCAGAATTAGGGGCATTGTCATGCAAGAAAGGGCTGAGCTCAGAACGTGTCAGCAGTTTCTTCCAAAGGTTGTCGGCTTTTCATATCAACCAACCTATTGTGGTGCCAGTGGCTACTGACTCCTCCTCCAATTACCTCAAAGTCCTTGGATGTGGTGAGGGCTTTGAAGATTTATGTGAAGAGAAGCTCTTGTCACAGGAAGTCGGACGCTTTGCTCGTCCTTTTATGATCCCAACAAGGTTGGGTGTCCTGCTTCAAAGCAGACGATTTCTCGTTGGATCAGGTGTACTATCAAGCATGCTTATTCTACAGCAGGCTTGCCGTGTCCAAAATCTGTTAAGGCCCACTCTATTTGTAAAGTGGGTTCTTCCTGGGCGGCTGCCCGGGGTGTCTCGGCTTTACAACTTTGCCGAGCAGCAACTTGGTCAGGGTCGAACACGTTTGCTTAGTTCTACAAGTTCGATACTTTGGCCTCCTGAGGACCTTCAGTTTGGTCAGTCAGTTCTGCAGGAACCTCAGCACTCTCCCTTCCATACTGGGAGCTTTGGTACATCTCCATGGTACTAAATGGACCCCAGCATCCTCTAGGACGTAAGAGAAAATAGTATTTGTGCTGCAGGGTACACTGGGCTCCACAAGGATTAAAATCGGGGTGTAGAGTAGGATTTTGATCCGAGGCACCAACAGGCTCAAAGCTTATGACTGTTCCCAAGATGCACAGCGCCGCCTCCTCTATAACCCCGCCTCTATGCACAGGAGCTCAGTTTGTAAGTTGGTGCCATGCAGTAAGCACGCCCTTAACAGGAGGGCTGCCTCAGGCAGCCTATTGATAGCTTTATTTGAAAGAAAAGAACTGAAGATTCTTCTGACAGACTGCAAGGGCTGCAGCAGGCAAAGTCTCATAGACTTTTCTGTCTGCAGCTCCGTCACCCCCAGCGGCGCTGTATACTCCTGCGCCCTGGTTGCCGGGTCACTGCAGCGGAGGCTCCGGTCCCTTCAAAAGCGGTCAGTCACACACGCCGCCATCCTCCCGGATCGTGGGGCCGCAGGTACGGGGTCTCTTTGGCCGCACTTTACCACGATCCAGTGCGGCCGTAGGAGGTGGGCCGCGCGCGCGCTGGTGTGGACACTGATTACTGGGCAGCCGCTCCACTAGCCACAATTAATGGGCACAGGTCTGGGGGCTTTTTATTGTATAAACCCCACTTTTTACTGCCCGCAGCGCCCGGTGGGGATGCCAGCAGGAGGAGCAGGTCGGACCTGTGGCCCCTCCCCCCAGCCCTAGGGTGCCATTTCTGCAAATGTTCCCGCCCTGGACCTGCATTTCTCTAACGTCCTAGTGGATGCTGGGGACTCCGTCAGGACCATGGGGATTAGCGGCTCCGCAGGAGACAGGGCACAAAAATAAAGCTTTAGGATCAGGTGGTGTGCACTGGCTCCTCCCCCTATGACCCTCCTCCAAGCCTCAGTTAGGTTTTTGTGCCCGTCCGAGCAGGGTGCAATCTAGGTGGCTCTCCTAAAGAGCTGCTTAGAAAAAGTTTTTAGGTTTTTTATTTTCAGTGAGTCCTGCTGGCAACAGGCTCACTGCATCGAGGGACTTAGGGGAGAGAAGTGAACTCACCTGCGTGCAGGATGGATTGGCTTCTTAGGCTACTGGACACCATTAGCTCCAGAGGGAGTCGGAACACAGGTCTCACCCTGGGGTTCGTACCGGAGCCGCGCTGCCGACCCCCCTTGCAGATGCCGAAGATGGAAGAGGTCCAGAAACAGGCGGCAGAAGACTCTTCAGTCTTCCTGAGGTAGCGCACAGCACTGCAGCTGTGCGCCATTGTTGTCAGCACACTTCACACAGCGGTCACGGAGGGTGCAGGGCGTTGGGGGGGCGCCCTGGGCAGCAATATATAATACCTTTTTATGGCTAAAAATACATCACATATAGCCCTTTGAGGCTATATGGATGTATTTAACCCCTGCCAGATCTCACAGATTCCGGAGAAGAGCCCGCCGAAATAGGGGGCGGGGCTTATTCTCCTCAGCACACAGCGCCATTTTCCTGCTCAGCTCCGCTGTGAGGAAGGCTCCCAGGACTCTCCCCTGCACTGCACTACAGAAACAGGGTAAAACAGAGAGGGGGGGCACTTTTTTTGGCGATATTAATATATTTAAGCTGCTATAAGGATACAACACTTATATAGGGTTGTTCCCATATATATTATAGCGCTTGGGTGTGTGCTGGCAAACTCTCCCTCTGTCTCCCCAAAGGGCTAGTGGGGTCCTGTCTTCAATAGAGCATTCCCTGTGTGTCTGCTGTGTGTCGGTACGTGTGTGTCGACATGTATGAGGACGATGTTGGTGTGGAGGCGGAGCAATTGCCGGTAATGGTGATGTCACCCCCTAGGGAGTCGACACCGGAATGGATGGCTTTGTTTATGGAATTACGTGATAATGTCAGCACATTACAAAAATCAGTTGACGACATGAGACGGCCGTCAAACCAGTTGGTACCTGCCCAGGCGTCTCAGACACCGTCAGGGGCTGTAAAACGCCCTTTACCTCAGTCGGTCGATACAGACCCAGACACGGACACTGAATCTAGTGTCGACGGTGAAGAAACAAACGTATTTTCCAGTAGGGCCACACGTTATATGATCACGGCAATGAAGGAGACTTTGCATATCTCTGATACTACAAGTACCACAAAAAGGGGTATTATGTGGGGGGTGAAAAAACTACCTGTAGTTTTTCCTGAATCAGAGGAATTGAATGATGTATGTGATGAAGCGTGGGTTAACCCAGATAGAAAAGGGCTAATTTCTAAAAAGTTATTGGCATTATACCCTTTCCCGCCAGAGGTTAGGGCGCGCTGGGAAACACCCCCTAAGGTGGATAAGGCGCTCACACGCTTATCAAAACAAGTGGCGTTACCGTCTCCTGATACGGCCGCCCTCAGGATCCAGCTGATAGGAGGCTGGAAACTACTCTAAAAAGTATATACACACATACTGGTGTTATACTGCGACCAGCCATCGCCTCAGCCTGGATGTGCAGTGCTGGAGTGGTCTGGTCGGATTCCCTGACTGAAAATATTGATACCCTGGATAGGGACAGTATTTTACAGACTTTAGAGCAATTAAAGGATGCTTTTCTTTATATGCGAGATGCTCAGAGGGATATTTGCACTCTGGCATCGAGAGTAAGTGCGATGTCCATATCTGCCAGAAGAAGTTTATGGACACGACAGTGGTCAGGTGATGCGGATTCCAAACGGCATATGGAAGTATTGCCGTATAAAGGGGAGGAATTATTTGGCGTCGGTTTATCGGATTTGGTGGCCACGGCAACTGCCGGGAAATCCACCTTTTTACCTCAGACCCCCTCCCAACAGAAAAAGACACCGTCTTTTCAACCGCAGTCCTTTCGGTCCTATAAGAACAAGCGGGCAAAAGGACAGTCATATCTGCCCCGAGGCAGAGGAAAGGGTAAGAGAGGGCAGCAAGCAGCCCCTTCCCAGGAACAGAAGCCCTCCGCGGGTTCTGCAAAGCCCTCAGCATGACGCTGGGGCTTTACAAGCGGACTCAGGAGCGGTGGGGGGTCGACTCAAGAATTTCAGCGCGCAGTGGGCTTGCTCACAGGTGGACCCCTGGATCCTGCAGGTAGTATCTCAGGGTTACAGGTTGGAATTCGAGAAGTCTCCCCCTCGCCGGTTCCTAAAGTCTGCTTTGCCAACGTCTCCCTCAGACAGGGCGACGGTATTGGAAGCCATTCACAAGCTGTTTTCTCAGCAGGTGATAGTCAAGGTACCCCTCCTACAACAGGGAAAGGGGTATTACTCCACGCTATTTGTGGTACCGAAGCCGGACGGCTCGGTAAGACCTATTCTAAATCTGAAATCTTTGAACCTGTACATACAAAAATTCAAGTTCAAGATGGAATCACTCAGAGCAGTGATAGCGAATCTGGAAGAAGGGGACTTTATGGTGTCCCTGGACATAAAAGATGCTTACCTACATGTCCCAATTTGCCCTTCACATCAAGGGTACCTCAGGTTCGTGGTGCAAAACTGTCATTATCAGTTTCAGACGCTGCCGTTTGGATTGTCCACGGCACCTCGGGTCTTTACCAAGGTAATGGCCGAAATGATGATTCTTCTGCGAAGAAGAGGCGTATTAATTATCCCTTACTTGGACGATCTCCTGATAAGGGCAAGGTCCAGAGAACAGCTGGAGGACGGAGTAGCACTAACCCAAGTAGTGCTGCAACAACACGGGTGGATTCTGAATTTCCCAAAATCTCAGTTGACCCCGACAACACGTCTGCTGTTCCTGGGAATGATTCTGGACACGGTTCAGAAAAAGGTGTTTCTTCCGGAGGAGAAAGCCAAGGAGTTATCCGAACTTGTCAGGAACCTCCTAAAACCAGGAAAAGTGTCTGTGCATCAATGCACAAGAGTCCTGGGAAAGATGGTGGCTTCTTACGAAGCAATCCCATTCGGCAGATTCCACGCACAAACTTTTCAGTGGGAGCTGCTGGACAAATGGTCCGGATCGCATCTGCAGATGCATCAGCGGATAACCTTATCGCCACGGACAAGGGTGTCTCTTCTGTGGTGGTTGCAGAGTGCTCATCTGTTAGAAGGCCGCAGATTCGGCATACAGGACTGGGTCCTGGTGACCACGGATGCCAGTCTGAGAGGCTGGGGAGCGGTCACACAGGGAAGAAACTTCCAGGGAGTATGGTCAAGCCTGGAGATGTCTCTTCACATAAATATACTGGAGCTAAGAGCGATTTACAATGCTCTAAGCCTAGCAAAACCCCTGCTTCAGGGTCAGCCGGTGTTGATCCAGTCAGACAACATCACGGCAGTCGCCCACGTAAACAGACAGGGCGGCACAAGAAGCAGGAGAGCAATGGCAGAAGCTGCAAGGATTCTTCGCTGGGCGGAAGATCATGTGATAGCACTGTCAGCAGTGTTCATTCCGGGAGTGGACAACTGGGAAGCAGACTTCCTCAGCAGACACGATCTACACCCGGGAGAGTGGGGACTTCATCCAGAAGTCTTCCACATGATTGTGAACCGTTGGGAAAAACCAAAGGTGGATATGATGGCGTCTCGCCTCAACAAAAAACTGGACAGGTATTGCGCCAGGTCAAGAGACCCTCAGGCAATAGCTGTGGACGCTCTGGTAACACCGTGGGTGTTCCAGTCAGTGTATGTGTTTCCTCCTCTGCCTCTCATACCCAAAGTACTGAG
Organism: Pseudophryne corroboree; assembly: GCF_028390025.1. NCBI lineage: Eukaryota > Metazoa > Chordata > Amphibia > Anura > Myobatrachidae > Pseudophryne > Pseudophryne corroboree. The sequence goes on from NC_086449.1 coordinate 145,871,637, forward strand.
AATCATACGGCAAAGGGGAGTAAGAACGATACTCGTGGCTCCGGATTGGCCAAGAAGAACTTGGTACCCGGAACTTCAGGAGATGCTCACGGAAAATCCGTGGCCTCTACCTCTAAGACGGGACCTGATTCAGCAGGGACCGTGTCTATTTCAAGACTTACCGCGGCTGCGTTTGACGGCGTGGCGGTTGAACGCCGAATTCTAAGGAAAAAAGGCATTCCAGAAGAGGTCATTCCTACACTGGTTAAAGCCAGGAAGGAGGTGACTGCACAACATTATCACCGCATTTTGAGAAAATATGTTGCGTGGTGCGAGGCCAGGAAGGCCCCCACGGAGGAATTTCAATTGGGTCGATTCCTACATTTCCTGCAAACAGGATTGTCTATGGGCCTCAAGTTGGGGTCCATTAAGGTTCAAATTTCGGCCCTGTCGATTTTCTTCCAGAAAGAATTGGCTTCAGTTCCTGAAGTCCAGACTTTTGTAAAAGGAGTACTACATATACAGCCCCCGGTTGTGCCCCCAGTGGCTCCGTGGGACCTTAATGTAGTTTTGGATTTTCTCAAATCCCATTGGTTTGAGCCACTCAAATCGGCGGATTTGAAATATCTTACATGGAAAGTAACCATGCTACTGGCCCTGGCTTCAGCCAGGAGAGTGTCAGAATTGGCGGCTTTATCGTATAAAAGCCCATATCTGATTTTCCATTCGGACAGGGCAGAACTGCGGACGCGTCCTCAATTTCTGCCTAAGGTGGTGTCAGCGTTTCACCTGAACCAGCCTATTGTGGTGCCTGCGGCTACTAGCGATTTGGAGGATTCCAAGTTGCTGGACGTTGTCAGGGCATTGAAAATATATATTTCAAGGACGGCTGGAGTCAGAAAATCTGACTCGCTGTTTATACTGTATGCACCCAACAAGCTGGGTGCTCCTGCTTCTAAGCAGACGATTGCTCGTTGGATTTGTAGCACAATTCAACTTGCACATTCTGTGGCAGGCCTGCCACAGCCTAAATCTGTCGAGGCCCATTCCACAAGGAAGGTGGGCTCATCCTGGGCGGCTGCCCGAGGGGTCTCGGCATTACAACTCTGCCGAGCAGCTACGTGGTCGGGGGAGAACACGTTTGTAAAATTCTACAAATTTGATACCCTGGCTAAAGAGGACCTGGAGTTCTCTCATTCGGTGCTGCAGAGTCATCCGCACTCTCCCGCCCGTTTGGGAGCTTTGGTATAATCCCCATGGTCCTGACGGAGTCCCCAGCATCCACTAGGACGTTAGAGAAAATAAGATTTTACTTACCGATAAATCTATTTCTCGTAGTCCGTAGTGGATGCTGGGCGCCCATCCCAAGTGCGGATTGTCTGCAATACTTGTACATAGTTATTGTTACAAAAAATCGGGTTGTTCTTGTTGTGAGCCGTCTGTTCAGAGGCTCCTACGTTGTCATACTGTTAACTGGGTTCAGATCACAAGTTGTACGGTGTGATTGGTGTGGCTGGTTTGAGTCTTACCCGGGATTCAAAATCCTTCCTTATTGTGTACGCTCGTCCGGGCACAGTATCCTAACTGAGGCTTGGAGGAGGGTCATAGGGGGAGGAGCCAGTGCACACCACCTGATCCTAAAGCTTTATTTTTGTGCCCTGTCTCCTGCGGAGCCGCTAATCCCCATGGTCCTGACGGAGTCCCCAGCATCCACTACGGACTACGAGAAATAGATTTATCGGTAAGTAAAATCTTATTTTCTCTCCTTCAATCCCAGCCAGCAGCCATCACAGACAGAGCTGAGCTGTTCCTGGGACTGCTGGGGCAAATCCTCCTCTGTAGAACTGCCTGATTGCCAGTGCTGTGCTTCATACAGGACACTTTGAGTATTCTACCTGTCACTGGGACATTGTTAGTTAAGAGAGAGTGCATACATTCAGGGTTGTGTGGTACAAACACCCTGTGATATACATCCAGTATCTACTGTGCTTTGATGTATGTGTGTGTATATATATGTGTGTGTGTGTGTGTGTGTGTGTGTGTGTGTGTGTGTGTGTGTGTGTGTGTATGTATGTATGTATGTGTGTATATATATATATATATATATATATATATATATATGCAGAAATGAACCGTCACTCGTTGCCGTTTCCAGTGGTATGCGGTGCCTTCAGTGGGAAATGTGTAGCAGACTTGGAAAACTGCGGCACTCGTAATTAATGAAGAACGGTACGCTTTATTGAGTCAAGCCCAAGGTAAAAATGCCATACACGGCCAACGTTTCGGTGCCATGCACCGTTGTCAAGGCAGACATGCAGAGAGAAACAAACATAACATTTAGAATGCACTCACCTAAATAGATGATAAATCACTGCCCTGTGGGAGAGCCGGGTCCGGCGTTCGCATCCGCCCGCCTCGGCCGCCGGTGCGTCACGTCGGACCCGGCTCGGACGAGGCGGGCGGATGCGAACGCCGGACCCGGCTCTCCCGCAGGGCAGTGATTTATCTATTTAGGTGAGTGCATTCTAAATGTTATGTTTGTTTGTTTCTGTCTGCATGCCTGCCTTGACAACGGTGCATGGCACCGAAACGTTGGCCGTGTATGGCATTTTTACCTTGGGCTTGACTCAATAAAGCGTACCTTTCTTCATTAATTACGAGTGCCGCAGTTTTCCAAGTCTGATATATATATATATATATATATATATATATATATATATTGTTAACGCATATAGCCATACTGAGTATTACTTTGTATTGCTAGTCCAGTGCAGTTTTATGGTACATCATTTCTGCATGGTACGCTTGTGACTCTTTTGTGTGTGGGCTACTCCTATATTGCTATACCTGAGGGGGCTAAGTGTATCTGGTTTCTTTCTGTATAATATAGGATTGTATCACAAGATATACTTGCTGTGTATTTTTGCTTGTGATTCATAGTCACCCTACATATCTCCTATATTGTGCACATTCTTATGTCTGCTACACGTGGCAACGACGCTGGGGCTTCTCTCACATTGCGTGGTAGTGAGGCCGCAGATGTGATGGAGGATAATATGGCAGCTGAGAGTTCAGGTTCAAGGGGTTCCTTACCCCCCAGTGGTCGGTAGCACCTGGGGCATCACAGGACCCACCTTGGGCTACGTTTTCCACGCTGTTAAACACGCTTGTAACTAAATTGGCACCCCCTGTGCCAATGCAGCAGTTATGGTCCCTGCTATTAATCCGCCATGGGCAGATCAAATCTACACTCAGTTACAGCATTTGAACCGGTCACTGACTAAATCTAAGTGTCACTCTCGCCCGCCTAAGACGAAGTCGTCTTCTAAACAAGCCATTACCTCCTCCCAATCCACTGCTATCCCAGACACGTCCTGTGAGGAGAATGGTGCATATACTGATCCCACAGACACTGACACAGATGTTTCTGATGGGGAAGGGAAGTCATTGGTGGATGTCTTGTATTTGATTGAAGCAATTAGGCTCATTCTTCAGGTGTCTGATGATCCTGAGCCTGTCTCTAAGAAACCGGATAGGTTTAAACGTAAGAAGGTGGTTAAACAAGTTTTACCTCATTCTTAACACCTGGTTGACATACGTCAGGAATCCTGGGAAAATCCGGGAACAAAATTCACACCAAATAAGAGACTGTTGGCTCGCTATCCTCTCTCTGTGGAGGTAAGAATTGGGAAACCCCTCCGCCCGTTGATTCTCATGTGGCGCGTATGGTTGTTTACTCTGCTCTACCAGTAACTACAGTCACCTCTCTGAAGGAACCGATGGATAGACGTGTGGAGGGCTGTTTAAAAGTGATTATACCCTAACGGAAGCTGTGCATAGGCCAACCATTGCAGCAACTTGGGCTGCTGAAGCTGTTGAGGCGTGGGCTCAGGAGCTTGATGCGGAACTGCCTTCCAACGCATCTGAGCATGCTCGACCATGTCTCTCGTATATTACCACGTCTTCTCTGTACCTTAAGGAGGCGGCCTCCGATGCCGGGGTGCTCGCGGCCAAGGCTGCTACTACGTCAGTCTTGGCCAGACGTATCTTTTGGTTGAGATCCTGGTCGGTGGATATGGATTCCAAGAAAACCCTGGAGGTGCTTCCTTTCAAGGGAGACATTCTCTTTGGAGAAGACATCAATAAGATTGTGGCTGATCTGGCTACTGCTAAAACAGTTTGCCTACCTAGTACGGTTCCTTCCACACTCAAGGCTAAAAGTACTTTCCCTCGGCCCTTTCGTCCTCCAGGAAAAGCAAAAGGTCAGGTGTACCCAAAGCAAGCTCGTGCTTCCAGACCTGCCAAGCCCAGACCGAAGCGTGCCTGGGCCGCCCGTCAGCCAGCTTCCAAAATTGACAAGCCTGCCGCATGACAGGGCGGGCCTACCGCTGGGGGATCCCAGGGTGGGGGCCGACTTCTAGGATTTGCCCAGGAAAGGTTGAAGACCACTTCAGATACCTGGGTGAGGGAAGTCGTCGCTCGAGGTTACGCCATACCTTTCAAGAGTCGTCCCCCGCATCGATTTTGCCTGACAGATGTGCCTCTGCATCCGGCAAAAGCAAACACTTTGCACTTGGTGATACATTCCCTCCTGATCACAGGAGTGGTAGTACAGATGCTCAGAGAGGCAAGGGGTACTATTTACCTACCGCTGTTCCTAGTCCTGAAACTGAACGGGTCCTCACGGCCCATTCTCAATCTGATCTGAAGTCCTTGAACAAGCATGTGCGGGTCTCCAAGTTTCGTATGGAAACGCTGCGCTCTATTGTTCTGGTCTTGGAGCCTGGGGACTATATGGTCTCCCTGGACATACAGGATGCCTACATCTATGCTGTACATATTCCTATTGCGGTATCTCATCAGCAGTACCTGAGGTTTGCGGGGGGCAACCTTCATTACCAAGTTTGGGTGTTACCCTTTGGCTTGACAAAGGCTCCCCGAGTTTTCACCAATGTTATGGCGGTCATGACTGCTACACTCAGCCGTCAATGGGTCAGGATTTTACCGTACCTGGACGATTTGTTGATCCTGGCAAATTCCCCAGAACTTCTCCTGTCATCTCGATCTGACGGTACAGTGCATGAAAGCCCACGGGTGGCTGATCAATTGGAAGAAATCCTCCCTGGTTCCTGCTCACAGCATGGTACACCTGGGAGCGTTATTGGACACTCACAACCAACGGTTGTTCCTGTTTCATGACAGGATTCGATGCTTCCTATCTCGTCCACAAGTGTCGATACATTCGGCAATGCAAGTGCTGGGTCTCATGGTGTCGGCTTTCGACATGGTGGAGTATGCTCAATTCCATTCTCGCCCTCTGCAGAAGTTAATTCTGACCAAGTGGGACGGCTTACCTCACCGGATCAGATCTCACATGATCTCCTAGTCTCCGGAGGTCCTCCTGTCACTGAGCTGGTGGCTTCCGGACCAACGATTGAGCAGTGGCCGTCCCTTCTGGATATCCAACTGGGTCCTGCTGACGACAGATACCAGTCTGAGAGGTTGGGGTGCGGTGTTGGAACAACACTCTCTTCAGGGCCGGTGGACCAAGGAGGAGTCCCTACTCCCGATAAATATTCTGGAACTGCGGGCAGTGTTCAATGCGTTGACAATGGCCCAGCATCTCATACAGAACAGACCTGTTAAAGTACAGTCGGACAACGCCACCACGGTGGTGAACATCAATCATCAAGGCGGCACTCGAAGCCGCATGGCAATGAGGGAAGTATCACGGATTCTTCAGTGGGCAGAACACCATCTGCCGGCCATATCCGCAGTGTTCATTCCGGGCATCCTGAACTGGGAAGCGGACTATCTCAGTCGTCAGGACGTACACGCCGGAGAGTGGAGCCTCCATCCGGAGGTGTTTCAACTTCTCGTTGAAACCTTGTGATTGTGTCAAGACGCCATCAGATCCACATCTGGAAGACCCCACGTGTCCACGAGAAGTGGATTTCCCTTAAGGTCCTTTTTCTCGCTGGCGATTGCTTCAGCTAGAAGGGTATCGGACTTGGGTGCCTTATCCTGTAAGTCTCCCTATTTGATTTTTCACCGTGACCGGGCGGTTCTCAGAACGCGGCCATTTACCTAAGGTGGTGTCTTCCTTCCACCTTAACCAGGAGATTGTGGTTCCGGCCTTTAATTCTGAGTTGTCTTCCAAAGAGTGGTCTTTGGATGTAGTACGGGCTCTCCGTATCTATGGGAAGAGAACTTCCGCCATTAGGAAATCTGATTCTCTTTTTGTATTATTTGGTTTTCACAAACGTGGCTGGCCTGCTTCCAAGCAGACTTTGGGCAGATGGATTAGAATGGTGATTACACATGCTTATGTACAGGCTGGTCGTCCGGTTCCTGCTACCATTAAAGCCCATTCTACTCGGTCGGTTGGACCTTCTTGGGCGGTCCACCGTGGTGCGACCCTTGAACAATTGTGCAAGGCGCAACATGGTCCTCAGGGAACACGTTTGTAAGGTTCTATGCCTTCGATAGCGCTGCTTCCCAGGATGCTTCCTTTTGGACGCCGGGTTCTCATGCCCGCTACAGTGCGTCCCCTCCCATAAGGAACTGCTTTAGGACATCCCCGATGTTAATCCTTGTGGAGCCCAGTGTACAGTGTACCAGGCGGTACAGCCTCCCCACCCCCGCAACTGAGCTCCGTAAAATCATTGAAATGACTACCGCTGCTGTCTGACAAGACGCGGCTTCCATGAAATGAGCGGCGGAAGCGGGACTGAACCGCTCCGTCCGCTCTGAGCAGGGAGGGGGGTCCGCATACACCAGCGCTGCACAATAATAAATACAATTATTATAAATACCATATATGCAATAACAGCCCAACGCTGCCCAGGCAGGTTGTGGCTGTCTTACCAGTACAGTGCCTCCTAGGAAATCCATCCTGCATCAAGTAATCCCCAGTGACTAAGAGTATGGTGGCTTCTTAGAGGCTCTGGGGAGTGGGAGACACATAACTAACTAACTAACCCCACTCCTAGTATACGTGTCTCCTGTAAACAGGGACTAAGCACACATAAGTAAAATCAAAATAAACAACAGAAACCTAACTAAAATCTACACTGAAGGAATCTGTGCCTGTACTCCTCAGGCACAAAACTAAAACTGAGGTAATCTGCTGAGCAGGAAGGAGATGGGAGGGGTTAGAGGGGGGAGGAGTTAGTTTTTTATAGGTTCTGTGCCAAACTCCCAATCCCACACACTCTAACCCATTAGTAAGTGCGCAGCGTCCCCCAGATGGATGAAAGAGAAATTAGATTTATAGTAAGAACTTACTATTGTTAAATCTTTCTGCGAGGTACACTGGGCTTCACAAGGCACCTACCCTGACGCACTTAGCTTCTTTAAGTTGGTATTGGCATAGCCACTGACACCCTCTCCTGTGGTGTGATTGGCTATGAGCGATTGTTGTCTCTGGTACCTGCTACTGCATTGGGCTGGTTGACGAAACTGCGCTCCTGTGCAGGGAGGCGGGGTTATAGAGGAGGCGGCGCTGTGCATCTTGGGAACAGTCAAAAGCTTTGAGCCTGTTGGTGCCTCGGATCAAGATCCTACTCTACACCCCGATGTTAATCCTTGTGGAGCTCAGTGTACCTCGCAGAAAGAGATCTTACCATAAATATTGTTTTTAATTACCTACCGGTAAATCCTTGTAGTCCGTAGAGGATGCCTAGTGCTTCGCTTTCCTGCTTTGTTACTTGGTTCAGTATTGTTGTTTCAGCCGTTGCTGAATTGTTCCAAGATGGTTAGCTTGGCTTTCCTTATGTGTGAGCTGGTGTGAATCTCGTCACTATCTGTGTATTTCCTTCTCTCGAAGTCCGTCTCCTCGGGCACAGTTTCTAGACTGAGTCTGGTAGGAGGGGCATAGAGGGAGGAGCCAGCCCACACTATTTAACTTTTAAAGTGCCCATGGCTCCCAAAGGACCAGTCTATACCCCATGATACTAAATGGACCCCAGCATCCTCTACGGACTACGAGAAAAGGTTTACCGGTAGGTAATTAAAATCCTATTTTTACTTTATTTTTATGCTAGCAGTGGGGAATGTGTGTGGAAGCTATTGGTTTCAAATAGCCCATACCCAGGAGCAGTGGTATTTGGATGCTCCACGATCAACTGTTGGATGACCTTCTATAGCCAAACAGTGGCAGCTAGTCAAACATTCTTTGCGGAATGTACAGTGTTTTGTCACAGCAGTTTGTGTTTTTGAAGAAATGCTTTTAACTGTCTCATGAAGTTCAGAGGAAATATTTTACGTTTTCATACTGCTTTGTGTTTAGTGGCCTCTTCTGTTTCACAGGACCAACTTTATAAAACAGATTACATGTGCAGTTTACTGTGATACTCTAAAAATAAGAATTTACTTACCGATAATTCTATTTCTCGGAGTCCGTAGTGGATGCTGGGGTTCCTGAAAGGACCATGGGGAATAGCGGCTCCGCAGGAGACAGGGCACAAAAAAGTAAAGCTTTTACCAGATCAGGTGGTGTGCACTGGCTCCTCCCCCTATGACCCTCCTCCAGACTCCAGTTAGGTACTGTGCCCGGACGAGCGTACACAATAAGGGAGGCAATTTGAATCCCGGGTAAGACTCATACCAGCCACACCAATCACACCGTACAACTTGTGATCTAAACCCAGTTAACAGTATGATAACAGAAAGAGCCTCTTAAAGATGGCTCCTTAACAATATAACCCGAATTTGTTAACAATAACTATGTACAGTATTGCAGATAATCCGCACTTGGGATGGGCGCCCAGCATCCACTACGGACTCCGAGAAATAGAATTATCGGTAAGTAAATTCTTATTTTCTCTATCGTCCTAAGTGGATGCTGGGGTTCCTGAAAGGACCATGGGGATTATACCAAAGCTCCCAAACGGGCGGGAGAGTGCGGATGACTCTGCAGCACCGAATGAGAGAATTCCAAGTCCTCTTTTGCCAGGGTATCAAATTTGTAGAATTTTACAAACGTGTTTTCCCCCGACCACGTAGCTGCTCGGCAGAATTGTAATGCCGAGACCCCTCGGGCAGCCGCCCAAGATGAGCCCACCTTCCTTGTGGAATGGGCCTTAACAGATTTAGGCTGTGGCAGGCCTGCCACAGAATGAGCAAGTTGAATTGTGTTACAAATCCAACGAGCAATCGTCTGCTTAGAAGCAGGGGCACCCAACTTGTTGGGTGCATATAGTATCAACAGCGAGTCAGATTTTCTGACTTCAGCCGTGCTTGAAATGTATATTTTTAAGGCTCTGACAACGTCCAACAACTTGGAGTCCTCCAAGTCGCCAGTGGCCGCAGGCACCACAATAGGTTGGTTCAGGTGAAACGCTGATACCACCTTAGGGAGAAAATGCGGACGAGTCCTCAGTTCTGCCCTATCCGAATGGAAGATTAGATAAGGGCTTTTATAAGATAAAGCCGCCAATTCAGATACTCTCCTGGCGGAAGCCAGGGCCAGTAACATAGTCACTTTCCATGTGAGATATTTAAAATCCACCTTTTTCAATGGTTCAAACCAATGGGATTTGAGGAAATCTAAAACGACATTTAGATCCCACGGTGCCACCGGAGGCACCACAGGAGGCTGTATATGCAGTACTCCTTTAACAAAAGTCTGTACCTCAGGAACTGAGGCCAATTCTTTTTGGAAGAATATTGACAGGGCCGAAATTTGAACCTTAATAGATCTCAATTTGAGACCCATAGACAATCCTGATTGTAGGAAATGTAGGAAACGACCCAGTTGAAATTCCTCCGTCGGAACACTCCGATCCTCGCACCACGCGACATATTTTCGCCAAATGCGGTGATAATGTTTCGCGGTGACTTCCTTCCTTGCCTTAATCAAGGTAGGAATGACTTCTTCTGGAATGCCTTTCCCTTTTAGGATCTGGCGTTCAACCGCCATGCCGTCAAACGCAGCCGCGGTAAGTCTTGAAAGAGACAGGGACCCTGTTGTAGCAGGTCCCTTCTCAGAAGTAGAGGGCACGGGTCGTCCGTGACCAACTCTTGAAGTTCCGGGTACCAAGTCCTTCTTGGCTAATCCGGAGCCACTAGTATTGTTCTTACTCCTCCTCACCGTATAATCTTCAATACCTTTGGTATGAGAGGCAGAGGAGGAAACACATATACTGATTTGTACACCCAAGGTGTTACCAGTGCGTCCACAGCTATTGCCTGTGGATCTCTTGACCTGGCGCAATACTTGTCCTTGAGGCGAGACGCCATCATGTCTACCATTGGTCTTTCCCAACAGTTTATTAGCATGTGGAAGACTTCTGGATGAAGACCCCCCTCTCCCGGGTGAATATCGTGTCTGCTGAGGAAGTCTGCTTCCCAGTTGTCCACGCCCGGGAAGAACACTGCTGACAGTGCTATTACGTGATTCTCCGCCCAGCGAAGAATGTTGGCAGCTTCTGCCATTGCACTCCTGCTTCTTGTGCCGCCCTGTCTGTTTACATGGGCGACCGCCGTGATGTTGTCCGACTGAATCAACACCGGTTTTCCTTGCAGGAGTGGTTCCGCCTGGCTTAGAGCATTTTAGATTGCTCTTAGTACCAGAATGTTTATGTGAAGAGACTTTTCCAGGTTCGTCCATACCCCCTGGAAGTTTCTTCCTTGTGTGACTGCTCCCCAACCTCTCAGGCTGGCGTCCGTGGTCACCAGGATCAAATCCTGTATGCCGAATCTGCGGCCCTCCAATAGATGAGCCTTTTGCAACCACCACAGAAGATATACCCTTGTCCTTGGCGACAGGGTTATTCGCAGGTGCATCTGAGGATGCGACCCTGACCATTTGTCCAACAGATCCCTTTGGAAAATTCTTGCATGGAATCTACCGAATGGAATTGCTTCGTAAAAAGCCACCATTTTTCCCAGGACTCTTGTGTACAGACACCTTTCCTGGTTTTAGGAGGTTCCTGACAGGTCGGATAACTCCTTGGCTTTTTCCTCGGGAAGAAAAACCTTTTTCTGAACCGTGTCCAGAATCATCCCTAGGAACAGCAGACGTATCGTCAGAAAACAGCTGCGATTCTTGGAATATTTAGAATCCAGTCGTGCCGTCGAAGAACTACTTTAGATAGTGCTCTTCCGACCTCCAACTGTTCTCTGGAACTTGCCCTTTTTAGGTCGTGCAAGTAAGGGATAATTTAGATGCCTTTTTTCTTTGAAGAAACATCTTTTCGGCCATTACCTTGGTAAAAAGGCCCGGGGTGCCGTGGATAATTCAAACGGCATCGTCTGAAACTGATATTGACAGTTCTGTACCACGAACCAGAGGTACCCTTGATGAGAAGGACAAAATTTGGACATGGAGGTAATCCTTGATGTCCAGGGACACCATATAGTCCCCTTTTTTCCGGTTCGCTATCACTGCTCTGAGTGACTTTATCTCGATTTGAACCTTTTATGTAAGTGTTCAAAACATTTTAGATTTAGACTATGTGTCACCAAGCCGTCTGGCTTCAGTACCACAATATAGTGTGGAAAAATAATACCCTTTTCCTTGTCGTAGGAGGGGTACTTTGATTATCACCTGCTGGATATACAGCTTGTGAATTGTTTCCAATGCTGCCTCCCTGTCGGAGGGAGCCGTTGGTAAAGCAGACTTCAGGAACCTGCGAGGAGAAGATGTCTCGACTCTCCAATCTTTACCCCTGGGATAATACTCGTACGATCTAGGGGTCAACTTGCGAGTGATCCCACTGCGCCCTGAGACTCTTGAGACTACCCCCCCACCTTGAGTCCGCTTGCACGGCCCCAGCGTCATGCTGAGGACTTGGCAGACGCGGTGGAGGGCTTCTTTTCCTGGGAAAGGGCTGCCTGCTGCAGTCTACTTCCCTTACCTCTATGTCTGGGCAGATATGACTGGCCTTTTGCCTGCATGCCCTCATGGGAAAGGAAAGATTGAGGCTGAAAAGACGGTGTCTTTTTTAGCTGAGATGTAACTTGGGGTAAAAAAGGTTGGATTTCCCAGCTGTTGCTGTGGTCCCCAGGTCCGATGGACCGACCCCCAAATAACTCCTTCCCTTTATACAGCAATACTTCCATCTGCCGTATGGGATCTGTATCACCTGACCACTGTCGTGTCCCTGACATCTTCTGGGAGATATGGACAACGCACTTATCTTGATGCCAGAGAGCAAATATCCCTCTGTGCATCTCACATACATATATATAGAATGCATCCTATTAAATGCTCTACATGAATAAAATATTTTCAGTCAGGGAATCCGACCAAGCCAACCCAGCACTGCATCTCCAGGCTGATGGCGATCGCTGGTCGCAGTATAACCACCGTATGTGTGTATATACTTTTTAGGATATTTTTCCAGCTTCCTATCAGCTGGCTCCTTGAGGGCGGCCGTATCTGGAGACGGTAACGCCACTTGATAAGCGTGTGAGCGCCTTATCACCCTAAGGGGTGTTTACCCTAATTTCTGGCGGGAAAGGGTATAACGCCAATATTTGCTATCGGGGTAACCCTACGCATCATCACACACTTCATTTTATTTTATCTGATTCAGGAAAAACTACAGGTAGTTTTTTCACTCCCACATAATACCCTTTCTTGTGGTACTTGTAGTATCAGAAACACGTAACACCTCCTTCATTGCCCTTAACGTGTGGCCCTAATGAGAAATACGTTTGTTTATTCACCGTCGACACTGTATTCAGTGTCCGTGTCTGTGTCTGTGTCGACCGACTGAGGTAAATGGGCGTTTTTAAAACCCCTGACGGTGTTTCTGAGACGCCTGGACCGGTCCTAATAGATTGTCGGCCGTCTCATGTCGTCAACCGACCTTGCAGCGTGTTGACATTCTCACGTAATTCTCTAAATAAGCCATCCATTCCGGTGTCGACTCCCTAGAGAGTGACATCACCATTACAGGCAATTTCTCCGCCTCCTCACCAACATCGTCCTCATACATGTCGACACACACGTACCGACACACAGCACACACACCGGGAATGCTCTGACAGAGGACAGGACCCACTAGCCCTTTGGGGAGACAGAGGGAGAGTCTGCCAGCACACACCAAAAACGCTATAATTATATAGGGACAACCTTATATAAGTGTTTCTCCCTTATAGCATCTTTTATATATATACAATATCGCCAAAATCAGTGCCCCCCCTCTCTGTTTTAACCCTGTTTCTGTAGTGCAGTGCAGGGGAGAGCCTGGGAGCCTTCTCTCCAGCTTTTCTGTGAGAGAAAATGGCGCTGTGTGCTGAGGAGATAGGCCCCGCCCCTTTTACGGCGGGCTCGTCTCCCGCTATTTTTGAAGTTAGGCAGGGGTTAAATATCTCCATATAGCCTCTGTGGGCTATATGTGAGGTATTTTTTGCCTCTAATAAGGTTTTTATTTGCCTCTCAGAGCGCCCCCCCCAGCGCTCTGCACCCTCAGTGACTGTTGTGTGAAGTGTGCTGAGAGGAAAATGGCGCACAGCTGCAGTGCTGTGCGCTACCTTTATGAAGACTCAGGAGTCTTCAGCCGCCGATTTTGGACCTCTTCTCTCTTCAGCGTCTGCAAGGGGGCCGGCGGCGCGGCTCCGGTGACCATCCAGGCTGTACCTGTGATCGTCCCTCTGGAGCTAGTGTCCAGTAGCCAAGCAGCAAATCCACTCTGCACGCAGGTGAGTTCACTACTTCTCCCCTAAGTCCCTCGTTGCAGTGATCCTGTTGCCAGCAGGACTCACTGTAAAGTAAAAAACCTAAGCTAAACTTTCTCTAAGCAGCTCTTTAGGAGAGCCACCTAGATTGCACCCTTCTCGTTCGGGCACAAAATCTAACTGGAGTCTGGAGGAGGGTCATAGGGGGAGGAGCCAGTGCACACCACCTGATCTGGTAAAAGCTTTACTTTTTTGTGCCCTGTCTCCTGCGGAGCCGCTATTCCCCATGGTCCTTTCAGGAACCCCAGCATCCACTTAGGACGATAGAGAAACTATCTTAAAATGAACAAAAATAAAACAATTTTTTTTGTACATTTAGAAAGTTGTGATCCTCCTTGTATAGGAGTAGTGCCTCATTACTTAGTTGCTCTTTGATCGCCTTACCATGTCCAAATGTCAACTGTTTAAGTTATTCAATGTTTCTGTGTTAAATAAGTATTCATAAATATTGTCTCAACCTAGAAAACGTTGTTTTTCACCACATGCAAGCAACAGGGAGCCCTTAATTACACTTTAATGAGAAAAATACAGAAAATGTGCATTATTGATCATCTGCCAGGTCATACATGTATCACTATTGCTGTTCACAAGACTGTGGGTGTGTGCTGGATGCTCTCCATATATTAGCATTGTAAAAAGGAGTATCAGAAAAAAAAACGAATCGTTTTGCTTGTCGTAACCAAAATGACATTTCATACTCTTCACTAAATAGTTTACATGATAACACGGCTATAACGTTAAGTGGTGGCTGTTATCTATCACTCAGATTGGATTGTCAATAGCCAGTGTCCTTGATTGCAGCTTCTGATTGGTCTATAATATCCTCCTACAGCCTAAGTGCTATTCCATGGCTGTGAGTTTAAGCACAAACTCCCAGGAAAAAGGCTGTATGGAGCAGACTTTGGATAGGAACTAATTAATTACATATGTTTATAATTGAATGGAATTTTCTCATTTTAAAGGATGACGGCTTTAATCACATGCCAAAGGGATTCTATGGTCTGAAGTTTTCCCACTTGTTTGTGATTTCAGGAATGCTCTATCCCAGCGACATCTGAGGAAGAGATATTTGCACATCTAGGATTAAACTATGTGCCACCTTCAGATAGAAATGCCTAACTTTTATTGTGAAGATGCTGAAGACTTCTGTGATCATCACTGCAGAATTTGCTTGTGCAAAGGTACTACTTTGGCTAAATGTAGATATATTTGTATTAAAACTCTTTTAGGAATGTTCAAAGAGCTGAGAAGTTAGTGTTGGGACTTTTATTTTGCTATCAAGATTAAAGCTGCAATATTTTGTACTGAAATGACTCCATTGACGAGCAGCACGTATCCATTCCTCAACACCAAACATCTGGTTTACAAATTCTCCTGGGCCAAATGCATTGAGGGTGGTTCTAAGACACTGTCTTATAAAGTCACCCAATCTGTTCCAGTGATGGTAGAGTAGAGGTAAGCAATTATTATGGTAATGCCTTTATTTCATGGAGATGCCATCTCTCATATTTCCTTGAATGAAAAAAAGCAAGCCCTTGGAATTAGTAGTTTGTAAATAAACTGTACATCAAAAACTTTATTGCAGGAAGAAGCCCCAGGCCCTAGATAAAAACTGATCAGACGCAAGCTTCTGTAAAAAATGGTTTATCTGTTCCATTTTTGTATAAAACACACACGGGAGAAACCTAGCCAATCAACATACAGATTTCATTTACAAGACTCCAGGAACTTTTTTTTTTTTCTTCGTGAAACTGAACCTAAACAACATACAAAGGTTTAACCTTAAGTCTACTCTTTGTCTATTACCTTCCTTTTAACTATCTTTTAGAAAAAGTAAAATTTTGACGAAAAAATAAACAAAACAAATTCCACATATCCCCATTTTTCATCTGTCCCAGTTACAGTACAATGGTAGAGGGAAGCAGGGCCTTTTCCTTATGCAGTTTTCTGCTGTCCCTTCTTTCCAATCAGAGACTTGTGGATATGAGGAATGACACCTGCAAAAAGGTAAAGAGAAAAATTACTATACTATCAAGTCAAAAGTAAGACTATAGTGTAAGTATTTAATATCAATAATCATATGCACTTAGGGGGGAATGAAATTGTTTTGTGGGCACTCAAGCATAATGGGCACCCATTGGAGCAATTTAATTGCGGCTTCCCCTAATCATGCGCGAGTGCAGTACAAGGTGGCTAAATCCATTTAAAAGTACTGGTTTGAATGACCAACCTCTCATTTGGGCACTGCCAAACTGCCTACTGATCACATATTTCAACTCTGTCTATGTGAGAGTGCCCCAATACAACCCATTTACACGTCTGCAGTCACATATGTGCATGGGATTGAAATATGTACTTGTGAGCTCTGCGCCAGAGGATGTGCCAATATACAATCTGAAGAGAAGAGCATGGTCCACTCTATCAGCCCCAAGTATTTATATAAACTATAAACGTTGCCCATTAAAAGAACACTGCAAATAGAAGCGCTGTCAAGTAACTGGAGTACAGCGCTGGCAAAGTACCTCCTCCTGCAATGGTGGCCTTGATGAGGGAGTCCAATTCTTCATCACCACGAATGGCTAGCTGCAAGTGACGAGGAGTGATACGCTTCACTTTTAGATCCTTAGAGGCATTTCCTGCCAACTCCAACACCTTGTTTTTAAAACATAAAAAAATGGATCTATTAAATCATGGAGTAAATTTACTAAGATGGGAGTTCTATTTAAGATGGGATGTTGCCCATAGCAACCAATCAGATTTTACTTCTCATTTATCTAGAACCTTCTAGAAGATAATACCTGGAATCTGGTTGCTATGGGCAACATCCCATCTTAAATAGAACTCCAATCTTAGTAAATTTACCCTATGAACTTTCTAATTATTTGCAGATTGGCAAAAAGGTATAGCCATGTTAAACTTTGAGTTTAGTTTAAGGAACGAGTTGCTGAACTTAAGATTCTCATCATCTGCAGGGCCATATAATGTAAAACCATACAATATTTTCCCCTACATACAGATTTGCTACCCACCCCATCCTGCAAGTAATTAAGGGTCTATAAACCTACTTCAGCAGTAAGGTATTCCAGAATGGCAGCACTGTACACTGCTGCAGTAGCACCAACTCTTCCGTGGCTTGTAGTGCGGGTCTTCAAGTGTCTGTGGATACGGCCCACTGGGAACTAAAACCAAATACAAGTTCCTAAAATCAGCTCCAACAAATAAGCAGATTTATTGTCCACTACATGCCTGTTAAGTTAAATACTGAGTGAAAAAAAGCTCAAAAAAAAATTTAACCGGATTTTTCAGGGAATACTGAGCATAACTATGCTTGCATACAATACTAGTTCAACCGTGACTGTAAACAGTGGAGCATTGTGCTTCATGGAATCATTGTTTTAAATAGGAAAACTTTTTTTTTTTTGTATACAGTTCTCATTTAATATCAAAATAGCAGTTCAATTATACAAAGTAATTATAAAATGTTTTTTTTATTAAAGTCTATTAATAAATTTATCTGGACATAAGAGTCTGAACTTACCTGCAGTCCTGCTCTCTGTGAGCGGGATACTGCTTTGGCCTTAGCCTTCCCGCTATCCTTCCCAGCCTTACCACCAGCCTATATATAAAACGGAGGAAAATAATTGTCTTTACATATAGTGGTGATCTTGTGTTTAATTTTCTTATGGACCTTTTTTTCCCCCCCTTTCTATGAGAAACTCATTGTAGTCTGCAAGAGTTTGAGTTTAGAAGAACTGTGGGGGTTCCATGGCACTGTTATGGAGTACTCTTCCGTACTGTAACTGATCCTCTCTGTTGACAACATAAGGTAGGAACAGCACAAGCACTGGTGGCATAGTTTAAAGGCTATATGCAATAAGTGCTTGTGTTATGAATTAATAAAGCGGTTTGCTCTTTTAATCTTCCTCCTTATAGTCGCAGGAAGAGGATACAGTGCAGCCCTGTCAGAGCAGATCTCTGCTTGGGATCCTCACAGGTTTCCTAATTATACTCCTTTCAGACCGACAAATTTCCCAGGTTATTGCATATGAACGCGCATCAATCCGGGAAATTGCTCAGTGTGAAAGGGTACAAGAACAATATCCCGTGACGAGCTTCTCGGTATTTCATCCCAGGTCTCGACCAGGGTTGTATCCTGGATCGTCTTGGGATGCGGTGCAGTGTGAACGGGTATGCCAGGTCAAGGCGACCCGGCCCCCGTTCTCTGCATAGGAGGATGCGGTGCTTGGAGATGATCATCTCCAAGTACAGCCTCCGGTAGCGTCAGCGCTGACATCACCAACCCAGCAATATGCGGGGTCGGGCCGCAAGTCTGAAGGGGTCTCAAGCCGTGTCGCAACTGGAAAGCACCCGTGTACACATTCCTGGGTGCGACCCGGCTCTTGTCAGTCTGAAAGGGGTATTACTGAGTGAAACTTAATTTACCTTTTAAAATAACTTGTATAAAGAACAAGTCTTTTGTAAGTGCTAGCATATCAAGACGTTAAGGTGCTCTGAAATGTATTTTATGTTCAGTCTTTTTGGTGCAAGTACTAGGCACAGAGTATGTATACTGTAACATTAGAGCATCAACACAGATGAGCAGGCCAAACTGATGTAAGAACTATGCAAAGCAACTCCAGCACGTAATTGCTGTGCCAGATAAATAAGATTTTACTCACCGGTAAATCTATTTCTCGTAGTCCGTAGTGGATGCTGGGACTCCGTAAGGACCATGGGGAATAGCGGCTCTGCAGGAGACTGGGCACAACTAAAGAAAGCTTTAGGACTACCTGGTGTGCACTGGCTCCTCCCACTATGACCCTCCTCCAGACCTCAGTTAGGATACTGTGCCCGGAAGAGCTGACACAATAAGGAAGGATTTTGAATCCCGGGTAAGACTCATACCAGCCACACTAATCACACCGTATAACTCGTGATACTATACCCAGTTAACAGTATGAAATATAACTGAGCCTCTCAACAGATGGCTCAACAATAACCCTTTAGTTAGGCAATAACTATATACAAGTATTGCAGACAATCCGCACTTGGGATGGGCGCCCAGCATCCACTACGGACTACAAGAAATAGATTTACCGGTGAGTAAAATCTTATTTTCTCTGACGTCCTAAGTGGATGCTGGGACTCCGTAAGGACCATGGGGATTATACCAAAGCTCCCAAACGGGCGGGAGAGTGCGGATGACTGCAGCACCGAATGAGCAAACTCTAGGTCCTCCTCAGCCAGGGTATCAAACTTGTAGACTCTTGCAAAAGTGTTTGAACCCGACCAAGTAACCGCTCGGCAAATTTGTAAAGCCGAGACTCCTCGGGCAGCCGCCCAAGAAGAGCCCACTTTCCCCGTGGAATGGGCTTTTACAGATTTAGGGTGCGGCAGTCCAGCCGCAGAATGTGCAAGTTGAATCGTGCTACAGATCCAGCGAGCAATAGTCTGCTTAGAAGCAGGAGCACCCAGCTTGTTGGGTGCATACAGGATAAATAGCGAGTCAGTTTTCCGGACTCCAGCCGTCCTGGAAACATATATTTTTCAGGGCCCTGACCACGTCCAGTAACTTGGAATCCTCCAAGTCCCAAGTAGCCGCAGGCACCACAATAGGTTGGTTCACATGAAAAACTGATACCACCTTAGGAAGGAATTGGGAACGAGTCCTCAATTCCGCCCTATCCATATAAAAAAATTAGATAAGGGCTTTTGCATGATAAAGCCGCTAATTCTGATACACGCCTGGCCGACGCCAAGGCCAACAGCATGACCACTTTCCACGTGAGGTATTTTCGCTCCACGGATTTAAGTGGCTCAACCCAATGCGACTTCAGGAAATCCAACACCAAGTTGAGATCCCACAGTGCCACTGGAGGCACAAACGGGGGCTGACTATGCAGCACTCCCTTAACAAAAGTCTGAACTTCAGGCAGTGAAGTCAGTTTTATTTTTGAAGAAAATCGATAGAGCCGAAATCTGGACCTTCATGGAACCCAATTTTAGGCCCATAGTCACCCCTGACTGTAGGAAGTGCAGAAATCGACCTAGCTGAAATTCCTCCGTTGGGGCCTTCCTGGCCTCACAGCACGCAACATATTTCCGCCATATGCGGTGATAATGGTTTGTGTTCACTTTCATAGCTTTAATTAGCGTAGGAATAACTTCCTCCGGAATGCCCTTTTCCTTCAGGATCCGGCGTTCAACCGCCATGCCGTCAAACGCAGCCGCGGTACGTCTTGGAACAGACAGGCCCCCTGCTGCAGCAGGTCCTGTCTGAGCGGCAGAGGCCATGGGTCCTCTGAGATCATTTCTTGGAGTTCAGGGTACCAAGCTCTTCTTGGCCAATCCGGAACAATGAGTATAGTTCTTACTCCTCTCCTTCTTATTATTCTCATTACCCTGGGTATGAGAGGCAGAGAAGGGAACACATACACCGACTGGTACCCCCACGGTGTTACCAGAGCGTCCACAGCTATCGCCTGAGGGTCCCTTGACCTGGCGCAATATCTTTTTAGCTTTTTGTTGAGGCGGGACGCCATCATGTCCACCTGTGGCCTTTCCCAACGGTGTACAATCATTTGGAAGACTTCTGGATGAAGTCCCCACTCTCCCGGGTGGAGGTCGTTTTTGCTGAGAGTCTGCTTCCCAGTTATCCACTCCGGGAATGAACACTGCTGACAGTGCTAACACATGATTTTCCGCCCATCAGAGAATCCTTGTGGCTTCTGCCATCGCCATCCTGCTTCTTGTGCCGCCCTGTCGGTTTACATGAGCGACCGCCGTGATGTTGTCTGACTGGATCAGTACCGGCCGGTGTTGAAGCAGGGGACTAGCCTGACCTAGGGCATTGTAAATGGCCCATAGTTCCAGAATATTTTTGTGTAGGGAAGTCTCCTGACTTGTCCATAGTCCTTGGAAGTTTCTTCCCTGTGTGACTGCCCCCCAGCCTCGAAGGCTGGCATCCGTGGTCACCAGGACCCAGTCCTGTATGCCGAAGCTGCGGCCCTCTAGAAGATGAGCACTCTGCAGCCACCACAACAGCGACACCCTGGCCCTTGGAGACAGGGTTATCCGCCGATGCGACCCGGACCACTTGTCCAACAGATCCCACTGGAAGATCCTTGCATGGGACCTGGCGAATGGAATTTCTTCGTAAGAAGCTACCATCTTTCCCAGGGCTCGTGTGCATTGATGCACCGACACCTGTATTTGTATTAGGAGGTCTCTGTCTAGAGACGACAACTCCTTGGACTTCTCCTCCGGGAGAAACCCTTTTTTTCTTGTTCTGTGTCCAGAACCATACCCAGGAACAGTAGACGTGTCGTAGGAACCAGCTGCGACTTTGGAATATTCAGAATCCAGCCTTGCTGTTGTAGCACTTCCCGAGACAGTGCTACTCCGACGAACAACTGCTCCCTGGACCTCGCCTTTATAAGGAGATCGTCCAAGTACGGGATAATTATTGGTAAATACCCTCGGTGCCGGGGACAGACCAACGGCAACGTCTGGAATTGGTAATGACAATCCTGGTGAGGAGGGTAAATAGGGACATGCAGGTAAGCATCCTTGATGTCCAGTGATACCATGAAATTCTCCAGGCTTGCAATAATCGCCCTGAGCGATTCCATTTTGAACTTGAACCTTCGTATATAAGTGTTCAAGGATTTCAATTTTAGAATGGGTCTCACCGAACCGTCTGGTTTCGGTACCACAAACATTTTGGAATAGTAACCCCGGCCTTGTTGAAGGAGGGGTACCTTGATTTCACCTGCTGGAAGTACAGCTTGTGAATTGCCGCCAGTACTACCTCCCTTTCTCCGAGGGCAGCAGGCAAGGCTGATGTGAGGTAACGGTGAGGGGGAGTCGCCTCGAACTCCAGCTTGTATCCCTGTAATACTACTTGCAGAACCTAGGGATCCACCTGTGGAGCCCCAGCGTCATGCGGTGGACTCAGAGGAAGCGGGGGAAGATTTTTGATCCTGGGAACTGGCTGTCTGGTGCAGCTTTTTCCTTCTTCCCTTGTCTCTGTGCAGAAAGGAAGCGCCTTAGACCCGCTTGCTTTTCTGAAGCCGAAAGGCCTGTACCTGAAAATACGGTGCTTTCTTAGGCTGTGAGGAAACCTGAGGTAAATTTTTTCTTCCCAGCTGTTGCTGTGGATACGAGGTCCCAGAGACCATCCCCAAACAATTCCTCACCCTTTATAAGGTAGAATCTCCATGTGCCTTTTAAAATCAGTATCACCTGTCCACTGCCGGGTCTCTAATACCCTCCTGGCAGAATGGACATTGCATTAATTCTGGATGCCAGTCGGCAACTATCCCTCTGTGCATCCCTCATATATAAGACGACGTCTTTAAAATGCTCTGTTAGATAAAATACCCTAGACAGGGATAATATTTTGCTGACAGGGTATCAGACCACGCTGCAGCAGCACTATTCATGCTGAGGCAATTGCAGGTCTCAGTATAGTACCTGAGTGTGTATATACAGACTTCAGGATAGCCTCCTGCTTTTTATCAGCAGGCTCCTTCAAAGTGGCCGTATCCTAAGACGGCAGTGCCACCTTTTTTGACAAATGTGTGAGCGCCTTATCCACCCTAGGGGATATCTCCCCACGTGACCTATCCTCTGGCGGGAAAGGGTACGCCAGCAGTAACTTTTTAGAAATTACCAGTTTCTTATCGGGGGAACTCACGCTACTTTACACACTTCATTCATTCATCTGATGGGGGAACAAAACACTGGCTGCTTTTTCTTCCCAAACATAAAACCCCTTTTATGTAGTACTTGGGTTAATGTCAGAAATGTGTAACACATTTTTCATTGCCGAGATCATGCAACAGATGTTCCTAGTGGATTGTGTATATGTCTCAACCTCGTCGACACTGGAGTCAGACTCCGTGTCGACATCTGTGTCTGCCATCTGAGGTAACGGGCGTTTTTTGAGCCCCTGATGGCTTTTGAGACGCCGGGGCAGGTGTGGGCTGAGAAGCCGGCTGTCCCACAGCTGTTACGTCATCCAGCCTTTTATGTAAGGAGTTGACCTTGTCGGTTAATACCTTCCACCTATCAATCCACTCTGGTGTCGGCCCCACAGGGGGCGACATCCCATTTATCGGCCTCTGCTCCGCCTCCACGTAACCTTCCTCATCCAACATGTCGACACAGCCGTACCGACACACACACAGGGAATGCTCTGACTGAGGACAGGACCCCACAAAGTCCTTTGGGGAGACAGAGAGAGTATGCCAGCACACACCAGAGCGCTATATAATGCAGGGATTAACACTATAACTGAGTGATTTTTTCCCCCCATAGCTGCTTGTATACACACATTGCGCCTAAATTTGGTGCCCCCCCTCTCTTTTTAACCCTTTGAGCCTGAAAACTACAGGGGAGAGCCTGGGGAGCTGTTTTCCAGCTGCACTGTGAAGAAAAAAATGGCGCCAGTGTGCTGAGGGAGATAGCCCCGCCCCTTTTTTGGCTGACTTTTCTCCCGCTTTTTTCATGGATTCTGGCAGGGGTAATTTATCACATATATAGCCCTGGGGCTATATATTGTGATGATTTGCCAGCCAAGGTGTTTATATTGCCCTCAGGGCGCCCCCCCCAGCGCCCTGCACCCATCAGTGACCGGAGTGTGAGGTGTGCATGAGGAGCAATGGCGCACAGCTGCAGTGCTGTGCTCTACCTTGTTGAAGACAGAAGTCTTCTGCCGCCGATTTTCCGGAACACTTCTTGCTCTGTAAGGGGGCTGGCGGCGCGGCTCCGGGACCGAACATCGAGGTCGGGTCCTGTGGTCGATCCCTCTGGAGCTAATGGTGTCCAGTAGCCTAAGAAGCCCAAGCTACCACCAGTTAGGTAGGTTCGCTTCTTCTCCCCTTAGTCCCTCGCTGCAGTGAGTCTGTTGCCAGCAGATCTCACTGTAAAATAAAAAACCTAAAATATACTTTCTTTCTAGGAGCTCAGGAGAGCCCCTAGTGTGCATCCAGCTCGGCCGGGCCCAAGATTCTAACTGAGGTCTGGAGGAGGGTCATAGTGGGAGGAGCCAGTGCACACCAGGTAGTCCTAAAGCTTTCTTTAGTTGTGCCCAGTCTCCTGCGGAGCCGCTATTCCCCATGGTCCTTACGGAGTCCCAGCATCCACTTAGGACGTCAGAGAAAAGGGGATGCGTTAGGCATCCCAGCAGTCATGTGACTAACGTCAGAATCCTAACACCACTCAGGAGACTGGGGCCGGGACACTGACAGCTGACATCCTAAAGGGGGTGGTTAGCCAAAGCCACCACTGCCCAGAATTTAGCCCTAGCTGCCACCAGAGAAGGGGTGGGGTTAAGAGATAGGGTTAGTGTACTTGTCCCTAAACATGTCTGGTTTCCCCATTTTGGGATACTGGGGTCGATCATGTGACCACCGGCATATCCTACTACACCCAGATAAAGTTCTGAGTCAAGAAAGCAGCTGAAAGCTACTGAATTATGAGTGGTCATTTAACATTCTATGAATATACACACATTATTGGAGTAGCTGTATTGGGTTGAGGGTGCATTTTAATAAAAATATAATTTTACAGCGGAAGCCTGTGGAGGAAATTTATTGTTAACTCATCACTATTTTTATGCTATTCCAGTAATTTCCACTCGACATAACAGAAGTTTTGTAGGTATCATAGACTTTGTGATGGTGAGACTGAACCTGAACCTCGTGTGGAAAGGTTTGCCCCCCTAGTCTCAGGTGAAGAGAGAGCTTGTTTCTGGATTGTGCTTTCATAGCAAAAATGTACGCACAGAGTACATGAAACAATTGTGGGCGGAGTGAAGAAATTAAACATTGAATTTAAATATGACTTTATTAAAAGCAGTGTTTTGTTTTTACCCGGGAATGGTGGCGAGGGACTCTCTACTAAAGAACAAAAAAAAAAAAAACCACATTCCAAGCCAATCACAGACCAAACAGCCTCTTCAATAAATACAGATGTCAATCGGATGCTACCAACGTCTGAGTGTTCAACCCGATATATCGAATCAGGAGAGGAGAAGATAAGTCAGCAGGGTGCTCCCCACTTCTGCTCCAGCGGTAACTAAGTGGGGATGCGAGAGACCTGTTGGAAAAGTCTGATGGGCACTTGATTGTACATGTAAAAAGCATACTGGACAGTCTGATGGTTTGTAGGTTTTGGCTGAGGGACTGTGAAATGGTATGTGTGGTGGTCTAATGTGTTTGGGGTTTTGTTTTTTTGTTACAAAATATTTGTCAAACTACCTGTAAGAGTGGGTACACACCAGGAGAACAGGCAATCAGGCAGATGGTCGGGATGAATTCTTTTTGGCGCTGACCATGCCTGATTGCCTGTACACGATTTAATGAACAACTAATCACTATTCCATCCTTCATTAATAAGCACTGGTTTGAATTCAATAACTTACGGGTGGCTGTGAAGCAGGGTCGACTGGAAGATGTCGCAATCGCGGATACACTTTGTTGTGCTATTACGGCAAACTGACCTGGTATCGTGCTAGTGTGTAACCACCTTTAGTTATGACAACTTAGTCTATGAATATTCAAAACCAGTTATGGCAAATTGGTCTGATTATTCAAAAACATAAGACCCAGAAACACTGAAGTAAATTGATAAATGGGACCCACATAATTAAACTCTGAGAGCACTAAAATAGGAAGACTTAAAAGGTGTTTTTTTTACGGCTAATAAATTAGCATTCTATAGATAGCCAAAATAGGTGTCAATGTATGTAATGACCCTGACCCTATAAATAAATTTAGGGGCCCAGGTTGCTATACCATAGTTTAAAATGGATTTGTTACAAATTTTAAAAGGTAGTAAAAATGGCACAATTTATTATACATATGTATGAACACAGACTTGTAGTAAACCCAGTTCAGATACTTTATTGTGCTGCAAGTATCATAATCTATGACAGAACACATGTTCTAATGAAAAAAATTGAAGTTGATATTGAAGGTGATTGGAATCTAGCAACCTATCTTTCTAGGGTTAGAACCCATTGGCGTAAGTATTTTTGTGAAATGTATGATGGAAAAATGTATAGGAAATGCACACAATAGGCATTTATTTTAAAGCCAGTTTGTTTGTTTCATACAGTAACTATAATACAAGTTGGGTCAATCCAATTACCTGTGATGATCTTGTGGTGTAATTAATCGTGGTGGCCCAATTTACGCAGCAATGATCACCATCCTGTAGAGGTCCAAGCAATTTTGGGTGGATTTCAGCACGTGAGGGGTGCAAGCTTGGGTGCCATTGCCAACGTTAAAATGCAACGGCACATCGCACCCTGTGTGGCTAATTGCATTGACCCCCATCACCAAGATGCATCATCAAGTCAAGGAAGTTTCTAATGCTTTGTTATTCTCAAATGCTTGGTTATGGTTTATTTATTGAATAATGTGTCGTTGGCAGTGGGTTGTGTTTACAATGATGCTAGTATTTTAAAAGTAAAAACAATTTAAGTGAAAATCAGAGTATAAATCTATAGTGTCATCCTGAAGAATTATCAGCATAAACTGATTGACTATGCATAAAGTCATACTGTCATTAGGCACAGGTTTTCACTAACAGGATAGTGAGTCTTGGGGGGGAGATCAATTGTTTTTTGAGCGGCATTAATTAATGTGCGACTGATGGAGCAATTCGATTATTGTTCTGATAGGATGCAAGTGCCCGCATATCTGCTCGCAGTCTTCAGAGGTAGCGAGCAGAAAATTGTTTCGTCGACCACATATTAATTATCACCACCTAAAAAACAATTGAATCTTTGGTCAACCTGACAAGCATTCACATTATGGAGGGGTATTCAATCACCTGCACAGAAACATCGGGAGTGGAAAAATTTTTTTCACAATGGTGCAGATGTATTACCACGGAGAAGGGATAAAGAAGTAATAAAGCAGTGTTGAACGCAAGATAACGCACCAGCCAATCATTACGGATTTGACAGGATCTGACTAGCTGGTGCATTATCGCCTTCCGCTTATCACTTCTTTATCCAGGCTTAATACATCTACCCCAATGTTTCTAATATTTAGATTTTTTTTCTTCCGGCTATCCAATTCGGATACCTGAAAAAAAAAAACATGTGAAACCTGTGTGTTTTTTTTTTTATTTATAAAAACAACCTTGTTTTCAGTGATTTTTGCTTTGCCTAGCTGAATCAGGTGCAACAAAATCCCTGATCATCCACGTCTTCCGCTAGCTCACCTGGGCTAATTGAATAACCCCACAGTGCCACAATTACCCACGATCAATAATTGCAGGTAATTGGATACCCCCAAAATCTTAAAGATGGGCCTAAAGATGTGACAGTTTATCTTTTGGGGGCAATTCAAATAGCAACTTTATTCTGATGTGCTGTTCCGGAGTAGTACATCCAACAGTATTGATTGGGTTGTTGGGGTAATTTTGTATCCCATAAAGGCAATGATCTCCCCTTCACCCCTATACTATGTAAGCTAAAATGTAGTTGTTTTTTTTTTTTTTGACACTTTGGAGCTGAGCATGATGGGGTGTAGGGGTGGTATGGGTCACACAGGATATTGTTGGATGAAGCGCAACTATAATCCTCCCTATTATACCCAACATCTACCCCAGTGCATTGTCCCTTATGTACAATAGTGACATGTAGGAGGGGAAGCGGCTCTGTCCTGCAGCTGTGCCCCGGTCTCCCAGCCAGCCCAGCAACACTGCTGCTTCCAGGCGGGACTCCACATACATAGCTGTCACTTTCCAGCGAGCAGCAGCAGCTCCCCTTACCCTAATGCCTGAACACCGGGGGCCGCCTGCGCTGCAGGGGTAGTGCCTGCACGGAGGCCGGGAGGGTAGTGGTGGTACTGGCAACGCCGCCGGTCACCCCGGTGCATAGGCGGACAGCGGACGTTACTGCGGGATGGGTTTTTTCCCGCCTTTCCAGGCACCGGTACACGTTACGGGGTACGTGCCGCCTTCCTCCGCTTCCACACACACTGGCGACTAATCCCGCCCGAGGTATTTACCATGATCCAGAGCTCCGAGCGTCGCCGTTAGTGAATGCTGACCGAGTTGCCCCCGTGTTTATGCTCCTCTCTGCTGCCGGTACCGCCGCGTACTCTCAGCTTCACACACACACAATAACCCCCCCTCCTGCCCGTCAGGCCCGAGCGAGAGGACACGCTGCAGCCAATCACGCTGGGCCTTCCTGGTTTGAAACCGCGTCCTCACCAATCGCGTGCGGCCTTCTTCCCCAGGTGCCTGGTATGACCCCGCCCCCCCCTCTCTTAACGGCCGCTTCCCTCCCAAGGCCTCTCAGCTTGTTTTTGCACACGGCCCGCAAGTGAGTGGGTGTGGACACGGCGCGTCAGCGGGAGAAATGCAGCCAGTGATAACGGATGCTCTGGGCTGACTGACATATCCGTCCGCCAATCCTGACACGTGTCTCTCAGGGGGCGGAGGCGTCATTTTGAATGACAGTACTATTGGCTAATAGGATGAATGGCTTCTGGACGTGGGTTGGCTCAGCTCTTTCCCGCACTCAGAGCCTTGTTTGGGTGAAAAAAAAATAATACTCAACTAAAATGGCGCCGGTTCAGTGGTGACAGCGACTGTGGGCTATCTGGCACAGAGGCTGACTGACAGCTAAATGTACACAGTAGTACAACACTGCGAACATACACAGTAGCCCGGTATAATGTATATACAGAAAACATGTACGTCATATGTGAATCTAGCAACGACTGCTTATATGGGGAACTAAGCATCAGAGTCCCCTTACTGTACACAGCTGTCAGAACCACAGTTCTACCGCTCACCTCCTAATATGTCCAATTATATTCTGCAGAATCCCTGCCCTGCATCTCAATACAGGGACCTACAGCTGGGGAATAAGGGTCTAGTGCTGGGTGACCATAACAAATTACCTTTCTGACATTATTAATCATTAACAGTTTCTTATATAGCGCAGCAAATTCCATTGTGCTTTATAACGACACAATGATCAAACAAAACTGGGTAATAGACATCCATAGAGGTAGGAAGACCCTGCTCGCAAGCTTACAATCTATAGACATCTACATAGTTTTAAGGGGATCCGGACTGAAAGTCGACCGTAACTAGGTCGACAATGTATAGGTCGACCACTATTGGTCGACAGTAACTAGGTCGACAGGATGTCTAGGTCGACAGGTCAAAAGGTCGACATGAGTTTTTCACAATTTCTCTGACGTCCTAAGTGGATGCTGGGACTCCGTAAGGACCATGGGGATTAGCGGCTCCGCAGGAGACTGGGCACAACTAAAGAAAGCTTTAGGACTACCTGGTGTGCACTGGCTCCTCCCACTAAGACCCTCCTCCAGACCTCAGTTAGATTCTTGTGCCCGGCTGAGCTGGATGCACACTAGGGGCTCTCCTGAGCTCCTAGAAAGAAAGTATATTTAGGTTTTTTATTTTACAGTGAGATCTGCTGGCAACAGACTCACTGCAGCGAGGGACTAAGGGGAGAAGAAGCGAACCTACCTAACTGGTGGTAGCTTGGGCTTCTTAGGCTACTGGACACCATTAGCTCCAGAGGGATCGACCGCATGGAACCGGCCATTGATGTTCGGTCCCGGAGCCGCGCCGCCGGCCCCCTTACAGAGCCAGAAGCAAGAAGTGTTCCGGAAAATCGGCGGCAGAAGACTTCAGTCTTCACCAAGGTAGCGCACAGCACTGCAGCTGTGCGCCATTGCTCCTCATGCACACCTCACACTCCGGTCACTGATGGGTGCAGGGCGCTGGGGGGGGGGCGCCCTGAGCAGCAATATAAACACCTTGCCTGGCAAAATCATCACAATATATAGCCCCAGAGGCTATATATGTGATAAATACCCCTGCCAGAATCCATAAAAAAGCGGGAGAAAAGTCAGCGAAAAAGGGGCGGAGCTATCTCCCTCAGCACACTGGCGCCATTTTCTCTTCACAGTGCAGCTGGAAGACAGCTCCCCAGGCTCTCCCCTGTAGTTTTCAGGCTCAAAGGGTTAAAAAGAGAGGGGGGGCACTAAATTTAGGCGCAATATTGTTTATACAAGCAGCTATTGGGGGAAAAATCACTCCGTTATAGTGTTAATCCCTGCATTATATAGCGCTCTGGTGTGTGCTGGCATACTCTCTCTCTGTCTCCCCAAAGGACTTTGTGGGGTCCTGTCCTCAGTCAGAGCATTCCCTGTGTGTGTGTGCTGTGTGTCGGTACAGCTGTGTCAACATGTGGGATGAGGAAGGTTACGTGGAGGTGGAGCAGAGGCCGATAAATGGGATGTCGCCCCCTGTGGGGCCGACACCAGAGTGGATGGATAGGTGGAAGGTATTAACCGACAATGTCAACTCCTTACATAGAAGTCTGGATGACGTAAAACAGCTGTGGGACAGCCGGCTTCTCAGCCCGCGCCTGCCCAGGCGTCTCAAAGGCCATCAGGGGCTCAAAAAAGCGCCCGTTACCTCAGATGGCAGACACAGATGTCGACACGGAGTCTGACTCCAGTGTCGACGAGGTTGAGACATATACATAATCCACTAGGAACATCCGTTACATGATCTCGGCAATGAAAAATGTGTTACGCATTTCTGACATGAACCCAAGTACCACATAAAAGGGGTTTTATTTTTGGGGAGAAAAAGCAGCCAGTGTTTTGTTCCCCCATCAGATGAATGAATGAAGTGTGTAAAGTAGCGTGGGTTCCCCCGATAAGAAACTGGTAATTTCTAAAAAGTTACTGATGGCGTACCCTTTCCCGCCAGAGGATAGGTCACGTTGGGAGATATTCCTTAGGGTGGATAAGGCGCTCACACATTTGTCAAAAAAGGTGGCACTGCCGTCTTAGGATACGGCCACCTTGAAGGAGCCTGCTGATAAAAAGCAGGAGGCTATCCTGAAGTCTGTATATACACACTCAGGTTATATACTGAGACCTGCAATTGCCTCAGCATAAATAGTGCTGCTGCAGCGTGGTCTGATACCCAGTCAGATAATATTAATACTCTAAGACAGGGATAATAGTTTGCTAACATAGAGCATATTAAAGACGTCGTCTTAAATATAAAGGATGCACAGAGGGATATTTGCCAGCTGGCATCCAGAATTAATGCAATGTCCATTCTGCCAGGAGGGTATTAGAAACCCGGCAGTGGACAGGTGATGCTGCCTATAAAAGGCACATGGAGATTCTGCCTTATAAGGGTGAGGAATTGTTTGGGGTTGGTCTCTGGGACCTCGTATCCACAGCAACAGCTGGGAAGAAAATTTTTTACCTCAGGTTTCCTCACAGCCTAAGAAAGCACTGTATTTTCAGGTACAGTCCTTTCGGCTTCAGAAAAGCAAGCGGGTCAAAGGCGCTTCCTTTCTGCACAGAGACAAGGGAAGAAGGAAAAAGCTGCACCAGCAGCCAGTTCCCAGGATCAAAAATCTTCCCCCGCTTCCTTTGAGTCCACCGCATGACGTTGGGGCTCCACAGGTGGAGACAGGTGCGGTAGGGGCGCGTCTCGGGAACTTCAGGGACCAGTGGGCTTGCCCACAGGTGCATCCCTAGGTTCTGCAAATAGTATCACAGGGATACAGGCTGGAGTTCGAGGCGACTCCCCCTCGCCGTTACCTCACATCAGCCTTGCCTGCTGCCTTACTGGCAGCAATTCACAAGCTGTACTTCCAGCAGGTGAAATCAAGGTACCCCTCCTTCAACAAGGCCGGGGTTACTATTCCAAAATGTTGTGGTACCGAAACCAGACGATTCGGTGAGACCCATTCTAAAATTGAAAGCCTTGAACACTTATATACGAAGGTTCAAGTTCAAAATGGAATCGCTCAGGGCAATTATTGCAAGCCTGGAGAATTTCATGGTATCACTGGACATCAAGGATGCTTACCTGCATGTCCCTATTTACCCTCTTCACCAGGAGTACCTCAAAATTGTGGTACAGGATTGTCATTACCAATTCCAGACGTTGCCGTTGGTCTGTCTCCGGCACCAAGGTATTTACCAAGGTAATGGCCGAAATAATTATCCCGTACTTGGACGATCTCCTTATAAAGGCGAGGTCCAGGGAGCAGTTGTTCGGCGGAGTAGCACTATCTCGGGAAGTGCTACAACAGCACGGCTGGATTCTGAATATTCCAAAGTCGCAGCTGGTTCCTACGACGCGTCTACTGTTCCTGGGTATGGTTCTGGACACAGAACAGGATAAAAAGGGTTTCTCCCGGAGGAGAAGTCCAAGGAGTTGTCGTCTCTAGACAGAGACCTCCTAATACGTATACAGGTGTCGGTGCATCAATGCACACGAGCCCTGAGAAGGATGGTAGCTTCTTACGAAGAAATTCCATTCGCCAGGTCCCATGCAAGGATTTTCCAGTGGGATCTGTTGGACAAGTGGTCCGGGTCGCATCTTCAGATGCATCGGCGGATAGCCCTGTCTCCAAGGGCCAGGGTGTCGCTGTTGTGGTGGCTGCAGAGTACTCATCTTCTAGGGGGCCGCAGATTCGGCATACAGGACTGGGTCCTGGTGACCACGGATGCCAGCCTTCGAGGCTGGGGGGCAGTCACACAGGGAAGAAACTTCCAAGGCTATGGAAAAGTCAGGAGACTTCCCTACACATAAATATTCTGGAACTAAGGGCCATTTACAATGCCCTAAGTCAGGCTAGACCCCTGCTTCAACACCGGCCGGTGCTGATCCAGTCAGACAACATCACGGCGGTCGCTCATGTAAACCGACAGGGCGGCACAAGAAGCAGGATGGCGATGGCAGAAGCCACAAGAATTCTCAGATGGGCGGAAAATCATGTGTTAGCACTGTCAGCAGTGTTCATTCCCGGAGTGGACAACTGAGAAGCAGACTTTCTCAGAAGACACGACCTCCACCCGGGAGAGTGGGGACTTCATCCAGAAGTTTTCCATATGATTGTACACCGTTGGGAAAGGCCACAGGTGGACATGATGGCGTCCCGCCTCAACAAAAAGCTACAAAGATATTGCGCCAGGTCAAGGGACCCTCAGGCGATAGCTGTGGACGCTCTGGTAACACTGTGGGTGTACCAGTCGGTGTATGTGTTCCCTTCTCTGCCTCTCTTACCCAGGGTAATGAGAATAATAAGAAGGAGAGGAGTAAGAACTATACTCATTGTTCCGGGTTGGCCAAGAAGAGCTTGGTAACCAGAACTCCAAGAAATGATCTCAGAGGACCCATGGCCTCTGCCGCTCAGACAGGACCTGCTGCAGCAGGGGGCCTGTCTGTTCCAAGACGTACCGCGGCTGCGTTTGACGGCATGGTGGTTGAACGCCGGATCCTGAAGGAAAAGGGCATTCCGGAGGAAGTTATCCCTACGCTATTTAAAGCTAGGAAAGAAGTGAACGCAAACCATTATCACCGCATATGGTGGAAATATGTTGCGTGCTGTGAGACCAGGAAGGCACCAAAGGAGAAATTTCAGCTAGGTCGATTTCTGCACTTCCTACAGTCAGAGGTGACTATGGGCCTAAAATTGGGTTCCATGAAGGTCCAGATTTCGGCTCTATCGATTTTCTTCCAAAATAGAACTGGCTTCACTGCCTGAAGTTCGGACTTTTGTTAAGGGAGTTCTGCATAGTCCGCCCCCGTTTGTGCCTCAAGTGGCACCGTGGGATCTCAACGTGGTGTTGGATTTCCTGAAGTCGCATTGGGTTGAGCCACTTAAATCCGTGGAGCTACAATACCTCACGTGGAAAGTGGTCATGCTGTGGGCCGTGGCGTCGGCAAGGCGTGTATCAGAATTGGCGGCTTTGTCATACAAATGCCCTTATCTGTATTTTATATGGATAAGGCGGAATTGAGGACTCGTTCCCAATTCCTTCCTAAGGTGGTATCAGTTTTTCATGTGAACCAACCTATTGTGGTGCCTGCGGCTACTTGGGACTTGGAGGATTCCAAGTTACTGGACGTAGTCAGGGCCCTGAAAAGTATATGTTTCCAGGACGGCTGGAGTCAGGAAAACTGACTCGCTATTTATCCTGTATGCACCCAACAAGCTGGGTGCTCCTGCTTCTAAGCAGACTATTGCTCGCTGGATCTGTAGCACGATTCAACTTGCACATGCTGCGGCTGGACTGCCGCACCCTAAATCTGTAAAAGCCCATTCCACAAGGAAAGTGGGCTCTTCTTGGGCGGCTGCCCGAGGGGTCTCGGCTTTACAACTTTGCCGAGCTGTTACTTAGTCGGGTTCAAACATTTTTGCAACAGTCTACAAGTTTGATACCCTGGCTGAGGAGGACCTAGAGTTTGCTCATTCGGTGCTGCAGAGTCATCCGCACTCTCCCGCCCGTTTGGGAGCTTTGGTATAATCCCCATGGTCCTTACGGAGTCCCAGCATCCACTTAGGACGTCAGAGAAAATAAGATTTTACTCACCGGTAAATCTATTTCTCGTAGTCCGTAGTGGATGCTGGTCGCCCATCCCAAGTGCGGATTGTCTGCAATAGTTGTTTATAGTTATTGCCTAACTAAAGGGTTATTGTTGAGCCATCTGTTGAGAGGCTCAGTTATATTTCATACTGTTAACTGAGTATAGTATCACGAGTTATACGGTGTGATTGGTGTGGCTGGTATGAGTCTTACCCCGGATTCAAAATCCTTCCTATTTGTGTCAGCTCTTCCGGGCACAGTATCCTAACTGAGGTCTGGAGGAGGGTCTTAGTGGGAGGAGCCAGTGCACACCAGGTAGTCCTAAAGCTTTCTTTAGTTGTGCCCAGTCTCCTGCGGAGCCGCTAATCCCCATGGTCCTTACGGAGTCCCAGCATCCACTACGGACTACGAGAAATAGATTTACCGGTGAGTAAAATCTTATTTTTTTTCTTTTTTTGAACCTTTTCATACTTAACGATCCACGTGGACCACGATTGGAACGGTAATCTGTGCTGAGAGAAACGGTAGCGGAGCGAAGGCACCATGCCCGAAGCATGGCGAGCGAAGCGGTGCACTAATTGGGGTTCCCGGTCACTCTACGAAGAAAACGACACCAAAATAACATTAAAAACTCATGTCGACCTTTTGACCTGTCGACCTAGAACATGTCGACCTAAAGACCCTGTCGACCTAGACACCCTGTCGACCTAGTTACTGTCGACCAATAGTGGTCGACGTAGTTACTGTCGACTTTCAATACCACACCCGTTTTAAGCCCTGCTCACTTTAATTGGACAATGAGTGCTGCATTTGTCAGTGTTTTGAATTTTACCACCTATTCATACCCTCCAACATGACCCGCCCCACTAGGTACAAAATGCTCTGTTTCTGGACTTAACTCTTCATTTATTATTGCCATCACCTGTGAAGATACAGCTTTTTTATCAATCAACTAGTTCAACACACGTGATGGAAATCATAAATTAAGAGG
Organism: Pseudophryne corroboree; assembly: GCF_028390025.1. Lineage (NCBI taxonomy): Eukaryota > Metazoa > Chordata > Amphibia > Anura > Myobatrachidae > Pseudophryne > Pseudophryne corroboree. Next base: position 145,906,707 of record NC_086449.1, read on the forward strand.
GAAGTCCAGAAACAGAGCATTTTGTACCCAGTGGGGCGGGTCATGTTGGAGGGTCTGCCTATTGCCTGCGTGCAATTATGTCTTAAGGCAGTGGTTCCCAAGCTGTGTGCCTAGGCACCCTGGGGTGCCGCAAGGCTCTTGCAGAGGTGCCTCAGGTTGGTGGCCCAGGACCAAATAAAACTATTTATGGTCAAAGTGATTTGCAGCCACTAGCACTGGTTTTGCCTATCATAAAACATGTGGACAATCGGAAGCAAAACAGTACACTACCACATAACTGGGTGTGGGTTGATAGTGTCTAGTTCAGGCATGTCCAAACTGCGGCCCTCCAACTGTTGTGAAACTACATATCCCAGCATGCCCTAATACAGTTTTGCTATCAGTGAATATTAAGGCTGTGTCAGGGCATGCTGGGATGTGTAGTTTCTCAACAGCTGGAGGGCCGCAGTTTGGACATCCCTGGTCTAGTTAGACAGCCAATAGATAGACACCATATGTTTGACATTCGGTCGACGGGTTAAAAGGTAGACACAAAAAGGGTAGACACAAAAAAGGTAGACACAAAAAAGGTAGACACCATATTTTTTGCATTTTTGTGGTTTGTGTGGATAGTTTTGTCATGTGGGACCCCCAATTGTAGAAAGGCATCCCCTCGCGGGGCTCGCTTCGCTCACCACGCTTCGTGCTCGCTGCGCTCGCCACAAGGTTTATAACCAACTCTATGGCGACATGGATAGAGAAGGTATGAAATAGTCCAAAAACATGTTCAATTTAAAAAAAAAACAATTTGTCTTATCTTTTTTTATATCAACCATTTTCATGTCGACCTTTTGACCCTGTCGACCTAGAGTCTGTCTAACATATGGTGTCTATCTATTGACTGTCTAACCAGACACAAAAATGCTGATATTCAAGGGTGTCGTGATTGGGTGTAAGGGGTCAATACAGTTACCTGCGATGATGTTGCAGCATGAGCAAGTGTGGCTGTAGGCTGTACTTACAGTACTGCCGGACTCACGGATTTATGTACGCAGCTCCCTAGGGTTTCGTACAGAAATGCGCAAGTCTGAGGTTAGATCGGAGTGAGGGAGCAGATTGTGTTTCCATTGTTCACACACGCTGCTGCAGCAGCAACTTTCCCCCTTCGTCGCAGGTCGTAGGATATATCCCTACATATGCGTGCCTATATTTCACACTTTATTTTTTGAGTATGCTATTATTCCAAGAGAGTTGGATTTTGTGTGTGTATGTATAGCTATGATCTGTACCAAAGGTGGCGATATAACCACCACTTGTGAAATAGCTTAAGATAGTAACCCTGAAGGCACATACTGCACCGTATCCTCCAACCGGGATCTGCGTCAAGCCACACCCCTACTGGTTTCGTCACTCACGACTTCGTCAGAGGGCTTGACTGGACGCTAACACACAGGCACCTATATACTCAATGATCATTCAATAGTCAATAAAGCGTCTCAAATTAAAAGCATACAAATCATCATAAAATATATTGATAATAACATATAATGATACCGCAACGGATACACCGTATATAAAACCGGATATAGCCGTATATAAAATAAAATATTTTACACATATATGCACATTGGGCCGCTAATAGAGCTATAGCATAACTTAGCAAATACATATCTAACGGAGTGCATAATGATTAAAAATACAAATGGTTTTCATTTTAATATATACACACCATCAAGAGAAAATCTATATATAGCAATAAGGAGAAAATGTGACAATACAAAAAAAGTATAGCACAGAAACACAAGGAGGATAATAAAAGATTCTTTAAGATATAAACTGAGTCAATTCATAACCTTCATTTAACCCTCTCGGGGGCAGCGTATCCAGGGTAATGATCCAAAATGTTTCTCGTTTGCTCAGATCTTTAGTCAAAATCGTACATAGACAAAATCTCAAGCACAGATAGTCAAAATCTGTACTATCTACTTTCTGTGCTATCTGGGCTCTGGGGGAGTTCAAGGGAAATCGCATAGTCAAAATCGAACATAGCTAGCATCTCACCGACACCCTCGTTTGTTTACAGGTATATGTTCCAACCTCATAAATTTGAGTGATAAAGGCTCTCCCAACTGACATTGTTTAAAATGTCGGAGCACACTATGATTATTGATTTTGTTATTAATATTTCTTAGATGTTCTAAAATTCTTAATTTCTCTATCGTCCTAGTGGATGCTGGGGTTCCTGAAAGGACCATGGGGAACAGCGGCTCCGCAGGAGACAGGGCACAAAAAGTAAAGCTTTAGGATCAGGTGGTGTGCACTGGCTCCTCCCCCTATGACCCTCCTCCAAGCCTCAGTTAGATTTTTGTGCCCGGCCGAGAAGGGTGCAATCTAGGTGGCTCTCCTAAAGAGCTGCTTAGAAAAGTTTAGCTTAGGTTTTTTATTTTACAGTGAGTCCTGCTGGCAACAGGATCACTGCAACGAGGGACTTAGGGGAGAAGAAGTGAACTCACCTGCGTGCAGGATGGATTGGCTTCTTGGCTACTGGACATTAGCTCCAGAGGGACGATCACAGGTACAGCCTGGATGGTCACCGGAGCCTCGCCGCCGGCCCCCTTGCAGATGCTGAAACGAGAAGAGGTCCAGAATCGGCGGCAGAAGACTCCTCAGTCTTCTTAAGGTAGCGCACAGCACTGCAGCTGTGCGCCATTTTCCTCTCAGCACACTTCACACGGCAGTCACTGAGGGTGCAGGGCGCTGGGAGGGGGGCGCCCTGGGAGGCAAAATGAAAACCTTTTTTGGCTAAAAATACCTCACATATAGCCTCCGGGGGCTATATGGAGATATTTAACCCCTGCCAGAATCCGTTAAGAGCGGGAGACGAGGCCGCCGAAAAAGGGGCGGGGCCTATCTCCTCAGCACACAGCGCCATTTTCCCTCACAGAAAGGCTGGAGGGAAGGCTCCCAGGCTCTCCCCTGCACTGCACTACAGAAACAGGGTTAAAACAGAGAGGGGGGGCACTAATTTGGCGTTAGAAATATATAAAAAAGATGCTATAAGGGAAAACACTTATATAAGGTTGTCCCTATATAATTATAGCGTTTTTGGTGTGTGCTGGCAAACTCTCCCTCTGTCTCTCCAAAGGGCTAGTAGGTCCTGTCCTCTATCAGAGCATTCCCTGTGTGTGTGCTGTGTGTCGGTACGTGTGTGTCGACATGTATGAGGACGATGTTGGTGAGGAGGCGGAGCAATTGCCTGTAATGGTGATGTCACTCTCTAGGGAGTCGACACCGGAATGGATGGCTTATTTAGGGAATTACGTGATAATGTCAACACGCGCCAAGGTCGGTTGACGACATGAGACGGCCGACAAACAATTAGTACCGGTCCAGACGTCTCAAAAACACCGTCAGGGGTTTTAAAACGCCCGTTTACTTTAGTCGGTCGACACAGACAGGGACACTGAATCCAGTGTCGACGGTGAATAAACAAACGTATTCCTTATTAGGGCCACACGTTAAGGGCAATGAAGGAGGTGTTACATATTTCTGATACTACAAGTACCACAAAAGAGGGTATTATGTGGGATGTGAAAAAACTACCGTAGTTTTTCCTGAATCAGATAAATTAAATGAAGTGTGTGATGATGCGTGGGTTCCCCCCGATAGAAAATATGGGCGGTATACCCTTTCCCGCCAGAAGTTAGGGCGCGTTGGGAAACACCCCTTAGGGTGGATAAGGCGCTCACACGCTTATCAGAACAAGTGGCGGTACCGTCTATAGATAGGGCCGTCCTCAAGGAGCCAGCTGACAGGAGGCTGGAAAAATATCATAAAAAGTATATACACACATACTGGTGTTATACTGCGACCAGCGATCGCCTCAGCCTGGATGTGCAGAGCTGGGGTGGCTTGGTCGGATTCCCTGACTAAAAATATTGATACCCTTGACAGGGACAGTATTTTATTGACTATAGAGCATTTAAAGGAATATTTGCACTCTGGCGTCAAGAGTAAGTGCGATGTCCATATCTGCCAGAAGATGTTTATGGACACGACAGTGGTCAGGTGATGCAGATTCCAAACGGCACAAAGGTGTATTGCCGTATAAAAGAAGAGGAGTTATTTGGGGTCGGTCCATCGGACCTGGTGGCCACGGCAACTGCTGGAAAATCCACCGTTTTTACCCTAAGTCACATCTCTGCAGAAAAAGACACCGTCTTTTCAGCTTCAGTCCTTTCGTCCCTATAAGAGTCATATCTGCCCAGGGATAGAGGAAAGGGAAGAAGACTGCAGCAGGCAGCCCATTCCCAGGAACAGAAGCGTTCCACCGCTTCTGACAAGCTCTCAGCATGACGCTGAGACCGTACAGGACCCCTGGATCCTACAAGTAGTATCCCAGGGGTACAGTTTGGAATGTCGAGACGTTTCCCCTGCGCAGGCTCCTGAAGGCTGCTTTACCAAGGTCTCCCTCCGACAAGGAGGCAGTATGGGAAAAAATTCACGAGCTGTATTCCCAGCAGGTGATAATTAAATTACCCCTCCTACAACAAGAAAAGGGGTATTATTCCACACTATATTGTGGTACTGAAGCCAGAAGGCTAGGTGAGACCTATTCTAAATCTTAAAAAATTTGAACACTTACAAAGGTTCAAATCAAGATGGAGTCACTCAGAGCAGTGATAACGAACCGGGAAGAAGGGGACTATCTGGTGTCCCGAGACATCAGGGATGCTTACCTCCATGTCCCAAATTTGCCCTTATCACTAAGGGTACCTCAGGTTCGTAGTACAGAACTGTCACTATCAGTTTCAGACGCTGCCGTTTGGATTGTCTACGGCACCCCGGGTCTTTACCAAGGTAATGGCCGAAATGATGGTTCTTCTTCGAAGAAAAGGCGTCTTAATTATCCCTTACTTGGACGATCTCCTGATAAGGGCAAAGTCCAGGGAACAGTTGGAGGTCGGAGTAGCACTATCTCGGATACTGTTACAACAGCAGGGGTGGATTCTAAAGATTCCAAAATCGCAGCTGATCCCGACAACAAGTCTCCTGTGCTTAGGGATGATTCTGGACACAGTCCAGAAAAAGGTGTTTCTCCCGGAAGAGAAAGCCAGGGAGTTATCCGAGCTAGTCAGGAACCTCCTAAAATCAGTGCATCATTGCACAAGGGCCATGGTAAAAAAATGGTGACTTCCTTCGAAGCAATTCCAGTCGGCAGATTTCATGCAAGAACTTTTCAGTGGGATCTGCTGGACAAATGGTCCGGATCGCATCTTCAGATGCATCAGCGGATAACCCTATATCCAAGGACAAGGGTGTCTCTCCTGTAGTGGTTACAGAGTGCTCATCTTCTAGAGGGCCGCAGATTCGGCATTCAGTTTTGGATGTTGGTGACCACGGAGGCCAGCCCGAGAGGCTGGGGAGCAGTCACACAAGGAAAAAATTTCCAGGGAGTGTGATCAAGTCTGGAGATTTTTCTCCACATAAATATAGCTAAGGGTAAATTTAAAATGCTCTAAGCTTAGCAAGACCTCTGCTTCAAGGTCAGCCGGTATTGATCCAGTGGGATAAAACATCACGGCAGTCGCCCACGTAAATAGACAGGGCGGCACAAGAAGCAGGAGGGCAGTGGCAAAAACTGCAAGTACTTTTCGCTGGGCGGAAAATCATGTGATAGCACTGTCAGCAGTGTTTCATTCCGGGAATGGAAACTGGGAAGCAGACTTCCTCAGTAGGCACGACCTCCACCCGGCAGAGTGGGAACTTCATGGGGAAGTTTTCCACATAATTGTAAACCGTTGGGAATTACCAAAGGTGGACATGATGGCGTCCCGTCTGAACAAAAAACGGGACAGGTATTGCGCCAGGTTAAGAGACCCTCAGGCAATAGCTGTAGACGTTCTGGTAACACCGTGGGTGTACCAGTCGGTGTATGTGTTCCATCCTCTGCTTTTCATACCTAAGGTACTGAGAATTATAAGACGTAGAGGAGTAAGAACTATACTCATGGCTCCGGATTGGCCAAGAAGGACTTGGTACCCGGAACTTCAAGAGATGTTCACAGAGGACTTATGGCCTCTGCCGCTAAGAAGGGACTTGTTTCGGCAAGTACCATGTCTGTTCCAAGACTTACCGCAGCTGCGTTTGACGGCATGGCGGTGGAACGCCGGATCCTAAGGGAAAAGGCATTCAGGAAGAGGTCATTCCTACCCTGGTCAAAGCCAGAAAGGAGGTGACCGCACAACATTATCACCACATGTGGCGAAAATATGTTGCGTGGTGTGAGGCCAAGAAGGCCCCACGAAGAAATTTCAACTCGGTCGATTCCTGCATTTCTTGCAAACAGGAGTGTCTATGGGCCTCAAATTGGGGTCCATTAAGGTTCAAATTTCGACCCTGTCGATTTTTCTTCCAGAAAGAATTGGCTTCAGTTCCTGAAGTCCAGAAGTTTGTCAAGGGAGTATTGCATATACAACCCCTTTTGTGCCTCCAGTGGCACTGTGGGATCTCAACGTAGTTCTGGGATTCCTCAAAACACATTGGTTTAAAACCAGTCAAATCTGTGGATTTGAAGCATCTCACATGAAAAGTGAACATGCTCTTGGACCTGGCCTGGACCAGGCGAGTGTCAAATTGGTGGTTTTTTTCTCAAAAAAGCCCATATCTGTTTGTCCATTCGGACAGGGCAGAGCTGCGGACTCGTCCCCAGTTCTCTCCCTAAGGTGGTGTCAGTGTTTCACCTGAACCAGCTTATTGTGGTGTCTTGCGCCTGCTGGGGACTTGGAGGACTCCAAGTTGCTAGATGTGGTCAGGGCCCTGAAAATATAGGTTCCAGGACGGCTGGAGTCAGGAAAACTGATTTGCTGTTATCCTGTATGCACCCAACAAACTGGGTGCTCTTGCTTTTAAGCAGACTTTTGCTAGTTGGATGTGTAATACAATTCAGCTTGCACATTCTGTGGCAGGCCTGCCACAGCCAAAATATGTAAATGCCCATTCCACAAGGAAGGTGGGCTCATCTTGGGCGGCTGCCCGAGGGGTCTCGGCTTTACAATTTTGCCGAGCGGCTATTTAGTCAGGGGCAAACACGTTTGTAAAATCCTACAAATTTGATACCCTGGCTAAGGAGGACCTGGAGTTCTCTCATTCGGTGCTGCAGAGTCATCCGCACTCTCCCGCCCGTTTGGGAGCTTTGGTATAATCCCCATGGTCCTTTCAGGAACCCCAGCATCCACTAGGACGATAGAGAAAATAAGAATTTACTTACCGATAATTCTATTTCTCGGAGTCCGTAGTGGATGCTGGGCGCCCATCCCAAGTGCGGATTATCTGCATTACTTGTACATAGTTACAAAAATCGGGTTATTATTGTTGTGAGCCATCTTTTCAGAGGCTCCGCTGTTATCATACTGTTAACTGGGTTCAGATCACAGGTTGTACAGTGTGATTGGTGTGGCTGGTATGAGTCTTACCCGGGATTCATAAATCCTTCCTTATTGTGTACGCTCGTCCGGGCACAGTACCTAACTGAGGCTTGGAGGAGGGTCATAGGGGGAGGAGCCAGTGCACACCACCTGATCCTAAAGCTTTACTTTTTGTGCCCTGTCTCCTGCGGAGCCGCTGTTCCCCATGGTCCTTTCAGGAACCCCAGCATCCACTACGGACTCCGAGAAATAGAATTATCGGTAAGTAAATTCTTATTTTAAGTACCCTTTTAGTTTTGCCCACATATCTTTTCCCACAAACACATTCAAGGAGGTAAATAACATGGGTGGTATTACAATTAATAATCCCTTTTCTCTATCGTCCTAGTGGATGCTGGGGTTCCTGAAAGGACCATGGGGAATAGCGGCTCCGCAGGAGACAGGGCACAAAAAGTAAAGCTTTAGGATCAGGTGGTGTGCACTGGCTCCTCCCCCTATGACCCTCCTCCAAGCCTCAGTTAGATTTTTGTGCCCGGCCGAGAAGGGTGCAATCTAGGTGGCTCTCCTAAAGAGCTGCTTAGAAAAGTTTAGCTTAGGTTTTTTATTTTACAGTGAGTCCTGCTGGCAACAGGATCACTGCAACGAGGGACTTAGGGGAGAAGAAGTGAACTCACCTGCGTGCAGGATGGATTGGCTTCTTGGCTACTGGACATTAGCTCCAGAGGGACGATCACAGGTACAGCCTGGATGGTCACCGGAGCCTCGCCGCCGGCCCCCTTGCAGATGCTGAAACGAGAAGAGGTCCAGAATCGGCGGCAGAAGACTCCTCAGTCTTCTTAAGGTAGCGCACAGCACTGCAGCTGTGCGCCATTTTCCTCTCAGCACACTTCACACAGCAGTCACTGAGGGTGCAGGGCGCTGGGAGGGGGGCGCCCTGGGAGGCAAAATGAAAACCTTTTTTGGCTAAAAATACCTCACATATAGCCTCCGGGGGCTATATGGAGATATTTAACCCCTGCCAGAATCCGTTAAGAGCGGGAGACGAGGCCGCCGAAAAAGGGGCGGGGCCTGTCTCCTCAGCACACAGCGCCATTTTCCCTCACAGAAAGGCTGGAGGGAAGGCTCCCAGGCTCTCCCCTGCACTGCACTACAGAAACAGGGTTAAAACAGAGAGGGGGGGCACTAATTTGGCGTTAGAAATATATAAAAAAGATGCTATAAGGGAAAACACTTATATAAGGTTGTCCCTATATAATTATAGCGTTTTTGGTGTGTGCTGGCAAACTCTCCCTCTGTCTCTCCAAAGGGCTAGTAGGTCCTGTCCTCTATCAGAGCATTCCCTGTGTGTGTGCTGTGTGTCGGTACGTGTGTGTCGACATGTATGAGGACGATGTTGGTGAGGAGGCGGAGCAATTGCCTGTAATGGTGATGTCACTCTCTAGGGAGTCGACACCGGAATGGATGGCTTATTTAGGGAATTACGTGATAATGTCAACACGCGCCAAGGTCGGTTGACGACATGAGACGGCCGACAAACAATTAGTACCGGTCCAGACGTCTCAAAAACACCGTCAGGGGTTTTAAAACGCCCGTTTACTTTAGTCGGTCGACACAGACACAGACAGGGACACTGAATCCAGTGTCGACGGTGAATAAACAAACGTATTCCTTATTAGGGCCACACGTTAAGGGCAATGAAGGAGGTGTTACATATTTCTGATACTACAAGTACCACAAAAGAGGGTATTATGTGGGATGTGAAAAAACTAGAGATGAGCGAGGTTCGGTTTTACTCGGTTTTACCCGGTTTTACTCGGTTCTCAAAACGGCATCTTATTGGCTATCCAAAACACGTGACATCCGTGAGCCAATAAGATGCCGTTTTGAGAACCGAGTAAAACCGAGTAAAACCGAACCCGCTCATCACTAGAAAAAACTACCGTAGTTTTTCCTGAATCAGATAAATTAAATGAAGTGTGTGATGATGCGTGGGTTCCCCCCGATAGAAAATATGGGCGGTATACCCTTTCCCGCCAGAAGTTAGGGCGCGTTGGGAAACACCCCTTAGGGTGGATAAGGCGCTCACACGCTTATCAGAACAAGTGGCGGTACCGTCTATAGATAGGGCCGTCCTCAAGGAGCCAGCTGACAGGAGGCTGGAAAAATATCATAAAAAGTATATACACACATACTGGTGTTATACTGCGACCAGCGATCGCCTCAGCCTGGATGTGCAGAGCTGGGGTGGCTTGGTCGGATTCCCTGACTAAAAATATTGATACCCTTGACAGGGACAGTATTTTATTGACTATAGAGCATTTAAAGGATGTATTTCTATATATGCGAGATGCACAGAGGGATATTTGCACTCTGGCATCAAGAGTAAGTGCGATGTCCATATCTGCCAGAAGATGTTTATGGACACGACAGTGGTCAGGTGATGCAGATTCCAAACGGCACAAAGGTGTATTGCCGTATAAAGGAAGAGGAGTTATTTGGGGTCGGTCCATCGGACCTGGTGGCCACGGCAACTGCTGGAAAATCCACCGTTTTTACCCTAAGTCACATATCTGCAGAAAAAGACACCGTCTTTTCAGCTTCAGTCCTTTCGTCCCTATAAGAGTCATATCTGCCCAGGGATAGAGGAAAGGGAAGAAGACTGCAGCAGGCAGCCCATTCCCAGGAATAGAAGCGTTCCACCGCTTCTGACAAGCTCTCAGCATGACGCTGAGACCGTACAGAACCCCTGGATCCTACAAGTAGTATCCCAGGGGTACAGTTTGGAATGTCGAGACGTTTCCCCTGCGCAGGCTCCTGAAGTCTGCTTTACCAAGGTCTCCCTCCGACAAGGAGGCAGTATGGGAAAAAATTCACGAGCTGTATTCCCAGCAGGTGATAATTAAATTACCCCTCCTACAACAAGAAAAGGGGGTATTATTCCACACTATATTGTGGTACTGAAGCCAGAAGGCTAGGTGAGACCTATTCTAAATCTAAAAAAATTTAAACACTTACAAAGGTTCAAATCAAGATGGAGTCACTCAGAGCAGTGATAACGAACCGGGAAGAAGGGGACTATCTGGTGTCCCGAGACATCAGGGATGCTTACCTCCATGTCCCAAATTTGCCCTTATCACTAAGGGTACCTCAGGTTCGTGGTACAGAACTGTCACTATCAGTTTCAGACGCTGCCGTTTGGATTGTCTACGGCACCCCGGGTCTTTACCAAGGTAATGGCCGAAATGATGGTTCTTCTTCGAAGAAAAAGGCGTCTTAATTATCCCTTACTTGGACGATCTCCTGATAAGGGCAAAGTCCAGGGAACAGTTGGAGGTCGGAGTAGCACTATCTCGGATACTGTTACAACAGCAGGGGTGGATTCTAAATATTCCAAAATCGCAGCTGATCCCGACAACAAGTCTCCTGTGCTTAGGGATGATTCTGGACACAGTCCAGAAAAAGGTGTTTCTCCCGGAAGAGAAAGCCAGGGAGTTATCCGAGCTAGTCAGGAACCTCCTAAAATCAGTGCATCATTGCACAAGGGCCATGGTAAAAAAAATGGTGACTTCCTTCGAAGCAATTCCAGTCGGCAGATTTCATGCAAGAACTTTTCAGTGGGATCTGCTGGACAAATGGTCCGGATCGCATCTTCAGATGCATCAGCGGATAACCCTATATCCAAGGACAAGGGTGTCTCTCCTGTGGTGGTTACAGAGTGCTCATCTTCTAGAGGGCCGCAGATTCGGCATTCAGTTTTGGATGTTGGTGACCACGGAGGCCAGCCCGAGAGGCTGGGGAGCAGTCACACAAGGAAAAAATTTCCAGGGAGTGTGATCAAGTCTGGAGATTTTTCTCCACATAAATTTAGCTAAGGGTAAATTTATAATGCTCTAAGCTTAGCAAGACCTCTGCTTCAAGGTCAGCCGGTATTGATCCAGTGGGATAAAACATCACGGCAGTCGCCCACGTAAATAGACAGGGCGGCACAAGAAGCAGGAGGGCAGTGGCAAAAACTGCAAGGACTTTTCGCTGGGCGGAAAATCATGTGATAGCACTGTCAGCAGTGTTTCATTCCGGGAATGGAAACTGGGAAGCAGACTTCCTCAGTAGGCACGACCTCCACCCGGCAGAGTGGGAACTTCATGGGGAAGTTTTCCACATAATTGTAAACCGTTGGGAATTACCAAAGGTGGACATGATGGCGTCCCGTCTGAACAAAAAACGGGACAGGTATTGCGCCAGGTTAAGAGACCCTCAGGCAATAGCTGTGGACGTTCTGGTAACACCGTGGGTGTACCAGTCGGTGTATGTGTTCCATCCTCTGCTTTTCATACCTAAGGTACTGAGAATTATAAGACGTAGAGGACTAAGAACTATACTCATGGCTCCGGATTGGCCAAGAAGGACTTGGTACCCGGAACTTCAAGAGATGCTCACAGAGGACTTATGGCCTCTGCCGCTAAGAAGGGACTTGTTTCAGCAAGTACCATGTCTGTTCCAAGACTTACCGCAGCTGCGTTTGACGGCATGGCGGTGGAACGCCGGATCCTAAGGGAAAAGGCATTCAGGAAGAGGTCATTCCTACCCTGGTCAAAGCCAGAAAGGAGGTGACCGCACAACATTATCACCACATGTGGCGAAAATATGTTGCGTGGTGTGAGGCCAGGAAGGCCCCACGAAGAAATTTCAACTCGGTCGATTCCTGCATTTCTTGCAAACAGGAGTGTCTATGGGCCTCAAATTGGGGTCCATTAAGGTTCAAATTTCGGCCCTGTCGATTTTTCTTCCAGAAAGAATTGGCTTCAGTTCCTGAAGTCCAGAAGTTTGTCAAGGGAGTATTGCATATACAACCCCCTTTTGTGCCTCCAGTGGCACTGTGGGATCTCAACGTAGTTCTGGGATTCCTCAAAACACATTGGTTTAAAACCAGTCAAATCTGTGGATTTGAAGCATCTCACATGAAAAGAGAACATGCTCTTGGACCTGGCCTGAACCAGGCGAGTGTCAAATTGGTGGTTTTTTTCTCAAAAAAGCCCATATCTGTTTGTCCATTCGGACAGGGCAGAGCTGCGGACTCGTCCCCAGTTCTCTCCCTAAGGTGGTGTCAGTGTTTCACCCGAACCAGCTTATTGTGGTGTCTTGCGCCTACTAGGGACTTGGAGGACTCCAAGTTGCTAGATGTGGTCAGGGCCCTGAAAATATAGGTTCCAGGACGGCTGGAGTCAGGAAAACTGACTTGCTGTTATCCTGTATGCACCCAACAAACTGGGTGCTCTTGCTTTTAAACAGACTTTTGCTAGTTGGATGTGTAATACAATTCAGCTTGCACATTCTGTGGCAGGCCTGCCACAGCCAAAATATGTAAATGCCCATTCCACAAGGAAGGTGGGCTCATCTTGGGCGGCTGCCCGAGGGGTCTCGGCTTTACAACTTTGCCGAGCGGCTATTTAGTCAGGGGCAAACACGTTTGTAAAATCCTACAAATTTGATACCCTGGCTAAGCAGGGCCGGCTCCAGGCCTACTAGCACCCTGAGCGAGAAAATGTAAAAGCGCCCCCCCCCCCCCCCATGCGCGCGCCGAAGGCGCGCGCGCTCCCGGAAAAGTGGGTGTGGCCTCTGGAAAAGTGGGCGTGGACTCGTAACTTCATATCATCAAACTGTAAAAATATTTTCACACAATTAGCAGCCTTACACATAGCCACAGTAGTGTTCCTTACACACAATGTCTCCAGTATAGTGCCAGATACACATAATGTGCAGTGCCAGATAGACATGACATGCCTCCCAGCAGTGCCAGCTACACATGACATGCCCCGCAGCAGTGCCAGCTACACATGACATGCCCCGCAGCAGTGCCAGCTACACATGACATGCCCCCCAGTAGTGCCAGCTACACAGGATAGTGTTCACTTTTTAGGGCATGGTGCTGATCACAGGGAGGGCACATTTTTAAGTTAGGAGGGCAAAATGATGTACATACTGCTTGTTGTTCCCACACCTATATGTCAAAGCATGGACAGTGCGCGCCGAAGGCGCGCAGCAAAAATTAATGGGAGTTACTTCGTGGGGAAGGTACGTGGCCACATAATAGTGGCAATTTGCATTACACCACACAGTAGTGCAGCTAATACACACTGCACCAGGTAGAACCTCCTATACACTTTGCGCCAGGCACAGCACTGAGACACATTGCCTAGCCACAGACGCCTAGCGGGAACACTACATGACATGCCCCCCAGCAGTGCCAGCTACACGTGACATGCCCCCCAGCAGTGCCAGCTACATAAATGGCCACACAGTGCCAGATATGCACCCACAGTTCAGATACATAAATGCCCCCAAAGTGCCAGATACATAAGTGCCTCCACAGTGCAGATATGCCCCCCACAGTGCCAGATACATGATGCCCCCGCAGTGCCAGATACATAAGTGCCCACACAGTGCCAGATATAAAAATGCCCACACAGTGCCAGATATGTCCCCACTGTGCCATATATAAAAATGCCCGCACAGTGCCAGATATGCCACCACAGGGCCAGATACATAAATCCCCCCAGTGCCAGATACATAAATGCCCACATATTGCCAGATGCATAAGTGCCCACACAGTGCCAGATGCATTATTGCCCCCCACAGTGTCAGATACATTAATGCCCCCAGTGCCAGATATGCCCCCACAGTGCCATATACATAATGCCCCCACAGTGCAGATATGCCCCCACAGTGCCAGAAACATAATGCCCCCACAGTGCAGCTATGCCCCCACAGTGCCAGATATATAATGCCCCCACAGTGCAGATATGCCCCCACAGTGCCAGATATATAATGCCCCCACAGTGCAGATATGCCCCCACAGTGCCAGATACATAATGCCCCCACAGTGCAGATATGCCCCCACAGTGCCAGAAACATAATGCCCCCACAGTGCAGCTATGCCCCCACAGTGCCAGATATATAATGCCCCCACAGTGCAGATATGCCCCCACAGTGCCAGATACATAATGCCCCCACAGTGCAGATATGCCCCCACAGTGCAAGAAACATAATGCCCCCACAGTGCAGCTATGCCCCCACAGTGCCAGATATATAATGCCCCCACAGTGCAGATATGCCCCCACAGTGCCAGATATATAATGCCCCCACAGTGCAGATATGCCCCCACAGTGCCAGATATATAATGCCCCCACAGTGCAGATATGCCCCCACAGTGCAAGAAACAATGCCCCCACAGTGCAGCTATGCCCCCACAGTGCCAGATATATAATGCCCCCACAGTGCAGATATGCCCCCACAGTGCCAGATATATAATGCCCCCACAGTGCAAGAATCAATGCCCCCACAGTGCAGCTATGCCCCCACAGTGCCAGATATATAATGCCCCCACAGTGCAGATATGCCCCCACAGTGCCAGATATATAATGCCCCCACAGTGCAGATATGCCCCCACAGTGCCAGATATATAATGCCCCCACAGTGCAGATATGCCCCCACATGAATAAACATAATGCCCCCACAGTGCCAGATATATAATGCCCCCACAGTGCAGATTTTAACTTACATGGCATTGTCACTGCGGACTGCGGTGCTGGGAGCCGGGAGGGGGAGTACTGCTGTGGGCCCAGGCAGGCAGGCGGGCGGGCGGCTGGACGGATGAACGATTCCGTCTGCGCTGCGCGGCGCCGGCGTCTAACGTCAGACGCCGGCGCCGCACAGCGCGCTGCGCGCACACACACACAGTTTGAAGGCTGGCTCCAGGCAGGAATATGGCGGCCGCAGCGTGCGGCGCCCTAAAAGAGTGGCGCCCCGCGCGGCCGCTCCAGTCGAACATGCCTGGAGCCGGCCCTGTGGCTAAGGAGGACCTGGAGTTCTCTCATTCGGTGCTGCAGAGTCATCCGCACTCTCCCGCCCGTTTGGGAGCTTTGGTATAATCCCCATGGTCCTTTCAGGAACCCCAGCATCCACTAGGACGATAGAGAAAATAAGAATTTACTTACCGATAATTCTATTTCTCGGAGTCCGTAGTGGATGCTGGGCGCCCATCCCAAGTGCGGATTATCTGCATTACTTGTACATAGTTACAAAAATCGGGTTATTATTGTTGTGAGCCATCTTTTCAGAGGCTCCGCTGTTATCATACTGTTAACTGGGTTCAGATCACAGGTTGTACAGTGTGATTGGTGTGGCTGGTATGAGTCTTACCCGGGATTCATAAATCCTTCCTTATTGTGTACGCTCGTCCGGGCACAGTACCTAACTGAGGCTTGGAGGAGGGTCATAGGGGGAGGAGCCAGTGCACACCACCTGATCCTAAAGCTTTACTTTTTGTGCCCTGTCTCCTGCGGAGCCGCTATTCCCCATGGTCCTTTCAGGAACCCCAGCATCCACTACGGACTCCGAGAAATAGAATTATCGGTAAGTAAATTCTTATTTTAATTTATGCCTTTTACTTGTGTTAATGTTAATAAATGTTTTTTACTTCCCTTACAAACCATGCGGACAAAGCTTACATTTTCCACAAGTGTAGAAACCATCACATTTATTTAAAAACCTATTCTTATATATTTTTTCTTTCAAACTGGGAAGTAAACTTGGTGCTGAAAGGGACTTCAACATTTTTGCTCTCTTAAAGATGATGTCAAGTCTCTTTGGTACATGTTCTGAGAGAATGGAGTCCATTTGTATTATGTGCCAATTACACACCAAACTATTCTGAATATCCTCATTAAAGGCATTATTTTGTGTGACAAAAGGACAGAACACAGTATCTTGTTTTATTTCTGCTTTGTTTATATTTTATTAGGTATTTTCTATCCAGTTAGCCTGCTTTCATAACCGCTGCCTCAATCAATCAATCAATCAATCAATCAATCAATCAATATAGATATATAAGATAGATAATAACTTGTACACACTGAGTACATGTGCTTAAAATGCATAATACCTTTTCATACAGGAATAGATTTGGGATCTATTTAGTAATATGTGCTCAATGGTGACCATAATTATCAGTATTTTTGCCATAATTGGCATCTCTGTGACCGCCATATTTGCAAATACCTGCAGGAATAGTACTCCTAAAAACCACCTGTGCTGCCAATGAGAAGCCTCATAAACTTTCTTCTTTAGTTGCCATCTTTCGCAAATGAGAAAGATGGCAACATATATTTGTAGGCTAGTGCACATGTCAGGGCCACACATTGGCTGCTGTGACGACTGACCAGGGAAGGAGCCATGCAATGCAGTGTGTGGGATAATAAGTTTTTTTTCTCTGACGTCCTAAGTGGATGCTGGGGACTCCGTCAGGACCATGGGATTAGCGGCTCCGCAGGAGACAGGGCACAAAAGTAAAAGCTTTAGGATCAGGTGGTGTGCACTGGCTCCTCCCCCTATGACCCTTCTCCAAGCCTCAGTTAGATTTTTGTGCCCGGCCGAGAAGGGTGCAATCTAGGTGGCTCTCCTAAAGAGCTGCTTAGAGTAAAAGTTTTGTTAGGTTTTTTATTTTCAGTGAGTCCTGCTGGCAACAGGCTCACTGCATCGAGGGACTTAGGGGAGAGAAGTGAACTCACCTGCGTGCAGGATGGATTGGCTTCTTAGGCTACTGGACACCATTAGCTCCAGAGGGAGTCGGAACACAGGTCTCACCCTGGGGTTCGTCCCGGAGCCGCGCCGCCGACCCCCTTGCAGATGCCGAAAAGTGAAGAGGTCCAGAAACCGGCGGCAGAAGACTTTTCAGTCTTCATAAGGTAGCGCACAGCACTGCAGCTGTGCGCCATTGTTGTCAGCACACTTCATAGCAGCGGTCACTGAGGGTGCAGGGCGCTGGGGGGGGCGCCCTGGGCAGCAATGATAGTACCTTATTCTGGCTAAAAATACATCACATATAGCCCCTGGGGGCTATATGGATGTATTTAACCCCTGCCAGGTCTCAGAAAAACGGGAGAAGAAGCCTGCCGAAAAGGGGGCGGGGCCTATTCTCCTCAGCACACAGCGCCATTTTCCCTCACAGAAATGCTGGTGGGAAGGCTCCCAGGCTCTCCCCTGCACTGCACTACAGAAACAGGGTTAAAACAGAGAGGGGGGGCACTTATTTGGCGATATGACTATATATATTAAAATGCTATAAGGGAAAAACACTTATATAAAGGTTGTCCCTGTATAATTATAGCGTTTTTGGTGTGTGCTGGCAAACTCTCCCTCTGTCTCCCCAAAGGGCTAGTGGGGTCCTGTCCTCTATCAGAGCATTCCCTGTGTGTGTGCTGTGTGTCGGTACGTGTGTGTCGACATGTATGAGGACGATGTTGGTGAGGAGGCGAAGCAATTGCCTGTAATGGTGATGTCACTCTCTAGGGAGTCGACACCGGAATGGATGGCTTATTCAAGGAATTACGTGATAATGTCAACAGAGACGGCCGGCAAACAAAATAGTACCTGTCCAGGCGTCTCAAACACCGTCAGGGGCTTTAAAACGCCCATTTACCTCAGTCGGTCGACACAGACACGGACACTGATTTCAGTGTCGACGGTGAAGAAACAAACGTATTTTCCTTTAGCGCCACACGTTACTTGTTAAGGGCAATGAAGGAGGTGTTACATATTTCTGATACTACAAGTACCACAAAAAAGGGTATTATGTGGGGTGTGAAAAAACTACTTGTAGTTTTTCCTGAATCAGATAAATTAAATGAAGTGTGTGATGATGCGTGGGTTTCCCCCGATAGAAAATTATTGGCGGTATACCCTTTCCCGCCAGAAGTTAGGGCGCGTTGGGAAACACCCCTTAGGGTGGATAAGGCGCTCACACGCTTATCAAAACAAGTGGCGGTACCGTCTCCAGATAGGGCCGTCCTCAAGGAACCAACTGATAGGAGGCTGGAAAATATCCTAAGAAGTATATACACACATACTGGTGTTATACTGCGACCAGCGATCGCCTCAGCCTGGATGTGCAGAGCTGGGGTGGCTTGGTCGGATTCCCTGACTTAAAATATTGATACCCTTGACAGGGACAGTATTTTATGGACTATAGAGCATTTAAAGGATGCATTTCTATATATACGAGATGCACAGAGGGATATTTGCACTCTGGCATCAAGAGTAAGTGCGATGTCCATATCTGCCAGAAGATGTTTATGGACACGACAGTGGTCAGGTGATGCAGATTCCAAACGGCACAAAGAAGTATTGCCGTATAAAGGGGAGGAGTTATTTGGGGTCGGTCCATCGGACCTGGTGGCCACGGCAACTGCTGGAAAATCCACCGTTTTTACCCTAAGTCACATCTCTGCAGAAAAAGACACCGTCTTTTCAGCCTCAGTCCTTTCGTCCCCATAAGAGTCATATCTGCCCAGGGATAGAGGAAAGGGAAGAAGACTGCAGCAGGCAGCCCATTCCCAGGAACAGAAGCCTCCACCGCTTCTGCCAAGTTTCTCAGCATGACGCTGGGGCCGTACAGGACCCCTGGATCCTACAAGTAGGATCCCAGGGGTACAGATTGGAAAGTCAAGACGTTTCCCCCTCGCAGGTTCCTGAAGTCTGCTTTACCAACGTCTCCCTCCGACAGGAAGGCAGTATTGGAAACAATTCACAAGCTGTATTCCCAGCAGGTGATAATCAAAGTACCCCTCCTACAACAAGGAAAGGGGTATTATTCCACACTATGTTGTGGTACTGAAGCCAGAAGGCTCGGTGAGACCTATTCTAAATCTGAAATATTTGAACACTTACAAAGGTTCAAATCAAGATGGAGTCACTCAGAGCAGTGATAGCGAACCAGGAAGAAGGGGACTATAGGGTGTCCCGGGACATCAGGGATACTTACCTCCATGTCCCAATTTGCCCTTCTCACCAAGGGTACCTCAGGTTCGTGGTACAGAACTGTCACTATCAGTTTCAGACGCTGCCGTTTGGATTGTCCACGGCACCCCGGGTCTTTACCAAGGTAATGGCCGAAATGATGATTCTTCTTCAAAGAAAATGGACGACCTCCTGATAAGAGCAAGGTCCAGAGAACAGTTGGAGGTCGGAGTAGCACTATCTCAAGTAGTTCTACGACAGCACGGGTGGATTCTAAATATTCCAAAACCGCAGTTGTTTCCGACGACACATCGGCTGTTCCTAGGGATGATTCTGGACACAGTCCAGAAAAGGGTGTTTCTCCCGGAGAAGAAAGCCAGGGAGTTATCCGAGCTAGTCAGGAACCTCCTAAAACCAGGAAAAGTGTCAGTGCATCATTGCACAAGGGTCCTGGGAAAAATGGTGGCTTCTTACGAAGCGATTCCATTCGGCAGTTTTCACGCAAGAACTTTTCAGTGGGATCTGCTGGAAAAATGGTCCGGATCGCATCTTCAGATGCATCAGCGGATAACCCTGTCTCCAAGGACAAGGGTGTTTCTTCTGCGGTGGCTGCAAAGTACTCATCTACTAATGGGCCGCAGATTCGGCATTCAGGAAGGGTCCTGGTGACCAGGGATGCCAGCCTGAGAGGCTGGGGAGCAGTCACACAGGGAAAAAATTTCCAGGGAGTGTGATCAAGTCTGGAGAATTCTCTCCACATAAATATACTGGAGCTAAGGGCAAGTTACAATGCTCTAAGCTTAGCAAGACCTCTGCTTCAAGGTCAGCCGGTATTGATCCAGTGGGACAACATCACGGCAGTCGCCCACGTAAACAGACAGGGCGGCACAAGAAGCAGAAGGGCAATAGCAGAAACTGCAAGGATTCTTCGCTGGGCGGAAAATCAGGTGATAGCACTGTCAGCAGTGTTCATTCCGACGCCCGGGAGAGTGGGGATTTCATCGGGAAGTCTTCCACATGATTGTGAACCATTGGGAAAGACCAAAGGTGGACATGATGGCGTCCCGCCTGAACAAAAAACTGGACAGGTATTGCGCCAGGTCAAGAGACCCTCAGGCAATAGCTGTGGACGCTCTGGTAACACCGTGGGTGTACCAGTCAGTGTATGTGTTCCCTCCTCTGCTTCTCATACCCAAGGTACTGAGAATTATAAGACGTAGAGGAGTAAGAACTATACTCGTGGCTCCGGATTGGCCAAGAAGGACTTGGTACCTGGAACTTCAAGAGATGCTCACAGAGGACTCATGGCCTCTGCCGCTAAGAAGGGACTTGCTTCAGCAAGTACCATGTCTGTTCCAAGACTTACCGCGGCTGCGTTTGACGGCATGGCGGTTGAACGCCGGATCCTAAGGGAAAAAGGCATTCCGGAAGAGGTCATTCCTACCCTGGTCAAAGCCAGGAAGGAGGTGACCGCACAACATTATCACCACATGTGGCGAAAATATGTTGCGTGGTGTGAGGCCAGGAAGGCCCCACGAAGAAATTTCAACTCGGTCGATTTCTGCATTTCCTGCAAACAGGAGTGTCTATGGGCCTCAAATTGGGGTCCATTAAGGTTCAAATTTCGGCCCTGTCGATTTTCTTCCAGAAAGAATTGGCTTCAGTTCCTGAAGTCCAGAAGTTTGTCAAGGGAGTACTGCATATACAACCCCCTTTTGTGCCTCCAGTGGCACTGTGGGATCTCAACGTAGTTCTGGGATTCCTCAAATCACATTGGTTTAAACCGCTCAAATCTGTGGATTTGAAATATCTCACATGGAAAGTGACCATGCTGTTGGCCCTGGCCTCGGCCAGGCGAGTGTCAGAATTGGCGGCTTTGTCTCACAAAAGCCCATATCTGATTGTCCATTCGGACAGGGCAGAGCTGCGGACTCGTCCCCAGTTTCTCCCTAAGGTGGTGTCAGTGTTTCACCTGAACCAGCTTATTGTGGTACCTGCGGCTACTAGGGACTTGGAGGACTCCAAGTTGCTAGATGTTGTCAGGGCCCTGAAAATATAGTTTCCAGGACGGCTGGAGTCAGGAAAACTGACTTGCTGTTATCCTGTATGCACCCAATAAACTGGGTGCTCTTGCTTCTAAGCAGACGATTGCTAGTTGGATGTGTAGTACAATTCAGCTTGCACATGCTGTGGCAGGCCTGCCACAGCCAAAATATGTAAATGCCCATTCCACAAGGAAGGTGGGCTCATCTTGGGCGGCTGCCCGAGGGGTCTCGGCTTTACAACTTTGCCGAGCAGCTACTTGGTCAGGGGCACACCCTGACTGAGGAGGACCTGGAGTTCTCTCATTCGGTGCTGCAGAGTCATCCGCACTCTCCCGCCCGTTTGGGAGCTTTGGTATAATCCCCATGGTCCTGACGGAGTCCCCAGCATCCACTTAGGACGTCAGAGAAAATAAGAATTTACTTACCGATAATTCTATTTCTCGTAGTCCGTAGTGGATGCTGGGCGCCCATCCCAAGTGCGGATTGTCTGCAATACTTGTACATAGTTATTGTTACAAAAATCGGGTTATTATTGTTGTGAGCCATCTTTTCAGAGGCTCCGCTGTTATCATGCTGTTAACTGGGTTCAGATCACAGGTTGTACAGTGTGATTGGTGTGGCTGGTATGAGTCTTACCCGGGATTCAAAATCCTTCCTTATTGTGTACGCTCGTCCGGGCACAGTATCCTAACTGAGGCTTGGAGGAGGGTCATAGGGGGAGAAGCCAGTGCACACCACCTGATCCTAAAGCTTTTACTTTTGTGCCCTGTCTCCTGCGGAGCCGCTAATCCCATGGTCCTGACGGAGTCCCCAGCATCCACTACGGACTACGAGAAATAGAATTATCGGTAAGTAAATTCTTATTTTTCTTTTTAATAATTATTATTATTATTATTATTATTATCCTTTATATGGCACCACAAGGGTTCCACAGCGCCCAATTACAGATTACAAAAGCAAGTAAGGCAAACAAGAAAACAGTGACTAACCGTTCAAGACAATAATTGGACAAGTACAGGTTAGATAAACATGGCTTCATCAGCAGACGACACTTAAATAAATATCAGGGTGGCAGAAAACCAAGGGATTTTGTGCTGTCAAAGGGTATACTGAATAGAATATAGTTTAAGTAAGAGTGGAAAAAGCACATGAGGGAAGACTGGTCAATTTTCCAGATACCTCAATCTGAAAATCACCAGTGACTTATGGTTACCCCAGCATGTGTGGATAACGAAAACCCGGTAATTGCCACCAGCAAAAATAAGATTTTAAACCTACCGGTAAATCTGTTTCTCCTAGTCCGTAGAGGATGCTGGGGACTCCGTAAGGACCATGGGGTATAGACTGGCTCCGCAGGAGACATGGGCACTATAAAGAACTTTAGATGGGTGTGCACTGGCTCCTCCCTCTATGCCCCTCCTCCAGACCTCGGTTAGAGAAACTGTGCCCAGAGGAGACGGACAGTACGAGGAAAGGATTTTTGTTAATCTAAGGGCAAGATTCATACCAGCCCACACCGTATAACCTGGAATATACGCAACCAGTTAACAGTATGAACAAAACAGTATCAGCCAACGACTGATCTTAACTGTAACATAACCCTTATGTAAGCCACAACTATATACAAGTCATGCAGAAATATGTCCGCACTGGGACGGGCGCCCAGCATCCTCTACGGACTAGGAGAAAAAGATTTACCGGTAGGTTTAAAATCTTATTTCTCTGATGTCCTAGTGGATGCTGGGACTTCCGTAAGGACCATGGGGAATAGCGGCTCCGCAGGAGACTGGGCACAAAGTAAAAGCTTTAGGACTAGCTGGTGTGCACTGGCTCCTCCCCCTATGACCCTCCTCCAAGCCTCAGTTAAGATTTTGTGCCCGGCCGAGAAGGGTGCAATCTAGGTGGCTCTCCTGAGCTGCTTAGAAGTAAAAGTATACTTAGGTTTTTTATTTTCAGTGAGTCCTGCTGGCAACAGGCTCACTGCAGCGCGGGACTAAGGGGAGAAGAAGCGAACTCACCTGCGTGCAGAGTGGATTGGGCTTCTTGGCTACTGGACATTAGCTCCAGAGGGACGATCACAGGTTCAGCCTGGATGGGTCCCGGAGCTGCGCCGCCGGCCCCCTTACAGAGCCAGAAGAGCGAAGAGGTCCGGAGAAAGCGGCGGCAGAAGACGTTCCTGTCTTCAGATAAGGTAGCGCACAGCACTGCAGCTGTGCGCCATTGCTCTCAGCACACTTCACACTCCGGTCACTGAGGGTGCAGGGCGCTGGGGGGGAGCGCCCTGAGACGCAATAAAACTTGATAAAAACCTTATGTGGCTAAAGAAATGCATCACATATAGCTCCTGGGCTATATGGATGCATTTAACCCCTGCCAGTTTTCCAGAAAAAAGCGGGAGAAAAGGCCGCCGTGAAGGGGGCGGAGCCTATCTCCTCAGCACACAAGCGCCATTTTCTTTCACAGCTCCGCTGGAAGGACGGCTCCCTGACTCTCCCCTGCAGACTACACTACAGAAACAGGGTAAAACAAGAGAGGGGGGCACTATTGGCAGCTAATATATAATACAGCAGCTATAAAGGGAGTAACACTTATATAAGGTTATCCCTGAATATATATAGCGCTCTGGTGTGTGCTGGCAAACTCTCCCTCTGTCTCCCCAAATGGCTAGTGGGGTCCTATCCTCTGTCAGAGCATTCCCTGTGTGTGTGCTGGGTGTCGGTACGATTGTGTCGACATGTATGAGGAGGAAAATGATGTGGAAGCAGAGCAATTGCCTGTGTTAGTGATGTCACCCCCTAGGGAGTCGACACCTGACTGGATGGTTGTATTTAAAGAATTACGTGACAATGTCAGCACTTTGCAAAAAACTGTTGACGACATGAGACAGCCGGCAAATCAGTTAGTGCCTATTCAGGCGTCTCAGACACCGTCAGGGGCGCTAAAACGCCCGTTACCTCAGATGGTCGACACAGACACGGATACTGAATCCAGTGTCGACGGTGAGGAGACGAACGTAATGTCCAGTAGGGCCACACGTTACATGATCACGGCGATGAAGGAGGCATTGAACATTTCTGACACTACAAGTACCACAAAAAAGGGTATTATGTGGGGTGTGAAAAAACTACCAGTAGTTTTTCCTGAATCAGATGAATTAAATGAGGTGTGTGATAAGGCGTGGGTTTCCCCCGATAAAAAAACTGCTGATTTCTAACAAATTATTGGCACTATACCCTTTCCCGCCAGAGGTTAGGGCACGTTGGGAAACACCCCCTAGGGTAGATAAGGCGCTCACACGCTTATCAAAATAAGTGGCGTTACCGTCTCCTGATACAGCCGCCCTCAAGGAACCAGCTGATAGAAGGCTGGAAAATATCCTAAAAGGTATATACACACATACTGGTGTTATACTGCGACCAGCAATCGCCTCAGCCTGGATGTGCAGCGCTGGAGTGGCTTGGTCGGATTCCCTGACTGAAAATATTGATACCCTGGATAGGGACAGTATATTATTAACTATAGAGCATTTAAAGGATGCATTACTATATATGCGTGATGCACAGAGGGATATTTGCACCCTGGCATCAAGAGTGAGTGCGATGTCCATTTCTGCCAGAAGGGCGTTATGGACGCGACAGTGGTCAGGTGATGCAGATTCCAAACGACATATGGAAGTATTGCCGTATAAAGGGGAGGAGTTATTTGGGGTCGGTCTATCAGACCTGGTGGCCACGGCAACGGCTGGAAAGTCCACCTTTTTACCCCAGGTCACCTCTCAGCAGAAAAAGACACCGTCTTTTCAAACTCAGTCCTTTCGTTCCCATAAGAACAAGCGGACAAAAGGCCACTCATTTCTGCCCCGGGGCAGAGGAAGAGGAAAAAGACTGCACCAGGCAGCCTCTTCCCAGGAGCAGAAGCCCTCCCCCGCTTCTGCCAAGTCTTCAGCATGACGCTGGGGCTTTACAAGCGGACTCAGGCACGGTGGGGGCCCGTCTCAAAAATTTCAACGCGCAGTGGGCTCACTCGCAAGTGGACCCCTGGATCCTGCAGGTAGTATCACAGGGGTACAAATTGGAATTCGAGACGTCTCCCCCTCGAAGATTCCTGAAGTCTGCTCTACCAACGTCTCCCTCCGACAGGGAGGCAGTATTGGAAGCTATTCACAAGCTGTATTCCCAGCAGGTGATAATCAAGGTACCCCTCCTACAACAGGGAAAGGGGTATTATTCCACGCTGTTTGTGGTACCGAAGCCGGACGGCTCGGTGAGACCAATTTTAAATCTAAAATCCTTGAACACTTACATAAAAAGGTTCAAGTTGAAGATGGAATCACTCAGAGCAGTGATAGCGAATCTGGAAGAAGGGGACTATATGGTATCTCTGGACATCAAAGATGCTTATCTCCATGTCCCAATCTTCCCTTCTCACCAAGGGTACCTCAGGTTTGTGGTACAAGACTGTCATTATCAGTTTCAGACGCTGCCGTTTGGATTTTTATGAAAAATTAGGTGGTAACAGTATTGGGCGCCAAACCCAGATGACAAATTAAACAAGAAACCAATGTGTGGTCACAATCACTCAACAACCATATATCAGATAATGGGATACATTCCTTAATATTACCGTATATACTCGAGTATAAGTCGACCCGAATATAAGCCGAGGCACCTAATTTTCCCCCAAAAAACTGGGAAAACTTATTGACTCGAGTATAAGCCTAGGGTGGTAAATGCAGCTATAGCTGGACACGGCCCTCATACTGCCAGATATGCCCCCCAGTGCCAGATATACCCCCACAGTGCTAGAGATATGCCCCCATGGTGCCAGATATTTGCCCTCATAGTGCCAGATATGCTCCCACAGTGCCAGATATGCCCTCATAGTGCCAGATATGCCCCCACAGTGCTACATATGCCCCCAGTGCCAGATATGCCCTCATAGTGCCAGATATGCCCCCACAGTGCTAGATATGCCCCCATGGTGCCAGATATTTGCCCTCATAGTGCCAGATATGCCCCCACAGTGCTACATATGCCCCCAGTGCCAGATATGCCCTCATAGTGCCAGATATGCCCCCACAGTGCTAGATATGCCCCCATGGTGCCAGATATTTGCCCTCATAGTGCCAGATATGCCCCCACAGTGCTAGATATGCCCCCATGGTGCCAGATATTTGCCCTCATAGTGCCAGATATGCCCCCACAGTGCTACATATGCCCCCAGTGCCAGATATGCCCTTATAGTGCCAGATATGCCCCCACAGTGCTAGATATGCCCCCATGGTGCCAGATATTTGCCCTCATAGTGCCAGATATGCCTCCACAGTGCATCATATGCCCCCACAGTGCCAGATACCATATGCCCTCACAGTGCCAGATATGCCCAGCCCCCAACTACCCCCCCCCCACGACACACCCGCGCTCCCCCCGACACACCCGCGCTCCCCACCCCGCAGCCTGTCTCTACTAACCTTCAATGACGGGGCACGAGTGCAGGCAGCAGCAGGCGGTGCGGGCAGCGGTGGCCGCCCTTGGGACAGAGCGCAGCGGCTGAGGAGGCGGGCGGCGCGGCAGTACTTCGGTGAGCATGGAGAGGGAGAGGGATGGCTGCAGCAGCGTCACTGGTCGATGCACCAATTACAGTGTGCTGCTGCGGCTCCCGAGTCCCCCTCTCTCCTCCTCCTCCTTCTCTCACGGCTGCTTCCTGTGCTCTGCTCCTGCACAGGGCTCCGGGCGCATCACTCGAGTATAAGCCGAGGGGTGCTTTTTCAGCACAAAAAATGTGCTGAAAAACTCGGCTTATACTCGAGTATATACGGTACTTGAATTTAAGCATGTAGAGTGATCTTTGTTTTTCCTCTTGAATCGGCAGATGGTTGTTATCGAAATTTTCAATCGTCCAATGTCATAAAAAAACAAGAGGTGGAGAATATCTCGTGTAACACCGTTTTATTCTTTTTGACAAAAATTTTCATAAAAAACATCTAAAACATATCTCCTTATCCAATATAAACAGAGCACATGCAGCCGGTGCACAGCTGAACTGAGTGTAGGAATGGATAATTACCAGATGGTCAGAGGAAACAAAGTCCTCAATACAGCAAAGATCTTAATTACCAGTCAGCCTCCCGGGAAATGGCGTTCTGGGTTTTGCGGCAATCACCTCTCCCACAGACAGCAAGATGTCACCTCCGACTGCGCCAACGCGTTTCAGGCCTTACTAGGCCCTTTCTCAAGGCAGATGTGCTCACTACTGACAAATTCCCCCTTTTATTCACTGACTGACCAATCACATCTTCAATCAACAATAAACCTTTTTCATGTGTGATAAAACATGGCTCCCTCCATATGTTTTCTACTGTTGCCATGACAACCTGTCATCGTCGGACACTATATGTAGATAAAAACAAATCCCGTATACTGTAGATCTTCACATATTATAATAAACAAATTCCCCCAAAATCCTATGTGCTGATATTATCATTAATAAGTTCGTATTCTTAGTCCGTTTCCACCCGCGATACGTCACTTCCGATTGCTCTGTCCATATTGCTGCTCAGTTCTCGCCCATAGTTCGTCACTTCCGGTATCCTCCGTTGCTAGGCGACGACTGGGAGCTTACTTTGCGTAGCGTCACTTCCGCTTCCAACGAGATGTTACTCCGTGACTGCTCAGCGTGACGTTATTTCTGCTGGTGATCTCCGTTGCTAAGTAGCGGATGTAAACAACTTTCCCCGTCTCTGTGTCACTTCCGTCCTTCATTGTGGTGGATTATTCCTTAGATATCATATCATTTCCACCACAGGTTTATCCATTTTGTGACTGCATAATGATATGGTGGGGTAATAAATTGCATATTCATATCCTTTCAGTCTTCCTATTATGAATATTCATTCTTCCCATACACGATGGGTCAAAGTTCATATGTGCCCTGATCGAAAAAGGGGACATATATAAATTTCCATATTACACAATAAGAATAGGTCAAATTACCTTAATTAAAAACTAACAGATTAAAAACCACCCTAATTCCTATAGAATCATATAGTTATCTAAACTTAAAAGTACAAAAATTGCAGACAAAGTAATAAATTTCACAGTTCTCTATAAAAACCACTTAACCTCAAAATCAGAATTAAGACCCTTAGGTAGGAGTGTGTTGTACTTATATATTAGCTGCATCTCAGTTTTGGCCAGTAATTTATTGATGTTATTCTGGCGATGGTTTGCTAATATCTTTTTTATCCCCACAAACCTCAAGATATGGCCTGGGTCACAATTGTGTGTTTTTTTAAAATAATCAGAAAGTGCATGTATTTCAAGGCCCTTTTTCACATTTCTTAAGTGCTCACTCACACGTATTTTTAGGGGCCTAGACGTTCTCCCTATATAAAACATGTGACATGAGCACTCTATGGCATACACCACGTTTTTTACATTGCACGTTATAAACTCATCTATCAAGTGAACCTGTCCATTAATTTCTAATTTTTCTAACTTTTTTCCACTATCGGTTTTAATGGTTTTGCAGCCCATGCACATCCCACAACGGTGAAATCCCTTAGTTGCAATTTGACTCTCCTTTTTAAGGCTAGGGAGATCACTTCTAACTAAACTGTTCTTTATATTGGGTGCCTTCTTATAAATAAATATGGGTCTTTCTGGTAGTACCCCTGACAAGACTGTATCTTTTTTCAACACTTTCCAATGTTTCCTGATGGAATTTTCCAATGACTTATGTTGTATGCTATAATTGGTTAGGAAAGCATATTCAAAATGTTTTGATTCATCCTTCCTCTGTTCCTTGTCCTTCAAGAGTTCTTCTCTATTCATTGATAGTGTCTGTTCTTTTACTTTTGCCACATGTTCGGGCTCATAGCCATTATCCTGGAATCTTTTTTCGAGTTGTTTTGCCTGTTGTTCAAATATAGCCTCTTCTGTGCAGTTCCTTCTGACTCTCTTGAATTGGCTGTTAGGTATCGACCGAAGCCAGTTTCTGTGGTGGCAACTGTTCCTGTCTATGTAGGTTTGGGAATCCGTGGGTTTGGTATATGTCTTCGTATGCAGGATCCCCTCCTTAACATATAGGGTAATGTCCAGAAAATCTATACTTTCCTTACTAACATGGAAAGTTAGATGGATGTTAAAAGGATTATTATTAAGATAGACACAGAATTTCTCCAAGTCCTCCTTTTCCCCTTTCCACATGAAGATGATGTCATCTATGTATCTCTTCCATGACACCAGGTTTGCCCCGAATGGGTTGGAATCCCAGACATAGTCTGATTCCCATTTCCCCATA
Source organism: Pseudophryne corroboree (assembly GCF_028390025.1). Taxonomy (NCBI): domain Eukaryota; kingdom Metazoa; phylum Chordata; class Amphibia; order Anura; family Myobatrachidae; genus Pseudophryne; species Pseudophryne corroboree. The sequence continues at coordinate 145,936,252 of NC_086449.1, forward strand.
AATAATTTGGGATAACTCGGGGCGAACCTGGTGCCCATGGCGGTTCCAACCTTTTGGAGGTAGAAATCCCCGTCAAATCTAAAATAATTGTTGGTTAGAATGAAACGGACTGCTTCCAAAATGAAGCTCTGAATGTTAGTATCTATATTGCTCCTTGTAAGGAACTCCGAAACTGCCCCTACTCCTACATCGTGGTCTATTATCGTGTACAACGACTTAACGTCGGCAGTGACCATCAACATGCCCTCTTCCCATATTATTGTTGGTAAATAATTTAGAAGATCCTTTGTGTCTTTCAGGTGAGACCTGTTGGTCAGTACCAATGGCTGTAAGTGATAATCTATCATTTCGGATAGATTAGCAGTGACGGAATCGATCCCTGATACGATAGGCCGTCCAGGAGGATGTTTCTCATCCTTATGGACTTTAGGGAGAAGATAAATCACAGGGATAACTGGTTCTTTGTTTCTGACAAACTCCTGTTCCTTATCATTAAGTACCTTCAAAGTTCCATATTTTGTAATGAGCGTATCAAGCTTCTCCTGGATTTTTATTGTGGGGTCTACTCTTAATTTATGATATGTAGTTCTGTCCGCCAGATGTTGTGTTACTTCATTCACATACCAAATCCTATCCATTATTACCACCCCTCCGCCTTTGTCGGCGGGTTTGATAACCAGTTCTTTATTAGTTTTAAGCGATTTGAGTGCAGCTCTCTCTTTAAAAGTGAGGTTACACTTGACTCCACTGACATTGATTTCCCTTATGTCATCCTGTACTAATGTTGCGAAGGTTTCTATATAGTTGCCCTTCATGTGGTACGGAAAAAAGACGGATCTGGGTTTAAAGGGAGTGTTGGATAATAACTCCGTTTCTCCCAAATCCCGTATCGTCTCTTTTGTGAGAAAAAACTTCTTTAGACAAAGTTTTCTCACAAACTTCTGGATATCGATATATGTGGAAAACTTATCTATAGAGGTAGTGGGAGCAAACTTCATTCCCTTCTCTAAAACTGAAATTTCGGGTTTGGATAATGTATATGAACTAATGTTAAAAATTTTCGTTTTCCCTTTTTCATCATAAGTTGTTGTTTCTGGTGTAATCTGTCCTTCTTTATCCTGATCACTGACCAATACAGGAGTTTTTTCTTCTTGATTGGTCCGAGGTTTCCTTCTTCTTTTTGTTTTATTTTTCCGGGTTTTGTGTATTCCTCCCCGTTTCCCCCTATGTATTTTCTTAAAACAATTTATCTCGGATTGGTCTTTGGACCTCTTTTCCCTAAAAAACGATTCTCATCTCTATCTCTTTCTAGGGGTGCATATCTATTACGTTGAGGGAGGGGTGTACCATATCTCATATCTTCATTTCTTCCCCATCTTTGATACCTCCCTCTATCATCAAACCTATTCCGGTTTGTTCTAACAGGTGATCTAAAAGGTCTTTTCCGTCCTTCAAAGTTGGAATTCACATAGAATCTTCTATTGACTCTTTCTTGCTGATGGCTAAAATTTCTGTCTGAATTATTTCTATCTCTATAAAAGTGTTCCCTTCCAGTTCTCTCCCTTCTCCTAGTTTGACTTCTTTCCCGTAGTTCTCTTTCCCTCTGTTCTTTGCTGAAATTTCAGTTTTAGAGAAGGGAATGAAGTTTGCTCCCACTACCTCTATAGATAAGTTTTCCACATATATCGATTTCCAGAAGTTTGTGAGAAAACTTTGTCTAAAGAAGTTTTTTCTCACAAAAGAGACGATACGGGATTTGGGAGAAACGGAGTTATTATCCAACACTCCCTTTAAACCCAGATCCGTCTTTTTTCCGTACCACATGAAGGGCAACTATATAGAAACCTTCGCAACATTAGTACAGGATGACATAAGGGAAATCAATGTCAGTGGAGTCAAGTGTAACCTCACTTTTAAAGAGAGAGCTGCACTCAAATCGCTTAAAACTGATAAAGAACTGGTTATCAAACCCGCCGACAAAGGCGGAGGGGTGGTAATAATGGATAGGATTTGGTATGTGAATGAAGTAACACAACATCTGGCGGACAGAACTACATATCATAAATTAAGAGTAGACCCCACAATAAAAATCCAGGAGAAGCTTGATACGCTCATTACAAAATATGGAACTTTGAAGGTACTTAATGATAAGGAACAGGAGTTTGTCAGAAACAAAGAACCAGTTATCCCTGTGATTTATCTTCTCCCTAAAGTCCATAAGGATGAGAAACATCCTCCTGGACGGCCTATCGTATCAGGGATCGATTCCGTCACTGCTAATCTATCCGAAATGATAGATTATCACTTACAGCCATTGGTACTGACCAACAGGTCTCACCTGAAAGACACAAAGGATCTTCTAAATTATTTACCAACAATAATATGGAAGAGGGCATGTTGATGGTCACTGCCGACGTTAAGTCGTTGTACACGATAATAGACCACGATGTAGGAGTAGGGGCAGTTTCGGAGTTCCTTACAAGGAGCAATATAGATACTAACATTCAGAGCTTCATTTTGGAAGCAGTCCGTTTCATTCTAACCAACAATTATTTTAGATTTGACGGGGATTTCTACCTCCAAAAGGTTGGAACCGCCATGGGCACCAGGTTCGGCCCGAGTTATGCCAACTTATTTATGGGGAAATGGGAATCAGACTATGTCTGGGATTCCAACCCATTCGGGGCGAACCTGGTGTCATGGAAGAGATACATAGATGGCATCATCTTCGTGTGGAAAGGGGAAAAGGAGGACTTGGAGAAATTCTGTGTCTATCTTAATAATAATCCTTTTAACATCCATCTAACTTTCCATGTTAGTAAGGAAAGTATAGATTTTCTGGACATTACCCTATATGTTAAGGAGGGGATCCTGCATACGAAGACATATACCAAACCCACGGATTCCCAAACCTATATAGACAGGAACAGTTGCCACCACAGAAACTGGCTTCGGTCGATACCTAACAGCCAATTCAAGAGAGTCAGAAGGAACTGCACAGAAGAGGCTATATTTGAACAACAGGCAAAACAACTCGAAAAAAGATTCCAGGATAATGGCTATGAGCCCGAACATGTGGCAAAAGTAAAAGAACAGACACTATCAATGAATAGAGAAGAACTCTTGAAGGACAAGGAACAGAGGAAGGATGAATCAAAACATTTTGAATATGCTTTCCTAACCAATTATAGCATACAACATAAGTCATTGGAAAATTCCATCAGGAAACATTGGAAAGTGTTGAAAAAAGATAGTCTTGTCAGGGGTACTACCAGAAAGACCCATATTTATTTATAAGAAGGCACCCAATATAAAGAACAGTTTAGTTAGAAGTGATCTCCCTAGCCTTAAAAAGGAGGGTCAAATTGCAACTAAGGGATTTCACCATTGTGGGATGTGCATGGGCTGCAAAACCATTAAAACCGATAGTGGAAAAAAGTTAGAAAAATTAGAAATTAATGGACAGGTTCACTTGATAGATGAGTTTATAACGTGCAATGTAAAAAACGTGGTGTATGCCATAGAGTGCTCATGTCACATGTTTTATATAGGGAGAACGTCTAGGCCCCTAAAAATACGTGTGAGTGAGCACTTAAGAAATGTGAAAAAGGGCCTTGAAATACATGCACTTTCTGATCATTTAAAAAAAAAACACAATTGTGACCCAGGCCATATCTTGAGGTTTGTGGGGATAAAAAAGATATTAGCAAACCATCGCCAGAATAACATCAATAAATTACTGGCCAAAACTGAGATGAAGCTAATATATAAGTACAACACACTCCTACCTAAGGGTCTTAATTCTGATTTTGAGGTTAAGTGGTTTTTATAGAGAACTGTGAAATTTATTACTTTGTCTGCAATTTTTGTACTTTTAAGTTTAGATAACTATATGATTCTATAGGAATTAGGGTGGTTTTTAATCTGTTAGTTTTTCATTAAGGTCATTTGACCTATTCTTATTGTGTAATATGGAAATTTATATATGTCCCCTTTTTCGATCAGGGCACATATGAACTTTGACCCATCGTGTATGGGAAGAATGAATATTCATAATAGGAAGACTGAAAGGATATGAATATGCAATTTATTACCCCACCATATCATTATGCAGTCACAAAATGGATAAACCTGTGGTGGAAATGATATGATATCTAAGGAATAATCCACCACAATGAAGGACGGAAGTGACACAGAGACGGGGAAAGTTGTTTACATCCGCTACTTAGCAACGGAGATCACCAGCAGAAATAACGTCACGCTGAGCAGTCACGGAGTAACATCTCGTTGGAAGCGGAAGTGACGCTACGCAAAGTAAGCTCCCAGTCGTCGCCTAGCAACGGAGGATACCGGAAGTGACGAACTATGGGCGAGAACTGAGCAGCAATATGGACAGAGCAATCGGAAGTGACGTATCGCGGGTGGAAACGGACTAAGAATACGAACTTATTAATGATAATATCAGCACATAGGATTTTGGGGGAATTTGTTTATTATAATATGTGAAGATCTACAGTATACGGGATTTGTTTTTATCTACATATAGTGTCCGACGATGACAGGTTGTCATGGCAACAGTAGAAAACATATGGAGGGAGCCATGTTTTATCACACATGAAAAAGGTTTATTGTTGATTGAAGATGTGATTGGTCAGTCAGTGAATAAAAGGGGGAATTTGTCAGTAGTGAGCACATCTGCCTTGAGAAAGGGCCTAGTAAGGCCTGAAACGTGTTGGCGCAGTCGGAGGTGACATCTTGCTGTCTGTGGGAGAGGTGATTGCCGCAAAACCCAGAACGCCATTTCCCGGGAGGCTGACTGGTAATTAAGATCTTTGCTGTATTGAGGACTTTGTTTCCTCTGACCATCTGGTAATTATCCATTCCTACACTCAGTTCAGCTGTGCACCGGCTGCATGTGCTCTGTTTATATTGGATAAGGAGATATGTTTTAGATGTTTTTTATGAAAATTTTTGTCAAAAAGAATAAAACGGTGTTACACGAGATATTCTCCACCTCTTGTTTTTTTATGACATTGGACGATTGAAAATTTCGATAACAACCATCTGCCGATTCAAGAGGAAAAACAAAGATCACTCTACATGCTTAAATTCAAGTAATATTAAGGAATGTATCCCATTATCTGATATATGGTTGTTGAGTGATTGTGACCACACATTGGTTTCTTGTTTAATTTGTCATCTGGGTTTGGCGCCCAATACTGTTACCACCTAATTTTTCATAAAAGTCTGTTATTTTGGGGAGTGGGAGACATCCCTTCTTGGTGGATACAGTTTAGGCAGCCATCCTTGCGCATTTATTAGGTGCTCCATTTTTTTACCGCTGCCGTTTGGATTGTCCACGGCACCCCGGGTCTTTACCAAGGTAATGGCCGAAATGATGATTCTTCTTCGAAGAAAAGGCGTCTTAATTATCCCTTACTTGGACGATCTCCTGATAAGGGCAAGGTCCAGGGAACAGTTAGAGTTCGGAGTAGCACTGTCTCAGGTAGTGTTACGTCAGCACGGGTGGATTCTAAATATCCCAAAATCACAGCTGATTCCAACAACACGTCTACTGTTCCTGGGGATGATTCTGGACACAGTCCAGAAAAAGGTGTTTCTCCCGGAGGAGAAGGCCAGGGAGTTATCCGAGCTAGTCAGGAACCTCCTAAAACCAGGCCAGGTGTCAGTGCATCAATGCACGAGAGTCCTGGGAAAAATGGTGGCTTCTTACGAAGCGATTCCATTCGGAAGATTCCATGCAAGAACGTTTCAGTGAGATCTGCTGGACAAATGGTCCGGATCGCATCTTCAGATGCATCAGCGGATTACCCTATCTCCGAGGACAAGGGTGTCTCTCCTGTGGTGGTTACAGAGGGCTCATCTTCTAGAGGGCCGCAGATTCGGCATTCAGGATTGGATGCTGGTGACCACGGATGCCAGCCTGAGAGGCTGGGGAGCAGTCACACAGGGAAGAAATTTCCAGGGCTTGTGGTCAAGCATGGAAACGTCTCTTCACATAAATATCCTGGAACTAAGGGCCATTTACAATGCCCTAAGTCAAGCAAGGCCTCTGCTTCAGGGTCAGTCGGTATTGATCCAATCGGACAACATCACGGCAGTCGCCCACGTCAACAGACAGGGCGGCACAAGAAGCAGGAGGGCAATGGCAGAAGCTGCAAGGATTCTCCGCTGGGCGGAAAATCATGTGGTAGCACTGTCAGCAGTGTTCATTCCGGGAGTGGACAACTGGGAAGCAGACTTCCTCAGCAGACACGATCTCCACCCAGGAGAGTGGGGACTTCATCAAGAAGTTTTTGCAGAGATAACAAGTCTTTGGGGACTTCCTCAAATAGACATGATGGCGTCACGCCTCAACAAGAAGCTTCGGAGGTATTGTGCAAGGTCAAGGGACCCTCAGGCAGTAGCGGTGGACGCCCTGGTGACACCATGGGTGTTTCAGTCGGTCTATGTGTTCCCTCCTCTTCCTCTCACAGAGAGCGCTTATGTGATTTTCTGCCCAGCGCAGATTCCTGGTGGCTTCCGCCATTGCCACTCTGCTCCTTGTCCCGCCTTGGCGGTTTACATGAGCCACGGCTGTGACGTTGTCTGATTGAATCAGAACCGGTAGGTCGCGAAGAAGATTCTCCGCTTGTCGAAGGCCGTTATATATGGCCCTTAATTCCAGTATGTTGATGTGTAGACAAGCCTCTTGGCTTGACCATAGTCCCTGAAAATTCCTTCCCTGTATGACTGCTCCCCATCCTCGGAGGCTCGCGTCCGTGGTCACCAGAACCTAGTCTTGAAAGCCGAACCTGCGACCCTCTAGAAGGTTAGCACTCTGCAGCCACCACAGGAGAGACACCCTGGCCCTGGGGGACAGGGTTATTTTCTGATGTATTTGAAGATGGGACCCGGACCACTTGTCCAGAAGGTCCCACTGAAAAGTCCTCGCATGAAACCTGCCGAAGGGGATGGCCTCGTAGGTCGCCACCATTTTCCCCAGTACTCGAGTGCATTGATGTACTGACACTGTCTTCGGTTTTAACAGGTCTCTGACCATGTTCTGGAGTTCCTGGACTTTTTCCATTGGGAGAAAACCCCTCTTTTGTTCTGTGTCCAGAATCATGCCTAAGAACGACAGCCGAGTCGTAGGAACCAACTGTGACTTTGGTAGATTTAGAATCCAGCCATGCTGTTGCAGCACTCTCAGGGAGAGCGACACGCTTTTCTGCAACTGTTCCTTTTGATCTCGCTTTTATCAGGAGATCGTCCAAGTACGGGATAATTGTGACACCTTGCCTGCGCAGGAGCACCATCATTTCCGCCATTACCTTGGTGAAAACCCTTGGGGCCGTGGAAAGCCCAAACGGCAACGTCTGAAACTGGTAATGACAGTCCTGTACAGCGAATCTCAGGTATGCCTGATGAGGAGGATATATGGGGACGTGAAGGTATGCATCCTTTATGTCTAGTGACACCATAAAATCCCCCCCTTCCAGGCTGGAGATAACCGCCCTGAGCGATTCCATCTTGAACTTGAACCTTTTTAAGTACAGGTTTAGGGATTTTAAATTTAGAATGGGTCTGACCGAGCCATCCGGTTTCGGGACCACAAATAGGGTTGAATAGTACCCCTTTCCCTGTTGAATTAGGGGAACCTTGATAATCACTTGATGTTGACACAGCTTTTGAATTGCAGCTAAAACTATCTACCTCTCTGGGGGAGAAGCTGGTAAAGCCGATTTGAAGAATTGGCGGGGAGGCACGTCTTCGAATTCCAGCTTGTAGCCTTGGGATACAATTTCCATCACCCAAGGATCCACGTCCGACTGAACCCAGACGTGGCTGAAAAGTCGAAGACGCGCCCCCACCGGTGCGGACTCCCCCAGTGGAGCTCCAGCGTTATGCGGTGGATTTAGTAGAAGCCGGGGAGGACTTCTGCTCCTGGGAACTAGCCGTAGCAGGCATTCTTTTCCCTCTACCCTTACCTCTGGCGAGGAAGGAAGATCCCCGACCTCTTCTGGACTTATGCGACCGAAAGGACTGCATTTGATACTGTGGTGTTTTCTTTTGCTGTGGGGAAACATAAGGCAAAAAGGTAGATTTACCCGCGGTAGCTGTGGAAACCAGGTCCGTGAGACCTTCCCCAAATAAAATATCACCCTTGTAAGGCAAAACTTCCATATGCCTTTTTGAGTCGGTATCACCCGTCCATTGGCGGGTCCACAGTGCTCGCCTAGCAGAAATCGCCATGGCGTTGGCTCTCGAACCTAGCAGCCCAACATCTCTCTGAGCGTCTCTCATATATAAGACTGCGTCTTTAATGTGACCTAAGGTCAATAAAATGATATCCCTATCTAGGGTATCAATATCAGCTGACAAGGTATCTGTCCAAGCTGCTACAGTGCTACAAACCCAAGCCGATGCTATTGCCGGTCTGAGTAAAGCACCAGTATGTGTATATATTGATTTTAAAGTTGTTTCCTGTCTGCGATCAGCAGTATCCTTGAGGGCTGCCGTGTCTGGAGACGGTAGCGCCACCTTCTTTGATAAGCGCGTTAAAGCCTTGTCTACCCTGGGGCGAGGATTCCCACCGAACCCTGTCCTGTGCAGGGAAAGGATACGCCATAAGAATTCCTTTGGGAATCTGCAGTTTCTTGTCTGGAGATTCCCAAGCCTTTTCAAATAACGCATTCAGCTCATGAGATGGGGGAAAGGTTACCTCAGGTTTCTTTTCCTTAAACATGTGTACCCTCGTGTCAGGGACAGAGGGGTCATCTGTGATATGCAAAACATCTTTTATTGCAATAATCATATAATGAATGCTTTTGGCCACCCTTGGGTGTAACCTTGCATCATCATAGTCGACACTGGAGTCAGAATCCGTGTCGGTATCCGTGTCTGCTATTTGGGATAGGGGACGTTTTTGAGACCCTGAAGAGCCCTGTGACACTGTCAAAGCCATTGATTGACTCCCTGTATTTTCCCTGGACTCTGCTTTGTCTAATCTCTCATGTAACAAAGTCACATTTGCATTTAAAACATTCCACATGTCCAACCAATCAGGTGTCGGCGTTGCCGAAGGAGACACCACATTCATCTGCTCCACCTACTCTAGATGAGCCTTCCGCTTCAGACATGCCGACACACGCGTACCGACACCCCCACACACACAGGGGTATATTTATATGGAGACAGTTCCCCAATAAGGCCCTTTGGAGAGACAGAGAGAGAGTATGTCAGCACACACCCAGCGCCAACTGACACTGGAAACAAAATTCCCAGATAAACAGCGCTTTTAGATAATTATATGTATATCTCTATACACTCACTGCGCCTTACAAGTGCCCCCCCCCCCTCTTTTTTGCCCTGTGTCACCGTGTTCAGCAGGGGAGAGTCCGGGGAGCCAGCTTCTCTGCAGTGTGCTGTAGAGAAAATGGCGCTGGTTAGTGCTGTGGGATCAAGCTCCGCCCCCCTCAGCGGCGGGCTTCGGTCCCGCTCAATTTTTTAATACTGGCGGGGGATTATAATATATATTGCCTCCTCAGCCTATATATGCCTGTTAGACAGTCCTAGAGGTTTATTATTGCTGCCCAGGGTGCCCCCCCTGCGCCCTGCACCCATCCGTGCCTGCAGTGTGTGTTGTGTGTGGGAGCAATGGCGCACAGCGTTACTTCAGAGAAGATCTGTAGTCTTCTGCCGCCTTTGAAGTCTTCTTTCTTCTTATACTCACCCGGCTTCTATCTTCTGGCTCTGTGAGGAGGACGGCGGCGCGGCTCCGGGACGAACGGTGAGGGTGAGACCTGCGTTCCGACCCTCTGGAGCTAATGGTGTCCAGTAGCCTAAGAAGCAGAGCCTATCACTTAAGTAGGTCTGCTTCTCTCTCAGTCCCACGATGCAGGGAGCCTGTTGCCAGCAGTGCTCCCTGAAAATAAAAAAACCTAACAAAATTATTTTTTCAGAGAAACTCAGGAGAGCTCCCCTGTAATGCACCCAGTCGCCTCTGGGCACAGGATTTAACTGAGGTCTGGAGGAGGGGCATAGAGGGAGGAGCCAGTGCACACCCATCTAAAGTTCTTTATAGTGCCCATGTCTCCTGCGGAGCCCATCTATACCCCATGGTCCTTACGGAGTCCCCAGCATCCTCTAGGACGTAAGAGAAAGAAACACACAACATAAATATCTGCATCAAGAATTATTAATTGCACACCCACTAACTCTTCGATACGTAGCTTTGATCTCACAGGCTTGTAGATTCACCAAGAAACACGGATAATATGCTGGAATTAATTTTCTTTTCATTCAAACAAAATAATCTATTTATCATAGATCACATTCATTGCAATCTGGGCAGAATCTTACTGCTTAGGATCGCATTGTAGTATGCGATCACATCGGCCTGATATAATAATCAGCACCCGCAGGGACCCTGCGATGTGCTGTGTCGGCTGCTGAGGGTGCTGTGCATGCGTAGTCAGCAAGAGCACGAGCACAGAGGCCATTTCCGGGGAGGGTTCTGTGGGCACCCTCTGTCAGCCAGCTACAATGGGCTACCACCATTTTCAGATGGCGGTAGCTGCGGGGGCCAATATCTGGTATTATTGGTAAATCTGGCAGCATCAGAACCCCCATAGAAACCTGTGGGGAATGCGGCTGCCTGAGGGAATGGAGGCATCACAGCGGGTATCTGAGATATCTGCTGCTGTCTCTTTCATACATATATGTGATAACTAATATTTGTAGTTAACACCCGAAAACTGGTGTTTTCTGGGAAACAGATGCAAGTATGCAATGATAAATGGGCCATTAAGTCTCATCAGTCCAGCTCAGAAAGCATATCCGTAGACACCATCCTGAGATGAGGAAGCTTCTCTGATCTTTCTTAATTTCAAACCTGCATAGTCTCCACTGTCAGCCATGGAGGAGGGTTGGCCGCTGGTCACATAACTACATCCCATGGAGGATCCAGGAACATGAGAAGTGCAATGAAAAGGCAACAAAACTCTTTTCTAGTTAGTATGTTTGGAGAGACATAAATATATGCTCTCTGCAGCGGGGTACACTGGTATTCCACAGGTAATACCATCAGGGTGTAGAGTTGGATCTTGATCCGAGGCACCAACAGACTTAAGCTTTGACTGTTCCCAGGATGCATTGCACCACCTCCTCTATAATCCCGCCTCCAGGCACTGGAGAACAGTTTTGTAAGTTGGTGCCTGCAGAGCAGGCAGCTAACGGGTGGGGCTGCACTAGGCAGCCCTGAAAAGAGCTTTTGTAGAAGACTTCAAGGGCCACAGCACTAGTTATGTCAGTCTGACATTCTGTGCTGCGGCTCCATCACCTCCCCCAGCAGCACTGCATACTCCTGCGGCCTGGTTCCCGGGTACTTGCAGCGGAGGCGCACCGGACTTCAGGCACACACCGCTGACGCTCTCCTGGGTCGTGTGGCTGCACATCAGGGAGGAGGTAAGAGGGTCCCCCAGGTGGGACCAGCTGGTAAATCGCGGTCCCAGGAGATGGACCGCGCCGCTGGCATGGACACTGTACTGCACAGGGACCCCACTATATCCACCGTGGCAGGGAGCACAGGTCGGATTTAGTAAAATCCGTTTACAATAGGCTCCATAGTACCCAGCGGTGAAGTCCAGCAGAGGGGATAAGGCGCTGACCTTTAGCCCCTCCCCCAGCTCCGGGCGCCATCTACTGCTGGTGTTCCCGCCCTGGAGCTGCATCTCTCGCTCTCCCTCACTCCCTGAAGAGATTTTTGTGCCATCTTCATTACTAGCTGGGCTGATCTCTGGGACTGCTAGGCTAAGTCTCCTCAGTGCTGTGCTTTTACAGACACTTAAGTTTTCTACATGTCATTTTAGACAGTGTTAGTTAATAACAAGTGTACTGCTAGCTGAATATTTGGTACAAGTATTCTGTGATATACAGTACATCCAGTATCTACTGTGCATTGTTATATCTATACTCAAACATAGTTATATGTAATTTACTAGTCTAGAGCAGTTTTATTGTTTTTATGTAATAGCTTCTGCATTGTACCTGTGACTGAGTGTGACTGGAGCTGTTGTGTGGGATTCCATTCTCCTATATCCCATATTGCTATCACTATATTCTGTACCCTGAGGGGCTAGGTGCGTCGGGGTTCCATATATTTATAGTGTTACACGGAATATACAATTTGGTATTTCTCTTACGTCCTAGAGGATACTGGGGTCCACACTAGTACCATGGAGCACTAGGAGCCATGGGCACTTTAAGAAATTGGTAGTGTGGGCTGGCTCCTTCCTCTATGCCCCTCCTACCAAACTCTGTTTAGAAAATGTGCCCGGAGGAGCCGGTCACGCTTGGGAAGCTACTGAAGAGTTTTCTGCATTTATTTTCTTTTTTATTGTTTTCAGGCAGGTCCAGCTGGCACCAGACTGTCTGCTTCGTGGGACTTAGGGGGAAGAACGGCCCAACCTCCCTAAGGTTAATGGTCCCGTTCCCCGTTGACAGGACACTGAGCTCCTGAGGGTCCTATTCGCAAGGTATGCGGATCTACTGGAGATGCTCCTAGAAGACCCGTGGCCTCTACCTCTTCACGAGAACCTTGTCCAACAGGGGCCGTTCGTCTATCAAGATTTACCTTGGCTATGTTTGACGGCATTGGAGATTGAGTGTCAGATTCTAGCCCGGAAAGTAATCCTGGATAGGGTTATTCCAACACTGATCCAAGCCAGAAAGGGGGTAACGTCCAAACATTACCAGCGTATTTGGAAAAAATACGTCTCTTGGTGTGAGAACACAAAATTTCCTGTGGTGGAATTTCAATTGCGACGTTTTCTCTTTTCTCTAACGTCCTAGTGGATGCTGGGGACTCCGTCAGGACCATGGGGAATAGCGGCTCCGCAGGAGACAGGGCACAAAAGCAAGCTTTTAGGATCACATGGTGTGTACTGGCTCCTCCCCCTATGACCCTCCTCCAAGCCTCAGTTAGGTTTTTGTGCCCGTCCGAGCAGGGTGCAATCTAGGTGGCTCTCCTAAAGAGCTGCTTAGAAAAAGTTTTTAGGTTTATTATTTTCAGTGAGTCCTGCTGGCAACAGGCTCACTGCATCGAGGGACTTAGGGGAGAGATTTTCAACTCACCTGCGTGCAGGATGGATTGGAGTCTTAGGCTACTGGACATAGCTTCAGAGGGAGTCGGAACACAGGTCACCCTGGGGTTCGTCCCGGAGCCGCGCCGCCGATCCCCCTTACAGATGCTGAAGATCGAGGGTCCGGAAACAGGCGGCAGAAGGCTCTTCAGCCTTCATGAAGGTAGCGCACAGCACTGCAGCTGTGCGCCATTGTTGCTACACACTTCACACTGAACGGTCACGGAGGGTGCAGGGCGCTGCTGGGGGCGCCCTGGGCAGCAATATTTAATACCTTTGATGGCAAAGAATACATCACATATAGCCATTGAGGCTATATGTATGTATTTAACCCAGGCCAGATATCTCAAAACCCGGGAGAAAAGCCCGCCGGATAGTGGGCGGGGCTTATTCTCCTCAGCACACAGCGCCATTTTCCTGCTCAGCTCCGCTGTGAGGAAGGCTCCCAGGACTCTCCCCTGCACTGCACTACAGAAACAGGGTAACAAAGAGAAGGGGGGCATATTTTGGCGATATTTATATATTTAAAGCGCATATAACAAAAACAACACCTTTTAGGGTTGTTTATATACATTTTATAGCGCTTTTGGTGTGTGCTGGCAAACTCTCCCTCTGTCTCCCCAAAGGGCTAGTGGGGTCCTGTCTTCGATAAGAGCATTCCCTGTGTGTCTGCTGTGTGTCGGTACGTGTGTGTCGACATGTATGAGGACGATGTTGGTGTGGAGGCGGAGCAATTGCCGGTAATGGTGATGTCACCCCCTAGGGAGTCGACACCGGAATGGATGGCTTTAATTATGGAATTACGTGATAATGTTAGTACATTACAAAAGTCAGTTGACGAAATGAGACGGCCGGAAAACCAGTTAGTACCTGCTCAGGCGTCTCAGACACCGTCAGGGGCTGTAAAACGTCCCTTACCTCAGTCAGTCGACACAGGTACCGACACAGATGAATCTAGTGTCGACGGTGAAGAAACAAACGTATTTTCCAATAGGGCCACACGTTATATGATCACGGCAATGAAGGAGGCTTTGCAGATCTCTGATACTGCAGGTACCTCAAAAAGGGGTATTATGTGGGGGGTGAAAAAACTTCCTGTAGCTTTTCCAGAATCAGAGGAATTGAATGACGTGTGTGATGAAGCGTGGGTTAACCCAGATAGAAAACTGCTAATTTCTAAGAAGTTATTGGCATTATACCCTTTCCCACCAGAGGTTAGGGCGCGCTGGGAAACACCCCCTAGGGTGGATAAAGCGCTCACACGTTTATCAAAACAAGTGGCGTTGCCGTCTCCAGATACGGCCGCCCTCAAGGATCCAGCAGATAGGAGGCTGGAAACTACCCTGAAGAGTATATACACGCATACTGGTGTTATACTCCGACCAGCAATAGCCTCAGCCTGGATGTGCAGTGCTGGGGTAGTGTGGTTGGATTCCCTGACTGGAAATATTGATACCCTGGATAGGGACAGTATTTTATTGACTCTAGAGCAATTAAAGGATGCGTTTCTTTATATGCGAGATGCTCAGAGGGATGTTTGCACTCTGGCATCGAGAGTAAGTGCGATGTCCATATCTGCCAGAAGAAGTTTATGGACGCGACAGTGGTCAGGTGATGCGGATTCCAAAAGGCATATGGAAGTATTGCCATATAAAGGAGAGGAATTATTTGGGGTTGGTCTATCGGATCTGGTGGCCACGGCAACTGCCGGCAAATCCACTTTTTTACCTCAGACCCCCTCCCAACAGAAAAAGACACCGTCTTTTCAGCCGCAGTCCTTTCGCTCCTATAAAAACAAGCGGGCAAAAGGACAGTCTTATCTGCCACGAGGCAGAGGAAAGGGTAAGAGAGGGCAGCAAGCAGCCCCTGCCCAGGACCAGAAGCCCGCCCCGGGTTCTACAAAGCCATCAGCATGACGCTGGGGCTTTACAAGCGGACTCAGGAGCGGTGGGGGGTCGACTAAAGATTTTCAGCAATCAGTGGGCTCGCTCACAGGTGGACCCGTGGATCCTGCAGATAGTATCTCAGGGTTACATGTTGGAATTCGAAAGATCTCCCCCTCGCCGTTTCCTAAAGTCTGCTTTACCAACGTCTCCCTCAGAAAGGGCGACGGTATTGGAAGCCATTCACAAGCTGTATTCTCAGCAGGTGATAGTCAAGGTACCCCTCCTACAACAGGGAAAGGGGTATTATTCCACACTATTTGTGGTACCGAAGCCGGACGGTTCGGTAAGACCTATTCTAAATCTGAAATCCTTGAACCTGTACATACAGAAATTCAAGTTCAAGATGGAGTCACTAAGAGCAGTGATAGCGAATCTGGAAGAAGGGGACTTCATGGTGTCCCTGGACATAAAAGATGCTTATCTGCATGTCCCAATTTACCCCTCACACCCAGGGTATCTCAGGTTCGTGATACAAGACTGTCATTATCAGTTTCAAACGCTGCCGTTTGGTTTGTCCACGGCACCTCGGGTCTTTACCAAGGTAATGACCGAAATGATGGTTCTTCTACGAAGAAAAGGCGTATTAATTATCCCTTACTTGGACGATCTCCTGATAAGGGCAAAGTCCAGAGAACAGCTGGAAGTCGGTGTAGCACTAACCCAAGTAGTGCTTCAACAACACGGGTGGATTCTGAATCTTCCAAAATCTCAATTGTCCCCGACAACACGTCTGCTGTTCCTGGGAATGATTCTGGACACGGTTCAGAAAAAGGTGTTTCTCCCGGAGGAGAAAGCAAGGGAGTTATCCGAACTTGTCAGGAACCTCCTAAAACCAGGAAATGTGTCAGTACATCAATGCACAAGAGTCCTGGGAAAGATGGTGGCTTCTTACGAAGCAATTCCATTCGGCAGATTCCATGCACGAATATTTCAGTGGGATCTGCTGGACAAATGGTCCGGATCGCATCTGCACATGCATCAGCGGATAACACTGTCACCAAGGACAAGGTTGTCTCTCCTGTGGTGGTTGCAGAGTGCCCATCTGTTAGAGGGCCGCAGGTTCGGCATACAGGACTTGGTCCTGGTGACTACGGATGCCAGCCTACGGGGCTGGGGAGCAGTCACACAGGGAAGAAACTTCCAGGGTGTATGGTCAAACCTGGAGACGTCTCTTCACATAAATATACTAGAGCTAAGAGCGATCTACAATGCTCTAAGCTTGGCGAAACCGCTGCTTCAGGGTCAGCCGGTGTTGATCCAGTCGGACAACATCACGGCAGTCGCCCACGTAAACAGACAAGGCGGCACGAGAAGCAGAAGAGCAATGACAGAAGCTGCAAGGATTCTTCGCTGGGCGGAAAATCATGTCATAGCACTGTCAGCAGTGTTCATCCCGGGAGTGGACAACTGGGAAGCAGACTTCCTCAGCAGACACGACCTTCACCCGGGAGAGTGGGGACTTCATCCGGAAGTTTTCCACATGATTGTGAACCATTGGGAAAAACCAAAGGTGGACATGATGGCGTCTCGCCTCAACAAAAAACTGGACAGATATTGCGCCAGGTCAAGAGACCCTCAGGCAATAGCTGTGGACGCTCTGGTAACACCGTGGGTGTACCAGTCAGTGTATGTGTTTCCTCCTCTGCCTCTCATACCAAAGGTACTGAGAATTATACGGAAAAGGGGAGTAAGAACAATACTAGTGGCTCCGGATTGGCCAAGAAGAACTTGGTATCCGGAACTTCAAGAGATGCTCACGGAAGATCCGTGGCCTCTACCTCTAAGAAGGGATCTGCTTCAGCAGGGACCTTGTATGTTCCAAGACTTACCGCGACTGCGTTTGACGGCATGGCGGTTGAACGCCGGATTCTAAAAGAAAAGGGCATTCCAGAGGAAGTTATTCCTACCTTGATTAAAGCTAGGAAGGAAGTGACCGCACAACATTATCACCGCATTTGGAGAAAATATGTTGCGTGGTGTGAGGCCAAGAAGGCCCCAACGGAAGAATTTCAATTGGGTCGATTCCTACATTTCCTGCAGGCAGGATTGTCTATGGGCCTCAAATTGGGGTCTATTAAAGTTCAAATTTCGGCCTTATCAATCTTCTTCCAGAAAGAATTGGCTTCAGTGCCTGAAGTACAAACTTTTGTCAAGGGTGTACTACATATACAACCCCCAATTGTGCATCCAGTGGCACCGTGGGATCTAAACGTAGTTTTGGAATTTCTCAAATCTCATTGGTTTGAGCCTCTCAAATCGGTAGATTTGAAGTATCTTACATGGAAAGTAACCATGCTATTGGCCCTGGCTTCAGCCAGGAGAGTTTCAGAGTTGGCGGCTTTATCGTACAAAAGCCCATATCTGATTTTCCATTTGGACAGGGCAGAACTGCGGACACGTCCTCATTTTCTCCCTAAGGTGGTTTCGGCTTTTCACTTGAACCAGCCTATTGTGGTGCCTGCGGCTACTAGCGACTTGGAGGACTCCAAGTTACTGGACGTTGTCAGAGCATTGAAAATATATATTTCAAGGACAGCTGGAGTCAGAAAATCTGACTCGTTGTTTATCTTGTATGCACCCAACAAGATGGGTGCTCCTGCGTCTAAGCAGACGATTGCTCGTTGGATCTGTAGCACAATTCAACTTGCACATTCTGTGGCAGGCCTGCCACAGCCTAAAACTGTAAAAGCCCACTCCACAAGGAAGGTGGGCTCATCTTGGGCGGCTGCCCGAGGGGTTTCGGCATTACAACTTTGCCGAGCAGCTACGTGGTCAGGGGAGAACACGTTTGTAAAATTTTACAAATTTGATACTCTGGCTAAAGAGGACTTGGAGTTCTCTCATTCGGTGCTGCAGAGTCATTCGCACTCTCCCGCCCGTTTGGGAGCTTTGGTATAATCCCCATGGTCCTGACGGAGTCCCCAGCATCCACTAGGACGTTAGAGAAAATAAGAATTTACTTACCGATAATTCTATTTCTCGTAGTCCGTAGTGGATGCTGGGCGCCCATCCCAAGTGCGGATTGTCTGCATTACTTGTACATAGTTATTGTTACAAAAATCGGGTTATTATTGTTGTGAGCCATCTTTTTTAAGAGGCTACTTCTTTGTTATCATACTGTTAACTGGGTTCAGATCACAAGTTGTACGGTGTGATTGGTGTGGCTGGTATGAGTCTTACCCGGGATTCAAGATCCTTCCTTATTGTGTACGCTCGTCCGGGCACAGTACCTAACTGAGGCTTGGAGGAGGGTCATAGGGGGAGGAGCCAGTACACACCATGTGATCCTAAAAGCTTGCTTTTGTGCCCTGTCTCCTGCGGAGCCGCTATTCCCCATGGTCCTGACGGAGTCCCCAGCATCCACTACGGACTACGAGAAATAGAATTATCGGTAAGTAAATTCTTATTTTTTCTGCAGTCAGGTGTGGATGTGGGCCTACGTTTGGGCTCCATAAAAGTCCAGATTTCGGCCTTATCCATTTTCTTCCAAAAACAATTGGCTTCTCTCCCTGAGGTTCAGACAATTTTGAAGGGGGTTCTGCACATCCAACCGCCCTTTGTGCCTCCTATGTCACCTTGGTATCTCAACGTGGTGTTGCAGTTCCTGCAATCGGATTGGTTTGAGCCTTTACAGGACCTTGTAAGGCCATCACACTTTTGGCTTCTGCGAGGCGTTTGTCGGAGCTGGGGACGTTGTCTCCCAAAAGCCCCGATTTGATTTTTCATGAAGATAGTGCTGAACTCGGAACTCGTCAGTAATTTCTTCCTAAGGTGGTGTCTACGTTTCATATCAACCAACCTATTGTGGTTCCGGTGGTTACCGACACCTCTACTACTTCAAAGTACTTGGATGTTGTGAGGGCTTTGAAGATCTAAGTGAAGCGGACAGCTCGTCACAGAAAATCTGACTCTGTTTGTTTTCTATGATCTCAATAAAATTGGGGGTCCTGCTTCAAAGCAGACTATTGCACACTGGCTCAGGCTTACTATCCAGCATGCTTATTCCACGGCAGGTTTGCAGTGTCCAAAATCTGTACAGGCCCACTCTAATAGATCGGTTGGTTCTTCCTGGGCGGCTGCCCGGGGTGTCTCGGCTTTACAGCTCTGTCGAGCAGCTGCTTGGTCAGGTTCAAACACATTTGCTAAGTTCTACAAGTTCGATACTTTGGCCTCTGAGGACCTTCAGTTTGGTCAATCTGTTCTGCAGGAACCTCAGCACTCTCCCACACTGTTTTGGAGCTTTGGTACATCCCCATGGTACTAATGTGGACCCCAGTATCCTCTAGGACATAAGAGAAAATAGGATTTTAATTACCTACCGGTAAATCCTTTTCTCGTGGTCCGTAGAGGATACTGGGGTCCACATTAGGAGCCATGGGCACTACTGATAGTGTGGGCTGGCTCCTCCCTCTATGCCCCTCCTACCAGACTCAGTCTAGGAAACTATGCCCGAGGAGATGGAGAGAAGGATATAAAACGATAGTGGTGAGATTCCAAACCAGCACACACAAACTAGAGGAAAGCCAAGCTAACCAAACATAAAACCAGGAACAGCAACCACTGAACCAACAATACTTAACCAAGTAACAGTGTGTGTTTCAGTCACCTCATATCGCTTAAATCCTCTGTGTCCTGTATTTACTGTCATATAACATAGGGGGTTATTTTGAAGATATTGTGTTTGTCTGGCTATATTATACCATTACGCCCCATAGCTACATTACCTATAGTGTCTGCTACAAAGGGCGGGAAATCCGCGGACGCTTCTGCATCCTGCAGTATTGGTGCCATGGATTTTCCTGAGGGGGAAGTTTTAGCTGCTGGTTCAGGCGCTGAATGCCATACACCCAGTCTACCTGCGGTACCTGTGGCCAATCAAGACCCACCTTGGACAGCGTTCTCAAGTATGCTGAGTACACTTGTGACACGTCTAGCACCCCCTGTGGTACCTCCTGTGCCATTGCAGCCACATATTGTCCCTGTAGTTAATCCGCCCTGGGCGGATTCTCTATCTACCCAGTTACAACAATTAAATCAAACCTTGGTTAGACAAGTCTACCCCCCGCCCCTCTGGGGCCAAGGGGTCATCTAAAATGGCCATTTCTTCGCCACAGTCCACTAATATTTCGGATAATTCTTCTGATGACGATGGGGAATATACTGATCCGTCAGACACTGATACAGTTGCTTCTGATGAGGAATCTACAACCCAGGTTGAAGTTCCTGACCTGGTGGAGGCTATTAAGTTAATTCTTCAAACAGATGATGACATTGAGCCTACTACTGTGTCTAAGAAACCTGACAAGTTCAAACATCAGAAGGTTGCTAAAGTAGTCTTAGCACACTCTGACCACTTAATTGACATATTGTCAGGAATCCTGGTCGTCACCACAAAATAAATTTTCCCTGTCCAAAAAGATGCTAGCTCATTATCCCATCCCTGCGGAGTTAAGTAACAAGTGGGAAACTCCACCACCGGTGGACTCTCATGTCACCCGTCTTGTGGTGTCCTCTACTCTGCCTGTCACTACTGTCACCTAACTGAAGGAATCGACAGATAAGCGTGTGGAGGGATTCCTGAAATCTATTTACTTCCTCACTGGCGCTGTACATAGACCTCCTGTGCTGCGAAAGGTATTGAAGCATGGGTTCAGGCAATTGAGGATGAGCTGCCTCAGAATTTTTCTGATACTGCCAGACAATATCTGTCTTGTATTACCACAGCCTCCCACTTTATTCAGGAGGCGGCCTCTGATGCAGGTGTGATGGCGGCCAAGGTATCTACTACGTCCATCCTGGCTCGTCGAATTATGTGGTTGAGATCCTGGAAGGTGGACCTGGACTCCAAAAAGATCTTGGAGGTGCTCCCTTTTTAGGGAGACATCCCATTTGGGGAGGATCTGAACAAGATCGTAACTGATTTGGCTACTGCCAAGACTGTGTGTCTTCCAAATACTAATACTTCTGTTCCGAAGGCTAAGAGTACCACCTTTCGTTCCATTCAACCTCCAGGAAAAGCAAAGGGTTAGGCGTATCTGTGACAGGCTTGTGCTTCCAAAACCACTGAGCCTAATTCTAAACAATCCTGGGTCGCCCGTCAGCCTACTTTCAAACAAGACAAGCCTGCGGCATGACTGAGCAGGCCTCCTCCTGGGGGACCCCAGGGTGGGAGGCCGACTTCTGCAGTTCGCCAAGACCTGGTTAATGACCACTTCGGACGCCTGGGTGTGAGAAGTTGTCTCTCTCGGGTACGTGATCTCTTTCAAGAGACGTACCCCTCGCCAGTTCTGCACAACGGCCATCCCTGAGGATCCGTTAAAGGCGCAAGCTCTACACCTGGTTGTAGAATCCCTTCTGGATACAGGAGTGGTAGTGCCGGTACCTATTCGACCCTGTTTCTAGTTCCGAAGCCAAATGGGTCCTTCCGGCCTATACTCAACCTCAAATCCTTGAACAAGTTTGTGAGAGTTTCCAAATTCCGTATGGAAACTCTGTGCTCTATAGTGCTGGTCATGGAACCTAAAGACTATATGGTGTCCATGGACATATAGGATGCTTACCTGCACACACCTATTGCCATGTCGCATCAGCAATATCTGTGGTTTGCTATTGGCAAACTACGTTATTAATTCCAGGCACTGCCTTTTGGATTGGCTAAGGCACCTCGGATCTTCACCAAGGTCATAGCCGTGATGACTGCTCTGCTCTGCTGTCGGGGAATCAGGATCCTGCCGTATCTGGGCGACTTGCTTATCCTGGCGAACTCCCAAGAGGTTCTCCTCAGTCATCTGGAACTGACGGTCCAATTCCTACAAACCTACAGGTGGCTCATCAACTGTAAAAAGTCCTCTCTGGTCCCGGCTCAGAGCATGGTGCACCTGGGGGCACTACTGGACACACACAACCAACGATTGTTTTTGTCTCCAGAGAAAGTCCTGAAACTTCTGCACAGGATCAGATATTTCCTCTCTTGCACAAGAGTGTCGATACACTCGGCGATGCAAGTACTAGGCCTCATGGTGTCTGCTTTCGACATGGTAGAGTTCACTCAATTTCATTCCCGCCCTCTGCAGAGATTAATCCTCCAAGTGGGACGGCCTGCCTCATCGGATCAGGTCTCAACGGATCTCCTTGACTCCAGAGGTTCGTCGGTCGCTGAGCTGGTGGCTAAAGGGCCAACAGTTGAGCAGGGGCTGTCCCTTCTGTATTTCCAACTGGGTCCTCCTGACAACGGATGCCAGTGTGCAGGGCTGGGCTGGGGTGCGGTGTTGGAGCAACACTCTCTCACAGGGTCGGTGGACCAGGGAGGAATCTCTCCTCCCGATAAACATTCTGGAATTGCGGACAGTGTTCAATGCATTGACACTGGCCCTACCTCTAGTATAGAACAGGCCTGTTCAAGTACAGTCAGACAACGCCACCACGGTGTTGTCTGACAGGCACTCAAAGCCGCATAACAATGCTAGAAGCATCAAAGATCCTCCGTTGGGCGGAACACCATCTGCCAGCAATATCAGCAGTATTCATTCCCGGAGTCCTCAACTGGAAAGCGGATTTCCTTAGTCGTCAGGACATTCACGCCGGGTAGTGGAGTCTTCAGCTCCTGGTGGACAAGTGGAGCCTAATAGATGTAGACCTGATGGCATCTCGACACAATCACAAGGTACTGGTCTTCGGATCGCGGACAAGGGATCCTCAAGCGGCGTTCGTGGATGCACTGGCAATTCCATGGAACTTTTGGCTGCCATACGTGTTTTCCTCCAGTGTCATCCTTGCCCAGGGTACTGCGGAAGTTCAAGCAAGAAAGAGGAATACTACTTCTAGTCGCTCCAGCGTGGCCCAGACGGCATTGGTTACTTAGACCTGCAGGGTCTCTCGATAGAGTGTCCTCTTCTACTTCCTCAACGCCCAGACCTCCTTGTTCAGGGCCCTTGTGTCTACCCGGATCTGGCCAGACAGGCTTTTATGGCGTGGCTCTTGCAGCTTCATTCCTGAGGGCCAAGGGATTCTCTGAGGCAGTTATTCAAACTATGTTGAAAGCCCGTAAACCAGCTTCTGCACGGATTTATCATAGGGTCTGGAATTCTTACTTCACCTGGTGTGCTGGTAAGAATTATGATGCATATACTTTAAAAACTACCAGACTTTTGGCTTTTCTGCAACATGACCTGGACTTAGGCCTTCGTCTGGCCTCCCTCAAGGTTCATAGATCTGCCTTGTCGGTATGGTTTCAGAGGAAAATTACGTCTTTCTCATACGTCCTAGAGGATGCTGGGGTCCATTTTATGACCATGGGGTATAGACGGATCCGCAGGAGCCATGGGCACTTTAAGACTTTTCAAGGGTGTGAACTGGCTCCTCTCTCTATGCCCCTCCTCCAGACCTCAGTTAGAGAAACTGTGCCCAGAGGAGACGGACAGTACAAGGAAAGGATTTTTGTAATCCAAGGGCAAGATTCATACCAGCCACACCAATCACACCGTATAACTTGTGATATACTACCCAGTTAACAGTATGAAAAACAACATAGCATCAGTCCAAGACCGATGAAACCATAACATAACCCTTATGTAAGCAATAACTATATACAAGTCTTGCAGAAGTAGTCCGCACTTGAGGATGCTGGGACTCCGTAAGGACCATGGGGATTATACCAAAGCTCCCAAACGGGCGGGAGAGTGCGGATGACTCTGCAGCACCGATTGAGCAAACAGGAGGTCCTCCTCAGCCAGGGTATCAAACTTATATAACTTTGCAAAGGTGTTTGACCCCGACCAAGTAGCAGCTCGGCACAGCTGTAGTGCCGAGACCCCTCGGGCAGCCACCCAAGAAGAGCTCACCTTCCTAGTGGAATGGGCCTTAACCGATTTTTGTAACGGCAATCCTGCCGTAGAATGCGCCTGCTGAATCGTGTTACAGATCCAGCGAGCAATAGTCTGCTTTGAAGCAGGGCCGCCAACTTTGTTGGCTGCATACAGGACAAACAGTGCTTCTGTTTTTCTGATCCTAGCCGTTCTGGCCACATAAATTTTCAAAGCCCTGACCACATCAAGGGACTCGGAATCCTCCAAGTCACGTGTAGCCACAGGCACGACAATAGGTTGGTTCATATGAAAGGATGAGACCACCTGAGGCAGGAATTGAGGACGGGTCCGCAATTCCGCTCTATCCATATGGAAAACCAGATAATGGCTTTTATGTAAGCCACCAATTCCGAAACTCACCTAGCCGAAGCCAAGGCTAACAACATGACCACCTTCCAGGTGAGATATTTCAACTCCACTGTCTTAAGTGGTTCAAACCAATGTGACTTAAGGAAACTTAACACCACGTTAAGGTCCCAAGGCGCCACCGGAGGTACAAAAGGAGGCTGAATATGCAGTACTCCCTTCACAAAAGTCTGTACTTCAGGTAATGAGGCCAATTCCTTTTGAAAGAAAATGGATAAGGCCGAAATCTGAACTTTTAATGGAGCCTAATTTTAGGTCCAAATTCACTCCAGTTTGTATGAAGTGAAGAAAACGGCCCAGGTGGAATTCTTCCGTAGGAGCATTCCTGGCCTCACACCAAGAAACATATTATCTCCATATTCGGTGATAATGTTTAGATGTCACATCCTTCCTAGCCCTTATTAGCGTAGGAATGACCTCATCCGGAATACCTTTTTCCGCTAGGATCCGGCGTTCAACCGCCATGCCGTCAAACGCAGCCGCGGTAAGTCTTGGAACAGACAGGGATCTTGTTGTAACAAGTCCTGCCTTAGAGGAAGAGGCCACGGATCTTCTGTGAGCATTTCTTGCAGTTCCGGATACCAGGTCCTTCGTGGCCAATCTGGAACAATGAGAATTGTTCTCACTCCTCTTTTTCTTATTATCCTCAACACCTTGGGTATGAGAGGAAGAGGAGGAAACACATATACCGACTGGAACACCCACGGTGTCACTAGGGCGTCCACAGCTACCGCCTGAGGGTCTCTTGACCTGGCGCAATACCTTTTGTAGCTTTTTGTTGAGACGGGATGCCATGATGTCTATTTGGGGTATTCCCCACCGACTTGCAATCTGCGCGAAGACTTCCTGATGAAGTCCCCACTCTCCCGGATGCAGAGCGTGTCTGCTGAGGAAGTCTGCTTCCCAGTTGTCCATTCCCGGAATGAACACTGCTGACAGAGCGCTTACATGATTCTCCGCCCAGCGAAGAACTCTGGTGGCTTCCGCCATTGCCACTCTGCTCCTTGTGCCGCCTTGGCGGTTTACATGAGCTACTGCGGTGATGTTATCTGACTGGATCAGAACTGGTCAATTGCGAAGTAAGATCTCCGCTTGAGGTAGGGCGTTGTGTATGGCCCTTAGTTCCAGGATGTTGATGTGAAGACAAGTCTCTTGACTTGACCAAAGTCCTTGGAAATTTCTTCCCTGTGCGACCGCTCCCCAATCTCGGAGGCTCGCGTCCGTGGTCACCAGGATACAGTCCTGAATGCCGAACCTGCGGCCCTCTAGAAGGTGAGCACTGTTTAGCCACCACAGGAGAGATACTCTGGCCCTGGGGGACAGGGTGATCCGCTGATGCAATTGCAGATACGACCCGGACCATTTGTCCAATAGGTCCCATTGGAAGGCCCTTGCATGGAATCTGCCGTATGGAATGGCTTCGTATGTTGCCACCATCTTTCTCAGAACTTGAGTGCAATGATGTACTGACACTTGTTTTGGTTTCAACAAGTTCATGACTAGAGTCATGAGTTCCTGCGCTTTTCCCTTCGGAAGAAAAACCCTTTTCTGGTCAGTGTCCAGAATCATGCCCAAGAAGGGCAGACGAGTTGTAGGATTCAGCTGCGACTTTGGAATATTGAGAATCCAGCCGTGTCGCTGTAACACATTCAGTGAAAGTGATACGCTGCTCAGCAACTTCTCCCGTGATTTCGCTTTTATGAGGAGATCGTCCAAGTACGGGCTAATTGTGACACCCTGCTTGCGCAGGAGCACCATCATTTCCGTGGTAATGACAATCCTGTACCGCAAATCTCAGGTACGCCTGATGAGGAGGATATATGGGGACATGCAGGTATGCATCCTTTATGTCCAGAGATACCAAAAAATCTCCCCCTTCTAGGCTGGCGATGACCGCCCTGAGTGATTCTAACTTGAACTTGAACCGTTTTAAGTAAAGGTTCAGGGGTTTTAAATTTAAAATGGGTCTGACCGAACCGTCCGGTTTCGGAACCACAAACAGAGTTGAGTAGTACCCCTGCCCTCTTTGAAGCAGGGGAACCTCTACCACCACTTGTTGCAGACACAATTTGTGAATCGCATGTAATACTATCTCCCTTTCCAGGGGTTGTTTCGGTAGGGCCGATTTGAAAAACCGGCGAGGAGGCACTTCTTCGAATTCCAGCTTGTAACCCTGGGAAACAATTTCTATTGCCCATGGATCCACCTGTGAGTGGACCCAGACGTGGCTGAACAGTCGAAGACGTGCCCCCACAGGAGCTGACTCCCTCAGGGGAGCCCCAGCGTCATGCGGTGGATTTAGCAGAGGCCGGGGAGGACTTCTGTTCCTGGGAACTAGCTGTCTTGTGCAGCTTTTTCCCTCTGCCCTTACCTCTGGGAAGAAAGGACGAACCACGTGCTCTCTTGTTTTTATTGGAACGAAAGGACTGCATTTGATAATGAGGCGCTTTCTTAGATTGTGAGGGAATATTAGTGATGTGCACCGGACATTTTTCGGGTTTTGTGTTTTGGTTTTAGATTCGGTTCCGCGGCCGTGTTTTGGATTCGGACGCGTTTTAGCAAAACCTCACCGAAATTTTTTTGTCGGATTCGGGTGTGTTTTGGATTCGGGTGTTTTTTTCAAAAAACCCTAAAAAACAGCTTAAATCATAGAATTTGGGGGTCATTTTGATCCCATAGTATTATTAACCGCAATAACCATAATTTCCACTCATTTCCAGTCTATTCTGAACACCTCACACCTCACAATATTATTTTTAGTCCTAAAATTTGCACCGAGGTCGCTGGATGGCTAAGCTAAGCGACACAAGTGGCCGACACAAACACCTGGCCCATCTAGGAGTGGCACTGCAGTGTCAGGCAGGATGGCACTTCAAAAAAATTGTCCCCAAACAGCACATGATGCAAAGAAAAATTAAAGAAAAAAGAGGTGCAAGATGGAATTGTCCTTGGGCCCTCCCACCCACCCTTATGTTGTATAAACAGGACATGCACACTTTAACGAACCCATCATTTCAGCGACAGGGTCTGCCACACGACTGTGACTGAAATGACTGGTTGGTTTGGGCCCCCACCAAAAAAAGAAGCAATCAATCTCTCCTTGCACAAACTGGCTCTACAGAGGCAAGATGTCCACCTCATCATCATCCTCCGATTCCTCACCCCTTTCACTGTGTACATCCCTCTCCTCACAGATTATTAATTCGTCCCCACTGGAATCCACCATCTCAGGTCCCTGTGTACTTTGTGGAGGCAATTGCTGCTGGTGAATGTCTCCACGGAGGAATTGATTATAATTCATTTTGATCAACATCATCTTCTCCACATTTTCTGGAAGTAACCTCGTACGCCAATTGCTGACAAGGTGAGCGGCTGCACTAAACACTCTTTCGGAGTACACACTGGAGGGAGGGCAACTTAGGTAGAATAAAGCCAGTTTGTGGAAGGGCCTCCAAATTGCCTCTTTTTCCTGCCAGTATACGTACGGACTGTCTGACGTGCCTACTTGGATGCGGTCACTCATATAATCCTCCACCATTCTTTCAATGGTGAGAGAATCATATGAAGTGACAGTAAACGACATGTCAGTAATTGTTGGCAGGTCCTTCAGTCCGGACCAGATGTCAGCACTCGCTCCAGACTGCCCTGCATCACCGCCAGCGGGTGGGCTCGGAATTCTTAGCCTTTTCCTCGCACCCCCAGTTGCGGGAGAATGTGAAGGAGGAGATGTTGACGGGTCACGTTCCGCTTGACTTGACAATTTTCTCACCAGCAGGTCTTTGAACCTCTGCAGACTTGTGTCTGCCGGAAAGAGAGATACAACGTAGGTTTTAAATCTAGGATCGAGCACGGTGGCCAAAACGTAGTGCTCTGATTTCAACAGATTGACCACCCGTGAATCCTGGTTAAGCGAATTAAGGGCTACATCCACAAGTCCCACATGCCTAGCGGAATCGCTCTGTTTTAGCCCCTCCTTCAATGTCTCCAGCTTCTTCTGCAAAAGCCTGATGAGGGGAATGACCTGACTCAGGCTGGCAGTGTCTGAACTGACTTCACGTGTGGCAAGTTCAAAGGGTTGCAGAACCTTGCACAACGTTGAAATCATTCTCCACTGCGCTTGAGTCAGGTGCATTCCCCCTCCTTTGCCTATATCGTGGGCAGATGTAAAGGCTTGAATGGCCTTTTGCTGCTCCTCCATCCTCTGAAGCATATAGAGGGTTGAATTCCACCTCGTTACCATCTCTTGCTTCAGATGATGGCAGGGCAGGTTCAGGATTGTTTGGTGGTGCTCCAGTCTTCTGTACGCGGTGGCTGAATGCCGAAAGTGGCCGGCAATTCTTCGGGCCACCGACAGCATCTCTTGCACGCCCCTGTCGTTTTTTAAATAATTCTGCACCACCAAATTTAATGTATGTGCAAAACATGGGACGTGCTGGAATTTGCCCAGATGTAATGCATGCACAATATTGCTGGCGTTGTCCGATGTCACAAATCCCCAGGAGAGTTCAATTGGGGTAAGCCATTCTGCGATGATGTTCCTCAGTTTCGGTAAGAGGTTGTCAGCTGTGTGTCTCTTCTGGAAAGCGGTGATACAAAGCGTAGCCTGCCTAGGAGTAGGAACGAGTTGGCGTTTGCGAGATGCTGCTACTGGTGCCGCCGCTGCTGTTCTTGCTGCGGGAGGCAATACATCTACCCAGTGGGCTGTCACAGTCATATAGTCCTGAGTCTGCCCTGCTCCACTTGTCCACATGTCCGCGGTTAAGTGGACATTGGGTACAACTGCATTTTTTAGGACACTGGTGACTCTTTTTCTGAGGTCTGTGTACATTTTCGGTATCGCCTGCCTAGAGAAATGGAACCTAGATGGTATTTGGTACCGGGGACACAGTACCTCAATCAAGTCTCTAGTTGCCAGGATGCATCGGAGGAATCCCAGGCAGGAGAGGACTCGTCAGACTTGACAGTGACATGGCCTGCAGGACTATTGGCTTTCCTGGGTAAGGAGGAAATTGACACTGAGGGAGTTGGTGGTGTGGTTTGCAGGAGCCTGGTTACAAGAGGAAGGGATTTAGTGGTCAGTGGACTCCTTCTGCTGTCACCCAAAGTTTTTGAACTTGTCACTGACTTATGATGAATGCGCTGCAGGTGACGTATAAGGGAGGATGTTCCGAGGTGGTTAACGTCCTTACCCCTACTTATTACAGCTTGACAAAGGCAACACACGGCTTGACACCTGTTGTCCGCATTTGTGTTGAAATAATTCCACACCGAAGAGCTGATTTTTTTTTTGTATTTTGACTAGGCATGTCAATGGCCATATTCGTCCCACGGACAACAGGTGTCTCCCCGGGTGCCTGACTTAAACAAACCACCTCACCATCAGAATCCTCCTTGTCAATTTCCTCCCCAGCGCCAGCAACACCCATATCCTCATCCTGGTGTACTTCAACAGTGACATCTTCAATTTCACTATCAGGAACTGGACTGCGGGTGCTCCTTCAAGCACTTGCAGGGGGCGTGCAAATGGTGGAAGGCGCAAGCTCTTCCCGTCCAGTGTTGGGAAGGTCAGGCATCGCAACCGACACAATTGGACTCTCCTTGGGGATTTGTGATTTAGAAGAACGCACAGTTCTTTGCTGTGCTTTTGCCAGCTTAAGTCTTTTCATTTTTCTAGCGAGAGGATGAGTGCTTCCATCCTCATGTGAATCTGAACCACTAGCCATGAACATAGGCCAGGGCCTCAGCCATTCCTTGCCACTCTGTGTCGTAAATGGCATATTGGCAAGTTTACGCTTCTCATCAGACGCTTTAAATTTTGATTTTTGGGTCATTTTACTGAATTTTTTTTTTGGATTTTACATGCTCTCTACTATGACATTGGGCATCGGCCTTGGCAGACGACGTTGATGGCATTTCATCGTCTCGGCCATGACTAGTGGCAGCAGCTTCAGCACGAGGTGGAAGTGGATCTTGATCTTTCCCTATTTTAACCTCCACATTTTTGTTCTCCATTTTTTAATGTGTGGAATTATATGCCAGTATCAATAGCAATGGCCTACTACTATATATACTGCGCACAACTAAAATGCACCACAGGTATAGAATGTAGATGGATAGTATACTTAATGACGACACAGAGGTAGGTACAGCAGTGGCCTTCCGTACCGTACTGCTATATATAGTATACTGGTGGTCACTGTGTCGGCAAACTGCAAAACTAAAATGCACCACAGGTATAGAATGTAGATGGATAGTATACTTAATGACGACACAGAGGTAGGTACAGCAGTGGCCTTCCGTACCGTACTGCTATATATACTGGTGGTCACTGTGTCAGCAAACTGCACAACTGAAATGCACCACAGGTATAGAATCTAGATGGATAGTATACTTAATGACGACACAGAGGTAGGTACAGCAGTGGCCTTCCGTACCGTACTGCTATATATAGTATACTGGTGGTCACTGTGTCAGCAAACTGCAAAACTAAAATGCACCACAGGTATAGAATGTAGATGGATAGTATACTTAATGACGACACAGAGGTAGGTACAGCAGTGGCCTTCCGTACCGTACTGCTTTATATAGTATACTGGTGGTCACTGTGTCAGCAAACTGCAAAACTAAAATGCACCACAGGTATAGAATGTAGATGGATAGTATACTTAATGACGACACAGAGGTAGGTACAGCAGTGGCCTTCCGTACCGTACTGCTATATATAGTATACTGGTGGTCACTGTGTCAGCAAACTGCAAAACTAAAATGCACCACAGGTATAGAATGTAGATGGATAGTATACTTAATGACGACACAGAGGTAGGTACAGCAGTGGCCTTCCGTACCGTACTGCTATATATACTGGTGGTCACTGTGTCAGCAAACTGCACAACTGAAATGCACCACAGGTATAGAATCTAGATGGATAGTATACTTAATGACGACACAGAGGTAGGTACAGCAGTGGCCTACTGTACCGTAATGCTATATATTATATACTGGTGGTCACTGGTCAGCAAAACTCTGCACTGTACTCCTCCTATATAATATTATACTGGTGGTTCCCAGTCCCCACAATAAAGCAGCACACTGAGCACAGATATGGAGTGTTTTTCAGGCAGACAACGTATACTGGTGGTCACTGTCAGCAAAACTCTGCACTGTACTCCTGCTATGTAATACAGCTGCTCCCCAGTCCCCACAATTAAGCAGTGTAAGCACAGATATATGCAGCACACTGAGCACAGATATGGAGTGTTTTTCAGGCAGACAACGTATTACTGGTGGTCACTGTCAGCAAAACTCTGCACTGTACTCCTCCTATATACAGCTGCTCCCCAGTCCCCACAATTAAGTAATAAGCAAGCACAAAATATTTGCAATGCATCAACATAAACGGAGAGGACGCCAGCCACGTCCTCTCCCTAACATTTCCAATGCACGAGTGAAAATGGCGGCGACGCGCGGCTGCTTATATAGAATCCGAATCTCGCGAGAATCCGACAGCGGGATGATGACGTTCGGGCGCGCTCGGGTTACCCGAGCCATACGGGAGAATCTGAGTATGGCTCGGACACGTGTAAAAAGAGTGAAGTTCGGGGGGGTTCGGTTTCCGAGAAACCAAACCCGCTCATCATTAGGGAATATATGGCAAAAAATTTGATTTACCTGCCGTAGCCGTGGAGACGAGATCCGAGAAGCCCTCTCCAAACAATTCCTCACCCTTGTAAGGCAACAACTCCATATGCCTCTTTTAGTCGGCATCACCTGTCCATTGCATGTTCCACAGGACACGTCTAGCAGAAATCGACATAGCGTTGACTCTAGAACCCAGTAGACTAACGTCTCTTTGGGCATGTATTATATATATATATATATATATATATATATATAAAAGACAACATCTTTTACACATATATATATATATATATATATATATACTAGGGACAATAACATGGTATCCTTATCTAGGGTTTCAATCTCCGCTGATAAGGTATCTGTCTACGCTGCTACAGCGCTATAAACCCATGCCGACACAATCGCCGGTCTGAGTAGTGTACCAGAATGTGTGTAAATGGACTTCAAAGTACTTTTACTGCATGCTATCTGCAGGATCCCTGAGGATAGCTGTAAAGTCAGCGCTACCTTTTTGGGTAAACGTGTCAATGCCTTGTACACCCTAGGGGAAGATTCCCATCGTATCCTGGCCCCATTAGGGAAAGGATACTCCCTGAGAATTCTTTTTTTTTGGGGGGGGGGGGGGGGGGGTAAGCTGCAGCTTCTTGTCTGGAGATTCACTCTCTTTTTCCTCATGAGAGGAGGGAAATATACCTCAGCTTTCTTCCCCTTAAACATGTGTACCCTCGTGTCAGTGACAGATGAGTCATCAGCGATATGCAAAACATCTTTTATTACAATAATCATATATTGAATACTTTTCTGCCAGTTTTGGCTGTACTTTGCATTATCGTAGTTGACACTGGAGTCAGACTCCGTGTCGATATCCCTGTCTATTATTTTGGATAGTGAGCGTTGTGAGACTCTGAAGGTCTCTGTGACATAGGGACAGACATGGGTAGATTCCCTGTCTGTTCTCTAATCTTTTGTGTAATAAATTCATCTTAGCACTTAATTTCACATATCCAATCAGGCGTTATCGACGGAGACACCACACACACACATTTGCTCCATCTCCTCCATAGGAGAGCCTTTTACCTCAGACATGTCGACACACACGTACCGACACACCACACACTCAGGGAATGCTCTTCTGAAGACCATTCCCCCACAAGGCCCTTTGGAGAGACAGAGAGAGAGTATGCCAGCACACACCCCAGCGCAATATGACCCAGGAAAAACACAGCAATTTAATGTTTACCCCGTAGCGCTGTTATTATTTTCTGCGCCGAATTATGTGCCCCCCCTCTTCTTTAAAACCCTCTCTTCTACCGTGGTATAAGCAGGGGAGAGTCCGGGGAGCTTCCTCTCAGCGGTGTTGTGGAGAAAAACATGGCGCTGGTGAGTGCTGAGGGAGAAGCCCCGTCCCCTCAGCGGCGGGCTTCAGTCCCGCTAAAAGTGTGAAATTGGCGGGGGCTCATGCATATATACAGTGTCCAGCTGTATATATGCTCTCTTTTGCCAAATAAGAGGTTTATATTTCTGCCCAGGGTGCCCCCCCCCTGCGCCCTGCACCCTTACAGTGACTGCTGTTTGTGAGGTGTATGGGAGCAATGGCGCACAGCTGCAGTGCTGTGCGTTACCTCAGTGAAGATCAATGAAGTCTTCTGCCGCCACTGAAGATCTTTTCCTCTCATACTCACCTGGCTTCTATCTTCCGGCTCTGTGAGGAGGACGGCGGCTCGGCTCCGGGACGAACTCCAGGGTGAGACCTGTGTTCTGACTCCCTCTGGAGCTAATGGTGTCCAGTAGCCTAAGAAACAGAGCCCTGAAACTCAGAGAAGTGGGTCTGTTTCTCTCTCCTCAGTCCCTCGATGCAGGGAGTCTGTTGCCAGCAGGCTCCCTGAAAATAAAATACCTAACAAAAATGCTTTCTTACAGGAAACTCAGGAGAGCTCCTGAAATGCACCCAGCTCCTCTGGGCACAGTATCAAACTGAGGTCTGGAGGAGGGGCATAGAGGGAGGAGCCAGTGCACACCCAGAGTCAAAGTCTTTCTTAAAGTGCCCATGTCTCCTGCGGAGCCCGTCTATCCCCATGGTCCTTACGGAGTCCCAGCATCCTCTAGGACGTTAGAGAAAAGCGATTTACACCCTTGCAGGTGCTGCTCATCGGCCCACTATTGCAGCAACATGGGCTGCAGAGACTATTGAAGTGTGGGCTCAGGAGTTGGAAGCTGAGATGTCTTCCAACGCTTCTGATCATGCTAGACAATGCTTATAATATATTGTCACAGCTTCTTATTACATTAAAAAGGCGGCTTCTGATGCCGGTATTCTGGCGGCCAAGGCTTGTACTACGTCCATACTGGCTCGCCGTATTCTATGGTTGCGGTCCTGGTCCGTGGATCTGGACTCTAAGAAAACCTTGGAGGTACTCCCTTTTAAGGGAGACATCCTTTTCGGAGAAGCCCTCAACAAGATAGTGGCTGACTTAGCTTGTCTACCTAGTACTGCTCCTTCGGTACCGAAGGCTAAGAGTACTTCCTTTCGTCCTTCAGGGAAAGCAAAGGGTCAGGCGTACCCGAAACAGGCTCGCACTTCCAAACCCAATAAGCCCAAACCCAAACGGGCCTGGGCTGCCCGTCAGCCTGCTTCCAAGGCTGACAAGCCTGCCCCTCCCTCTGGGGGGATCCCAGAGTGGGGGGCTGACTTCTAGGGTATACCCAGGAATGGTTGAAGACCACTTTCGATGCCTGGGTATGGGAAGTCGTCACTCGAGGTTACACCGTATCCTTCAAAAATCGTCCCCCTCATCGATTTTGCCTGACAGACGTCCCTTCGGATCAGGTGAAGGCAAAAACTCTTAATTCGGTGGTACAGTCCCTCCTGGACACAGGAGTGGTAGTACAGGTGCCTCTGGCTCAGAGAGGCAAGGGTTACTATTCACCGCTGTTCCTAGTCCCGAAACCGAATGGGTCCTCCCGGCCCATTCTCAACCTCAAGTCCTTGAACAAATTTATGAGGGCCTCCAAGTTTCGTATGGAAACTCTTCGCTCTATTGTTCTGGCATTGGAACCTGGGGATTATATGGTCTCCCTGGATATACAGGATGCTTACCTGCATATTCCCATTGCAATGTCGCATCAGCAATACCTGAGGCTTGCGATTGGCAACCTCCATTACCAATTTCGGGTGTTACCTTTTGGTTTGACCACGGCTCCGCAAATTTTCACCAAGGTCATGGCGGTAATGACGACTGTGCTCCGCTGTCAAGGGGTCAGGATCCTACCGTACCTGGACGACTTGTTGATCCTGGCAAATTCCCCAGAAATTCTCCTACACCATCTGGATCTGACGCTTCAGTTTCTGCAAGCCCACGGGTGGCTCATCAGCTGGAAGAAATCTTCCCT
This sequence comes from Pseudophryne corroboree, assembly GCF_028390025.1. Taxonomy (NCBI): domain Eukaryota; kingdom Metazoa; phylum Chordata; class Amphibia; order Anura; family Myobatrachidae; genus Pseudophryne; species Pseudophryne corroboree. The sequence continues at coordinate 145,971,601 of NC_086449.1, forward strand.
GGTCCCTGCTCAGAGCATGGTGCACCTGGGGGCATTGTTGGACACTCACAACCAGCGGTTGTTCTTGTCTCAGGAGAAAGTCCTGAAGCTTCAGGACAGGATTCGATGCTTCCGATCTCGTCCGCAAGTGTCGATACATTCGGAAATGCAAGTGCCAGGTCTTATGGTGTCGGCTTTTGACATGGTGGAGTACGCTCAATTCCATTCCCGCCCTCTGCAGAAGCTGATTCTTGCCAAGTGGGACGGCCTGCCTCACCAGATCTGGTCTCAAATGATCTTCTTGTCTCCGGAGGTCCGTCTGTCACTGAGCTGGTGGCTTCAGTACCAACGATTGAGCAGGGGTCGTCCCTTCTGGATCTCCAACTGGGTCCTTCTGACGAAGGACGCCAGTCTGAGAGGTTGGGGCGCGTTGTTGGAGCAACACTCCCTTCAGGGTCGGTTGTCCAAGGAGGAGTCTCTCCTCCCGATAAACATTCTGGAATTGCGGCCGGTGTTCAACTCATTGAACTTGGCCCAGCATTTAATACAGAATAGACCTGTTCAAGTACAGTCGGACAACTCCACCATGGTGGCATACATCATTCATCAAGGCGGCACTCGAAGCCGCATGGCAATGAGGAAGTATCACGGATTCTTCAGTGGGTGGAACGCCATCTGCCAGCCATATCGTCAGTATTCATTCCGGGGGTCCTAAACTGGGAAGCGGACTATCTCAGTTATCAGGACGTACACGCCGGAGAGTCGAGCCTCCATCCAGAAGTGTTTCAACTCCTCATGGACAGGTGGGTCCTTTCAGATGTGGACCTGATGGCATCTCAACACAAGGGATCCTCTAGCAGCATTCGTGGACGCACTGGCGATTCCATGGAACTTTCAGCTACCATACGTGTTCCCTCTGGTGTCACTCCTGCCCAGAGTAATAAGGAAGTTCAAGCAAGAACTCCTGCTTCTGATCGCTCCCGCGTGGCCCAGACGGCATTGGTTCTCAGACCTTCAGGGCCTCTCGATAGAGCATCCCCTTCTAATTCCGCAGTGCCCAGATCTCCTTGTTCAGGGCCCCTGTGTATATCAGGATTTATCTCGGTTGGCTTTGACGGTGTGGCTCTTGAAGCTTCCATCTTGAGGGCCAGGGGATTTTCTGAGGTGGTCATTCAAACCATGTTGAAGGCCCGGAAACTGGCTTCTGCTCGGATTTACCATAGGGTCTGGAATTCTTACTTTGCTTGGTGCGCATCTAACAATTATGATGCTTACAAGTTTAGTACGGACAAACTTTTGGCCTTTCTACAACAGGGCCTGGACTTGAGCCTTCGTCTGGCCTCTATCAAGGTTCATATTTCTGCCTTGTCGGTTTGGTTTCAGAGAAAAATTGCAACGTTACCTGATGTACATACGTTCACTCAGGGTGTGTTGCAGATTCAACCTCTCTATGTCCCACCTGTGGTCCCGTGGGACTGGTCGGTGGTTTTGGAGGCATTGCAAGGGTCTCAGTCTGAGCCTCTTGAATCTGCAGACCTTAAGTGGCTTTCTCTTAAGGTATTGTTTCTGTTGGCTATTGCCTCGCTAGACGGGTGTCGGATTTGGGTGCCTTGTCTTGTAGGTCACCATATTTGATTTTTCACCGTGATCGGGCGGTTCTTAGAACACGTCCCGGGTATTTACCTAAGGTGGTGTCTTCGTTCCACCTTAATCAGGAGATTGTGCTTCCGGCCTTTGCCTCTCCTGAATTGTCTTCCAAAGAGCGGTCTCATGTTTTTATTGGTTATTGCCTCTGCTAGGATGGTGTCAGACTTGGGCGCTTTGTCCTGTCGTCCACCCTTTCTGATTTTTCACCGCGACCGGGCAATTCTTCGAACTCGCCCTGGTTATCTACCTAAGGTGGTATCATCTTCTTATCTTAACCAAGAGATTGTGATTCCGGACTTTTATGTCTTCTGGATTGTCCTCCAAAGAGCGGTCTTTGGATGTGGTACGGGCTCGCCATGTTTACGTAGAGATGACTGCCTCCCTCAGGAGGTCAGATACCCTTTTTGTACTTTTTGTTTTTTACAAACGTGGCTGGCCTGCGAATAAGCAGACCTTGGCCAGAGGGATTAGAATGGTGATTGCACGAGCCTATGCGCAGGATGGTTTCCCAGCTCCTGCTGCTATCAAAGCCCATTTTACTCAGTCTGTTGGAACTTCTTGGGTGGCCCGCCGTGGCACGTCCGCTGAACAATTGTGCAAAGTGGCTCCGTGGTCCTCAGTGAACACGTTCATCAGTTTCTATGCCTTTGATACTTCGCCTCCCAGGATGCTTCCTGTGGACGATGGGTTCTTGTACCCACTGCAGTGCGTCCCCTCCCATGAGGAACTGCTTTAGGACATCCCGATGTTATTCCCTGTGGAATACCAGTCTACCCCGCTTCAGAAAAGGAGATTTATGGTAGCCTTGCCATATTTAAATCTCTTTCTGCGATTTACACTGGATTCCACAGGGCGTCCGCCCTGACGCACTTAGCTTCTTTGGGTTTGTAGGGCATTAGCCGCTAGTCTCTTCTCCTGTCGTGAGAATGTGGTTCTATGTGACTAACATCTACCGTCTCTTTTGCATGCTACTGCATTGGACTGGTTAACGAAACTGAGCTCCAGTGCCTGGAGGCGGGGTTATAGAGGAGGCGGTGCAATGCATCCTGGGAACAGTCAAAGCTTTAGCCTGTTGGTGCCTCGGATCAAGATCCAACTCTACACCCCGATGTTATTCCCTGTGGAATCCAGTGTACCTTGCAGAAAGAGATTTAACTATGGTAAGTCTAACATAAATCTCCTTATTATCCTGCTGAAAAGCAGGAGAAAAGCATTTTGCTGCTTTTATGATTAGAATACTTTAAAGTTTTTTGTGCATTACAGGGTTTTCTCATAGGGTACATCCGTTTGTGTTTTGTATTGCCTCCATGAGTCGCCATTTATAACCTAGTGCAAGCCTGAACTAGAGCAGCAGCAATGTCTTGGAAGTAAAACCTAAGGCTGATATCACATAATAATTTTTACCACCAACGATACATATCTTGCAAATAGTCACTGCTAATACTGATCTAGGGTTTTTCTTCAGTTTTTAAATGGTAAAACAGAAGCATCCATGTTTCTGGTGATCCATATGACAGTAGTAACAGAATTAATTTCTAGCATTTCCAGTTCCCATTTTTATTGGTAATTTAAGAAGTAACAACCACTAAAATAATAAATAGCAAATAATTAGCGTATATATCAGCATATTATACTAATTATAATAAGCTAGTTACGGGGGGCGTGGCTTGGCTGGAGAAGAGGGCAGACGTGCCTTTGCTGCTCTCCTCTCTCCAGCGTTCTTTATTGGAATAATCCGGGGTGCTCACCCCCTGGATTACCTTTCCGGGGGCTCCCTGTCCCTCCCTGTGGGTCCCCTCGGCCCTGTGGTGTCGGCTGCGGAGCCGGGGAGCGGTTTTAACCGCTCCTGCAGGTTGCGGCCTTCACACGCAGGCGGAAGCCGGGGACTCGCGTACTCCCGGAGCGGACCCCGCATACTAGCACCGGAGCACTCGGGAGCTTCCCCCGGCCCTCCGGAGCGGACACCCCCCGGGGCAGAGGATCGGAGGGACGCCGGGCAGCGGGGGACGGAGGCGGAACAGACTGCCAGTGAGACGCGGCAGCCATCTTTAATCCATCAGGTAGTGCTGGCACTGAGGTAGCAGGGTAATTTTGCGGCTGTGGGGGTCTCTGGACTGGGGCTTCTTCAGGTTGGTGGCCCTCTGGCATTGTTCCCTCCCTGCTCTTGACCTGGAGCTCCTGTGGCAGGATCTGTGCATTTGTTTTCTTGAGTTGGGAGACGGCCTTACACTTGGCACTATTCTTTTCTACTGCACCTGCCCCATCTAGTGGCCTCTGGATGTAATAGCCCACATTTCTCTCAGTGTGCGGGATATATAATACATATTGCTCTGCAGACTTCATCAGACCGCAGATTTCCCAGCTCCCGCCGAGACGATCGGCCGCGATGTCCACATGGATGAATAATATTATGTTCTGATCGCTCTGAGAAGGCTCCGCCTGCGCCCGAATTCTCTTATGACATGATATGACAGCTCGACAATTCTGTGGATCCTTCCGAGATTGACGCACCAGACGCCTCTTGCCTCCGGTTCCTCTACCTTTGTCACTCAGCGTTGCTATGCCTCCCAAGAAATATAAGGCTGCTAAAACTGTTTCCCAGGTGGCGTTCTTTAAACCTTCTCCCCAGGCCGCTAAAGCAAAGGACGCACGGGGTGGCACCTCTAAACCTGCTGCTCTTGTGTCCTCACCGCTTCGAGATGCGCCCGTCCCGGTCACTGCACACACCAGCGTCATTGCCGATAGCGAAGCGCTTACGGTGGGTACTATGAAGCAGCTCTTAACGCAATTTAAGGATGAAGTCGCGGCAGAATTTAGAGCAACTATGAAGGAATGCCAGCGATCAATTGACGAGATCGGAGGCCGCAACGACCACCTCGAAACGAAAATGGGTGAAGTGGTGTTGTCTCACAACGACCTAATCTCACACGAACTGCTCCAAACTGAGGTCACGGCGCTTAGAGACAAACTCTCGGATATGGAAGACAGATCGAGGCGTAACAACTTAAAGCTACGACGTGTTCCGGAAAATGTCGCTAATAGCGCTTTAAACGATTTTGCAGTTGACCTCTTTAGCAAACTCCTTCCTTCTAACTGGCCCGCGGACTTCTTAATTGATCGCATCCATAGGCTTCCAAAGGCCAGGAATGCTCCCGATGGTGTCCCCCGGGATGTCCTTATGAGGTTACACTATTACCATGTGAAGGAGGCAATCTTGAAAGCTGCCAGACCCTCGGATGCTGCATCAGAGGCTTTGGGCTCACTTCAAATTTTCGTAGACTTGTCCCCAGCTACTTTGGCGAAACGGCGCTCTCTTTACCCCATCACATCAGTGCTACGGAAAGAGAACATTCTATACAGATGGGGATTTCCTACGAAATCTCTCGTCTGTGGACCCTCTCATCTCTCATCTCTCGAGAAGGGTCCACAGTTGTTATAACGAACGTTGAGGAGGGTAAAAAGATCCTAGCATCATGGAACTCTGCAAGTTCTCCTACACACACCTCTCCCGAACGGGGCCTTCAGCGGGACTGGGCCTCATCGGCTGCAGAATTTTGAGTATTGTTTGATATGTTACACTTGCCTTGTTTTCATGTTTCTTAATTAGTTTGTCATGTCGTATATTCCTACGTTGCATCAACTCCTTGGCGTTTATCTGAGGAGGTTGCTTATGTTTCTAGAATGTTTTTCAGTGTGGCCTCCTCACCGGTATTTCATTGGTTACTGTCTGTCTCTGCTGCCCCAACTGCCACCCACAATTCCTTGTTGGCTGGGAATTCTACTCAAGTTTCATTTATCCCCGGTGGCAGTCGGGGGCCCAGAGATGGGGTGTCGAGAGCCTACATTTAGTTAACTTAGGTTCGGGTGCGGGCGGATTGCCACTACCCCCCACTGTTTAACTTGGAGTCGCCATGGTTAGGCGTCCAAATGTACCCCCGAGTGGGGTTAATGTTCTGGTTTTTTTTCGTCTGTTTTTTCTTTCTGTATTCCTCTTCTCTTTTGCCTTTTCTTTCCTCTTTCCTCTCTTTTTTGTCCAGGTATGTTACACACATTTTTTACTTGCCAGTTGGTTGTGGTTAGAAACGCATTCCCCAACAGTTTTACGTTATGGTTAACATTGTCTCTATAAATGCAAAAGGGCTTAATTCCCCACACAAGAGGAGATTAGCGCTAAATTATTTTCATAAACTTAAATTATAGCAGTCCAAGAGACTCATTTTATTAAATCTGCCACTCCACGGTTTACTAATGGGAGATACCCCCATTGCTATTTGGCTAACGGGCTGGCTAAGAAGGTGGGAGTGGCAATCTTTATATCTCAGCACTGCGCGTTCTCCCTCGCTTCGCAATATTGCGACCCTGAGGGGAGTATCCTTATTCTAGTAGGTACTCTTGAAAACAAAGAGGTGACATTAGTTTCCTGCTATGTCCCTAACACCAAGCAACTAGCATTTTCAGGAAACTCTGCGCTAAGGTGCAACAATTGGCTAAGGGTGCTTTAATTTTAATGGGGTATTTTAATATGACTTTAGACCCTCTCGTCGATAATTCTGGCAAGCGACCCTCACTCTCCAGTCAGCTCCGTAGGAATGCAAAGGGCTTTAGCCAGCTACTGGCGGAATATGATCTTTTAGACCTCTGGCGCGTTAAGCATCCAATGGATAGAGATTACTCGGTGCACGCATCCTACTCTAGAATAGATTTAGCATTGGCGGATAAGTGGACCCTACAGTCCATCCGTAAAATCACCATCTTTCCCATGTCCTGGTCGGATCACTCCCCACTATTCATCGAATGGGATATAAATAGTAGAAAGGTTACCCCGGCCCCCTGGCGTTTGGGTAAACTCAGTCTTCTTCGGCCGAAGACCACGCAGGCGATCCAATCCACCTTATATTATTATCTTTCTGAGAACTCTCCCCAGGAGACGTCTATCTTCACATTCTGGTGCGCCCTCAAAGCAGTGACACGAGGGACGGCAATTCAAACAGCGGCTAAACTTAAACGGGCATATCGTAAAAAATTTGAACAAGCTGAGCTTACAGTCGCCTCCCTGGAGAGTTCTCACAAGGCACATCCGCACGATAAAGCCCTTCTTAAGTCTTTGAAAGAAGCAAGGGAGGCGGTGAATGTCTTCTATCTAGCGGAGGTGCAATGCAACCTACATAGACTGAATCAAAAATTTTATGTTTATGGTAATAGGGCTGGTAGACTGCTGGCGAGGAAGCTGAGGGGTAGGAAGGCTAAAGGAAAAATTCACATTGTCCATTCGGATAGGGGTAACAGAGTCTATGATCCAGATGGAATTGCAGATGTCTTTGCATCCTATTACTCCAAACTATACAACCTGAAGGGGGACTCTTCTACCTTTCAACCTACAGGCGTAGATGTTCAGAATTTCCTGAGCAACTTTCCTCTCCCCTCGCTGTTGCCGGAGTCTTGTAGCTCTCTAAGTGCGCCTTGGACTTTAGCTGAAGTCGAAAAGGCTATTGACTCCCTCCCAGCAGATAAGGCCCCGGGTCCCGACGGTTATCCTGCCGGTTTCTATAAATCCTTTAGGGAGAGTTTGGCCCCGGTGCTCTTGTCGGTGTTCAATGAAGCCTCAGAGGCAGGCCACTTCCCTAAAGAGATGCTGGAAGCTCAAATCATTACCATCCCCAAACCGGGGAAAAACCCCACCTCCGTCCAAAATTTTAGACCGATCGCGTTACTAAATACGGATTTAAAAATTTATGCCAAATTAATAGCCAACTGTATCAGCCCTCTGCTCCCCTCTCTTATCAACCCCGATCAAGTGGGTTTCGTACTGAATAGACAGGCCCCGGATAATACCCGCAGGGTGATTAATGTGATTGAGCACGCAGCAGGTAGAAGAGAACCCCTCCTAGTCTTGTCTCTCGATGCCGAAAAGGCTTTTGATAGATTGAATTGGGATTTTATGAGATTAACTCTGGACAAATTTGGCTTCTCTGGAAGGATCTTGGACTCTATCTTGGCTCTTTATTCCTCCCCGGGTGCACGGGTCTTTGTTAACGGATGCCTTTCCTCACCCTTTAATATCTCTAATGGCACACGTCAAGGATGCCCGCTATCCCCTCTTATTTTTGCGCTGGCAATAGAACCCTTGGCTGCTTGCATTAGATCTCGGGATGCGATTAGTGGTCCTGTTATAGGGGGTATTTCTCACAAAATTAGTTTGTTTGCGGACAATATTCTGCTATGTCTAATTGACCCCGAAGCTTCCTTGCCAGTTTTGCACGAGGTCCTTCAAAGCTATTCAGAGGTTTCTTTTTATAAGTTAAACACAAATAAAACTGAAGCCCTCCCACTCCATATACCTCCGACTGTGGTCTCTAGGTTGAAGGATAGGTATAAATATGCCTGGAAGTCCTGCTCCCTGATATACCTGGGGATAAACTTAACCAGAGAAGACAACTTGATTGAGTGTAACTATGCCCCGTTATTAAAAGCGTTTGTTGAGCTGACTGGGGAGTGGATGCTGCAGGAGGTGTCTTGGTTAGGTAGGATTGCTGCTGCTAAGATGGTTTTATTGCCGAAATTAACGTACCTGTTTCGCGCCATACCAAGGCCCCTTCCCAGATTCCTCTATAATAAATTTAACCAGGTCTTGACCAGATATGTGTGGGGAGGATCTAGACCGAAAATTGCTAAGAAGACTCTTGTACGGCCTAAACTGTCTGGGGGGGTAGCTTTCCCAGATATAGAAAAGTACCATGCGGCATGTCTGATAAGTCAGTCTAGGGACTGGTTTGACACCACGAGTCTGAAGCCTTGGGTTATTCTGGAAGCCTCCTGCTTGGACGCTGTTTCTCTCCCTGATATGTTTTGGTTGCCACCGCCCGCTGCTAGGAGTAGGGCCGAATCCTGCAAGTCTATTAAACGACCATAGATTCCTGGCATAAATTAGTACTCTCTTCAGAAGAGCTTAATTTACCCGCCCCCTGCCTGTCGTTAACTGCTCTTATGTCATTGATCCCCAATGTTTCCCTAGTGGAGTGGACTCGGAAGGGGCTCACTACCGTGGGCGATTTATATGAAGGGGACATCTTGATGTCCTTCTCTCAATTACAAGAGAGATTTGGGATTCGGGCTCAGGATTTCCTTAAATACCTGCAGGTGAGAAGTTGGCTGCACTCATGTACTCCCTCACATCTCCACAAACTGTCTCTTCCGACTTACATTGTGAGCTGACTGGAGACACCCTCGCATAAATATGGGATTACGTGGTGGTATCAATTTCAACTGACAAACGGCCCCCAGATAAAATTGAAAACTCAGACTTTATGGGAAAGAGATTTGAATAGGTCCTTTACTGAGGCAGAGTGGGATGGTATATTTGGGTCTTGTTTTAAAGTCTCTAAATGTGTTAACCACTCAGAAATGTTTTACAAGCTTATACAGAGGGCCTACTTCACCCCTGCCAAGCAGCACAGAATCTGGCCTTCCCAATCTAAATTATGTTGGAGGAAATGTGGCTCCACGGGGATATCTTTCATGTCTTCTGGGCATGTCCTCGTATACAACCTCTTTGGAGAGAAGTTTTAAATATGGCCGGCATGGTGTTAGAGCTTAGCATCCCCATGGACCCAGCTCTGGCGCTATTTCACTTGTATGTAGATCGCCTCTCCGCAGGTGACCGTTATGTCTTGGGGCACATTTTGATAGCCGCTAAAGCTGCTATAGCACAGTTATGGAAATCTGAGAGTGTTCCCACCTTGGAGCTCATCCAAAATAAGATCCACAAACAGTTCATATTTGAAACCGTGGAGGCTAAATACTCCTCTTCGGCTAACTCTATCCACATGAAATGGTTGGGTTGGTCTGATTATAGAAGTAGAGAAGGTAGGCTAACAGTGTATAGCTCTCCAATTGACACGTCCGTTCTCGACCTCTCCTAGAATTATCTCTACGTGAATGCCGTGCTACTAGATATGTCCTCTTCATGTCTTCTTTTGGTGCTTTCTCCTTTTCTTGTGTCTGTATGTTCAATGTAACCAACTGTATACCCCTTAGACTGTGCGTTGTTTAAATTTGCTTATAGTAACCATTCCGGACTTCCCCTGTGTTTTCCTATTTCTTTATTCTGTTCCCCATTTTTATGTGTAAACTCTTCAATAAAAAACTTAATGTTTTAAAAAAAAATAAGCTAGTTACCAGCCCATCAAAATGATGTTACAACATAACCGTAACATCAGTGGCTGTGCATGACCAAACGGAACAACACTTGAATTGCTCCATCGGGCACCATCTAGTGCCCGCCAGGCGTGCAAAACTCTTAAATTCCACTGCATACAGATGAAAAGCAGCGATAGCCTTTCATTATATAGGATATAATCCAGTCAATGCAAAGTATATAAACAATAATAATAAGAAATTAAATTAAAAAAGGGGTCATAAACAGATTTGAAAACTATGCAACACATTAAGTTAATATGTATAAATATACAGTATCAACCATCCTAGCTTGGGCTAACAGGATATAAACAATAAATAGCATTATCAGAAAATGCCATTCCCGGTGGAAGCAGTATCGAGACTGACACCAGTGATCCCAAATATTATGATACTTGCTAGTTACCAACCCGTCAAAACGACGGAACAACATAACAGTAATGTCTGCGCCGGCAGCTGTGCGCGCCCGAATGGAGCAACATTTGAATTGCTCCATCGGGCGCCATCCAGAGAGGTGAGGAGTAGCGTTATCCTTTTATTTTATAAGATAAGCAGCACTCTTTTCATGGTTCGCAGTGTCATTAACAAGAGCTTGCCATATATCTAGTGAAGGGAGATCCGGTGCAAGCCAAGTTCTAGCTATTACAATTTTGGATAGAGTGGTCAGGCACATAATGCATTATATAAATATTTTATGAAAAGCCTTCTCAAGTACAATACCAAAGTGACAAACCCTGGGTTGTAGAACAGGAGCAATATTTGTGACACAATATCAAACACTTGTCCGAAACTGAAGGATGCGTGGACATAGCAGATGCCAGAAGGCACTATCATTGGAATCACACTTGGTACAGTCAGCTCAGAGATCCATAGCATGTAGAGATACAGGGGAATGATATATGTACTGTAGGATAGAAAAATTAATTTATTGGAAGTGAAGGGAAGCAGTGGTGTCCATAGAGCAGCCAATAATCTGATCTCATTCCTCGTTAGATAGGGCACTCATATCAATCTCCCATTTTACTTCAAGAACAGCAACCCATCAGGGAGGGACTGAGAATTAAGACTGGAATATAAAGATGAACTTTAGAAGAACTCGACCTTTGCAAAGTAGTCTTAAGCAGTGGCAAACGCAGGATTTGCATGGGGGGGTTTCCAGAACTGGGCGGAGCCAATCACGGGGGTGGGGACTGAGGTGACCCAGTATATGCTGGGTCCGTAAAACTAGTGTGTCTGTGTGTGTGTGTGTGTATATATATATATTTATATATATATATATATCTACACACACATATATATATATATATATATATATATATAGCAACTGAAGTCGGCAGCACACGGCGGCGTGGTTATTCCGCCGTGTGCTGCCGACTTCAGTTGCTGTTTATTGGACTCCTTGCTGGGGAGTATCTACGGCTGGCACCGGGACCGTTATGTTGAAAAAGGTGTGCTGCCCCACTGCTTAGTGTTATATATATATATATATATATACATACACACACACATACGTATACACGGGTGGTCTTCAGTATGCCGGCGGTCGGGCTCCCGGCGACCAGCATACCGGCCCTGGGAGCCTGACCGCCGGCATACCGACACTTATTCTCCCTCGTGGGGGCCCACGACCCCCCTGGAGGGAGAATAGAATAGTGTGGCGCGCGTAGCGTGGCGATCGCAGCGAGCCCGCAAGGGGCTCATTTGCGCTCGCCACACTGTTGGTAAGCCGGCAGCCGGCCTCCCGGCGCCGGTATGCTGGTTGCCGGGAGGCCGGCCGCCGGGAGTTCGTAGTGAACCCATATACACATATACATAGCATATTAAACATGCATACTTATATATATATATATATATACACACACATACAGTACACATATATATACACATGTATATATATATCATATGTGTGTGTGTGTTTATATGTATGTATGTATGTATATACATGTGTATATATGTAGGCACATGGATATATATGTACTATAATTAAAATAAAGTAAACTTTTATTGCACTTGCAAGTGCCACCAGGAAGACAGCAGGCTGCAGAGGACGCTAGACAGTCATTAATAATACTCATGCAGCTAAAAAAAAAAAAAAAAAATTTAAGTGGAGGGGGGTTTCTGGGTACTCGGAAACCCCCCCTGGGTGCGCCACTGTTAAGTAGGGAATCACATAACTGTGGCTGGTTCCCCCGAACTGTGCTGATAGAGCGTGGCAAAGTTTTAGAAAATTATAAAAGGCAATAAGGGGAAGTACAAACTCTTCATGCAGTTCGAACAATTTGAAATAGCCATCATGGTAAATCTGTCTCCAATGGTAACACCATACCTAAATCGAGAGTTATTAGTACTCATCTTGCCCAGCTCAGAGAAGGTCCCACTGAACCACAATGGAGTATCCATGTCAGTTCAATCCCCCTTAATGAGAAAATGTGCGAGACGCCATAAGAACAAGGCTTGTCGGATCAGTGGAGCAAAACTGGATGATCTAGACCAGGGGTTCTCAAACTCGGTCCTCAGGACCCCACGCAGTGCATGTTTTGCAGGTAACCCAGCAGGTGCACAGCAGGTGTATTAATTACTCACTGACACATTTTAAAAGGTCCACAGGTGGAGCTAATTATTTCACTTGCGATTCTGTGAGGAGACCTGCAAAACATGCACCGTGTGGGGTCTTGAGGACCAAGTTTGAGAACCTGTGATCTAGACAGTAACTAAAGGAGAGTAAGGGGAGACCATGTCCGCTCAGCAAGGAAACACCCCTCCCTCTCCCCAGTGCACTGCCAAGACAAGCTGAGTTAGTTGGAAGGCTACATAATACAACTTTAAAATTTAAATTAGGGAGGGCCAAAGCACACACGTTAAGTGCTAGGTGTGGATGTGACAAGAACAAAGAGTAGAACTGTAGGTTTGGTTGGAACTTTTTTTGTGGGATGTCTCTAAGCAGCCATCATAAGTAGGACATTCTAGATTTGAGTTCCCGCAGATTAAAATCTCTTTTATCAGGGACCTGTCACCAGAACACATTAATTTAATAGCATAAATGGTGTTTGCGGAGGTCTGTGGTGCTGGCTAAACAGTATTTTGAGTGCCTGATCTGATTGATTGGTTGTCCATTTTTAATCCCAGCGCGTACCGGGCTTGTACAAATATGCTTACTTAAAGTCCACAAACATGATCTGTGCCATCCTGCTTATTACTTTTGCCACTCAAAATCAGTGCTTACTGGGAACCCTGAGACAGCTCAGGATTTGTATCCTGAATTGGGAGTACCCCTTCATTACCAGGCACTATTATTATTATTATTATTATTATTATTATTATTATTACTACATCTTATTTATAAGGTGCCACAAGTGGTTCACAGCACACTTTAGAACAATACAGGGTACACAGAACCTAACATTACAGTAACTGAAAAACTACAGAAAAATACAGATGACGTGAGGAAACTAAGGAGTAATTTATGTACTACTAGAGGTGGGCAGCTGTGAATGTTTACAATCGAGAGGAGAAGTGGGTATAGACAGTCACTGAGAGAGCTGTAATTTGAAGTGCAAGAGAAGAGGGCTGTGAGAACGGGAGGGAAGAGGGCCTTCCTCCAAGGAGCTTACAATCTAGGGAAAGTGGGGAGACAGACAGGTGACATGAGGCGTGAACAAGCGGAAGGTGGCCCGATGGCAGGAAATAAGCGAGGCAGAGTTGGCCAAGGCAAGAGGCATGGGTAGGGAGAGCAGCCTTGAGACTAGGTTATGCGGCCGACGGGTACGCTTTGATGAACAGGCGGGTTTTCAGTGTCCCTTTGAAGCCTTATTACTGGAATCTAAATAGTAGACCGGCAGCAGAGTGATGTGTGCAATTGGGGAATCGGTATGTGTTACCAACAGACGTGATGCCGGCTGCCAGTATACCGACAGCGACATCCCATCTGTCAGAATCCTGGCAGCCTGCATTTTAACTACACCCCGCAGTTGGAATAAGCCTTAAAATAAGCACAACACAGCTCATAGTGAAGTTCTCAGTGCTTCAGCTGTTGCCACCAGCAATTGGCACCAGACAGACATTGGTGAACAGCATTATAAATTACATCCAAAATCTAGATTCTATCAGCTCTCAGTGTTTCGGGATCTCTACTAAATGTGACCTCCACAGGCTTTGGGTAATTTTATGAGTAATGGCTGTGGATCAAGAGTGTGCTTTTGTGATATAAGGGAGAGTCAAGTGAAATATTGGTACTTAGTGGCCCAATAAAATTAAATAAAATAACTTTTCTTTAATCTATGGTCGTCTTTGTGTGCCTCTTTGCCTTATTCACAGCATATGTCCAGTCAGTGGTCCATATGAAAACATAATTAATGGCAAAGCATAGGTGAAATGAAAACAAGGTTCAAATAAAACAAGGTTAAATGAAAATATAGTATAAAATTGTATTGGCTACAATAAAGTGGTGTACTGGCAAAGAGTCGTGTAAAAGTCACTTAATTTTAAAACAATACAAAATAGTTTGCTGCGGACGCAACTGCATCTATTTGCGTAACGCTAATACCTTCATAAAAGAGAGTACGGTATCATATACTGTTAATTGTGGTCCAATGCGCAATCAGATTTAATTTAGTAAGTACAAGTATTATACACAATTGCAGATATAAAACACAAATGCAGGTATAACACACAATGAGAGAGTTACAGTTAAAGCCAATATACATACGCAAGTTTCAGGCAGCCAGTCATCAGATAGAAGACTTCTGAGAATGTGTGTGTGTGAAAGAGAGAGAGAGAGAGAGAGCTGTGTGGTTCTGGGTCACTATTTTATACAGTTTGTCCAAAGGCATACAATACATCAAGCAAAGTCTTCTCTCATTGGTCCAGGGGCTAGATCCCTCAAGAACTAGACGGCTCATAGGTTAGTGTGATAGCTTTTTGTCCTGTGTTGCAGGCACATGTGTTTGCCCCCAGGGTAAGCCAGTTACAACTGACCAGTATCCACACCTTGCTCTGCACATTATTCCATACATATCTACATATCTAATATTACTCATATCTTGCGGTCGCAGGGTGCGATCGTTTATCCGTAATGACCAGATTACTGATGGTAAAACACTGATTAATATGAGACTAAACATGATGCAACAATCTGGTCTTAACTCTGGAATAAGTATATAGCTAGTTTACTGTGTATTTTAAACCTTGTTTTGGATTTGTAATGACTATGTGTGAACTCCTATCCGTTTGATACATAGACAGTGTCTAGTTAGACAGTCAATAGATAGACACCATATATTAGACAGACATTAGGTTGACAGGGTCGAAAGGGTCAAAAGGTCGACATGGAAAAGGTCGACAGGTCAAAAGGTCGACAGGGTCAAAAGGTCGACATAAAAAAGATAGACAAATGTTGTTGTTGTTTTTTAATGTAACATGTTTTTGGATTATTTCATACTTTCTCTATCCATGTCGGCATAGAGTTGGTTATAAACCTTGTGGCGAGCGCAGCGAGCCACCGTGCCCGAAGCGTGGCGAGCGAAGCGAGCCCCGCGAGGGTATGCCTTTCTACAATTGGGGGTCCCAGATGACAAAATATCCACACAAACCACAAAAATGCAAAAAACATGGTGTCTACCTTTTTCATGTCGACCATTGTCATGTCGACCTTTTGACCCTGTCGACCTTTTGACCTGTCGACCTTTTCCATGTCGACCTTTTGACCCTGTCGACCTAATGTCTGTCTAACATATGGTGTCTATCTATTGACTGTCTAACTAGACACTATCTATCTTTCATACCGGAACCGTGTGAACTATGTGTGGTATATAGATATGATTGTGTGTGTCTTTATAGCATTTCTCAGTGATTGCACATTTTACTGTATATACACTCATCACGCGGCAACACGCACGCCGTGCGATTCTATGCAGTGCGTGGTAAGACGCATGGTGTGTCTCCATGCATAGATACGCCACCACTGAGAAACGCCACTCTGTGTGTTGTTTGTATGTGCTATTTTTCCAACGTCGACCACAATTATAACAGATTATAACAATACACAACTTCAATATAATCATGTAGTCAGTGCCAGGAATGGACATCGGAAACACGTCATAGAATGGTGGGATGGGCTTCTAACTTCAATGTGGAAATGGTGACCAGCTCACCCATATTCTTCAAAGTTCAGTCTCCTAGTACCCCTTGTTGGGCATGTTAAGGCTGATGTGGAATTACATGACCCATCATTCTCAGACAGAAAGAGACCAATGCGGCATGTGGAGACGTAACTAGACATTTTAGTGCCTTAGTCGATTGACAGCAGTGGTGTCCCCCCATCCCAGTGACTGCAAAAACAAAACAGAGAGCATTGCGGTGCCCACCAGCAGTGTCATAACTCTAAATTTTGCTCCCCTCGGCCAAAAAAGTTTCAGCCCCAAGGCAGTTTAATCAGTAATCTGTAGAAATCCAAGGAACATCTCTTTAATCAGTACATATCTGAAAATGTCACTCCTCTGATCACACTTAGAAATGTCATGTGTTGTGCCCATAAGTATTGAATAGAATAGCTTTTCAGCAATCTCATCTACCAATGTCTCCAAATGTGAGGAAAGTACCTGAATGAACTCCTTTTTTTTTTTTTTTTTTTTATTCTTTATTTATGTGTGGTTAAACAGAGTAGGCAGACATTACATAGGCATGTAGGACAGATGGTCGTATGACCGGATGTCCATCAGAAACCACAATTTTTCAGATAACATCTAAAACAAACAGACGAATGAACGATGGGAAATAGTTATAGGGTTCAGGGAGGGGGTGTCACAACTGAGGGCCTGAGCTGACGGGAGGCAGCCTCAGTTGTAGGGGCTGAGATGTACCGGAACCTGGGAGGTTGTATCAGACCCCTGGACATGTAAGTAACATGAATAATAACTGCCCGAAGGCGTGACCACGACAACTTGGATAAAAGTCAATGATGTTTATTATGACAACTCCGCAACACAGCAGCAGTAAAAGAAAACGTAAAAAGTCAGCAAAGAATAAATACAGTTCCTGGGTACTACAGGATGGCAGGAGCCACAGGGTACTGGTAGTGTGAGATAGTTCTTATGATCTTCTAGATGGAAAGTCCTTACCAGGCCCGACTGTAGCAATGGAGATAACCCAGGATTGTGCCAGCTGGTGTTCCAGGAAAAGCTGGGTTGCTGAAGATAAAACAGCTGCTGTGGATACTGGCTGGAACCAGACTGTTGTTAGCACGGAGTGGATACTGGCTGGAACCAGTTAAATAATAAATGAACTTGGGAGCGATGAAATATGAACTGAAATGTAGAACTTGAGAGCGGAGAAATAATAATACCGGTGGAGAGTGGTAAAGTGTAGAAAGGACACCGGCCCTTTAAGGGAAGCTGTACTCTGCTGGAAGCTGAGCTGGAAGCAGGTAATGTTGTAGCTGGAAACAGATGAATCCACAATGGATTGGAGAGTCAGGCTACACCGCAGGTGGAATGCTGGTGCGGGTCTCTATGGTGGAAGTCTTGAGACAGGAGCTGGAACCTGGAAGACAATCACAGGAGAGAGACAAACAGGAACTAGGTTTGACAACCAAAGCACTGACGCCTTCCTTGCTCAGGCACAGTGTATTTATACCTGCAGCAAGGAAGGGATTGGCTAGGCAATTATGCAGATTATCAATACTGAGAACAGATTGGTGGAAATGATCAGCTGACAGAATCCAAGATGGCTGCGCCCATGCAGACACTTGGAGGGAAGTTTGGTTTGTAATCCATGTGGTAATGAAAACAGTAATGGCGGCGCCGGCCACCGGAGACAGGAGGCGCCAGGCTGACAGATGCACATCCAACCACGCGGACACAGCGGAGGCCGCGGCTGACGTAATCGCCACTCAGACACTCTGCATGCAGAAGTTCAGGGACGGCGGCGGAGGCCGCGGGAGACGCCATGCCAGGTGTAATATGGCGTTTACTGTGACAGCGTCCCAGAGTGACAGGAGAGGATACAGGAATGTACACATCAGGATAACAGATGGGATCCGGTCCTGGAGCGCTGAGCCAGCCTTAGGAGGCATCTGATGGGTAAGAAATGGCGTCCAGATACCCGGATCGTGACAGCACCCCCCCCTTTAGGAGTGGCCCCAGGACACTTCTTTGGCTTTTGAGGAAACTTGGAATGGAATCTCCGGACCAAGGCAGGAGCATGGACATCAGAAGCATTGGTCCATGAACGTTCCTCAGGACCATAACCCTTCCAGTCAATAAGATATTGTAGTTGACCGTAACGGTGACGTGAGTCCAGGATCTTGGCCACTTCATACTCAACGCCTCGTTGAGTTTGGACTTTCGGAGTTGGAGGAAGTGAGGAATGAAACCGATTCAAGATCAGCGGTTTCAACAGGGAAACATGGAATGTCCTGGGTATTTTTAAGAAGGGAGGCAACTGGAGTCTGTAAGCAACAGGATTGATGACTTGTTCAATCTTGAAAGGACCGATATAGCGAGGTGCAAACTTCATACTGGGAACTCTTAACCTCAAATTCTTCGTGGATAACCATACCCGATCACCCACCTTGAGAGCAGGAACTGCTCGACGCTTCTTATCCGCAAACTTCTTGTACCTGAACGATGCCTTGAGCAGAGCTGATCGTACGCTCTTCCAGATATTGGCAAACTGATGCAAGGTGATATCCACTGCGGGAACAGAAGTTGCTGGAAGCGGTTGGAACTCAGGGACTTTAGGGTGGAATCCAAAGTTAGTGAAGAATGGTGTTGAAGCAGATGAAGAATGATACTGGTTGTTATGACAGAACTCGGCCCAGGGAAGTAACTGAACCCAGTCATCTTGAGAGGAGGACACATAGATGCGGAGGAAGGCCTCCAAGTCCTGATTCACCCTCTCGGTTTGACCATTGGTCTGAGGATGGTAAGCCGTGGAAAACTTTAGCTTGACTTGGAGGACTTGACATAAACTTCGCCAGAATTTGGCTGTGAATTGAACTCCTCGATCTGAGATAATTTCTTCAGGAAGACCGTGGAGTCGGAAGATCTCTTGTATGAATACTTGAGCCAACTTGGAAGCTGACGGAAGACCGGTGAGAGGAATGAAGTGTGCCATCTTGGTGAACCGGTCAACTACCACCCAGATGGTATTGAACTTGTTGCACATGGGTAAGTCTGTAATGAAATCCATCGACAAGTGGGTCCATGGTCGACGGGGAATGGATAGTGGAACCAGTTGCCCCGCAGGCGACT
Source organism: Pseudophryne corroboree (assembly GCF_028390025.1). Taxonomy (NCBI): domain Eukaryota; kingdom Metazoa; phylum Chordata; class Amphibia; order Anura; family Myobatrachidae; genus Pseudophryne; species Pseudophryne corroboree. The sequence continues at coordinate 145,990,668 of NC_086449.1, forward strand.
GGCGGGATACTTTATGTTGGGCACACTTTGGGCAAGATGCAATAAACTCCAAGACGTCCTTTTTCAGAGTTGGCCACCAATAGGACCTAGAGATAAACTCCAGGGTTTTTTGGATACCTGTATGTCCGGCAAAACGCGAAGCATGGGCCCAATGCATGAGCTTCTTCCTTAGCATCGGCTTCACAAAACTTTTCCCTGATGGGGGCGTAGAGTCCATCCCTACCGTGGAGAATGCCAACGGATTTATAATAGGATGCTTGTCTGAAGACTCTGACTCATTTTCTTGCTCCCATGAGCGGGAAAGGGCATCGGCCTTGCGATTCTGAGAGCCCGGACAGAACTGGAGTTTAAAGTCGAACCTGGAAAAGAAAAGTGCCCATCTGGCCTGACGAGGGTTGAGACATTGTGCGCCCTTCAGGTATAAAAGGTTCTTGTGGTCTGTAAGTATGGTGATTGAATGAGAAGCTCCCTCCAACAGATACCTCCACTCTTCTAGAGCGAGCTTGATGGCTAGCAACTCCTGGTCGCCAATGGCATAGTTGCGCTCAGCTGGGGAGAACTTCCGGGAGAAGAAACTGCAAGGGTGTAAATGGCCATCTTTAGCCCTCTGAGATAACACCGCTCCTACTCCAACGGAGGAGGCATCCACCTCTAAGATGAAAGGAGAGTCGATGTCAGGCTGTTTCAGAACAGGCGCAGAGATGAACCTTTGTTTTAAAAGATGAAATGCTTGCATGGCTTCTTCAGACCACTTGGACGGGTTAGCACCCTTCTTAGTGAAAGCAGTAATAGGCGCCACAATGGTGGAAAAGTCTTGTATAAACTTTCGGTAATAGTTGGCGAACCCTAAGAACCTCTGGACCCCTTTGAGGGTTAAGGGTACCGGCCAATTTTGGATTGCTTGTAGTTTCTCAGGATCCATCTCTAGTCCGGAACCGGACACAATGTACCCTAGAAACGGAATGGACTTGACTTCAAAGACGCATTTTTCTAATTTGCAATAGAGATGATTGACACGGAGACGGGACAGAACCTCTTTAACCCAAAAACGATGTTCCTCTACATCGTTGGCAAAAATGAGGATATCGTCTAGATAGACCACGACATGACGGTATAGAATGTCTCTGAAGATCTCATTGACAAAATGCTGGAAGACAGCTGGAGCATTGCTCAATCCGAAGGGCATGACGAGGTACTCATAATGTCCGTCACGGGTGTTAAAGGCGGTCTTCCACTCGTCACCCTCACGGATCCGGATGAGATTGTATGCACCTCGCAAGTCCAGCTTTGTAAAGATGGTAGCTCCGCTAACTCTGTCAAAGAGCTCAGTAATCAGGGGTAAAGGATAACGGTTCTTGATGGTAATGTCGTTCAAACCTCTGTAGTCGATGCACGGCCGCAGACCACCATCTTTCTTTTTTACAAAAAAGAAGCCTGCGCCGGCTGGAGAAGAAGAAGGTCGAATGAACCCCTTTGCTAGGTTCTCTTTAATATATTCCTCCATAGAACGCGTCTCAGGCAGAGACAACGGATAAGTTCGGCCTCGAGGTGGAACCTTCCCTGGAACGAGATCAATCGGACAGTCCCATTCTCTATGAGGAGGAAGGATATCAGCAGAAGCTTTACTGAACACATCCGTGAAATCTTGATATGGAGGAGGTGGAACATCAGACGACCTAGGGGAGGAAGAACAGACAGGCAATACTTTAAACAAACATGTCTCAGCACAGAAGGAACCCCATGCCAGGATTTGCGTAGTCGTCCAATCAATTGTAGGATTGTGAAGACGAAGCCATGGAAGGCCCAGGACCACAGGATGTGTGGCTCTTGGAATCACTAAAAAAGAAATAAGTTCGGAATGAAGAACTCCCACTCTCAGACGAACTGGTAGAGTCCTTAAAGAAATAACTGCATCAAAAATTTTGCTGCCATCCACGGCAGTTAAAGAAATGGACGAAGGAAGTCTCTCGGTGGGTAGGGACCACCGTTTAACATAGGCTTCGGTAATAAAGTTCCCAGCTGCTCCGGAATCAAGGAGGGCAAGGACATTCCGATAACGTTGAGCAACTTGAAGCGAGACTGGGAGATTACAATCTTGAGGAGATGGAGAGGAGATCATTACTCCTAGCCGGCCCTCTCCTTGGCGAGCTAGGATTTGGAGTTTCCCGGACGTTTGGGACAGGCATTAATGGTGTGAGACGGAGCTGCACAATAGAGACAGAGAAACTCGGAGAGACGTCTTCGGCGCTCAGCAGGAGTTAAACGGGAACGGCCAAGTTGCATGGGCTCATCTTTAGATGGTGACAGTTGACGAGGAGGAGGAGCAGAAGATTTTGGAGCAGATGATCTTCCACGCTCAGTTGCTCTCTCTCTGAAACGTAAATCAACTTTCGTGCAGAGTGAGATTAGCTCATCTAACTTAGAAGGTAAGTCTCTGGTAGCTAACTCATCTTTAATACGCTCAGATAAGCCATGCCAGAATGCAGCATACAGGGCCTCGTCGTTCCATGCCAGTTCGGATGCCAGGATCTGGAACTGTATCAGATATTGTCCTACAGTACGTGACCCCTGGCGTAAACGGAGAATCTCGGATGAAGCTGAGGTTACCCGGCCTGGCTCGTCGAAGATGCGCCTGAATGTTGACACGAAGGCAGTGTAGGAAGATAGCAGGGTGTCGGACCTCTCCCATAACGGTGATGCCCAATCAAGGGCTGAGCCACTGAGAAGAGAAATAATGTAGGCAATTTTTGTACGGTCACTGGGAAAATTGCCAGGTTGTAGCTCAAACTGAATCTCACACTGGTTGAGAAATCCCCTGCAGAATCTTGGAGATCCGTCAAATTTTGCTGGCGTTGGAAGATGAAGACGTGGAGCAGAAATGGGTAAGGTGGGTGGGGTTATAGCTGGAGTCACTGTGGTTGACGCACCAGACGCGCCTGATCCACGGAGAGTTGTCTGAATCCCATCCAGCCGAGTAGAGAGATCCTGGAGACAGCGGATGATGTGGCCCTGTGCAGCCTCCTGATGTTCTAGTCGGGCTGCCAGTTCTTGCATCGGCCTGGCCGCTTGATCCTGGTCTCCGGCTGGATTCATTAGGTCAGTGCTTACTGTCACAACTGAGGGCCTGAGCTGACGGGAGGCAGCCTCAGTTGTAGGGGCTGAGATGTACCGGAACCTGGGAGGTTGTATCAGACCCCTGGACATGTAAGTAACATGAATAATAACTGCCCGAAGGCGTGACCACGACAACTTGGATAAAAGTCAATGATGTTTATTATGACAACTCCGCAACACAGCAGCAGTAAAAGAAAACGTAAAAAGTCAGCAAAGAATAAATACAGTTCCTGGGTACTACAGGATGGCAGGAGCCACAGGGCACTGGTAGTGTGAGATAGTTCTTATGATCTTCTAGATGGAAAGTCCTTACCAGGCCCGACTGTAGCAATGGAGATAACCCAGGATTGTGCCAGCTGGTGTTCCAGGAAAAGCTGGGTTGCTGAAGATAAAACAGCTGCTGTGGATACTGGCTGGAACCAGACTGTTGTTAGCACGGAGTGGATACTGGCTGGAACCAGTTAAATAATAAATGAACTTGGGAGCGATGAAATATGAACTGAAATGTAGAACTTGAGAGCGGAGAAATAATAATACCGGTGGAGAGTGGTAAAGTGTAGAAAGGACACCGGCCCTTTAAGGGAAGCTGTACTCTGCTGGAAGCTGAGCTGGAAGCAGGTAATGTTGTAGCTGGAAACAGATGAATCCACAATGGATTGGAGAGTCAGGCTACACCGCAGGTGGAATGCTGGTGCGGGTCTCTATGGTGGAAGTCTTGAGACAGGAGCTGGAACCTGGAAGACAATCACAGGAGAGAGACAAACAGGAACTAGGTTTGACAACCAAAGCACTGACGCCTTCCTTGCTCAGGCACAGTGTATTTATACCTGCAGCAAGGAAGGGATTGGCTAGGCAATTATGCAGATTATCAATACTGAGAACAGATTGGTGGAAATGATCAGCTGACAGAATCCAAGATGGCTGCGCCCATGCAGACACTTGGAGGGAAGTTTGGTTTGTAATCCATGTGGTAATGAAAACAGTAATGGCGGCGCCGGCCACCGGAGACAGGAGGCGCCAGGCTGACAGATGCACATCCAACCACGCGGACACAGCGGAGGCCGCGGCTGACGTAATCGCCACTCAGACACTCTGCATGCAGAAGTTCAGGGACGGCGGCGGAGGCCGCGGGAGACGCCATGCCAGGTGTAATATGGCGTTTACTGTGACAGCGTCCCAGAGTGACAGGAGAGGATACAGGAATGTACACATCAGGATAACAGATGGGATCCGGTCCTGGAGCGCTGAGCCAGCCTTAGGAGGCATCTGATGGGTAAGAAATGGCGTCCAGATACCCGGATCGTGACAGGGGGGGGGAAGGGAGGAGGGGGGGGCATAGGGAGGGGAATCGGATAATATCCTACTCACTGTGTCTGTCCTGGAGTGAAATAGAAGAAGGAGAATGGGAAGAAACAAGGCTAAGAGAGACAGGAAGAGGTGACAGTAAAGAAAAGGAGAAGAGATAGGGAATAGAGAGAAGGTAGAACAGGAAGGAAGAGAAGTAAGTCAGAGCGACAAGCGGTGCCCATGGGACTGCGATATGGTCTAGGAGGGGGAAGAGGAGGGTGGAGGTCCGCGTTCGGCGAAGAGCCAGGGGGTCCAGACCTGCTCAAAGATATGGCCTCGATCATGGAGATAGTACGTGATCTCCATGGATGCAATATGCCATATTTTGGCTTTGAGGGACAGGAGGGAGGGCGCAGAGGGGTTTTTCCAATTGAGGGCTATCAGAGATTTAGCCGCTGCTAGAATGTGCGCAACCAGTTTTTGGGAACATTTGGAAAGTGTCGGGGGAGGGTAGCACATCAGAAAGATCCATGGATCCTTCTGGACAGGGGAATCCAGAAGCGAGTTACGGAGGGAGTGGACCAAATTCCAGAATGGGGTGATGGATGGACAAGTCCACCATATGTGTAGCATCGTTCCTCTGGCTCCACAATTTCTCCAGCAGCTAGGAGAGGAGGACGGAAAAAGTTTGTTGAGCTTGTCAGGGGTGTAGTACCAGCGATAGTAGAGTTTGTAGGCCGTCTCCTTAAAAGCCGTAGCAATAGAGGATTTAGCTATCCCGAGTCTCATGTCCTCCCACTCCGCACCTTCCGGGGGGGGCCCCAGGTCGCGTTCCCAAGCAAGTTCATGGAGTCGGGAGGAAGGGAGAGAAAAGTCTAGTAAAAGGGAATAAAGTTGGGAGAACAGGCCCTTGGAGAGGTGGGAAGAAATGCATAGATTTTCAAAAGGGGTGAGGGCACGGAGCAGGGAGGGAGAAGGCAGAGAGCTTAGGAAATGGCGGATTTGTAAAAATTGGAAGGGGTTAAGCGAGTGTGAAGGGGTCCTCTGTTGAAGATCAGGTAGAGACAGCCATTGGCCTCGATCGTCAAAATTAATCGGGAATTTAAAGCCCAACGTCGTCCATAGACGAAATCTCGTAGTCGAGAGTCCGGGGGGGAACATCGGGTTCTGCCAGATAGGGGTCAAGGGCGAGGGGGTAGTGGAAAGGCCCATCTTCAGAGAGAGAGAGTCCCAAATTTTTAGGTTAAATGTGACCGTGGGGAGAAGTTTGGAGGTTGGGGGCCGGGAGGCAGGAGGGAGACCTCGATATCCAGCCAGGCTGTGGATCCCGGCGGGGCATAAGAGGCGACAATATGAGACAGATGGGAGGCCAGGTAATAAAGTTTAATATCAGGGAGCCCCCTACCGCCAGCGGAGGTAGGTCGCTTCAGGGTATTAGCGGCGATGCGGGGGGGTCTATGATTCCAGATGAAACGCATGAGGGCACGATGAATGGTCCGGAAAAAGGAAGCCGGAACGGCCACAGGGAGGGTCTGGAAAAGATAGAGCCATTTAGGGATTATAGACATTTTAACCGCTATGATCCTAACCAGCCACGAGATGAACAGGTTGTTCCAGGAAGAGAGGTCAGCAAGTGATTTGGTGAGAAGAGGTGGAAAGTTTTCCCGAAAAAGGGAGTCATAACGTGTTGTTAGGTAGATTCCTCGGTATTTAATCTTGGAGGATTGCCATTTAAAATTGAAATTGGCCCGAAGGGATTCAGCTTCTTGACGTGGGACATGAAGTAGCATAGCCTCAGACTTAGAACAATTAATCTTGTTGCCAGATACAAGGCTGTAAGAGTGCAGGACTGAAAAAGATTATGGAGTGAGATTAGGGGTTGGGTCAGTGTGAGTAGAACATCATCAGCGAAGAGAGAGATTTTGGGATCAGTATACCATGTATATTTGGGTGGGCTCTGATTTGAGAAGCGAGGGGTTTCGATAATAAGGGCAAAAATTAACGGTGAGAGAGGGCACCCCTGACGTGTTCCGTTTGCGATGCGGACCGGAGAGGTCGGAATTCCATTGATTAAAACCGTGGCGGAAGGGGTGGAGTACAGCGCCAGGATACCAGTAAGGAAGCTACCAGACAAGCCGTAGGCCTCCAAGGCCGCTCTCAAGAAGCTCCAGGAGATCCGATCAAATGCCTTCTCAGCATCTAAGGAGAGCATAATGGCGGGGGAGCCCCTGGAGTTCGAAATATGTATGAGGTCAATAGCACGCCTGGTGTTGTCCCTCGCCTGGCGGCCCGGGATGAACACCACCTGGTCATAGTGGATAAGGGCAGGGAGGTACGGGTTAAGGCGGTTGGCTAGTATTTTGGCAAAAATTTTCAAGTCCAGGTTCAGGAGGGATATTGGTCGGTAGCTGGCACAATTGAGGGGGTCCTTGCCCTCCTTGGGGATCATTACTATTCTCGCCTCCAGCATCTCAGGTGGGAAGGGGTCGCCATGGACAATCCTATTAAACAGGGAGTGGAGGTGGGGGGACAGGAGATCAGAGAATTTTTTGTAGTAGAGAGCCGTGAACCCATCCGGGCCCAGAGATTTACCAATTTTTTGCATGAGTATAGTCTGTGCAATTTCCTCCATCGAGATCTCACTGTTAAGATGGTCCATGGCGTCCTGGGGGAGCTGGGGTAGGTTGGCCGCTGAGAGAAAGTGAGAGACCAGGGTGGGGTGGGGGGGGGGGGGGGGGGGGGAGAGCCAAGCAGGGGGGGTGGGAGGTTACAGAGATCAGCGTAGTAGGATTGAAAGGCAGCCCTGATGGCGTTGAGATTGTGAACAAGCTGATTAAGAGAGTTTCGGATGGAGATAATATTGGTTTTGGCTCTCGTGGAGCAGAGTCTTGCCGCCAGGATCTTGTCTGCTTTGTCTCCCTTCTCGTAGAAAGACTGGCGGAGCCATTTAAGACGTTTGGCCACCCATCTGGAGAGAAGGAGATTAAGTTCCGCTTTAACCGTACGGAGTTCAGACAAGACCGCCGGATCGGAGGACGCCTTATGTTGGGTCTCAAGTGTGTGGAGTCTGATGGAGAGTCTATTAACCTGAGTGAGGGATTGCTTTTTGAGTTTGGAGGCCAAACTAATGATGTGTCCCTGAAGAACTGCCTTGTGTGCCAGCCAGAGAGTGGGCCTTTGAAATATCAAGGGAGTCGTTTAAGGCAAAGTAGTCGGAAATCGTGTCCCGAAGTTGGGAGGTTATTTCCTGGCTATGGAGTAGGGAGTCATTAAGGCGCCAAGTCATGGGGCGAGGGCGGGAGAGCAGTCCTGAGAGATCACAAGAGATAGGGGCGTGGTCAGACCAGATCAGGGGATGTATGTGGGCAGCGCAGAGGTTCAGGGCGAAATCGTGGCTGAGCAGGATCATATCAATGCGGGAGTAAGAATTGTGAGGGGCAGAATAAAAGGTATAGTCCCGAGCAGAGGGGTCTTTTATCCTCCAGGAGTCGTAGAGAAGCTGGAATCGCATGAGGCGGAGGAGGGAACGGGAGTGACGAGAGTCTGATGGGGAGGTAGTAGGAGGGGTAGGGGAACGGTCTAATTTCAGATTCGGTACTGAATTAAAGTCCCCAGCAAGAACAAGGTCGCCTTGCCGGACTTGGGTGAGGAGGGTGTCTAATTTTGTAAAGAATGAGTCCTGCTGCTGGTTAGGGGCATAAATGTTGGCGAGGGTGCAAAGTTTGTTATTAAGTTTCCCCACTAAGATAAGAAACCTGCCCTCTTTATCGGCGTGGGAGTCCAGAAGCTCAAATGTGAGGTGGCGGGCGAGCAAAATCGCGACCCCGCATTTTTTGGCAGAGTGATCACAGGCATGGAAAGAGTCAGGGTATGGTTTGCAGTGCAAGGCGGGGTGGGAGCCGTGGAGGAAGTGGGTCTCCTGGATGAAGACCAGGTCGCCCTTGTGAAGTTTAAGGGAGTCAAAGAGCTTACCTCGCTTCTGGGGGCTGTTCAGGCCCTTCACATTAAAGGACAGTACTCGGAGACCCATGGGCAAACCACAAAGAGGTAGGCAGAGAAGATGAAGCGTAGAGCATCAAGAGTAGAGGAAAGAGAAAGAAAGAGGGCAAAGGAAGAGAAAAAACAAGAGACACTGTGGTGTGAGAGGGGGGAAGAAGGAAAGGAGACCGGAGGGGGGAGGAAGGTAGGTGGTCGTCCGGCAGTAGGGGCCAGGACCAGTAGTGCTGACAAGGGGGAGGGATACCAGGTGCCTGGGGGGCACCTAGGTCAGCAAGAGGGCTCAAGGCCCTAAGGGCGCGCGGGATGGTGACCGGGGGGTGGGTTACCAACCGCATAGTCACAGTCCGGAGGCCCACCACCCCCGGGGAAGCCTGAGGGAGAAAACTGGAAAGAAAGCGAGGAAGAGGGACAGACGGAGCGCCAACTCCAAGGGGAGAAGAAGAGAGGAGCAAGGAGTCGAAAGGAGAACAAGACAAGAAAGAAAGAAAGAAAGGAAGCAGTTTAGCATTACGCATCATAGAGGCAAATAAACATGTCAACATTGTAGTAAGAGATAACAATCAAACAGTTAAAAGCCATATAAGGGTTTGGGAGAACAAGATGTATGAGAACAAAAGTGAAACTACTCCCCAGGTAGGGGGGTCGACCATGGAAAGTCGAAACAATTACAGAAAGACAATAACTCAGGAAGCTGGAAGTCCATCAGGGAACTGGAGGTGGAATCGTCGAGGTTGCTGACGTTGGGATCGTGAACCATTCCGATCGAGGAGGCTGAGGCGGGTTTCGTTGTGTCCGCGGTGGAGGGCGTTGAGCAGAAACCTCTTGTTCAGTGGTGTGGATGCCCAGCTTGGATAGGAGAGCTTGAGCCTCGGGGAGATTCCTGGCTGTAAGCAGCTTTCCCTGATGCCACACCAGGATACGAAAAGGGAAGCCCCATCGGTATTTCGCATTGTGACGAGTAAGCAGGGAAGTGATGGGCTTAAAGTCCCTACGTTTGGCGAGGGTGAGCGGGGAGAGATCCTGAAAGATCTGCAGGGGGACATTCTGGAAAGTCACGTATCCCATCCGTCGGGCCTCCCTCATAATAGCCTCCTTTGCAGTAAAGTAATGTAGTCGGAGGATGACATCCCTGGGTTGAGAGGAGTCCTGGGAGCGAGGGCGGAGGGCTCGGTGTGCTCGGTCCAGGAGGAGGTGTTCCTCAGGGGTGTCAGGCGACAGAAGGGCAAAGAGGCGCTTAAGGTAGAGGTCAAGGTGCGCCACCTCGACCTCTTCAGGGATGCCCCGAATCCTTAGGTTGTTTCTCGTCGCCCTATTGTCTTGATCCTCATGCTCCTCCCTCAATTGGGCGACATCTTGGCGGAGTTGATGAAAGTCGGTCTCAACCGTTTGCTGGAACGTCACCACCTCTTCCATCCGACGTTCAAGGTGGTCCGTCCTGGAGCCGATGTCGGCAATGACGGATTTCAGGGAGTGAAGAGCCTGGACGGAGGTTTTAACATCCCGCACCTCCTTAAGGAGGGAGAGGAAGTCTCTTCTGGTAAGGGGCGTGAGGTCATCGTCATCGGCCTCCGAGTCGGAGGCACCCTGGGGAGGGTCCGGAGCATCGGGCCTGAGCATGCTCTTCTTGGTGAGAAATGGTGTGAGGTCGGAGCCCTTCGACTTTTTGCTGCCCCTGGGCATCGTGGCTATATAAGAAGGAGGGTGATGAGGAGGGTGTGAAGTAGAGAAGGTGCTCCGGCAGCAGAGCTCAGGGCCAGGGGGGGTGAGGCAGGAGCTCTAGGGAGACATCACGGCGTAGTTCGCCTAGCAAGGCAGGTGGCCCAGGTCCAGGGGGGCCTCGGCAGAGGCATGGGTTCCCACGGTCCCGTGGAGAGGCTAGGCCGTCAGGAGGAGTATAGGGCAAAGCCTTCCGGTGCAAATGGGGCCCGGACACGGACCAGCCAGTGGCCGGGGTCACACCACGACCAGACAGCAGAGGCGGGGGCGCCTAGACCCGGCTCTCCCGGAGGGCCCACAGGGGGCGGGGGGAGTAAGGTGGTGTAAGGTCTTGTGGAGCCATGTGCAGTCAGGGAGAGGGCTCTGGTCACCTATAGAGGCCTGAATGTAGGCGCCAGAGGGGCGCAGCAAGGGGCCCAGTAATCCGGGGGCCCGGGCTTGGGTGTAATATGGAGGCACAGGCGGTCAGGGGGGCAGGGTGTGCTGCGCCCACCGGGAAAAGGCTTCACAAGGGATGGGGGTCCGGTCAAATTACCTGACGGGCCGTGATCACACCGAGGGCCCACGGATCCGGCACCAGAGCACGGGCACAGGGAGAGCCGGCTGATGTTCCCTCCAGTGCCACAAGCAAGTCCTCCGGGAAGCAGCGTCTGGAGGGTTGCAGGAGAGCAGCTGCTGTCCCCCGTCTAGATTGCAGCAGGAGAGAGGCCCCTGTCCCCCGCCGGAAGTGTAGAGGCGGCGGCCGGGCCGTGCGTCTCCCGCAGCATCCTCCAGCACATGAGGGGGGAAGACGGCCGCCACCGCCGGGAGCACGGAGCCCGTGCGGCCGAGTCCGGTCGGGTCCCCAGGCCACCCCGGGCGCGGAGAGGCTCAGCGGGGCTCAAGGTAAGGGTCCAGGCAAGGGGTGCCGAGCGCAGACCCTCGGTAGAAGCCGCGGGGAGGGCTGCTACGGACTTCCGGCTCCGCCGGTCAGGAATCGAGGCCCCGGCATCCGGGTATCGGACAGGCCGCAATCCGCAGGAGCCAGAATACCGGCTCCCCGACTCCGCGGCTGTAGTCCAGCGGCAGGCAGGGGTCACAGGAGAGAGGAGGACGGGATTAGGAGGGGGGAGAGGTACGGGGGGAGAGATATGGGGATGAAAAGGTGAAAGCAGCCCAGGAGCTCCTCGTCCGTGCTGCCACCTTGGTCCGGCTCCAGGCCACGCCCCCCCTGAATGAACTCCTTTTGAATTTGTGACTTAGGTACTTCACTATATATTTAGCAGCATCAGAATATTATCCCAAAAATTCCTTAAAAACATTATTGTATTCAGCCAAGAGCTTAACAATTGCAAGAAAATTTCTACTGTGCGGCTGCCTAACTTCATGATGACCACGGAATGGCAAATTACAAACTGCCAATGTCAATGGTACATTTAGCAGATGATCAAAGACTGTCTTCCAAAAATGTTTCTCATTTTGTATTACTCTCTCCAATTCCTTGTCTACTCTTCCATGCAACCTCCATTGATCAAACCTAGAAGAACCTAGTAACGACTCTGAACACTGGTCTTTTTAGACACTGTATACTGTATGGCAGTGGTTTCCAAACTTTTTTGAATCACGGCGCCCTAGAATATCAGAATTTTTTTCACGGCACCCCATGGCTAAAAATTTCTTATTGAGAAATTTAGAAAGAAATATTAAATTAAGTAGATTGCGTTTATATGTCATCCTTAGGGTCAGTTGTGTGGTGAGGGACAAGACTTGCTTCTGTTTGGCCACATATTTTATGACTGGCAGCCACCAGCACTGGTTTTGCCTATTATATTGATCATGAATAATTTGAATTGGTCCTGCACAACCAACCCAGGGCACCCCTGCAAGTGTCCCGAGGCACCCCAGGGAGCCACGGCACACAGTTTGGGAACCTCTGCTGTATGGAATACAGTATTTATATTAAACACTATAGATGGTCTATACTAGTATAGGCTTTATCAAACACACTTAAATAATATAAATAAGTGGTCAGAAAAAGGTTAAACATACCATAATAAATACATACACAAACATAATAGAACCAGTACTGCACTTTCTAAGAACACATTCTTCCACCTTATGGTCATGCTCCTGTCTCTTCTTCTTGGTAGCTACTCTTTGGTCCAGTGCACTGATTGAGGACTCAGATCTACACACACAGCAAACTTGGTAGAAGAAGCTGCTAACACTGGGCATCTGGGTATGTGCAGCAGCTCTGCTGTCCCAAAAACTGCATGATGTGGCGGCAGTTCTAGTAATAGTATTATTTACCATTACTATTGTTGTCATAATTTGAGCCACTTGCCAAGAGGAAGGGGGTTTCCGTGCAACCGGAAACCCCCCCTGCGTTTGCCTATGAGTTCCGAATGGATTTGCAGCTGGCCAGCGTATGCACAGCGTACGCAGGGGGTCAGTCCAAGTTGATCGTAGCTACGATCAGGCACTCAGACATGCGGAGGGGTGCCCAGCACAGGGCTAGTCTGCCCCGCTTGTCAGTGCCACACACCCCCTTGCAGAAATGCAAAAGCATCGCACAGCGGCGATGCTTTTGCATTTGAGGAGTAACTCCCGGCCAGCGCAGCTCCTGCGGCTGGCCGGGAGAACCTCTTCACTGCCCGGGTCACAGCGGCTGCATATGATGTCACGCAGCCGTTGCGGCCCGACCCCCCCAACGGTCCGGCCACGCCTGCATTGGCCGGACCGCGCCCCCTAAACGGCGGCTTAACGCCGCCATCCAGCCCCCTCCCGCCCAACGACCACCTCTGCCTGTCAATCAGGCAGAAGCGATCGCTAGACAACGACGGCCTTCGTCCGTCTTGCATGCACCGGCGCACTGCAGCACCGGCGCATGCGCAGTTCTGACCCGATCACTGCACTGCGATAAACTGCAGCGAGCGATCGGGTCGGAATGACACCCGCAGACTTGCACGGGGCAGGTATTCTCTCTGTCTGTCTGGGCAGCGACTATCTGAACGCAAACCTTAGCAAATTTGCAGAGGAGCGATCAGGTTTGAATTAGGCCAAAGGTTCACAGTAAACGTTGTTTAGTATTGGTGAATAACACAGCCACATTCTTGGTATTTTCAATTCACAATCGGATAGTTTCTCATAGTAGAACTGTGTAACTTCTTCTTTATTCATTGCGTGGAAAAGTCCCCACAGGCCTGCAGGATCCATGTTCTATGATGAAAGCTTTAATATCTGGACCAACAATATTTACAGGTTAGTGTGCTCTGTCCGTAGAATGTGCTGCAGTAACTGGTAATTGAAATACTACATTTTCATCCTGTAAGGCCATGTTTATTCAGGAACTTTACTACTGTGTTTGTATGGCTGTTGGTTGTTAGCGGCAGAGAGGTGTCTTCATTATTATTACATATGACTAAGGCCATTAATACTTCCTCATTTTCTGATGTGACACCAGCATGGACGTTAAAAGGTCTTGGCGATGTTTCCACTTTTTGTGAACTTGAAGGTGTTTGTACTTGTTGAAAAAACCTATCCATTGTAAGTACCGTATATACTCGAGTATAAGTCGACCCGAATATAAGCCGAGGCACCTAATTTTACCACAAAAAACGAGAATTTGTAGGAGAAGAACCTGGGAATACATTGATAGGCATGCTAAGATCACAGGCTGCATCAGGACATACATTGCAAACATTACTGGTAGGGAGTCTTCCCAACATAGCTCCAGCTATTGTTACTCAGGCTAAGATTTGTGTGCAGGCAACTAGATTAATGGAATTCACTGGTTTGGATCCAGACACTTCACTGGCAGACCTAAAAGGGCTGAGAGAGTTGGGATACCTGCAGGTGAATAACGTTTGGTGTTCTATTGGAATATCTTCCTTAGGTCAATTAGATATCTCTCAGACATTAAAATCTTTTTCTCAGCTGCGAGAAGAATTTGATGTACCAGTTACATATTTTTGCAGGTACTTGCAGTTGAGACATGCCCAATTTTTAAAGGAAATTGGCCATAGTAAAATAGTTTCACGTATCTATGGATGGATGTTAAATGCTCACCATCGTGATGATCTTTCCAGGCTTAAAGATAAATGGGCAGGAGATATGGGTGGTCATTCCGAGTTGTTCGCTCGTTGCTGTTTTTCGCAACGCAGGGATTAGGTGGAAAATGCGCATGCGCATGGTACGCAGCGCGCATGCGCTTAGTAATTTAACACAAAACTTTGGATATTTACACAAGCTCGAGCGACGTTTTTTCAACGCTCGAGTGATCGTAGTGTGATTGACAGGAAGTGGGTGTTTCTGGGCGGCAACTTAGCGTTTTCAGGGAGTGTGCTAAAAAACGTAGGCGTGCCAGGAAAAAACGCAGGAGTGGCTGGAGAAATGGGGGAGTGGCTGGCCGAACGCAGGGCGTGTTTGTGACGTCAAACCCGGAACTAAACGGACCGAGGTGATCGCAGTCTAGGAGTAGGTCTGGAGCTACTCAGAAACTGCAAGGAATTATTTAGTAGCAGTTCTGCTAATCTTTCGTTCGCGATTCTGCTAAGCTAAAATACACTCCCAGAGGGCGGCGGCCTAGCGTGTGCAATGCTGCTAAAAGCAGCTAGCGAGCGAACAACTCGGAATGAGGGCCATTGTTACAATAAGTGATGAAGCATGGAATTCAGCATTAGCATCCTCTCAAGGAGTTACAAATTTCAATCCGATTTCAGCAAATACAGTTGTTTATACTGCATAGGACATAACTTACTCCCGCTACATTTATGAAATTTGCTGGTAGAGAATCTGATATATGCCCAAAATGTGCTGTTGTTCCAGGAACTATCTGGCATTTGTTGTGGGAATATCCTATGATGTGTGCTTTTTGGTATAGTGTAATTATAGTGCTTATAAATACGGGGGTACCCTCCATTGTGTTTCCTTGGTATAATGGATACTATGGTGGCCAATCCCGGGATCAGGATTGGTGGGATCCTGGGATTTAGGCCAAAAATTGGCCAGGATTCAATCACGGGATTGGAACTACCAATACCGGGTATTTTGGGATTAGACTGTCCACTGTTTTTTTCAGTGCCAGACAGCGTTGAACCTCTTCAGCAGGCTCAGACGCTGCCCGGCTCCCTCTTCCCGGCTCCACCTGCCCCCGGTTGTGCATACAGCGCAGCGTGATATGATGTCAGAGTTCACTCTGCACAGTCTGACTCCATCCGCCCGTACCGCTTGGACTGCACATCGCCGTCCGCAGCCTGCAGCCAGTGGACTCTGCCACCCTCCTGTCTAGGATGGTGAGTATTGGGGGGGGGGGGGGGGGGGGGCTGGCTAGGTCCAGGGGAGGGGGAAATCACTGAAGATTTTTTTTAAATCTTCAACCCAATCCCTTGTTCAGGGGCATTTTAAGATAGGAGTGGACCCACATGCAGCCTCCGTCGCGGGCATAAAGCCAGAGTCTACTGCGCATGTGCATGTGTCAGGGAACATGGTGCCCGCAACTTGTTCCCGGGGACACCTCCAGTGCACATGCGCAAATCACTTGGAAATGGCCGCCGCTGACATTTTCTGAGTGATCTGTGCCCGCACAGCAGTGCCTCCGCCGCAGGACTCCGGAGGGGTAAGTATATTCTATGGGTGCAGTGTGGGCCCCCTGGACCCAGGGGCCGGTGTGCACCACACACACTGCTCCCATTATAGAAACTCCTATGCCCTGGTATCCCGGGATTGACCATTTTTCTATCCCGATACCCGGGACTGAAAAAAGGCCCGGGATTGGCCTCACTAATGGATACTAATGTTCTAGATATGCAGTGTCGGACTGGGGCATGAAGGGCCCACCGAGGGAATGCAGTGATAGGGGCCCATACTTAAGGGTGTGGTGAGCCTACAAAGGGGGTGTGGCCAGCCTCCACAGAGGCTTGAAATACACAATAGTCTAGTGCAGTGTAATGTAACATATCTACCATGTATAATACAAGTGCACAGTCTGGAACCTGATCTCTAGAGGAAGGAGTGGGCACTCAGGTAGTGGGGCCTATCGGTGGTTTCTCTGGTACCCCTGTGGGCCAGTCCGACCCTGTAGATATGGACCCTAAAAAATATGCCATTATTATGTTTTCACTGGCCATGGTGATGATAGCAGGGTATGGATGGCACCACTGGCCACTTAGCAGCTCATGAAAAATATGTCTATATCTCTCGTAAGGCTAAATTTAAAATGGAAAATATCTGGAATAGATGGTTACAGTCGCAATATTCTGAAACTTTAGTTGAACATATCTAGAGACATCAGAGTTTAAGCTTCTTGGAAGGAGTATTTTAGTATACTTTATTGAGGTTGTATTAAGATAATTGATCAAATGAAAATGAAAAGTAGAGGTGTCACGTGTAGTAAATCTGATAAGAATAGACTATACAAATGAGGAAGGTATAATGATAGATGGGGTGAATAAAATAGTGGGTATGTGTTAATTAGCTGCATCAGAAGAATAGTATTTAGATGGTTACATAACTTAATATGCATGATTAAGTTATGGTTAGTTTGGGGTAGAGATGTGCGGATTCGGTTTTACTCGGATTTACTCAAGTTTTTCGGATTTTTCTTATTGGCTATCCAAAACGCGTGACATCCGTGAGCCAATAAGATGCCGTTTTGAGAGCCGAGAAAAACCAAACCCGCACATCTCTAGTTTTGGGTAATAAAAGCACACAAAATTCAATAAGACATATTTTTTTAATATATATTAATATAAATCTGTTTGGATACAAAATATATTCATCACTGTAGATTAGTAAACTTAACATAAGTAAAAAGGATGCAAAGATTTATAACAAATGTATATAATTTAGTGGTAGCACTTAAAAACAAGTGTTATGATGCCCAAGTGGAATTTTATAACTGTAGGTAATAAACGATAAGATGAATGAATAAAAATATTGATAATTACAATTTGCACGAAAGTCACTTTAGTAAATGTCAAATGGGCATGGAGATTTGAACTATTTTTAACAATTATGTTGATAAAATAATCCAAGCAAAGAGTCACTTTTCTGAGGTGAAAATGAATATACCCTGGAAATGTGAAATCTGATTCATGAATTGTAATAGGCGTGTACTACAATGTATAGTCAGATGTATTTTGTATGTATTGTCATGTTATATGTTTTATTTCATGTATTTAATATGATCAATAGAAAAACTACTTAATAAAAAAAATAGAAAAAAGATCATGTGAGCAGTCTATGGCTCTGGCATCAAGGCATGGTAATCTAGGAATATTATTATTATTACATTTTATTTATAGGGCGCCACAAGTGTTTCGCAGCGCCGTACAAAGGACAGTACAGGGAGAGAAAACTTAGTATTACAGTAAATAAATAACAAAAATAGAGTACAGGTAACAAAGAGCACCACAATTCTCAAAACATAATACAGCTTAGATGTTAGTAGTAGGGAGTATTCATTGTACTACTTGGGGCTGGCGGCCATAGATAGAGATGAGCCTTTACCAGTAGGAGAAAACAGCAGGTAAAGATGGTCGCTGATTAGGAGAGATCTGCGAGTGAAATGTTTCGAGAAGAGGGCTTTGACAACAAGAGGAAAGAGGGCCCTGCTCTGAAGAGCTAACAATCTAGTGGGAAGGGGCGACAGACAGATGACATGAGGTGCAAGCAAGTGGGAGGAAGTCTGATGGCAGTATGCAAGCAAAGCAGAGATGTTCAAGGCATGGGGCAGGGGGATGGAGGAGCAGCCTAAGGGTTATGCATCAGAGGGGTATGTTTTGATAAATAGGTGGGTTTTCAGTGCCCGTTTGAAGCTTTGCAAGGTCGGGGAGAGTCTAATTGAGTGGGGAGCGCGTTCCACTGAAGGGGTGCAGCACGGGCAAAATCTTGAACTAGTGCATGGGATGCAGTGACCAGGGCAGAGGAGAGGCGATGGTCATCGACAGACCGTAGTGGGCGGGAGGGAGTATGAACGGAGAGGAGGTTGGAGATGTAGGGAGCAGTGGAATTAGAGATGGCCTTGTTTTGTGAGGGTGAGGAGTTTGAAGAGGGTTCTGTAGGGGAATGGGAGCCAGTGTAGATTTTGTTGAAGGGGAGTGGCAGATGTGGAGCAGGAAGATGAGCCTAGCTGCGGAGTTGAGGACAGATTGGAGGGGAGCAAGAGAGGCCAGTGAGAAGAACATTACAGTAGTCGAGTCGTGAGATGACCAATGAGTGGATGATAAGTTTAGTTGCGCTCTGGGAGAGAAATGGCCTGATGCGAGCAATGTTGCATAGCTGGAACCGACAGGATTGCGCTAGAGCTTGGATGTGGGGTGCAAAGGAGAGAGAGAAGTCAAGAGTGATGCCCAGGCAGCGGAGTTGGGGAACAAGGGAGATGATGGTGTTGTCAACAATGATAGATATATTTGTAGGGGGTGTTGCTCTGGCTGGGGGAAAGATAATGAGTTCAGTTTTGTCCATGTTGAGCTTCAGAGAGCTACATGCCTTTACCACTGGTGCTCTCTCTCATCTGTCACCCCTTCTTTACCTCTGGATATCACAAAGCTCTAATCATGTTAAAAATAGGAAGACTCTTCAAGCTGCTGCTTCCCATTTTTTATTTTCAAGCCAGTCCACCTCTACTATTAAACGGGTTAAGTATGAAAGAATAGCCTGTGGCACCGGTATTCTGGCGGCGGCATTTCACCGCTAGTTGGGATTCCGGCGTCTGCATTGTGACCTCCGGGATCCCAACTAGCGGTATTGTAACCGCTTCCCTATTAAGCATCATGAAAACTCAAACTCACTCTGCCCCTTCCTGCCACTGGCTGTAGAACGTGGAACAGGAGCTTAAACCGTTATAGCACATCTGGTTGGCAAAACAAAATGACCTTCCAACGATATTTACAAAAAGCACTATAACAATTTAAGCAAGAAGTTGAATAGCTTGCACAAAGGAAGGATTCAGTTGAATCCAAAAGAGACAACCTATGTTGTTCTATAGCTACCTTTAAAGGAGAACTTACATCACACCGAAACCCGCCACTTTGCCCACCTTTTTCTGAGAATTTTTTTTTTTTTTAGTTTACTGCTGGGGTGCCCCAGACTAGGTCTTCAGTTAGTCAGCGCACACAGTGTCCCTAGAGCCACATTAGCAAAGGGGAACATTTTTAGAGATGTTTTATGCTGGATGCATTATTTTACAACAAAAGATAAAGGGGGTAATTCCAAGTTGATCGCAGCAGGATTTTTGTTAGCAATTGGGCAAAACCATGTGCACTGCAGGGGAGGCAGATATAACATGTGCAGAGAGAGTTAGATTTGGGTGGGGTGTGTTCAATCTGCAGTCTAATTTGCAGTGTAAAAATAAAGCAGCCAGTATTTACCCTACACAGAAACAAAATAACCCACCCAAATCTAACTCTCTCTGCACATGTTATATCTGCCTCCCCTGCAGTGCATATGGTTTTGCCCAATTGCTAAAAAAAATCCTGCTGCGATCAACTTGGAATTACCCCCAAAGTCCTGAATGCACTCTGGGATTCCCCACTCCTGGGGGGGAAATTTACTGGCAGTCGACTGGTCGATTTGCCGTATTTTAATGAAAAATATGTGATTTTGCTAATAATGAATTCACTAAGGATTAATTTGCATGGAAGTCAAATACACGTAAGTCACATGTCAAATGCACTTCAAACTCCAAATTGCGGAAAATCACCATCTGTACAAACATCGTCAAAATAACATTGATATCAATGGAAATTGCATATTTACTAAGAATCGGGTCCAGTGACTTCCGGTTCCGGTGGCTAGATGAGCGGAAGCTGAACAGAGCAGCTCCGCTGTATGTGCCACCCGCATACCCTTTACAAGGCTCCAGCCTCCCCGCATACCCTCTCCCGCTAGCCGCTGACCTTCTGCCGTCGCCCTGCTGCACGAAGCGGTACTTTGAGGCCATGCCAGGGTCAAACAGCCGCAATCAGCGCGATAAGGAGCGCATAAACGTGAGGCCAAGATGGCGCTGAGCGCTGGCGCCGCCGCCGGAGGGGCCTCCCTGACACCATCTCCTCAGCCACAGCTCACTGCAGATGCCCTGACAGTCGGCCATGCACCAGTGGACACAGTCTCACCGGCTTCTTCATCTCTCTCCCCTGCATCCAGCAGCGGTGACAAGGTACTCCCAGCACACACAGACCCTGTCACCTATGGAGACATGGTGCAGGCTATTAGAGCAGCCATAAGCCCATTGCTTAAAGAGCAGACTGCTGACATTAATAGACAAATCTCCCAACTGCAACACAGGCTCCTTATGACTGAACACAGAGTGGGTGAGAATTTTGCTGAGGTTTCTGACCTTAAACAGGAATCTCACAGACAAGCAAGAGATCTATCAGCTCCATAATAAAATCCAAGACCTTGAAAATAGATCCAGGCATAATAACCTTCGTATCATTGGCCTGCTTGAACGTGTGAAAGGACAGGATCTATATGATTCCATTAGAATCACGCTCCCTACTTTACTACAAGTTCATGACAGATGTACCGACTTGGTAATAGAACGCGCCCACAGGCTCGGCCCGAAGCGGTCACAGGAGGGGGCGCGCCCCAGGGCGGTTATCTTGAAAACTTGAGTAAATTGAGAAATATCACATGGGAGGTGCATACGATCTGGTTTTCCAGGACTACTCGGCAGAATTGGCAAAAGCACGGAAGGAATTCTCCCCGATATGCACCCGCTTGATTCAGGATGGCCCCAAATTTGCCTTGTTGTATCCTGCAAGGCTGAGGATCTTTGATGGGTCCACATTCAAGGACTTTCTAAACCCCAAGGACGCGGATGCTTATCTCAGTGAAAGCCTTGCAGATTGCCGTCATTCCTCACAGATGTCAGACTATGACTAAGATTTGCTCAGACTGACTGCATACCTGGTTCTGCTATTTTTCTTTTCAGCTGCACCGCGCATTTCAATAGTTCTACCTATTGAATTGATTGCCTACTATCGAGTGCCCTGTTCATTTTATCCTGTGAATGTTTTGATATGTTCTTTTTTTCTTACATGGCGAAGTACAATAGTTGCTGTTTTTTCCTGACATCAAACTGTGCTTCTGTTATATGCATATATCTCTAGCCGTTGCCGTAATTTACGGTTGGACAGCAGCGTACTCCACCTTTATACTGCTACCTTTAGCGAATGAGTCTTCCTTCTTTCTATGATATTGCACATTGTGATGCTCATACTGTTTCCCTTTTTATAGGGCGCACGGACCCAGGAGTTTAGTTCTGTTGTGCAACTTTAGGTTGCATTTGTTAATATTCTTCTATTTACCTACGGCAGTATGTTAAGATTGTTATGTTTAACTGTTTTTCTCCAACTCTTCTTGTATTTTCCCACTTTTCTCTCTCTCTCTCTTTCCCACTCCCTCCCTCATATTGGTGCCATTCCACTACTGACTGTATTGAGCCGGTTGGTATATCCCAATCTAAGGTCTGTATTTACATTTTTCAACACCTGTTATGTCTGGTTAAATGTCATTTAAAGTAGGCTGTTGGAATGTGGGTGGGATAAACTCCCCACAAAAATGTAAACAGATTCTGTTATATCTCAACAAATTGCGCCTCGATGTTATCTTTCTGCAAAAAACCCACTTGACCGTTCCAGAAACGCAAAACTTGAATGCCCTACAGTGGAAACTGTTGGCGTCTGCTTCTTACTCCTCCAAAGCCTGCGGTCTAGTGATTCTTGATAAAGGTAACCTATCCATCTCAGTTAAACATGTTATATCAGACTCTGATGGTCGCTATCTCCTGTGCCATATGACTCATGAGATGCGAGATTATGTTTATTTTACGGTATATGCCCCGAATACCTACTCAACACTATTTTTCAAAAAAATTGTCTCCTTATTGACCCCATATCTTCATCTTCCAATTCTGCTGAGGTGATTTTAATTTAATAGCTCTTCCTCGCTTAGATAAACAATTCCCCAATACATACAGGCGAAAGTTACCAAAATTTGGGGTGAATGCTTTGGCATCCAAACTGCACCTCATAGACATCTGGATAGTGCTAAACCCCACTGATAGAGAGTATACGTGTCTCTCCGCATCCACGGGAACTTTATCCTGAATTGATTACCTACTGATCTCTGACACATTACTTCCGAAGGTGGAGGAGACCAACATAGAGCCAATTACGTCATCTGATCACGCTGTCACCTGGGTAAAATATTCTTTAATGAAGGAAAGAGACTCTTTTGTCTTGTGGCGATGCCCAGCGTCATTGGCCACCTCTTCTAAACTAAAGTCTGTAGTCACAGACGCATGGGATTCTTTCCACCACTCTAATATTGACCTTTTTCATTCTAACCCTCCTCTTTTCTGGCAGGCCTCTAAGGCCGCGATTAGAGGCAAACAATTTTCCTCCTCTGCCCATCAAAAACGTCAACTGACTCGGGAATACCTGACTGCTCAAGACGTTTTGAACGAGTAATATCAAAAGTTTAAATCTACCCCAACCCCTTCCTCTAGATTGACGTATACTGAGGCGAAATCAAAATTTGAATCCATATTTTCCAAAATGGAATCCTGGTATTCTTTTAACAAGGAATTCAGATTTCATAAATTCGGAAATAAATCCAGCAAACTTTTATCAAGTTTATTTAAGGGCCAAAGGACTCCTTCCACAATTCACCCACTGAAATTGACTGACCACTCTCACACATCCTCCAATGCACAAATAGCCGCTGTTCTCAATGCTTTCTACACTGATTTATACTCCCTACTGATCTCTGATATATCTCAAGCTGACAAATTTTGGGAACACATGTCATTACCCCAATTGCCTGAGGAGGAGGGTTCTTCTCTTGTCCAGCCTATCTCGCTGCAGGAGGTACTAGACTACAGTGGCGTGCGGTGAGATCAGTGGCTGGTGAGGCACTGCAGCCATAATGTCCGCCAAATCCTGCTGATGACCCCTACCACCACTGCCGCCAATGCCCGCTGCCTGCCTGCTCATTATACTTGTGATATATTGTACATTTTTATAGAAAAAAAAAATTAGTGTTTGGGACTGGGAAGGGGTGGGAGGAGGACATGAATGCAATTTTGTTGTCCAGGGCTTCCATTAACTAAATAGCACCGTGGATGCGGCGTTTTTAAGTTAAAAAAAGACAAACACTGCCGCGAGCATAGAATTTGTAAAAAAAAATGGAGCTTTCAAGTAGACCTGCTTTTTGCTGGCTTGTTGTGATAGTCATGCACGGATCAGCGACATCCGTGCATGCTTATCTGTGGAAAAGGCTATGAATTGGTTAAAATTTTATAAAAGAAATGCGTGTGGGTCCCCCCTCCGAAGTATAACCAGCTTCGGGCTCTTTGAGCCGGTCCTGGTTGTTTAAATACTGGGAAAACATTGGACAGGGGTTCTCCGTATTTAGACAACCAGCACCGGGCTCTTAGTCCGGTCCTGGTTCCAAAAATACGGGGGACAAAAGACGTAGGGGTCCCCCATATTTTTAAAACCAGCACCAGGCTCCACTAGCCAGGGACATAATGCCACAGCCGGGGGACACATTTATGTAGGTTCCTGCGGCCGTGGCATTACCCCTCCAACTAGTCACCACTGGCCGGGGTTCCCTGGAGGAGTGGGGACCCCTTTAATCAAGGGGTCCCCCCCCTCCAGCCACCCAAGGGCCAGGGGTGAAGCCCGAGGCTGTCCCCCCCATCCGTGGGCAGTGGATGGGAGGCTGATAGCCATGTGTGTAAAAAAAGAATATTGCTTTTTGTTGTGGAACTACAAGGCCCAGCAAGCCTCCCCCGCTTGCTGGTACTTGGAGAACCTCAAGTACCAGCATGCGGGGAAATAACGGGGCCACTGGTACCTGTAATTCTACAACAACAAAAAATACCCAAATAAAAACACAACAGACACACCGTGAAAGTAAAAATTTATTAAAACACACTTACACACTCACACATACTTACCTACATGCCACGCCGGTCACGTTCACTTGTCCAGTAGAATCCAATAGGACCGGTACCTGTAAAAATGAGAGAGATTACTTACCTACATCCCACACCGGTCACGTCCACTTGTTCAGTAGAATCCAATAGGGCTGGTACCTGTAGAGGAGAGAGGGCACACAATTTGTTCTTCGGCAGACTTACTTACCTATACACTCAGGCATATGCATTTAGGAGTTTGGAGAGAGAGAGAGAGGGGAGGGAGAGAGAAAGAGAGAGAGGGAGAGGGGGAGAGATAGAGAGAGGAGGGAGAGGGAGAGAGAGAGAGACACACGAACCTGGAGTGAATCTGTTTGCGCCCTCCAGCTGCACTTGCCGGCGGAGGGAGCAGCTCTGACACTGACAGCGGGGGATCTTCTCAGCGGACCTGCCACTGCGACGCCCGGCGTGGCCGTGGACAGACAAGGAGGGGGAACATGCGGCAGCACGAACCTCGGCTAACTCATTTCCGCCCTCCAACTGCTCCTGCTGAGCAGGTCTGACAGCGGCTCTGCTCAGCGGCGACAGCGGCTCTTCTTAGCGGCGCCCGGCGCGGACAGAGAAGGAGGGGGAACATGCGCCAGGAGGGGGACTGTGCCTGACAAGGAAGCGGCCACGCTGGGTGAGGTGAGCACTCATTTTTCAGCTTATAGGTGATTGGACCAGCGGATCCAGCCCTGGATCCGCTGTCCAGTCCCTATCGTCGCGGCACTTCTATTAGTGCCGCTTCCTCGTCTATTTTCTATGGGCTTTTACAGCCCAGTGCTTGGCCACGCCCCCCGCTTTCTCCTCCGTCCCATTCACAACGGGAGGCACTGTTATCAGTGCCTCCTAACCTGCTACTTCCATAACTTACAATGGTTAAAATAATATTACGAAGTTACTTATGACACAGAACATGTCATAAGTATCTTCCTTGTATTATTTTACTAAATAATGACAGGGGAGGCACTGCCTCCCCTGACTGCACGTCCCTGCTAGACTCCATTGCACACCTCAAACCTGGCAAAGCCCCAAGCCCAGACGGCTTTACTTCAGAATATTATAAACTACTTGCTCCAAAAATAGCACCCTGTTTAGTGTTTTTAATACCATCCTTCAAACAGACTCGATCTTACTTTATTTTAATATGGCTAACATTAGAGTTATACCAAAGCCAGGTAGGGACCTTTCTGACCTAGCTTCTTACAGGCCCATATCCTTACTTAATTTAGACTAAGTTATTGACCAAAATACTTTTGAATCGTCTTAAATTGATAGTCCCCCTTTTGGTACATCAGGACCAAACGGGCTTTGTTATGGGCAGGAACCCGGTCTCCAATATTCGCTGGGTTTTTTCGGTGGTTTGTGACTCCCAGTGCGCCATGTCAAACACGCCAAGAGCAATCCTATCACTTGACGCTGAAAAGGCCTTTGACATGGTGCACTTGTACCACTTATATGATACCCTGCTTCGCTTTGGCTTCCCTCTGCAGTTTATACATTGGTTAACTACTTTTCTCTGACGTCCTAGTGGATGCTGGGAACTCCGTAAGGACCATGGGGAATAGACGGGCTCCGCAGGAGACTGGGCACTCTAAAAGAAAGATTAGGTACTATCTGGTGTGCACTGGCTCCTCCCTCTATGCCCCTCCTCCAGACCTCAGTTAGTACAGGTTGAGTATCCCTTATCCAAAACGCTTGGGACCAGAGGTATTTTGGATAACGGATTTTTCCGTATTTTGGAATAATTAGATACCATAATGAGATATCATGGTGATGGGACCTAAATCTAAGCACAGAATGCATTTATGTTTCATATACACCTTATACGCACAGCCTGAAGGTAATTTTTGCCAATATTTTTTATAACTTTGTGCATTAAACAAAGTGTGTGTACATACACACAATTCATTTATGTTTCATATACACCTTGTATACACAGCCTGAAGGTCATTTAATACAATATTATTAATAACTTTGTGTATTAAACAAAGTTTGTGTACACTGAGCAATCAAAAAACAAAGATTTCACTATCTCACTCTCACTCAAAAAAGTCCGTATTTCGGAATATTCCGTATTTCGGAATATATGGATATGGGATACTCAACCTGTATCTGTGCCCGGCCAGAGCTGGGTGCTCCTAGTGGGCTCTCCTGAGCTTGCTAGAAAGAAAGTATTTGTTAGGTTTTTTATTTTCAGTGAGATCTGCTGGCAACAGACTCACTGCTACGAGGGACTGAGGGGAGAGAAGCAAACCTACCTGCTTGCAGCTAGTTTGTGCTTCTTAGGCTACTGGACACCATTAGCTCCAGAGGGATCGAACACAGGGCCTGACCTCGATCGTCCGTTCCCGGAGCCGCGCCGCCGTCCCCCTTGCAGAGCCAGAAGACAGAAGAGAAGGAGATGAAATCGGCGGCAGAAGACTCCGGTCTTCATTAAGGTAGCGCACAGCACTGCAGCTGTGCGCCATTGCTCCCACTGCACACCACACACTCCGGTCACTGTAGGGTGCAGGGCGCTGGGGGGCGCCCTAGGCAGCAATAAGAATACCTTTTGGCACATTATGCACATAATACAGTCTGAAAACTGTATATGTGCAAAAAACCCCGCCATTAAGATATACAAAACGCGGGAGAAGCCCGCCGCTGAGGGGGCGGGGCCTTCTTCCTCAGCACACCAGCGCCATTTTCTCTTCACAACTCCGCTGGAAGGACGCTCCCCAGGCTCTCCCCTGCAGTATCCTGTACAAGAAGGGTAAAAAAGAGAGGGGGGGCACATAAATTTAGGCGCAAATAAGATAATAAGCAGCTATTGGGAAAAATCACTCATTATAGTGTAAATCCCTGTGTTATATAGCGCTGTGGTGTGTGCTGGCATACTCTCTCTCTGTCTCCCCAAAGGACTTTGTGGGGTCCTGTCCTCAGTCAGAGCATTCCCTGTGTGTGTGCGGTGTGTCGGTACGGCTGTGTCGACATGTTTGATGAGGAGGGTTACGTGGAGGCGGAGCAAGGGCAGATAAGTGTGGTGTCGCCCCCGACGGGGCCGACACTGGATTGGATGGATATGTGGAAGGTCTTAACAGACAGTGTCAACTCCTTACATAAAAGGTTCGATGACGCAGCAGCCTTGGGACAGCCGGGATCTCAGCCCGCGCCTGCCCAGGCGTCTCAGAGGCCATCAGGGGCTCATAAACGCCTGCTAGCTCAGATGGTAGACACAGATGTCGACACGGAGTCTGACTCCAGTGTAGATGAGGATGAGACAAATGCACAGTCTACAAAAGCCATCCGCTGCATGATTACTGCAATGAAAAATGTATTGCACATTTCTGATATTAACCCGGTTACTACCAAAAAGGGTATTATGTTTGGGGAGAAAAAGCAGCCAGTGACTTTTCCCCCATATGATGAATTAAATGAATTGTGTGAGGAAGCGTGGAGTTCCCCCGATAAGAAACTAGTGATTTTTAAGAGGTTACTGATGGCGTACCCTTTCCCGCCAAAGGACAGGTTACGTTGGGAAACATCCCCTAGGGTGGACAAGGCGCTCACACGCTTATCAAAAAAGGTGGCACTGCCGTCTCAGGATACGGCCGCCTTAAAGGAGCCTGCGGATAGAAAGCAGGAAGCTATCCTGAAGTCTGTGTATACACACTCAGGTACTATACTGAGACCTGCTATTGCTTCAGCATGGATGTGTAGTGCTGCAGCCGCATGGTCTGATACCCTGTCAGACAACATTGATTCCCTCGACAGGGATACTATTTTGCTAACCATAGAACATATAAAAGACGTCGTCTTATATATGCGGGATGCACAGAGGGACATTTGCCTGCTGGCATCTAGAATTAATGCAATGTCCATTTCTGCCAGGAGAGTATTATGGATTCGGCAGTGGACAGGTGATGCTGATTCTAAAAGACACATGGAGGTTTTGCCTTATAAGGGTGAGAAATTGTTTGGGGACGGTCTCTCGGACATCGTATCCACGGCAACAGCCGGGAAGTCAACTTTTTTACCTCAGGTTCCCTCACAGCCTAAGAAAGCACCGTATTATCATGTACAGTCCTTTCGGCCTCAGAAAGGCAAGCGGATCAGAGGCGCATCCTTTCTGCCCAGAGGCAGGGGTAGAGGAAAGAAGCTGCACCAGGCAGCCAGTTCCCAGGAACAAAAATCCTCCTCCGCTTCCTCTAAGTCCACCGCATGACGCTGGGGCTCCACAGGCGGAGCCGGGTGCGGTGGGGGCGCGTCTCCGAAACTTCAGCAACCAGTGGGTTCGCTCACAAGTGGATCTCTGGGTTGTACAAATTGTATCTCAGGGATACAAGCTGGAGTTCGAGGCGACTCCCCCTCGCCGTTACCTCAAATCAGCCTTGCCAGCTGCTCCCAGGGAAAGGGAGGTAGTACTGGCGGCAATTCACAAGCTGTACCTCCAGCAGGTGATAATCAAGGTTTCCCTCCTTTAACAGGGACGGGGTTACTATTCCACAATGTTTGTGGTACCGAAACCAGACGGTTCGGTGAGACCCATTCTGAATTTAAAATCCTTGAACACTTATATAAGGAAGTTCAAGTTCAAAATGGAATCGCTCAGGGTGGGTATTGCAAGCCTTGAAGAGGTGGATTTTATGGTGTCGCTGGACATCAAGGATGCTTACTTGCATGTCCCCGTTTACCCACCTCACCAGGAGTACCTCAGGTTTGTGGTACAGGATTGTCATTACCAATTCCAGACGTTGCCGTTTGGTCTGTCCACGGCACCGAGAGTATTTACCAAGGTAATGGCCGAAATGATGATACTCCTTCGGAAGAAGGGAGTTATAATTATCCCGTACTTGGACGATCTCCTTATAAAGGCGAGGTCCAGAGAGCAGTTGTTAGTCAGCGTAGCACTTTCTCTGGAAGTGTTGCAACAGCACGGCTGGATTCTGAATATCCCAACGTCGCAGCTGATTCCTGCGACGCGTCTGCTCTTCCTGGGCATGATTCTGGACACAGAACAGAAGAAGGTGTTTCTCCCGGTGGAGAAGGCCCAGGAATTGTCAACTCTGGTCAGGGACCTCCTGAAACCAAAACAGGTGTCGGTGCATCACTGCACGCGAGTCCTGGGAAAGATGGTGGCTTCTTACGAAGCAATTCCCTTCGGCAGGTTCCATGCAAGGATCTTTCAGTGGGATCTGTTAGACAAATGGTCCGGATCGCATCTTCAGATGCATCGGTTGATCACCCTGTCCCCAAGGGCCAGGGTGTCTCTGCTGTGGTGGCTGCAGAGTGCTCATCTTCTCGAGGGCCGCAGATTCGGCATACAGGACTGGGTCCTGGTGACCATGGACGCAAGCCTCCGAGGATGGGGGGCAGTCACTCAGGGAAGGAACTTCCAAGGACAGTGGTCAAGTCAGGAGACTTCACTACACATAAATATACTGGAACTAAGGGCCATTTACAATGCCCTGAGACACACGATATCTCTCCCACTGTCAGAGATTTATATTTGTCTGCAACATCGTGCAGATCAGGACTGCTTAATGCCGTCTCACTCAGTACGGCTTATGTGAACTCAGCATACCGCTATTAGTTCAACACACAAAGAAACATTGTTAATTGCGGGTGCAAATGCCTAGGTCTCTAATATTACTGCCTATAATACTGTGCAGATGAGAAGCTATTGCCTCAGTGAGATGTGTTTAGAATTTACTTTGCAATCTTATTATAGATATTAGCAATATAGAGAGGAAAGAATAATTTGTCAAGTCATCAGTCAATTATATCTATTAAATATCCTGTCATCCTTTAAGTTTATTAACACAATCTTCAGAATCCTATATTAGTTCACAGTATAATACGCTAACAGGAATATCCATTCAGGCAGTGTGAACAGTGAAATATAACACTGCCACCTTAAACACAATATAACACTGCCTCTTTAAACAGAGACATTTGTTATCTCTCTCACTGTGAGTGATTTATACCTGCCAGTAACATCGTGCAGATGGGGACTATGCAATGCCGTTCTATGTAACAAGGCTAACGTGAACCCACAGACTGCCATCAGCTCACCACATAAAGAGACACTACTTGATTGTGGGTACAAACGTTTAGACCCCTGTTATGAGATACATGTCATCTTTAATTTTACTGACTGTGAGAAATTAATACTGCCTATAAGATTGTGCAGATGAGCAATTATTGCTTCAGTGAAGTGTGTGGAGAACTCATTCTGCAAATTTATTATAGACTCTAGCTGTACATAGAGGAAAGATTAAGTGATCATACCCATTAATTAATTATTCTGTCACCCCAGAGTATATTATTTACACAGGCAGTGTGAACAATCATCCAAACAGACTCTGTTCTGTTTTACAGCAGTTCATAGTACAAAGAATGTTTAGTATATTTGTTACATTCTTTCTCGAGTGACTCATTCTGTCACTTTCTGATGGTGGAGAGTCTAGCAGAACTTAATTTTGCAACAGTGTATGAGGGAGACATAGTATTCAAGTCTATTACTCAATGATATTTGTAAAATGTATTTACCACTCCCGAATGATATAACAGCATAAATATAGGAGGAACGTCCCTTATTTCTGTTTCGTTTGATGTCAGTTAGAGGATCACTACATTTATAGCGGTGGTAATTTATACACCACTACGTAGGACTAACATTTATATTGAGTAGGTGATAATTTACACACCACTACACAATACTAACATTGATATTTGGATCGATTATTTAGGACTATAGGAGCAATATCAGGTGTCTCAGCGCCAGTTTTTAATATTTCATTCCTTACTATCTTCTAGTTTTTAATATTTCGCCTCTTTTTTTGATTGGTGGGAAGTTTATTTTATTCTAAATTACCAATAAAAGTTATGTTTTAATTTATTAATAAACAGCCAACTTATGACCCTGTGCACCACAACGCTACCCTTTTTCTTTTTCTTTTTTGATTAAGTATCAATGCCCTGAGTCAAGCAGAGCCCCTGCTTCAAAACCAACCAGTGCTGATTCAATCAGACAACATCACGGCGGTCGCCCATGTAAACCGCCAGGGCGGCACAAGAAGCAGGATGGCGATGGCAGAAGCCACAAGGATTCTCCGATGGGCGGAAAATCACGTGCTAGCACTGTCAGCAGTGTTCATTCCGGGAGTGGACAACTGGGAAGCAGACTACCTCAGCAGGCACGACCTCCACCCGTGAGAGTGGGGACTTCATCCAGAAATCTTCACGCAGATTGTAAACCGTTGGGAACGGCCACAGGTGGACATGATGGCGTCCCGCCTCAACAAAAAGCTAAAAAAATATTGCGCCAGGTCACGGGACCCTCAGGCGATAGCTGTGGACGCACTAGTGACACCGTGGGTGTACCAGTCGGTTTATGTGTTCCCTCCTCTTCCTCTCATACCCAAGGTACTGTGGATAGTAAGAAAGAGAGGAGTAAGAACTATACTCATCGTTCCGGATTGGCCAAGAAGAACTTGGTACCCAGAACTACAAGAAATGATCTCAGAGGACCCATGGCCTCTGCCTCTCAGACAGGACCTGTTACAACAAGGGCCCTGTCTGTTCCAAGACTTACCGCGGCTGCAATTGACGGCATGGCGGTTGAACGCCGGATCCTAGCGGAAAAGGGCATTCCAGATGAAGTGATTCCTACGCTGATAAAGGCTAGGAAAGACGTGACAGCACAACATTATCACCGTATATGGCGAAAATATGTTGCTTGGTGTGAGGCCAGGAAGGCCCCTACAGAGGAATTCCAGCGGGGTCGTTTCCTGCACTTCCTACAGTCAGGAGTGACTATGGGCCTAAAATTAGAATCCATAAAGGTCCAGATTTCGGCCCTATCTATTTTCTTTCAAGAAGAACTGGCTTCACTGCCTGAAGTTCAGACGTTTGTTAAGGGAGTGCTGCATATTCAGCCCCCTTTTGTGCCTCCAGTGGCACCTTGGGATCTTAACGTTGTGTTGGATTTCCTGAAATCCCACTGGTTTGAGCCACTTAAGACCGTGGAGCTAAAATATCTCACGTGGAAAGTGGTCATGCTATTGGCCTTAGCTTCGGCTAGGCGTGTGTCAGAATTGGCGGCTTTGTCATGTAAAAGCCCTTATCTGATCTTCCATATGAACAGGGCAGAATTGAGGACTCGTCCCCAATTTCTCCCTAAGGTGGTATCAGCGTTTCATTTGAACCAACCTATTGTGGTGCCTGCGGCTACTCGGGACTTGGAGGACTCCAAGTTACTAGATGTAGTCAGGGCTTTGAAAATCTATGTTGCCAGGACGGCTGGAGTCAGGAAAACTGACTCGCTGTTTATCCTGCATGCACCCAACAAGCTGGGTGCTCCTGCTTCAAAGCAAACTATTGCGCGCTGGATCTGTAACACGATTCAGCAAGCTCATTCTGCGGCAGGATTGCCGCATCCTAAATCAGTAAAAGCCCATTCCACAAGGAAGGTGGGCTCTTCTTGGGCGGCTGCCCGAGGGGTCTCGGCTTTACAGCTTTGCCGAGCAGCTGCTTGGTCGGGTTCAAACACATTTGCTAAGTTCTACAGGTTTGATACCCTGGCTGAGGAGGACCTTGCCTTTGCTCATTCGGTGCTGCAGAGTCATCCGCACTCTCCCGCCCGTTTGGGAGCTTTGGTATAATCCCCATGGTCCTTACGGAGTTCCCAGCATCCACTAGGACGTCAGAGAAAATAAGAATTTACTCACTCGTAATTCTATTTCTCGTAGTCCGTAGTGGATGCTGGGCGCCGTCCCAAGTGCGGACTCTCTGCAATACATGTATATAGTTATTGCTAAACTAAAGGGTTATTGTTATGAGCCATCTGTTACTGAGGCTCAGTTGTTGTTCATACTGTTAACTGGGTATGGTTATCACGAGTTGTACGGTGTGATTGGTGTGGTTGGTATGAGTCTTACCCTGGATTCCAAATCCTTTCCTTGTTGTGTCAGCTCTTCCGGGCACAGTTTCCTTAACTGAGGTCTGGAGGAGGGGCATAAAGGGAGGAGCCAGTGCACACCAGATAGTACCTAATCTTTCTTTTAGAGTGCTCAGTCTCCTGCGGAGCCCGTCTATTCCCCATGGTCCTTACGGAGTTCCCAGCATCCACTACGGACTACGAGAAATAGAATTACCGGTGAGTAAATTCTTATTTATACACCTTCTCAGCATCCAGAATTATATGTAATGGAATTATGTCGGAACCTTTTCAAGTCCTGAGAGGTACACAGCAGGGATGTCCGCTATCTCCGCTCTTATTTGCCCTAGCTCTGGAGCCCCTTGCAGTGGCGATTAGATCATCCCCATTATACCAAGGCATCTGCATTAAAACTATTGACTTACGAGTCTCATTGTTTGCGGATGATATGCTACTGTTTCTGTCCCATCGCCAACATTCTGTTCCGGAGGCCCTTACCATTATTGAACAATTTGGCAGTTTCTCTGGTTACAAGATTAATATTAACAAATCTGAGCTTCTTACCCTTTCTGGCACTTTTCCTGACTTTTCCACCGACACCCGACTGACCATTAAAACTCAAATCAACACATATTAAATATGTAGGGATACAGATTCCTAATAAAATTGAGGCCCTTTATAAATTAAACTTTTTGCCGGTTATTACCAATATTAGGACTACTACAGAACTGTGGCATGATCTTCCTCTCTCCCTCCTTGGCAGAATTGAAATTGTTAAATCTATCATCTTCCCTAAGCTCACGTATATAATGCAATTACTCCCCATCAAACTTTCTGTTAAGGATAGTCTTGTGATCACCTAAATTGTGTAGCAAGTTTATATGGAAATCCCGTAAACCTCGCATATCGCTCTCAAAACTTCAGTTACCTAAATCGGTGGGAGGTCTTGGTTTCCCTAACTTGCTTCTCTACTCTAGGGCACTCCTTATCAGATACGCACTTGATTGGCTGCTAGAACTCAACACATTCTCTTTATATGAATTAGATTGTGCCTTACTTCATCCGTATTCCCCTGGGGCCTTGCTTCACACTCCAAAATCGCGCATGCCACGAGACATTTACTCTCATGTCTTTTTCAAAGACACTTATGAAGCATGGCTGTCTATGTGTAAAAATGTACCTAGAGATCACTCTGTGTCAGACTGGCTTCCCATTTGGGGTAACCCGATGTTCTTACCAGGTATTGACAACCCCGATTTCAGGTGCCTTCGCCAGAAAGGTTTGAGACTTATATCCCAGGTATTTGACCCAGGTGGCAAGCAACTAACTTTTCCACAACTTCAATCCATATATAGCATTCCGACCTTTAGCTTTATATCCATAATGCAACTAACTCACTATGTTACCTCTCTGTCCCCTATACATGTAATCAGATCCCCATTGGACCCATTGCATAATATTGTTAAGTTATTTAAATTGAAAACATTTAAGACCAGGAAGATATACAAAATATTTATTACCCCAACGACCGCAAAATTATGGACACAGACAATGTCTACATGGACTACAGACTTGCCTTTATTGAATCAACCTCATACTTTATTTCACTATTTTCATAAAACGTTATGTATTCTTCGTTCATCCTCACTACAAGAAACATATGTTCAAGTGCTATATAGGGTGTATACGTTTCCCAGGGTCAGAGGCGTCATTTAGTTCCTGAAGAATCTGACCATTGCCCCAAATGGGGTCACTCCTCTGCTACCCTTCTCCATAATTTGTGGTCCTGTGGGCGTATTAAATTTTTTTGGAATAAAATCATTAATTACATCAATACCTCCTTTGGTTTACATGTCACCCTGCACACTATTCCGTTGTTATTTGTTAACTTTGATATTTGGAATCTTCCTTTACACCACCGGCACCTCATACCTTTCCTAACTATTCTATCCGGGTGTGGATCATTAGATCGACAGTGTCTAGGTCGACAATGTTTAGGTCGACCACTATAGTAACATAGTATTTGAGGTTGAATAGAGGCAAATTGCCCATCATGTTCAACCTGTTTTAAGTTGTGATGATTCTACATACTTGCTAAATAATGTTTTATGACTAGTTAGCTACTATAACTCATGTTACCCCCGGATTAACCATGTTGATATTTTAAGTATTATAACCTTGGATATCTTTTTCATTCAGAAATTTATCCAATCCTTTTTTAAATCCATTTACAGAGTCCGCCATTACCACCTTCCCTGGCAGAGAATTCCACATCCTGATTGCCCTAACAGTGAAGAACCCTTTCATCTGTTGCGTTCGGAACTTTCTCTCCTCCAGTCGCAGCTAGTGCCCACGTGTCCTAAACTGTGTTCTTTTAATAAATAATTCCTCTGATAACTCTTTGTGATGTACCTTTACAAATTTGAAGATATTAATAATATCTCCTCTTAGGCGCCTCTTTTCTAGTGTATACATATTCAGCCTAGTAAGTCTTTCCTTATAGTCCAGTCCTTCTAGGCCTTTAATCAATTTAGTAGCTCGCCTTTGAACACTTTCGAGTTCACTGATGTCTTTTTTATACAATGGTGCCCAAAACTGAACACAATATTCCAGGTGTGGATGTACCAATGCCTTATACAGCGGCATGATTACATCCGAGTCCCTTGTCTCAATGCCCCTTTTTATGCACGCTAGCACCTTACTTGCCTTCTTTACTGCGTTTTGACATTGTGTACGGTTATTAAGCCTATTAATGAATACCCCCAAATCTTTTTCCAACTCTGTTTCCCCTAGGTGTTCCCCATTTATTATGTAGGATGCAAGTTTGTTTTTAGTCCCAAAATGCATAACCTTGCATTTGTCTGTATTGAATCTCATTTTCCATTTAGACGCCCAGAGTTCAAGTTTAGATCATCATTCTGCAAGGACTCCATATCCAATTCTGAATTAATTACCTTACACAGTTTAGTTACACTGTGCTTTCCAGGCCTATTTCTAGGTCATTGATAAATATGTTGAACAGTAGTGGTCCGAGTACGGACCCTTGTGGTATTCCGCTGACTACTGGGGACCAGGTTGAGGACTTCCCATTGACCACTACTCACTGTACCCTGCTATCCAACCAGCTGCTTATCCATGTGCAAATAGTTTTTCCTAGGCCAATCTCCTTTAATTTGATCATCAGTCTCCTGTGAGGAACTGTATCGAAGGCTTTTGCAAAACCTAGGAAGACCACATCCACTGCTTTTCCTTGATCAAGATTATTGCTCACTTCCTCGTAGAAGCTAATTAAGTTAGTCTGACATGATCTGTCCCTCACAAACCCATGCTGGTTCTTGCTAATAATCCTAGCGAACTTTTTTTTTATTGAAGCAAATGCATTCAGACAGTTTACATAATCAAAGAGTAAGTCTTAAATCAAGCCAATGTAACAAATAGTTCAGGTAAACTAGTAAGATAGTTTTTAACACAGCATATAAAACAGTGTGATAGGTTATTATATGAGGGATTAGCAAAAGGCGTAAGGTAATCACAGGCTAAATAAATAATGCATTGCTCCAAACTCCTCCTTTTCCTCAAATTTTTCCCAACCAAAATGGGGAGAGCATGAGCTACGGCCGTAGCCCATGGTCATACGATAAACTGCAAACTGAAATGCAAACTACCTATGCAGTGGAAACTATATTACAGCATAGGGTAAAAGGAAGTAGGATGAAACGTATTCCGCATTCCACAATACTACGATACCAAATGTGAAATACACATGCATAGGGGCCGTATTCTGATCCATATGCTAGTGTATACAGAACCAATAAGAATAGTTTATATGTAATACCCATGTATAAGGGCCATAGTCTGATCCATATGCTAATGTATATGTAACCAATAAGAATGTATTAGGTGTAATACGCATTTATGAGGGCCATATTCTGATCCATATGCTAATATATACAGAACCAATATGAATATGTATATATATTTGCCAAAGTCAAAGTCTTGAGTGAAGGTCATACACTGTGTAGGCAGGCCAAGGAGGTGGGAGTCAATAACAAACTATTCAAGTAACATCACCGAGAGGGCCCTGAAGTAAAAGTGGTACATAGACGATTGGCCTTTCCTTTCTGATAAACAATACAACAACCTAGTGGGCGAGGGAGAAATCAACATATGTGGGCTAATTAAACAGGACATGTTTTCACTTTGTATCTGTCTGCAGGGTAAAAAAAAGGGCAACACATGGTAAGGATGTTCCCAATTCAAAATGCAAGTCTCTTTCGTCAGAAAGGTGAGAGTCAGGGATTTGAGCACAACTAGCAAAGTTGCTATAGCAGTTAGGTGCGGGGGTAGAAATAGTGGCATCCGCCTCAGAAATATATAGGGGCCCTGTTCTGAGGCTGGTAGTAGATAAATCATCAATGTCACAGTCTCCTTGCGACTGTATCAAAACAGACAGACAGGGAGATTGGTCATCAGAAGGGGCCAAGTCACGATCAAAGAGAGATATCAGACAGTTGATTCTACTTTCTATGTAAGGCATTAAGATTTTTGATAGCTCTGCCACCAGTTGAGTGGCGAGAGCGTCAGTGTCCTGCGTTGAAGATATGACCAGCTCCCCTGTTAAGACAGGGTGAAGAGAGGGTAGCGGAGTGCATATCTCCAAAGAGGGAATCCCACACATAGACAGTTTACCAGCTACCACTTAAAATGTGTAACAGAAGATTAACACCAAAACATAAAAGTTATTTACTAGAGTCAGATTATGAAGTACTGTATCTCAGCAGAGAAAATGTAGCAAGTGTTAAAGCACACTAGTATGAAAATAAAAATATAAAAGCCAAAAAGCGAATAGGTGAAATACAAATAAAAACACACACAAAAAAAGTTAAGCTCACAAGTACTGTAGTTGAACTAAAGAGTTCAAACACGAGGAGTCGTGAAACTTGGAAACAGAGGCAAAAGTCCCGCAAAGGTCAGGGTTCACTGCAGCAGCCCTCGGACAATAAGTCCCAGTTTCTCAGGGGGTTAATGGATGATGATGCAGATATTCACCTAGGTATATGAGCACAGGTGAGTCAGTTCTATAGACAGGGGAGACTCAGGCCAGGGATCAGCTCCTCAGCAGCAGTGCAGTCCTTCACAGGAGCCGTATGCGGCAGATGCCAAGGGTTCCAAGAGGCAGCGCCGTCGGTGTAGCAGAGACCAGCAGGAGAGTCCGGGACCAAGGCCCAGCTCCGCTACTTCCGCAAGGCAGATCGCAGGCTGACCCGGAGCTGCAAGCAGCAGATGTCAGAAAGGAATCACCGTAGGCGAAGGGGAGGGTGGCAGAGATCAGACACATGTCTCCCAAGCTAGGCGTCAGGCTGTGACAGCAGGGGGGGGAACTCAGGGTAGAGATGCAGCACCACTCACCCCATGGAGTCAAGCTGTGCGCATCGGAGATCTCCGCAGCACAGCCAGAATGCAGCCCCGTACAACAGCTCAGGTAGGAGTGATAGGTCCGCTCGAGTTGGAGTCCCGTCCAGTCAGTGCAGAGCGGCTCACTATGGGTCAGTATGCCTCAAGTCACGAGCCCACCTCCTCTCAACCCGGGGACAGAGCTGCCGCCTCCCAGCCAATAGGTGGGGGGGGGGGGGCAAGAGAACAGGATACCACAGCTGGCAGGCTTGATGACGGTGAACACCTCAAGTGTAGGCACCCCAGTCCTCACGCCAATTTTCGCGCCAAAGTATGGCATTCATACATGCCACTATGATCAGTGGCCGGACTCCGGTAGATATATACTTTCTCTCCCAGATACTGACACCAATGTGTTGTGCAGCCTGTAGTCTATCCGATGCTGCATTTTGTTCTTTCAGAACTGCAGTGTAAAGCTGGATGGAAGCTGATGCCAGGCGTCTTCTCCAGGAGAGCGTCTAAGAAGTGGCCATACTTGATGCCCCGCCTACCGGAAGTCTCCTAGCGAACTTTAGATACTCCTGTATGACGTCCCTTAGAATTCCTTCCAATATTTTCCCCACTATAGATGTTAAACTAACTGGTCTGTAGTTTCCCGGAAGATTTTTGGATCCCTTTTTAAACAATGGCACTGCCTCAGCTATACGCCAATCCTTCGGTACCATGCCTGATCTAATTGAACTATTGAAAATCAAGTCTAGGGGTCGTGCTAGTTGTGAACTAAGCTCCATAAGAACCCTCAGGTGAAGTCCATCAGGACCAGGTGATTTATTTATCTTAATTTTGCTTAGTCTCTCCCGGACTACTTCTTCGCTTAAACAAGTATCTAACCATGAATCATTACTGTCACAATTGTTATGCTCTACTCCCACCATCAGTTCTTCACTGGTGAATACTGATGAAAAGAATTTGTTCAGTATTTCCGCTTTATTTTGCCATCATTTATCAATTCTCCTAATTCATCTTTTAATGGACCTATATTCTCCTTTTTTAACCTTTTACCGTTTATGTATTTAAAAAACTTTTTAGGATTGGTTTTACTCTCTATAGCAATTTGCTTTACATTTTCTATTTTAGCTGCTCTTATTGCTTTTTTGCATTTCTTATTACACTCCTTGTAATACTTGAAAGACTCCTCCTTTCCATTAGATTTAAATGCTTTGAAAGCCCGCCTTTATTTTATCCATTTCTGCCTTAACCTTCTTGTTAAGCCACATCGGTTTGAGTTTAATACTCCTGCGTTTACTGCCCATGGGAATAAAATTCTGAATATTGCTATCCAGCAACCCTTTTAAAACATCCCACATTTCCGAATTGTTCTTGTTATTAAACAGAACCTCCCACTCTATTTATGTCGTTAAGTGTACATCTAAGCATATTGAAATTAGCCTTCCTAAAGTTAAAAGTTTTGGTGGAACCCCTGTAGCTATGTTTCCTGAAACTGATGTCGAATGTGATCATATAGTGATCACTGTTACCCAAAGTCTCCCCAACTTTAGTGTTTGATATAATGTCCACATTATTAGTAATTACTAGATCCAGGGTAGTTTTACACCTATTTGGGTCCTCGACTAATTGAGACAAGTAGTGATCCCTAAACATATTTAAGAACCTGCTGCCCCTCGCTTTAGCACATGAATCGTTACTCCAGTTTATATCCGGGTAATTAAAATCCCCAATGACAAGGATGTCCCCCAATCCCGCAGCCATTTTGATTTGCTGCAATAGTTGTTCTTCCTCATGTATGCTAATATCCGGCTGTTTGTAGCACGTGCCTATGACTAGTTTTTTTGCATCAATTCCCCCACTTGAGAGTTCTACCCTTAGTGACTCCACCTTATCGCCAGTCTCCTCATAGATAACCTCCTTTAGGTATGGTTTAAGTGATGGTTTAACATAAAGACATACACCTCCTCCTCTTTTGTTAGCCCTGTCCCTCCTAAAAAGAGAATACCCCTCCAAGTTAGCAACTCAGTCGTGAGAGTCATCCCACCATGTTTCCGTAATACCTATAATGTCATACTCAGCCTTTGATGCTAACAATTCCAATTCCCCCATTTACCTGCT
Organism: Pseudophryne corroboree; assembly: GCF_028390025.1. Taxonomy (NCBI): domain Eukaryota; kingdom Metazoa; phylum Chordata; class Amphibia; order Anura; family Myobatrachidae; genus Pseudophryne; species Pseudophryne corroboree. Next base: position 146,031,176 of record NC_086449.1, read on the forward strand.
AGACTTCTTGCATTTGCAAGCATACATTTTAGTTTATCGGTTCGTTTATTTGTTTGTTTTCCTAAAGATTTCCCATCCTGGTTAACTAGTGCATCCGTAGAGTTACTGATACAGGCTGTCCTTCTCGCTCCCTCTCCAACCCCACCGTACTTAGTATTGCCCACCTTACTTTTCTCTTTGGTCAACCCAATGTTCCCGTCTAAAATCACCGCCCTGACATAAGTTTTTTCCCTTAAGTCCCATACAACATTTCCTATAGTCTGTAATGGTGACACATAATTGTTATTAATGTTTTAGCAAAACCTTTCTTAACACCCGTAATAGAACCCATGTAAATGCCCTTACCGGCTGCACTTTCCCTCCCCCCTTCTCCACCCCCATTTATCTCACTACCACCATCCCTACTATACTTGCTGCATGACCCATAGTTTCCAGCTAAACCCTCCCCCCAGGCTCCTAGTTTAAAAGCTCCTTCAACCTACTAACCATCCTACCCCCCAGCACCGCAGCCCTCATTCAGGTGCAATCCGTCACGAGAAAAAAGATGGCGCCTGACTGAGAAGTCCGCCCAGTGTTCCAAGAACACAAACCCCTCTTTCCTACACCAGTCTTGGAGCCACACATTTACCTCCCTAATCTCCCTCTGTCTCCCTGGGCTAGCGCGTGGCACTGGTAATATTTCGGAGAAAATTACCTTAGATGTCCTTTTTTTTTTAGTTTCTGGCCTAAGTCCCTATAATCTTTCTTAAGGACATCCCACCTACCACTAACTTTTTCGTAGGTCGACAGTCACTAGGTCGACAGGGTTGGAAGGTCGACATGGGGTTTTTTGGGTGTTGTTTTCTTCGTAGAGTGACCGTAAACCCCAATTAGTGCACCGTGTCCCCTCGCATGGCTCGCTTCGCTTGCCATGCTTCGGGCAGATTACCATTCCAATCGTAGTCCACGTGGATCGTTAAGTATGAAAAAGTTTAAAAAAAGGAAAAAAATGTGGAAAAACTCATGTCGACCTAGAAACCCTGTCGACCTTCCAACCCTGTCGACCTAGTGACTGTCGACCTATAGTGGTCGACCTAAACATTGTCGACCTAGACAGTGTTGATCTACAGACCGGATCCCTTCTATTCACCTCAGCTAAGAAACTTATACTTAAATTGTGGATATCCTTTAATTCTCCTAAACTGTTGAATTTGCTAGCACTGTTATCAAAATACATGCATTTTGACAAATACGATGCTTCTGCATATGATCAAAATCGGACCACTTTTATATACCTCTGGGGCCCTTTTGCAGCTCTTCATACGGCAAACGACGATGTTCCCTCTACAGTGTGATTCTGTTGACATCTATTCTGTATTCATTTTTTGATGTTAGATGCTGTTTGCTCTAATTACCTTATACGTATATTTCTCTTTATTTTAATGTACTACAGATGATTGCCGATTTGTTCACCTTTACGGCTCGATACATGTGTTATACCCCCCTCCTTCTTACCTCACCATATTGGCACCCTTCCCTTCCATCCCTTCTTTTCTTCCTTACCCTCTTTCTTCTCTCTGACTTTTTCTTCTTGTTCTTGCATTAACCAAGTATTACATACTCTAGTATTTCTCCTTTGAACTGATTTTGGAATGTATGTTATTCTGTGGTGGACTGAACCTGAATGGTATTCCAATGCGATCTAGCTTTTTCTTTTATATATTATATGCTTGGATGGCGTACCTAAAGATTTATTAACGCTTTCGATATCTAGCCTATCTTTACACGTCACCAATTGGAGAACGAATTGACAGAATAGGAGAGGAGTGGGTTAAAGCTCAGCTAGTCTGGGGGCAGGACGGTAAGGCATTATGGGAGTTTTATTGTTAGCCAATAGGAATGAATGTTGGGGGTAGGTGGAATGGGTTCTTAAGCCTGAGAAAGGGGCTGGGTCAGCCTCTTCTGCTTTTGTCGTGGTGAGGGTAAGTGCTCTTCCCCCCTTTGTCTCCTTGCTGTGCTGCTTGCACATTGTGAAATATTAGGTTGCTGCTGCTGTGGCAGTGTGCTTTATACTGTGCCTCCTCTGTCTCCATTACCTGGGATTAACTTGCATACCCTCCAACATTTTACACAGAAAAATCGGTACAAATTCGAAAAAAGGGGCGTCGTCGCGGGTAAGGGGCGTGGTCACGCCCCCTTTTCCTATGCTTTCAATGTAAGTTTGGAGAGCCAAAAATCAGTACAGACCATAAAAAAAAAAAAAGGTACTGTACCTATTAAAAAGGTACAGTTGGAGGGTATGAACTTGTGGCCTGCCATGCCCCGTCCCCGCCGCTCCTCTGGCCCCCCTGCCCGCTATATTGATGCAGCTCCTGCTCGGGAGCCGGCGTCCGGTGCCCCGGGCCTGAGCACTTTGCTCACGGCCGGGGCTGAGCCTGCTGGCGCTGCTGCGGGCGCCCGTCCACGGGCGCGTGCGGCGGCGCGTGCGTCCGCCCCTTCGCCGGCTAGGCCGCCGGGGGGATCCCTCCGGCGCGGTGGCGGCTGATGGGGGACAGGGCGGCGGCCGGTGGCGAACTGGATCTGGCAGCCGGCGGGGGGAGCCGGCCGGGGTGCCCGCTGGTGTGAATCCCCCGCCGGCTGCTGCAGCGTGGGGACGCGTGCGCGCGCGTTCCCTGCACCCTCCACCGCTGAGAGTCACCGGCGGCTCCCCAGAGAATGAGGGGACTGCTTGTAGGGATGGGGCCAGTGGCTCTTCCACTGGCAGTCCCTTAAGCCAGGCGATTTCCGTGGCGCGTGCGCGCTCCCGTGGGGCTGCTGGACTCCCTGGGCGCTCTCCTCGCTCTAGCAGGGGGGGCTCCCGGGGGCCTTTGGTGGTGTTGGTACGGGACCAGAGGGGGGGGTGATGCCTGGACGCAGGGGTCAGCGAGTTCTCCCGGTGGGGGGGGGGGCAGTGGGGGCCAGGGCAGCGCTGTGGCTCGTGGTGCACCGCAGGAGAGAATGGGGGTTCTTAGGGCGGCTAGCGGCGTGAAGACGCGGTTGGAGCCATCCTTGTGGTTCCTGCTTCGGTCGACGTGGCCGTTCTCCCGGGTGCTTCTGGCCCCGCCATGGCGCAGTTTCTACAGGCGTTTCGCAGTCTGGGCTCCGCCGCTGCATTGCTGGGTAGCGCAACCCCATCGCCCACAGGGGCGTCTGCTTTTATTCCCGCCGGGGGGGCTTCGGCTCCTGTGGCGGTTGTCCCTTCTTTTTCAGGTGCGGATCCGGATGGCGATCAGGACGAGGAGCCAGTCGTGGCCGACGTTTCGCCTTCCGTAGGCGGGCCTGCTGGTGAGTGGGACGCCGATACAGTTGCTATGTCGCTGGGGTCCTCTTCTTCCTCGTACGGCAGTACATCAAGTAGATCTTCTTCCTCTTCTTCGTCGTGCCAGTCTGCGGTTAGTAGCACCGCAAAGGCTAGGAAGAGGGCTATCAAGTACGCGCGGCATGAGGCGCGGCACCGGGATAAACGGTCTCGGAAGAGTAGTAGTAGTTCCCGTCGGGAAAGGAGGAGGCGTAATTTGCCGGGTGTGGTTCGCTGCGAGTGCACGGCAGTCTTGCGAGGGTTGCGTGAGAGTTGCAGGAGGAAGATTAGACGGGGGGAATACGTCAACCTTTTTACGTTGACGGAGGACACCAAGAGGGAAGGGAAGGAAGCGCTTGTGAAGGGCGGTATTGGGGCGGAGGCCTTCCGCTCGTATGACAACTGGTTCGCGGGTTTCTGTGTCTTCGCGGCATGCTACTTGGAGGATCGCCCTGATGAACACATGAACGTCATCAGGTATATCCACCTCGTGCATGACATGCAGCGTCAGTCTAAGGACGATTCGTGGCTGCATTATGACAAGCAATTTCGTCAGAAGCAGGATTGCCTGCACATCATTGACTTCGGATGCAAAGATGTGGAGGTATGGCTTCGGGTCACGTGAGCGCAGGATATGAAGATGGTGACTAAGGGGGCGGCTGTGGCGCAGGCCGCGGCGGTGAGTCAGTTTCGGCCCACGGTTAAGGCTGCGCCACCCTTGGACCGCGGCCCGTTCTCCGCAGCAGGCGCCGGCGAAGGGGAAGTGTTTCGCGTTCAACAATTCCACGTGCCCCCTCGGGCAATGGTGTAGTTTTCGCCACCTTTGCTTACGATGTAACGGATCCCACCCTGTTTCAAATTGCTTCCGCGGGGTGCGACCGGGTGCCAGGGCGGCCGCGGGACCAGCCGGAAAAACAGCTGGGGGGCTTGCCGCTAGTTAGGGCGCCGACCCCGGTTCGTTTGGGGGCCATGCTAAAATGGTCGGGGTGGTACCCAAACACAGACGACGCAAAATTTCTGTGGGAGGGTTTTGCGTCGGGTTTTCGTTTACCAGTGGTGGGGGGAGGTTTTGGTTCGGGCCGCCAGGAACCTGCAGTCTGCTCGGGATTTCCCCGACGTGCTTCGGGAAAAGGTTGAGCAGGAGGTTCGCCTGGGGAGAATGGCGGGCCCCTTTGCGCTGCCGCCTGTCGAGGATTTGATTATTTCCCCGGTGGGGGTCGTGCCCAAAAAGGCTCCGGGTAAGTTCCGGCTCATTCAACATTTGTCTTATCCATCTGGGTCCTCGGTGAACGATGCAATTTCGCCGGAATATTGTTCGGTGGTGTATTGGTCCTTTGAGGATGCTTTGGACATGGTTTGGGGCTGTGGCCCCGGGGCCCTCATGGCTAAACTGGATGTTGAATCGGCTTTTCGCTTGCTCCCCTTTGCACCCGGAGTCGTTTCGATTCATGGGTTTCCGCGTCGGGGAGGAATACTTTGTAGACAAGTGTCTGCCTATGGGGTGTTCCGTTTCGTTTGCCTTTTTCGAAAAGTTCAGCCTTTTTACATTGGTGTGTGGAGTTTTCTTGCGGAGGTAGCAGGATTGCACATTACCTGGATGATTTTTTGTGCGTGGGGCCCGCGGGTTCTCCTCGCTGTGGTTTCCTGCTGTTTTCGCTGCGTGCCTTGTTGGGGCATTTTGGCGTCCCTGTGGCCGAGGACAAGACGGAGGGGTCCCTCTCCTGTTTGTCCTTTTTAGGTATCGAGATCAATACGGTCGCGGGGGCTTGCCGGCTGCCTCAGGACAAGGTTGCGAAGCTTCGGGAGTCCATTGCGCAGTGCTCGGAGCGGCGTAAGGTGACTGTTATGATTCCAGCACTCTGGTCTGAGGAGATCTTATTGCAAGGACCGGAGCACTGGAACGTAATGCTGGGAAAGGGGAATGGAAAGGGAATAGCCCCTGGCGCCCTATCTCCGTTGTCTCGCCCGTGCTGTCAGTACACTCTTGCGAGACTATGGTTGCTTGAGCCCATGGCAGCCGCGTTTGAAAGGCAGATTACGTCTGCCCAACTTCGATGCCCCCTCAGGTCTTAATGAGAGACAAAGAGTGTACCGAGACAGGGTGATAACAAGGGGCCCTCTTACTGAAACAACCAAAAGCCAGGGGCTACTAACTAGCCTAAAACTAAATGTATGTGCGGTTTGCCGCCAAAGGAAAAGATTTCAAGGAACAAACAGATCAGGACAACTGTCCCTATCTGATATTCTTCCGGCGCTAATTATCAAAAGAATTAATTAATTGTGTATCAACAGCAGCTGAGTACGGCAACTAGCTAGGTTGCCAACTTTATAGAACAAGAAATTTTTTTTTTTTTTTTATATATACTCCGCGCTATATGTACACTGTAACAAATAAAACTATAGTGTGCAGTCTGTCATATAGAATGATTGACTCAGTAGAACTGTATGAATGAATAACAATAAATTCTTTATCCAATAATTGTTAAAAAATAACACATTACAGACGACACAAGCAGCATATACTTAATAACAATTAATCAGTTATATTACCAATTAATATAGCAAACAATATGATGAGGTTTCTTTGTTATAATACCATATAAAATACAATTACACTGGCGTCCCAGTGTTTAATAAAAAAAGTCCCGCAAGGATTTAATACAGCCTTGTTAGAAATGAAATTAAATATGTAAGGACGTTTAATTACCCATGTGCTGGTTCCTGAAAGTATAGATGTACAGGGTCCGTTTAAAAGTCGATGCACATATACGGGTAACGTTAATGGAACTATTTCAAGCTGATTAAGAATTTACCGTGTGTTAGGCACGGCTGCGCTCCAGGTACTTGGAGACTCTTGATATTCCTTGAATAGAACTCCACAGGCTCGCTTCCTCGTCACGGGTGTTAGACCTCTCTGCGGAGGCCAGCAGCATTCACTCGGTGCGGGTGAGCGGAGTAACGGACATCTGCAGCACAGCACGGAGATCGATGTCAGTGCTCCTGTTGAAGACCGCCGGCTGCAGCGCCCGGCGTCTAGCAGACCGTAGTGGATTATGGCTATGAGAAGCCGTTAACCGGATCAGTCAGCGGGTAATGCCGAACAGCTGGAGTGTAGAAAGTGGGCGTCAACGCGTTTCGTCTCCTTGGCAACCGGAGACTTCCTCAAGACAGATTGTATTTTATATGGTATTATAACAAAGAAACCTCATCATATTGTTTGCTATATTAATTGGTAATATAACTGATTAATTGTTATTAAGTATATGCTGCTTCTGTCGTCTGTAATGTGTTATTTTTTAACAATTATTGGATAAAGAATTTATTGTTATTCATTCATACAGTTCTACTGAGTCAATCATTCTATATGACAGACTGCACACTATAGTTTTATTTGTTACAGTGTACATATAGCGCCAAAGGAAAAGAACAACAAAGGAAATGCTGACCACACGCCCACACAATACTTTTGTGTACCGGCGGTGACAGCATAAGCAGAACCCTCTGCAAAACACCAGTGACAGAAATAATAATGGAATACAGCGGCCTAGGCCGACGGACGCGGCAGAGCCGCTACTCACGGAACCGGTACGAATACTGGCAAACGGACAGGAACTCCCAATGCTGCTGACACAGACTCTTAGAACTGGAGGACAGGCAGAATCCCAAACGAAAGACCGGTGGACACCAAGAAGCCAGAAACTTGACCAGGCACAGGCAAAGGCACTGGACCTCAGGACAGGAACGCCTCACGGCAGGACACGGGATCAGACATAGGAATAGACACAGGGACTGACACAGGAATCGACACAGGAAGCTCAGGAACTAGCAGGAACCAAGCTCAGAACTCAAGCAGACTGGATACCCAGAAATATCACCAGCGTCTGTGAATTGCAGTCAGCCAGCATATAACAGAGAGGCCTAATTAATAATCTCATGCAGCTGCCCTGTTGCATGACTCCAAACTGACAAGATGCAATTAGCAGCCAGGTGAGGCTGAATACATGGGAACAAGCTGCAATTACACAGACTCACCAGCGGCAGCAGACAAGAGTATTCTAAAACAGAGCAACAGGAAATCCTGGCATGCAAGACAACTTTATAAACATAAAATAGGAATGAACCACTACCTGTGGTTCATAACAGTATCCCCTCCTTAAGGGTGAGCTCCGAGCACCCCATGACACCCACGGGGAACATGAACAGAAGTATAACATAAAATACATAACCAAAATGCAAAAATGGAAATGAGCCACAGCCGTGGCTCATAACATTACCCCCCCTTGAGGAGGGGTCAAAGGACCCCAAAATACAGACTATCCAAAACAAGGGATACACAAAAAAAAACCTGACACACTGGTCTAACAGACACGAAAACAGAAACAAGCTGCAACCACAGCTTGTAACAGTGCCCTCCCCCTGACGGTGGCCACTGGACACAAGATAAGGGGGAAAAAATATTTTTTTTTTTTTTTCTTTAATATCAAGGCAAGAGTCAAAAATTATTTCTTTTTCTTCTTCTTCTTCTTTTTACAAAGCTCTTTAGGTCTGACCAAGGTAATTCCCCAAACATTGTCTGAACTGATGGTACCACCCAGCAAGGCTGTGTTCAAATCAGAGACAGGTTTCTTACCCTTGGGAGCTGAACTTTCTGGCAAAGTACTATTATTAGAAGAAGAAGAAGTCAGAAAAGCACATCCTGCAGTCAAAACAACGGGCTGGGACTCTTGTGCCGAGTTTACAGTATTTGGTGGACTCTCGGCAGACAAGACGGGTGACTTAGAGGAACCTGAACCAATTTCTTTGGAACCATATCTTTTAATAATTGCATCACTGAATGCTGGGGGATCCTGAAGAATGGGATCTTCAGCTTTCATTAGGCTGGTCGCCCACTCAAAAGGCTCTCCTCTAAAAGAATAAATCAGATAAAGCACAAGGTTCTCTGAAGTGATGCCCAGAAATGGTCTAGACAACATAATAATGTAATAGTGTTTGTAAAGCGCCAGAAAATGGGCTAAGTCCCCATCAAAGAATATGGATGTTGAGATATCAGAGTCAGGATCTGTTTCCTTCCCATCTGACTGACTGGAGTGCTTTGCTAGGACCTGGTCACTATTGACCTTACTCGAGGCTGAGACTCTCTGAACCCCACCCGGGGCAGTGACTTTCTGAACCCCACCCGGGGCAGTGACTTTCTGAACCCCACCCGGGGCAGTGACTTTCTGAACCCCACCCGGGGCAGTGACTTTCTGAACCCCACCCGGGGCAGTGGCCTCCGGGAACCCCGCTGGGGCAGTGGCCTCCGGGAACCCCGCTGGGGCAGTGGCCTCCGGGAACCCCGCTGGGGCAGTGGCCTCCGGGAACCCCGCTGGGGCAGTGGCCTCCGATTCTTTTACTGGGACCGAGCCGTCGGCCTCCCCCACTGGGACCGAGCCATCGGCCTCCCTCTCTGAGTTGATAATTATCGAAACTTCTCCCAAGACTATGACTTCCGGAACTTTTGCTGAAGCTATAACCTTCAGCACCTCCACTAATGCTGCACCTCTTAACTTCTTTCCTGGGGAAGCGACCTCTAGACCCTTCTTAGAGGTTGCGTCTCTCGAGACCCCACTTGGGGATATTACTTCAAAGATCCCTTCTGGGGTTTTGCTTCTCGAGTTCCCTTCTAGAACTATGGTTTCAGATACCCTTTCTGGGGTTGCGCTCTTCAAGTCCCTACCTGGAGTAACAGCTTCTGAGACCCCTTCTGGTATGGAAACCTGAGCTAAAATATTTGATGTCCCTCTATAAGCTAGAGCATCGGGTACCGCACCAGCACTCTGGGCATCGGGTACCGCTCCAGCACTCTGGGCATCGGGTACCGCTCCAGCACTCTGGGCATCGGGTACCGCTCCAGCACTCTGGGCATCGGGTACCGCTCCAGCACTCTGGGCATCGGGTACCGCTCCAGCACTCTGGGCATCGGGCACCGCTCCAGCACTCTGGGCATCGGGCACCACTCCAGAAACCTGGGCAACGGGCACCACTCCAGAAACCTGGGCAACGGGCACCACTCCAGAAACCTGGGCAACGGGCACCACTCCAGAAACCTGGGCAACGGGCACCACTCCAGGACCCTGGGCAACGGGCACCACTCCAGGACCCTGGGCATCGGGCACCACTCCAGGAACCTGGGCATCGGGCACCACTCCAGGGGCTTGCAACTCTGCTTCAACAGGAACCTCAAGAGAGGAGAGAAACATTCTCTTTTGATTCCTAAATCTATAATGGGGCTCCCTTGCCCAAGGACCCCAATTATAGGACAGAGAGCTTTTTAGTGTGGGTTGTGTGACAAGTACCTCTGCCACAGTAGAGACAGGAGTAGGTCTTGTATCCTGACTCAACTTGGCCAGAGGGCAAGACTCGTCACCACACTTCGGTTTGCGCAACTCACAGGTCTGCAGATAGTGGCCTAAACCCCCACAATATAGGCATAAGTTTAAGTTTCTGCGACGCAGACGCTCCTCTTCTGAGAGCCTGGGCCGCAGATAACTTTTAAACCTTTTCTCTTCAATTAAACCAGAGGATTCTCTTGTCACCATACTGTGAACAAGAGTCTCTTTAGAGATAGATGTACTCTCAACGACTTCTGGCAAGATGAGCAAGATTTTAGTCAGAAGGTTTTGCAGTTGCTTTAGGGATTGCTGCAAAACTTCTAGTCGCTCTGGTCTCAAAGCACTGAAAACAGAGTTCAGGGCTGCGAGAGATGCCTGCAGGGCTTGCATAGTAGACATAGGAGGATTTAAAACTAGACAAGACTAGACAAGGCAGGACTAGACAAGGCAGGACTAAATTTTTTGCTAAACAAAACAAGACTTTTTTTTTTTTTAACACCGGACTGGATTTTTTTTTTTTTAACACCGGACTGGATTCTAAACACCGGACTGGATTCTAAACACCGGACTGGATTTTAGATTAGACACTGGACTGGGCCAAAAAAGAAAAAAGTTTTATTTCTTTTTTGTGGTATGGCTGGTGATAATGTTATGATTCCAGCACTCTGGTCTGAGGAGATCTTATTGCAAGGACCGGAGCACTGGAACGTAATGCTGGGAAAGGGGAATGGAAAGGGAATAGCCCCTGGCGCCCTATCTCCGTTGTCTCGCCCGTGCTGTCAGTACACTCTTGCGAGACTATGGTTGCTTGAGCCCATGGCAGCCGCGTTTGAAGGGCGGATTACGTCTGCCAAACTTCGATGCCCCCTCAGGTCTTAATGAGAGACAAAGAGTGTACCGAGACAGGGTGATAACAAGGGGCCCTCTTACTGAAACAACCAAAAGCCAGGGGCTACTAACTAGCCTAAAACTAAATGTATGTGCGGTTTGCCGCCAAAGGAAAAGAACAACAAAGGAAATGCTGACCACACGCCCACACAATACTTTTGTGTACCGGCGGTGACAGCATAAGCAGAACCCTCTGCAAAACACCAGTGACAGAAATAATAATGGAATACAGCGGCCTAGGCCGACGGACGCGGCAGAGCCGCTACTCACGGAACCGGTACGAATACTGGCAAACGGACAGGAACTCCCAATGCTGCTGACACAGACTCTTAGCACTGGAGGACAGGCAGAATCCCAAACGAAAGACCGGTGGACACCAAGAAGCCAGAAACTTGACCAGGCACAGGCAAAGGCACTGGACCTCAGGACAGGAACGCCTCACGGCAGGACACGGGATCAGACATAGGAATAGACACAGGGACTGACACAGGAATCGACACAGGAAGCTCAGGAACTAGCAGGAACCAAGCTCAGAACTCAAGCAGACTGGATACCCAGAAATATCACCAGCGTCTGTGAATTGCAGTCAGCCAGCATATAACAGAGAGGCCTAATTAATAATCTCATGCAGCTGCCCTGTTGCATGACTCCAAACTGACAAGATGCAATTAGCAGCCAGGTGAGGCTGAACACATGGGAACAAGCTGCAATTACACAGACTCACCAGCGGCAGCAGACAAGAGTATTCTAAAACAGAGCAACAGGAAATCCTGGCATGCAAGACAACTTTATAAACATAAAATAGGAATGAACCACTACCTGTGGTTCATAACAGTATCCCCTCCTTAAGGGTGAGCTCCGAGCACCCCATGACACCCACGGGGAACATGAACAGAAGTATAACATAAAATACATAACCAAAATGCAAAAATGGAAATGAGCCACAGCCGTGGCTCATAACATTACCCCCCCTTGAGGAGGGGTCAAAGGACCCCAAAATACAGACTATCCAAAACCGTGCCGTGGCTCATAACAGTGACGTTGCGGGAGGCTCAATCTCTCCTAGGCCTGTTGAACTTTGCCTGTCGGGTGATTCCCATGGGCCGGGTTTTTTTTCGGAAGTAGGAACGGTCCACGACTGGGGTGTCCAGGCCGCACCATTTTGTCAGTTTCTCGGCTGAGATTAGGCGGGACCTCGCTATGTGGGTTTCGTTTCTGGCAGATTTCAATGGTGTGCTGATCTGGATGGCCCCGCTCGTTGATAATTTCGACCTGCAGTTGTTTACGGATGCGGCGGGCTCGTCGGGGTTTGGTTGTTACCTAGATGGGGCTTGGTGCGCGGCCTCATTGCCCGAGTCTTGGTCGCGGGAGGGGCTGACCGGCGGCCTGTTGTCGCTGGAGCTTTTTCCCATCATGGTGGCCTTGGAGGTTTGGGGAGAGCGCCTTCGCAATCGCAGTATTCTCTTCCGCTGCGATAACTTAGGGGTCGTTCACGCGGTTAACAACCTAAGAGCTAAGGCCCTCCGGGTGTTGTCACGACTCGTGCTGACTTGTATGCGCAGCAATATTCTGTTTAGGGCTCAACACGTCCCCGGGGTTGATAATGGGATCGCCGATGCATTGTCCAGGGGACAGTGGGATAGGTTCCGTTTGCTGGCCCCGGAGGCTGATTCGGCAGGTTTGCCCTGCCCTTCTTAAGTTTGGCAGGTCATCATGGCGGATTGGAAGGGCTAGCAGAGCTGTCGTTGGCTCCGTCCACTCTCGCTGGATACCGTCGGGCCTGGAAGGAGTGGGAAGACTTTTCCCGTGACCAAGGGCCTAGAGGTAAGAGGGGTCAGAGCTTGTTTCTAGACTTCATTTGGCAACTCTTCGTAACGGGGAGATCGAGGGCCGTGGTGTCTCGATACCTCGCCGGGATATCCTTTTATTCTAAATTGAAGGGTATGCCGGATTTTACGAAGGGTTTCCTGCTGGCGAGGGCGCTTAGAGGTTGGGCGCGCTCGACACCGGTCCCTCCTGATGGTCGGCGCCCTATTGATGCGTCCCTGCTTTCTTCCCTCTTGGTGGCGGGGGTGGCGGACTCCCGTTTTGAAGCGCTCCTGTTTCAGCTGGCTTTTTCCATGGCGCGTTCAGGGTTTCTGAGCTGGTTGCGGCTTCTAAGAAGTCCGAGGCCATGATGCGGCGCGCGGATGTTGTCGTGGGTGGGGGGTCCGTGCTGTGCAGGCTGCGCCGCTCCAAAACTGATCAGATGGGTAGAGGTCATTGGATCTCTTTGACACCATCGGGTGGTGAGGACTGTTGTCCGGTGGCGTTGGCTAGTCGGTATGCGGAGGTCAGGCCCTTGTCTGAGGGGTCTTGTCTGCTACATTACGATGGGTCGCCATTAACGAAGTACCAATTTATATGGATGATGCGGCGCTGCCTGTCCAGTTTGGGCCTCTCCCCTCGGGACTTTAGTTCACATTCCTTTAGAATCGGGGCCGCCACTTCCGCAGCATCTGCAGGGAGCGCTATGGACGAAATTAAGGCTTTGGGCCGCTGGAAGTCGGCGGCTTATAAGCGTTACATTCGGCCCGCTGTTGCGTAAGCGAGTTTGTTGCTACTAACATGTTGTTTGTTTACTGCGTTATGTGTTTCAGTTCAGTGTGTTCGTGCTGTTTTGTTTGTCTCCCCTGTCCTTCCTACTCGGATGGCTAGCTACTCGCCACTGCTGGCAGTGGGGGTCTGGAGTGCTTCGCAATTTTTTGCCTGAACTGACGAACTGATTTGGCTTAATTCATTCAATTCGGCTAATTGGCATCTAATTACAAGTTCCTCAGCAGGTTTTTACGTTTCACCTCCAGACGAGTTATTCTGTTTTCCCCCCAAACCCCCCCCCCTCCCAGCTCTAAACTCCCCCCCCCCCCCCCTTTTTGTTATTTTGTTTTTTCCTTTTGTTTCTTTCTGTTGCTTCGATTGGCCTGAAGCTTGTTCAAGAGGAAAGTTATAGTCCTCTATTCAAATTTTTCTTTTTGGCAGATCCTCGTTCTGATAGTAGGTTCCTGTTCTGGGCTGGGTTTGGTTTTATCTCCCATATTCACATTTGTTTAACTGTTTTTTCCCTTTTAGGTTGGCGGGTGGATGTGTGTGATGTGTGGGTGATTGGCCATTCCTATGTTTATTGGGCAGCCAATTTTTTGGCTATGGAAGGGGCTCCTTGCTTTGTGGGTTCGGATGATGTGCAGTGGATAGGTGTGCGTGGTATGCTTTGGCATGACCTGAAAGCGAAGCTTATGGAGCAGGTTCGGCGGTTTGGCATCCCCAAACTGTTGGTGATTCACTTAGGAGGGAACGACCTAGGTAGGAGGAAGGCAGTGAATCTTCGATTGGCCATTATTCAGGATCTGCAAGTGATTTCGGGCGCTTGGCCAGGCTGTAGGCTTATCTGGTCTTGTATGGTGCCGCGGTTGTGTTGGCGTGGAGTGGTGGATTGTCGGGCGATCGATGTGGCTCGCCGGAAGGTGAATGCCGCGGTGGCTAAGTTTGTGGTGGCCCATGGCGGTGCCGTGGTTTGGCATCAGCGGATCAAGTTTCGGTACTTCTACTTGTTTAGGCCTGATGGTGTGCACTTGACAGGACAGGGACTATCTATGTTTTTGGAGGATCTGTTTTCGGTGGTTGGTTCAGTAGGTTAGGGGTATGGTGGCGGTGCGTAGTTTCTGTGGAACAGAACTTCGCTGTTGGCGGGAAAGAACGGCAAGTTAACATTTGTTGTATTAAAGAGTGGATTGGAGGTCGTTTGGTTGTTGATTTTTAGGTGCGCTCTCCTTCGCTGACTGGTTTTACATCTGCTGGACCGCCTGCACGGGTGGCAGCCTCATCACCTTCACGGGTGGGTAGTCAGGATGGAGGTTGAGCGGATACCTATTTGTTTGTTGGAAGGTTTACGTCAGTTCTTTTTTTATAAGATAGTTATCTATGGGATAGGGTTGTTTAGCCGTTCTTTCTGGCCACCTTACTTTAGTTTAATTATTCACAGTTAATGGTTCACTTAAATAAATAGCTAACAATTTCTGCCAAATTCAAGTCTCCGTGTCTTTATTTATTATAATTAAGTGTTAAGATGTTATAGTTTATGTTACGGACAATCCTCAGACTATATGAGGTTTAAGATGTACTGATATTGCAATAGATAATCGAACCTCATGAAACTCTGTACCATGTAACACTCCGTTCTCTTCTCTTCATTTTTTCTATGTATATATACTTGCAAAAAACTTGGGTCCAGTACACACCAAAAATCACTATAAAATTGCACCTTAATGCCCAAAATCAAAGCACTGCTTTTTTTTTTTTTACCATGCTGACATGTGTGAACCATTTTTTTGCCTAAGTCCCAACCAAAGCCCCACTAAAATCGCACAAAAAATGCACCTCCATGCACCGCTTCTAAAAAGCAACAGGTGCAAAGCATTATAATTAAGACTAAACCAATCTGGATGCTAATAAAAGCCCCCCAGGTTACCTGAAGCACTCATTTTCAACTCTCAACCATGGCTGGGGCAGGTTTTGCTGTAGCCTACATCCATTCACTGATTTCATTTGTCCTGCATCAGATTGAATGGGGATTTTGTGACATTACGGCACTTTGTGGTGCAAATTGAGGTGAGTTGGTTTGTGCTTGTGAGGCATTCAAATGTGACTTATTAAGTGACTTCCCATGGAAAAGCCGCAAAATTGTCACAAATCACAACCTCAAAAAGCGACAACATACACCACTGGAAGACAAAGACGCAAGTATAATCATTTGTTAGTAAATGTGTGATATATGTGTCGGCTATTTGTAATCTCACCCAAAATCGATTCTTAGTAAATTTCTCCACTGGACTTCCAGACAATTCAGATACAGGTCTCTAAGGATGTGACTCCATTAGCCATTGAAAAGCAGAACTAAATGCAAGTGATCGCCAAAATGCTGCAAAATTTTTCATTAAGCAGTGGTATTTTGGCTTCTTTCTGTCATAAAAGAAGCAATTTCTGATTGTTTACTTTAAATGCCTGGGTTTGCCTATGGAAAGAGGTTATGAGATAGGCTCACAAGGTTGACAGTAAGGGGCAAATGCATAATTATTGTGTTGACAGAGCGAAAACGAGAAGCTTGAGGATTAATGTCTAAATTCAGACAGAGCCCTTCACCAGATCTTATCACCCAGATTGGTATTCTCAAAGATAAATAAACGTACACTCTTGTAAGGCAGGCAACACCTTAAAGTTGCAACAAGTTTTTTGTGACAAAACTGATAAAGTCAGGCTATTAGCTAATAAATGTATACAAAGAGACAGCAGAATCTGGTATAGAGGATACATCAGAATGTTAGGTTAGCAATTGCGCCTGAGGTAAATAATAAATGATATTGGATTGCAAAATATGTAGGGTTATGTTGCTTTTCTGATCAAATTTAAATGCATATATAACTCTGCTTTAACGATATAGTTGACACAAACAAAAGATGTGTTAAACTATACACAAAATAGAATGAAAAGTCCAAATAAAATAAAAATAGAATGGGAGAAAAATTGGGAGGGAGGGGAAGGGCAGGAATGGGGTTCCGGGGATATGCTTATAAAGTCAATAGATAGTTCATAAAGATGATATGAAAAAATTCCGTATTATGCCCACTCAAACGGTGGAGTCCCACCTGAGTATTGAGTGGATACTGGCTTGGTCTCTTGATCAAATTTAAACAGAGCTCGTGAATTTAACTGTGTTAAAAGATTGGATAAGAGTCCCAGTGCAGCAGGTCAGTGTTGCAAGTCTCTAAGTTGGATAAGGGTGAGAAGTTCAAATTATTTCTAATAAATAATTAAAATGCCAGTGTTAATATATGCTGTGGATGCATGGTGCATCTTATTTCCATATACGATAAAAGTGCGCTGTATGTCGCAAACACTACATCCCTTAAGAGAAAACAAGTACTCGCACACATTGTAGATTGAGGTTGTCAAAGTCGAAAAATATTGCAGAACACACAGCACGTATAAAATACACACACATGCCCACTGCGCGTGCACTTGTTCCGCCGTGCGTGTACATATCCGCAATTTGCGTATGGTCGCTCCCGCGGCCCTGCGCGTGGTATGGGTATTTACGGCGGAGTTTGTGAACGCATGGAGGGCTATCAAAACATTACATATTTAATCCAAATAGTGCACATTGTACACATAGTCCCCCTGCACCACATCAGCAAGTATCAACAGTTTAAATGATTCCAGAACAAGGGGTTTCACCTTTGCATGATAGGAGGGGACAGACTAAGGTTATAAGGTGGTGTCTGGTATCCAGCTGTAGGGTATTTTAAGGGTAACATTCCGGTGTTGGTTTGAAGAAGATCGCATGTTCCTGTGGATAGTTATGTGCAGAAGCAGAATATAGATATAAACTGTATTTACTGTATATTATGTATGCGGCGGGAATCCAGAGGAGACCACCCACAAGAACAGTTGAGAAAGACATCGCCCACCTTTTCAAATCAACCTATGACCTCTCCTGTACTGTAAAGATGCATCCCTGTGTCCAATGGACAAAGGGATTACAGTATCCATTGTATTGCTTTTGGAAGTATTGTATAAAAAGCCTGTTGCTGCCTGGCCGGTCACACAAGACTCTCAACGCTATCTACCTGATAGCGGAGGACCGGACCGGGAAACGCATGCGAATATTCTCACGTATGTACATTGACTGTAGCCATTTACTCTGTTGTATTGTAGTGCATAATTTGTATTGTTAACCCCCTTTCAGAAATATTACTCTGTGTTGTCGGAACCCAGTGATTAACTACAAATCGGTGTTGTGTCCTCTTTTCCCTGCTAGGGTTTAAAGTGTATTACATTGCCTAACTGTATAAGGTTTAAAAGTGTATTAATTGAGTGTGTACGCGCTGCGTGTACTTTGTACCCCCAGCGTGGCGTTTGTACGCAGAGTCCGTACATGGTACGGGACTCATTACGCAAATAGCGTAAAAGGTACGTAGAGTGCATATTAAGTTTAGCGGCCGCAGCGGCTTCATGGTAAATGTGTGTTTTAAAGGTATAGCTTTTTTGTTTTAAGATAATATCGACATTATCAATTGGTGGCATCGTCCGGTTTTTCCACATACCCGCAGCCTAGCAGGTTAAATCAGACTTTATCTATCAGCAAAGGGCGGACAGGTATCCTACGTAAACCTTTTTCTGGCCGCAGGATACACTGGAAACCCTATTTTATTGCTGATTAGATGGCGTCTGCTCTGCATGGTTTGTAGGGATGCTGGTGGGACCCGTAAAGTAAATACGCAAAGCTATTTAAAAAGTCTGTGAATTTCTGTTTGGCTCCAAATGCGCACACAACACAAGCGTACACCTGTACTCTGTATACCTGCTCACATTGTTGCCATAAGTACTGATTACTAGATTCATTTAGACCTATGCGGAGAAATTTGTTGCTATTTAGTTAAAATATAGAATAAATATTAAAGAAGTAAACGTAAAACACAAACACAGTCTGGCCTAGTTAAAAAGGTTTATACAGAAAGAAACTGTGTTGTGTTAAGTGAACGATTATAGGTAATATCGCTTACATTTATAGAAGTGTGGGATTTGTACTATTGCGGACGTACGATTTTTGTACACGTGCCTCTGACAAAGGACGGGACTGTGTACGCAACGTAAAGACATACGCACGGTCGCGTGTTTACGCAACGTGCGTAAGGGTACGACCGCTAAGTACAAATTACACAATAGCATTGTTTCGTTTAGGGACGGGACAGTAGCCACGCTACATTAGCACAAATTGCTCGGTTTCCAAGATTTAGTTTAAATAAAACCTTTTTTACTGTATTGCCTCTGGTAGTAAAGCTGTTTATCTGAATGAAAGATAATTTTCTGTACAGAAAAACCAAAGTGTATTTGAATGAGTGAACGTGAGTAAGCAAATGTAACAGAGAACGTAGTGGACCCAGGGAATTCGGGATCCCGTCGAGTGGTACATCAAGTGAGTGGAGACTTCGTGGCGTGAGGCAGCTGACTCATGTTAATATAGATTTAAATACAAAGGAGCAAGGTAGCCAATTGTGTTAGAATACCGCGGCCCAGGGGGTTAGCGAAGGTTTACCCATTTCGTTTTTTTTTATACGCTCCGGCTGAGGTTTCGCAGCCTGAAAATCAATTACAGTGGTCGTACGGCGGATAAGTAACAAGTACCTATACGCTGTGGGATTGGACCGTGCGTTCGTGGGTGCAATATTTAGCGCAACGTGATACCCTTTTTACGAGCTTTGCGTAAATCGCGGTATCATTTGCGCTGTATATAGCATACTGATAAAGCTAAATATTTATCTTATTACATTCTCTATAAAATGGGTAAGAGACTCAGTACGCAATTGGCGTATGGGGTACCGTAAGGGTACGCACTTATCGTAACAGACGCTTAGCCGTGGTCGAGACGCACATGCGGCACGCTCGCTCACAGCTTAACGCTTGGTGTCGAGCACGCTATAGGCGGCCGACTACCGTAATGCTACGCTACCAGCGTAGCGGACGCTCGTGACCACGAGGGGAACACGAGCGGCGCAGACGCTCACGGGATGACACTCAGTAAACCTTGTATGCAACTCAATGAAAGGCTGAGCCTATACTGTAAACCTTGGTTTTGTAATGTGAGCACAATGCAATGCTAATTAACCTCTATTGTATGAAAGCCTCGAGCGATTGAGACGCTCTGAATACTCTCAGCAATGTAATAAACACACAATACCTTGCTAAGGTTCCAACACCTTTACTAACAATATCTAGCTATGTAAAAGTTAAAAACAGTTAACAGTTCATACACTACAGGCTAACATCAATATCTAAGCAGAATAACTACACATAAATATACAATAGCATCACAATCTTATACAATAACAGAGAGAGAGAATATGGCAAATACAGTCAGAGATTTAGAATGGTCACAGAGAATAACTTACACACACTGGGGAATGATCGCAGCGCAGTCCTGGTACCAGCTCCGAGTTAGTCAAGATGAAAACCGTTTGTGGAGAGAAGAGACTGAGCTGGCCAGGCTGGCTGTCCTTATATACACTGCGTACAGTATACTACAAAGGGACCTACAATCTCATTGTTCATTGGACACAGGAATGTCTCCTCGCATCATAACAAAAGGTCATAGGTTAGTTTGAACAGGTGGGCTGTGACTATATCAAACTGCTCAGGTGGGAGGGAATCTGAGAATTCCCGCCGCATGGATAATGAACCGCAAATATAGTAAATGTCCAGAAACTACTAATAGACATAACTATACGCAGGAGCGATTAATCTTTACCTAACCAGCACCGGATTGTTTCTAATAAAATGTTCTTTAGTTAGGTACCAAACACCACTGCTCAAACCCTGTCTGACCCTTCGTATCATGCAAAGAGGAATTTCTCTGTCCAGCGACCAGTTACATTAAACAAACTTCCAGTCATTATTAAGGGGAACATTATCTATAAAACATACTATTTGGTTTTATTATTTAACAATTGAGTCGCCCGCTAGACGCACACAAACTCTACTGTAAATGCACATACCACACGCTCGAGCGCATGGCCGAGGAGGCGCCATCACGCAGCTGCGAGTATCCGCACGCACGGGAGAGAATGTGCACGTGCAGCGGGCAAGCGCATGAGGTGAATATATGGCAACGTGTAGCATGATATTTTTCCGACTTTGACAGTCCACCCTTTGGCAGTCAGCAATAACTGCCACTTCCTAAAACAGTACAAAAAAAAAAAATGTCATAATGTAAATACCATTTTTATGATTGGGTAAAGGGAGGAGAGGAGCAGGTGGGAAAAAGGTATGACCTAGTGAGATAGTAGAAGCATGTGTGTATGAATCCATGTTTCAGGGGTCATGTATCATCGTGCCGTACGTGTTTTAGATCAAGCTTCGAGGTATTGCGAAGTATACATTTGAATTCCTTCTTATCCCATATCAAGGGTCTGTGGATGGGCTGTCAAACTTTACCGAGCTCTTTTCGGCTTTTGGTTGTAACAAATGGGGGAGCATAATTAGTTGATGATACATGAATGGGGGATATGTGAGTGCTGATATCTGTATCTATATTCCCTATCGACTATGTGTGTCATTACCTGAAGGTTGTAGAGGTGAAGATAAGAAGCAATTATTATAAATGCAGTCGTAAACTATGTGAGTTTAATATGCATTTGATGATTGAGGTCTTGTCTGAAGTCTTGTCTTGATGTACATGTTGTCTGATGTCTCTCGGTGCTTTTGCTATAAATAACGAGCAAAAGTTGTTCCATTGTCCATAAAGTTACAGTCTCTAAAGTGTTGGGCTATCGTAAAAATTAAAGTCACTAGGGAAATTGGGGGCTTGTAGCATAGTTCATCAATGGTCTGTATAAAAGAGGTTGTCAAATTCTTCTTCCAAGCGGATGTCTTTGTACCTTGGAGGAAAACAAAGGAGAAACGGGTGAAAGAAACGGACCGTGGAATCACATTTTCATCACAACATTGTCTCTATCGTTGTGTCATAAATCAGATTAGTTGTTGTTATTACAGTGTCTTCGCTCCTTAGACTCATCACCCTGGTATTACTTTTACTCTTCGTTAAAACCCGAACGCATCTAAATATCAGGCCAACCAATATGACGACTCCTAGAATACACAAAAGAAATTTCCCTACATCCATAATAATATCTTGGGCCCATTCTCCTAAGCCCGAGAACCAATTTCGTGGGTTCAACCATGACACCCAACTGGTCAGCTCATTACCCACAGCAGCGAGTGTGAGATTGTGTTTTCTTCGAAACTCCCACTTTAATTGTAAAATGTCATCCATCTTTTGGTCTATGACCTCGGCTGGGTCCTCCGTGCTGTTTGTAATGTACGTGCAGCACTTTATTCCATATTGAGTTGCTAGGGTAACACAATACCCGCCTGTCACAGCTGTGAGGTAATTAAGAATCATCCTATGCTGAACCAGTTCTGTTTTGTAGGCCTGTAACTCTTTCCCAGTGTACCTGAATGTGTCGTCATACATTTCGGTGATATTGTCTAATAAATTTGCAAGCGCAGATATATATTTATAATTTATCACTCCTCTGGCGGTACGAGTGATATCTAACGCGAGTAGGAATTGAATCCCGGTGGATTCATGGATCAGATCAGAGGCTGAATGCTCTGTCCTCTCTATCAGGTGCCGTTTAACGACGTGCTCGTAATGAGTGTGAGTATAAGGAGCTTGGGCACTGCAGTGAATATCTTTCATTTTGTTATGGGTTACAGTCATTACTTCAGGCAGTACTTTTCCAATATAGCACAATCCCTCTGAGTTTGGGGCAAGCCACTTATACGCCTTCCTCCCGCATATGAAATATGCATCATCGGGGAGAACATATGGGACGGAGTATGACATTATCATGTTACAAATTTTCCATGTGAAATCTCCTAACCCTAATTCTCCCATCTGTTTAGTACACGTATCTGTTTGTACGATATGTGCACAGTATCCTGGTGATACTTCTCCAACTCGCATGGTCCTACTTCCTAGAGTGTACCTATACCGGAAAAATCTTCCATGGTCGGTTATCTGGCGTATAAGTTCTGTGTCTATGGGCATTCTGTCGGGTCTGCATGAAAAGGTCATGGTTTGATTACTCCATGACACTTCCCAATTTCCCGGCTTTCGGGGATTGGAAATGTTAAAGCACACTAAGGACCTATCCACATGATATTGGTGGAGCTTCAAACTAGGAGGACTAGAGATATTAAACCTCTTGTCCACCGGCCTCCCACCACTTAGCTCAAGTACCTCTCCTACAGTTAAAGGGAATGGTACAAGTCCTGATTTGCTATGACCTTGAGGTACTTGAGAGCATACCCAACAGTCTGTCTGGTTTAACACTTTACCCACTAAGGAGTGATAGTCACTCAATGAATGCCGGTCCATGTGGACATTAAAACTGGACTGACACTTCTTTATGCACCCATCCTCAACTATATTGTCACAATGCCTACAGATGCAGTTCTCTTCAGCTAACAATCCTTCACAATTCCTTCTATTGTCAATGCTACCAGATCGTTTTCTGATACTCGCCTTTACTCGGAGATTATGTTGCTCTTGGAAATTTACGCCTGCATCCTGGTCATCAGAACCCATTCCCGATCCTTTCTCGACCTCCATGGTACTCTCACCGAAACAGACTGCTCTGGTCAACATCATGGTCAACAGGAAAATCTGGATCACAGTCTCTTGGGGCAAGTCCATCTTAGAGGAGTAAAAGGAGAAAAATAAGAAAGGGGAAAGGAAATAGGAGGGAGGTGGGAACTGGAGAAAATAACAAATGGGAAAAAGAAATCTGGCTCGACAAGCTTCCGGTCTTATTATTCTCAGTGCTCAGGTGTCGTCTCAATCCTCCCTGAACAGACACTCTAGTGATACAACCTCTACCGTCTGTTCTTTATCACGGGACCTCTCTGGGTCAGTGACCTTTCTACAATGCGACGAATGGACCCAAGTCTCTCTCTCGGCAACCTTCAATGCTGTTGTGCTGGTCAATAAGACTTGATATGGTCCTTCCCATCTGTCAATAAGGCAACCTGAGCGTAGAAAATTCCGTATCATTACATAATCCCCAGGTTCAATGTCATGACAATTACTGTCTGGCAGATCAGGAATCACCAACTTTAGATTATCATTCTGATTCCTCAATTGCTTACTCATCTTAACCAAGTACTTTACGGTTACTTCATTGTTACATTTCAAATCATCCTGGGGGTTAATCATAACATGGGGTTGTTGACCAAACAGAATTTCAAAAGGAGACAGATTAAGAGGGGACCTGGGAGTGGTTCTGATGCTGTATAATACAATTGGCAAAGCTTCGGGCCATAACAGTCCTGTTTCAGTCATTACCTTGCTCAATTTATTTTTAATAGTGCTGTTTACTCTTTCCACCTTCGCACTCGCCTGGGGGCGGTACGGAGTGTGCAGCTTACTATTAATTCCCATCAACTTACACATTGTTTGAAAGACTTCACCTGTAAAATGGGTACCCCTATCACTTTCAATGATTCAAGGGATACCATACCTACACACAAATTCCTGCACAATTTTCTTTGCAGTAAATACAGCGGTATTTGTGGCCGCGGGAAATGCTTCAACCCAATTTGAGAACACATCAATACAGACCAATACATATTTTAAATTTCTACAAGGTGGCAATTGTATGAAATCAATTTGTATTACCTGAAAAGGGCCATCTGTCGGAGGGATATGGGATGGCTCTGTCGGTATTGCCTTTCCGATATTCTTCCTCAAGCAGGTGAGACATGTCATCGCTCTTTTACCCACTGTCAAAGTCAGAAAAATATCACGCTGCACATTGCCATATATGTACCTCATGCGTGTGCCCGCTGCACGAGCATGAGCTCTCCCGTGCGTGCGTATACTCGCAGTCGCGTGCACTCGCAGGCGCACGGTATGCGCATTTACGGTAGAGTTTGTGTGCGTCTAGCGGGCGACTCAATCGTAACATATTTTAGTCATATAATGTATTTTGTAGATTATAGTCCCTTTGATAGAATCTGAAAGTTTAGTTAATATAGCATGTTCGGGGACAAGGAGATTCCTCTTTGTTTGATACGAAGGGTCAGACAGGGGTTACACAGTGGTGTTTAGTATCCATCGGAAGAGAATATAATTAGCAATATTCCGGTGTTGGTTTGAAGCGGATTACTCGCTCGTGCATATAGTTATGGACATAAGAAGTTTATGGACATTTACTATATTTGCACTTTATTACCCATGCGGCGGGAAACCCAGTTTCCCTCCCACCTGAGCAGTTTGAAATAGTCATAGCCCACCTGTATGAACCAACCTATGACCTTTTGTTATAATGCAGAGACGAATTCCTGTGTCCAATGAACAATAAGAATGTAGGGACCATTGTACTGTACTGTGTGTAAGTGTATATAAAGACAAGCCGATCTGGGCCAGCTCTCTACTCTTCTCAACGGTTCTCATCACTGATAATCGGGAGCTGGATATCCAGAAAGGCGCTTGCGAATGTTCCCCTTGTGCGTAAGTTCTCTGCAACCATATTTATCTCCTATTTTGTTGTAAGCCATTCTCTCTCTCCTTCCAGCTTAAATGTAATTGTGTCTTTGTTATATTTTAACGTGTAGTAACTCGGTTAGGTATTTTATGTTAGTTTGGTAGTGTATAACTTGTATTGTGTATTCTTTTGATATTGAACGTTCATTCTCTCCCTTAAAAGGTGTTAGACCCTTAGACCGGTATTTGAGTGTTTATTATAGTGCTAAAGGGTTCTCAGAGCGTAAGAGTCGCTCATACAGCTTTTAAACTAACAAGGTTACACTGTGTTGCATTTACACCTTATCACTGCACAAAGGTTTACATTATAAGTACATTGTTTATAATATTGTTACAAAGGTTTAACTCTGTGAGCGTCAGCGCCACTCGTGATCTCTTCGTGGTCTCGAGTGTTCGCTACGCTGATAGCGTATCATTACGTTAGTCGGCAGCCTATAGCGTGCTTGCCTTTACGTTTTAAGCCGTGAGCGAATGTGCCGCTCGTGCGTCACGTCCACGGCTAAGCGTTTGTTACGCTACGTGTGTACTCTTACGGTATTCCATACGCCAATTGCGTACTGTGTTCATTAACCTTTTAGAGTGTTTAATATAGGATATATATTAGGCTTTGTCACCGCATGGGAAGAAAATCCTGGGGCGCACCAATAAACTCTTACCAACTTACACATTCCTTCTTTGCCTAGATGAGTCAGCCCATGTGCCGCTTCCGCTAGACTTGGAAGGTATGCTCTGGGTGCCACTGGCTTACCCTGTCCGTCTGTCCAGAGTCCTGAGGACTCCTGGCCATACCTTTTGACCTCCAGACTGCCTTTTCCTGTGGGGAGCACAAATTTTGCATTTCACACAATTTCTGTGTGTTTACAGTATTAAATACCATCAGTTGTGTACTGTCTGTTTGTATGGGGTTACTAGCTGCTGATTTAGCAGCTTCGTCTGCTCGGCTGTTACCAAGTGATACCGGGTCTTGGCTATATGTGTGAGCTTTACACTTGATAACAGCCACTCTGTCGGGTTCCTGTATCGCTGTTAGAAGTCTTTTGATGTGGGCTGCATGCGCTACGGGTGTGCCAGCTGCCGTCATGAAATTTCTGAGGCGCCATAGGGCCCCGAAATCATGGACTACTCCGAAGGCGTACCTAGAATCTGTGTAAATATTGGCTGATTTGCCCTTTGCCAATTCACATGCTCTGGTTAGGGCAACCAGTTCAGCAACTTGTGCTGAGTGTGGTGGGCCTAGCGGTTCCGCTTCTATGGTACCTTGGTCATCTACGACTGCGTATCCAGTACACAAGTCTCCCGAGTCCGTCTGTCTGTGACAACTACCGTCAGTGTAGAAAGTAAAATCTACATCTTCCAGTGGGTTGTCACTGATGTCAGGCCTTGCCGTGAAATTTTGGGTCAAATATTCCATACAATCATGCGTGTCATCCCCTGTATTAAATCCTCCTTCACCATCACTCTCATCCTCCACCCTTTGTGCCTGTCCAGGCACACCTGGGAGATACGTTGCAGGATTTAATGCGCTGCATCTCCTTATGGTGATGTTTACGGGGGCCATCAATGCCAATTCCCATCTTGTAAACCGCGCTGATGAGACGTGTCTGGTTTGGGCCGAATTCAGTAAGGCTGACATTGCATGTGGTGTATGAATTGTGAGGTTGTGTCCTAGCACTACATCTTCGCTCTTTGTGACTAGCAATGCTATTGCTGCAACGCTTCGCAAGCATGTGGGGAGGGATCGCGCTACTGTGTCTAGCTGGGCGCTATAGTAGGCTACCGGCCTGCTGGCATCACCATGCTTCTGGGTTAAGACACCTGCTGCGCACCCAGCACTCTCTGTTCCGTACAGCTCAAAGGGTTTCCCATAGTCAGGCATACCTAATGCCGGTGCCTGCGTTAGGCACTGTTTAAGTCTCTCAAATGCCATCTCAGACTCGTCTGTGTGCGAAATCCGATCAGGTTTGTTTGATGAGACCATCTCCTGCAATGGTAGGGCTAGTATGGAAAAACCTGGGATCCAGTTACGGCAATACCCACACATTCCTAAAAATGTTCTAATCTGTTGCTGGGTTTGTGGCAGGGTCATGTCATGAATTGCTTGAATTCTATCAGCGGTAAGGTGTCTCAGTCCTTGTGTTAGACAGTGTCCCAAATACTTCACACGGGTTTGGCATAATTGTAACTTGTCCTTGGAAACCTTGTGTCCTGTGTCTGAAAGATGAAACAGGAGTTGTTTCGTATCTCTCAGGGACGCTTCCAGTGAATCTGAACACAGCAGTAAATCATCCACATACTGTATCAATATTGATCCACTCTCTGGTTGGAAAGACTGTAAACAATCATGCAGGGCCTGTGAGAAAATGCTTGGACTGTCTATGAAACCTTGTGGTAATCGAGTCCAAGTGTACTGAACTCCTCTGTATGTGAATGCGAATAAGTATTGACTGTCAGGGTGCAGAGGTACCGAGAAGAAAGCGGAGCAGAGGTCAATCACAGTGAAAAATTTGGCAGTGGAAGGGATTTGCATAAGGATGACAGCTGGATTTGGCACTACAGGGAATTGACTCTCAACTATTTTGTTGATCCCTCTTAGATCCTGCACTAATCTGTAACCCCTCCCCCCACTCTTTTTAACAGGGAAGATGGGACTATTGGCAGTGCTGGACGTTCTTACCTGAATGCCCTGTTGTAGCAAGCGCTCTATTACAGGGTAAACTCCTAACTCCACCTCTGGCTTCAGAGGGTATTGTGGGATTTTTGGAGCTATCCTACCATCTTTTACTTGCACAACTACTGGGGCTACGTTTGCCATCAATCCAGTGTCTTGTCCATCCTTGGTCCAAAGTGATTCCGGTATCTGGGAAATCATTTCCTCTACCTTGGACGGACACCTATTTACAACAACAGTGTGTGACATTAATCTTGTTGGGGAGTCTAGCATATCCTGCGCTTCCTGAGCGTGGTTTTCGGATATGTCCAAGAACACACCTTCAGGAGTACAGTATATGACGCATCCCATTTTGCACAGTAAATCTCTCCCTAGGAGATTAGTCGGAGCCGACGCAGCCAGCAGAAAAGAATGCTTGGTATGCAAAGGCCCTATCGTAATCTCTGCTGGTTTGCTTAAAGGGTAGTGCTGTACTACTCCTGTTACTCCCATGGCTGGAATTGTTTTACCAGTGGTTCTCATGCCCACGGTCGAATTTATCACTGACTTGGCCGCCCCCATATCTACAAGGAAATTTAGAGATTTACCAGCTACATCAATTGTGACCTCGGGTTCACTTCCAAGGCTCGCAATTAATTTTACTGGCTGTAGATTACAGGTGTGGCCCCACCCCTATGGTGCGTGGTGACCTCCCTGCATTGCGCTGGCAGCTATTACCTGTGAAGGGGGTAAATGGGAACTATCAGTGACTTGCCAGTCTCTTTTTGGGGGATACCTTTTTGTTTCCCCTGCGTGTGGCTGATAACTCCGTCTCTGCGGTCCTTGATCCCAATTTCGTGTGTCATGTCGTTGTCTAGGGGGTTGATATGATTTTTGTGCATTTTTCGATCTACCGTCTCGTGCAAAATGTCCCTCTTTATGACAGTAATAACAAGTTACCACATTTGACTTACCCACAGGGGTCGGAGATTTATACTGAGGTGGCCTTGTGGTCAGGGCCTGTATACTTACGGCCATTTACTTATCACTTTGTGACTCCCTGTGTCTGGTGATATTCCGATCATGATCAATAGCGGCCTCTCTCAAAGTAGCCACCGACAGACCTCGCCAACATGGTTGGGTGGTCTGTACCCTCGTCCTCAATACTTCCTTTAAACCATCCATTAACACAGATACTGCTACTTCTCTATGATTCACATTTGTCTTAATGTCTTCTATGCCTGTATACTTAGCCATTTCCTGTAGTGCCCGATGAAAATAATCAGCAGCTGTTTCTCCCTCTTTTTGTTTGATGGAGAAAATTTTGTTCCATTTGGCAACAGCTGGGAAATACTCTTTTAACTGTAAATTTATTCTCTTTACATTATCTTGGTTGTACACGTCCGTAAGGGGTACCTCTTCATCTAATTTACAGTCAGCTATAAATCTCGCTGAGTCGACATTGGAGGGTAAACATGCCCTCAGCAATATCTGCCAGTCTTTGTTATTGGGCTCCACAGTATTTCCTAGCTCTCTAATGTATTTCTGGCTTGCAACTAGATCTTTCCTAGGATCAGGGAATTCAGACACCATTAATCTTAATTTCATTCGGGAAAAGGGGCAGTGCATGGCGATGTGTCTGACAGGAGTGAGTCCTGAAGTGTCAGTTTTCCCATTTGGCACTGCAATTACCCTAACGGGATTAAGTTCAATAACATCATTCTGAGTAGATTCTACAACATGTGGTGTAATGGTTTCAGCATAGTGTATGGTGCCGTACTTACCAGTTGATACGACCTCACCTGTCCCTCCACTAGGGGCCTTTGATACTGCTCTTACTGGTTGGGACGTGCCCACTGTTGTTTCTGCTATGGTGGCTGCTAGAGAGAGTGCCGATATTGTTGTTGGCTCATCCTCTTGGTCCCAATCCTGGGGAAAGTTTAAAACAGGGTACAGCTTGCACGGGTTAATATTAGCATCAACAATCTTGGTTACATTATTCTTAACATTTATACAGTTACTAAGTGCATGTTTATCATACACCAGTGTGCCATTCTCTGTAACCACCTTCTCTCCCGTTATGTATGGTGGTGGGGGAGCGGTGGCTATCAGTTTCCTGATAGGGTTAGATCCAGCCGCTTGAGCCAATCCTCTTTGTATTTCACCTTCCTGTTGCCATAACTGTAAATAATCATAATGTTTGATCCGTCTCTTTGCAGATTTAATGAGACATATCCTTCTCCTTAGATTTTGTAACACCTCGGGACTAAAACTGCCTACCCGTGGGAACTTTTCCCCATCATGCACAGTCATTCTTTCCCATTCATCGCACAAAACCTCTGTGTGTGAACCGTATTTCTCACACACGACATACCTTGCTGACCCGATTGGTCGGTTTAATAAGTCAACCCGAACCGAGGTTGATCGCCTCCTACCTGAACAACTGGCCCCCATCTTTGCAGGTGTTGCTTTCACTACCTCTGACCTTCAAATCAGGGTCTTCAGCAAACCCTTACAAAAACCAAGATGTCCGGGGTAGGCCGGCGGCGGAAGTTTACCGAGTACCTCCACTCACTCGCCCACGTCGACCAATACTCCCACACACTGCCTTAGCGCTGGCGTACTCAACCTAGGGCCCCTGCGACCTGAACCTCTATTTACTGGAACATGTGGGTGTGATCCGAAGAGCACTTAACCCTTCCCAGTAACTATTGGTTGTTAGAGAATTCCCGAGTGACCAGCGAACCTCCCTTAAAATAAAAAAAATTACACAAATCACGTTAGAATGTACAAATAGCGTTTATGACCCCTCTAGCGTACGCAAATGGTACTGGGTCAAGTTACTAACTAATGCACACAATTACGTGCAGTACAATCGTTCTGCACATAAGCAACTAATCTTATGTGCGGAGCGACCAGTGGAATCGAAAATTGTGGCTTAATGGCCTATATGGGTACCGCACCAACCCTTCCTGGTGTTGTGCTTCTTTATCTCTTTATCTATAGCGGACTTCCTAGTCTGCTGTACCTAGACCTCCTGGTCTGTCTGGACCTCCTGGTCTGTGCTACAGTAGACCTCCTGGTCTGCTATACTCTAATGCTCTTATTTTAATATGTTTAACAAGGGATGCCTCCCAAGCCACCGTGCCGTCACTTACACGTATGTACCTCACGAGAACTCGATGATTTCCTGTGGTTCAACCCCAAAATTTAGAAACTTATATATATGTATACACACTCTTTCACCTCATATACTCTTTACTTTTGTTTCTGCGCAGAAATCCCTTTCATTCAGTATCGCAGGCTAATCCCGAGGAGTTGCAACTAGAGAAGGATCTATTAGCTTAAAAGTTTGGACACTGAGATTGATTTGCGCTATTATCGCGTTGCCTCCTTATCGCCTAACTAAAACAATACTATCGTGTGATTTGTATTATGTGGGCGTACCCAGACGCTCCGTTGCGTAATATACGCCCCGTGCGTCGGCCCTTGCGTCGCGTACGCTAGTCCCGCCCTTTGTTAGAGACACATGTACGCAAGCCAGGTATATCCACAGAAATACAATTAACACGTTTATATCAATGTAGATGATCTTTAACTGTAATCATTTAATGAACACCACACAGAACTTCCTTGTATCTTAGGCAAGCCGTGCGCGTGTTTTACAAATTACTCCTTAACGTATTAATATTACTTTTAACTACCAATAGCAACAAATCTTTCTCAGCACGTTATCAATTGTGAAATGGCAAGCAGGAAGGTGAGGTGTGAAAATACACAAATGGAAAAAGAAATACAGGTGTGTGCGTGCGTGCGTGTGTGCGTACGCAAAACAGAAATAAACAGTTTTAAAAGACAATAGCGTACTGTTCTTACCTTCCAGTTCCGGATTCCACCAGCACTCCTACAGCGTAGCGAAACAGACGCTTATCTAGCCAGCACTACTGTATCCCGATACGAAGGGATACTGCCTTCCCGCCCTTGCTGACAGATAAAGTCTGTGTTCGCTAGTGCGGATATGTGGAGGACGGACGAGCCGCCAATTGATAAAGCTAAATATTTATCTTATTACATTCACTATAAAATGGGTAAGAGACTCAGTACGCAATTGGCGTATGGGGTACCGTAAGGGTACGCACTTATCGTAACAGACGCTTAGCCGTGGTCGAGACGCACATGCGGCACGCTCGCTCACAGCTTAACGCTTGGTGTCGAGCACGCTATAGGCGGCCGACTACCGTAATGCTACGCTACCAGCGTAGCGGACGCTCGTGACCACGAGGGGAACACGAGCGGCGCAGACGCTCACGGGATGACACTCAGTAAACCTTGTATGCAACTCAATGAAAGGCTGAGCCTATACTGTAAACCTTGGTTTTGTAATGTGAGCACAATGCAATGCTAATTAACCTCTATTGTATGAAAGCCTCTTGAGCGATTGAGACGCTCTGAATACTCTCAGCAATGTAATAAACACACAATACCTTGCTAAGGTTCCAACACCTTTACTAACAATATCTAGCTATGTAAAAGTTAAAAACAGTTAACAGTTCATACACTACAGGCTAACATCAATATCTAAGCAGAATAACTACACATAAATATACAATAGCATCACAATCTTATACAATAACAGAGAGAGAGAATATGGCAAATACAGTCAGAGATTTAGAATGGTCACAGAGAATAACTTACACACACTGGGGAATGATCGCAGCGCAGTCCTGGTACCAGCTCCGAGTTAGTCAAGATGAAAACCGTTTGTGGAGAGAAGAGACTGAGCTGGCCAGGCTGGCTGTCCTTATATACACTGCGTACAGTATACTACAAAGGGACCTACAATCTCATTGTTCATTGGACACAGGAATGTCTCCTCGCATCATAACAAAAGGTCATAGGTTAGTTTGAACAGGTGGGCTGTGACTATATCAAACTGCTCAGGTGGGAGGGAATCTGAGAATTCCCGCCGCATGGATAATGAACCGCAAATATAGTAAATGTCCAGAAACTACTAATAGACATAACTATACGCAGGAGCGATTAATCTTTACCTAACCAGCACCGGATTGTTTCTAATAAAATGTTCTTTAGTTAGGTACCAAACACCACTGCTCAAACCTGTCTGACCCTTCGTATCATGCAAAGAGGAATTTCTCTGTCCAGCGACCAGTTACATTAAACAAACTTCCAGTCATTATTAAGGGGAACATTATCTATAAAACATACTATTTGGTTTTATTATTTAACGATTGAGTCACCCGCTAGACGCACACAAACTCTACCGTAAATGCACATACCACACGCTCGAGCGCATGGCCGAGGAGGCGCCATCACGCAGCTGCGAGTATCCGCACGCACGGGAGAGAATGTGCACGTGCAGCGGGCAAGCGCATGAGGTGAATATATGGCAACGTGTAGCATGATATTTTTCCGACTTTGACAATACGCAAGCGTGATTTGTGTATAATAAAGGTTTAGGGAGTTTTCGCTGGTCTCTCTCAGGAAATCTCCAACGGCTTATATTTACTGGAAAGGGTAAGTTATTCCCAGAAACTTCCAGTAAATAGAGGTTACATAGGGCGCTAAGTTGGGTACATTGCCTTCGTTATCGACAGTGTATGGTAGTACTGGCCAACGTGGGCGGTGAGCGGGTGAAGAGCGCTCGGAGAACTTTCACCGTTGCCTTATATTGAGTATTTTGGGGTTTTTTGTGTGGGATTAGCTGAAAGGACAATACCTGCAAAATATGGGGCCAGTTGCTCAAGTAAGGGACGTTCAACCAGGTTTCAGGTTGACATACCGCGGCCCAGGGGGTCAGCGAGGTTCATAATGTGTGAGAAGTATGGACCACACACAAAAGTTTTGTGCAATGAATGGAACGTATGACTGCGGGAGATAGGGAACCATTCCCTAAGGTAAGCAGTTTTGAACCAGAGGTATTGCAGAATTTAAGGATTAGGATATGTCTGATAAAATCCCGAAAACAAAGGGTCAGACACACAAATTGTTTAAACTTATGGCAGCAAGAGGGCGATATGCAAAGAGAATTAGCTCACGCAGCAGGTTCCAAACCTAGCAGGAAAATGATGGCAACCGCACCACCACCACCGTATATTGTGGGGAAGAAAATGGCTACAGACAATGGCATATTGGTATCCGATAAGAGTATAGTTGATAAATGTACTAACCCTAACCATTGCCAGTTGTATCCCATTTTAAACTTTCCTCAGGACTGCGAGCAAGAAGATGAGCCCAGCACGATATCGGCACTCTCTCTAGCAGCCACCAGTGGCGGTTCTTGCCACGGGCAAGCGGTACTTTTGCCCGGGGCGCCGCCTTCCGGAGGGCGCCGGCGCCATCCGGAGGGCGCCGCACCAGGGCAAGATCCGCCACTGTGTCCCCCGCAGTGCCCTGCTGTGCCCCCCCCGCTTTGAAGGGAACTAGACGCGTAGCGTCTAGTTTCCCTTCATTGAGAGGACCTTAGTTGTGCGGTGCGCGATGACGTCATCGCGCACCGCACAGCAAAGGTCCTCTCCATGAAGGGAAACTAGACGCTACGGTCTAGTTTCCCTTCGTCTAGAGGACCTTTGCTGTGCGATGCGCGATGACGTCATCGCGCACCGCACAGCATAGTGGCACAGACACTAGGGGTCATAATTGACCTCTAGTGTCTATGCTGTTCTATGGGAGAGACGTAATAACGTCTCTCCCATAGATTGAAGAGAAGAAAGGAGAGGAGAGGAGAAGAGCGGCGCCGCCGGCGGAGGGGGTCTGGATCAGGAACGGGGATGGTAAGTATACTTTTTATTTATTTTTATTTTTTCTTTCAGCGCGTTGACCACGCCCCCAATTGAAGCCACACACCCCATATTTTGCCCGGGGCGCCACAAATCTTAGAACCGGCCCTGGCAGCCACCATACAGAATACTCAGGTGGGCACGGCCCAACCAGCAAGAGCAGTAGTAAGGCCCCCTAGCGGAGGGATAAGTGAGGTCGTATCCACAGGTAAGTACGGTACTATACATTATGCAGAGACAATAGCACCTCAGATTGTGGAGTCAACTCAAAATGACGTAATTGAATTAAATCCTGTCAGGGTGATCGCAGTCCCCAATGGGAGGATTGACGCTCAGGGAGTCACTCCCATCAGGAACATTGCTATGCATTGTCCCTGGTCCCGGACAGAATTGAGGGCAATTATGTCAGAATTTCCCGATCCCAGAAAGGATCTAGTCGCATGCCAGAGGTTCATTAAAGAGTTAGGTAACGCCACCGAACCCACAAACAAAGATTGTCGAACAGTGCTATGAGTATGTTTACCTTCCAATATTGACCCCGTGAAATTCATTACTGATTGTAAATTAGACGCAGAAGTACCTCTCACTGATGAGTACACTCAGGAGAATGTACGACAAATCAATCTGTAATTAGGAGTATTTTTCCCTACTGTTGTCAAATGGAATAAAATCTTTTCCATAAGACAAAAAGTAGGTGAAATGGCATCTGAATATTTCCACCGAGCACTGCAGGAAATGGCTAGATACACTGGGATCGAGGACATTAAGGACAATGTACATCACAGGGAGGTAGCTGTGTCATTATTAATGGACGGGTTAAAAGAGACATTAAGAACAAGGGTACAAACCACTCTACCTAACTGGAGAGGTATCTCGGTGGCTGCATTAAGAGAGTCCGCTATCGAGCACGACCGGAACGTCATTAAGCACAGGGAGTCTCAGGGGGATAAGCTGATGACAGTAAGTATAAATGCTCTTACAACAAAACTGCATCAGCCAAAACCCCAGACCCCTGATGGTAAGTCACGTAGTATGCTATAACTGTCAGAAGGAAGGACATTTTGCACGGAATTGTAGGTATAAAAACACACATAAGGTATACCGACCCCCTAGACCAGGATATGAACCACACTATAATACACATAATTGGGATCAGGGATCGCATAGGAGAAGTTATGAGCCATATGCAGGGGAAACAAGGAGGTACCCACCTAGGAGGGACTGGCAGACCTCAGAAAATTCTCTGTTAACCCCCTCACATATTGTAGCTGCCAGTGCGCTGCGGGAGGTTCACAATATACAATAGGGGTTGGGCCACACCTGTAGTCTGCAGCCAGTGAAGTTGATTGCTAGCCTTGGTAGTGAACCTGAGGTCACAGTTGATGTAGCTGGTAGATCATTACCTTTTCTTGTAGATACAGGGGCGGCCAGGTCAGTGTTAAATTCGACGGCAGGTATGAAGACCACGGGTAAAACAATTTCAGCAATGGGAGTAACAGGAATAGTGCAACACTACCCTTTGAGTAGACCTGCGGAGATTATGATAGGGCCTTTGCAGACCAAGCATTCCTTCTTGCTAGCTGCATCGGCTCCGACTAATCTACTTGGGAGAGATTTATTGTGTAAAATGAGGTGTGTCATATATTGTACTCCTGAGGGTGTCTCCTTGGATATACCCGAGAATCACGTTCAGGAAGTGCAGGATATGTTAGACACCCCACAAAGGCTAATGTCACACTCTGCAGTTAAAGACAGGTGTCCATCAAAGGTAGAGGAAGTGATCTCACAAATACCGGGATCCCTCTGGACCAAAGATGGACAAGACACTGGATTGATGGCGAATGTAGCTCCAGTAGTAGTGCAAATAAAAGATGGTAGGATAGCTCCAAAAATCCCTCAGTATCCTCTGAAGCCAGAGGTGGAATTAGGAGTGTACCCAGTCATAGAGCGCTTGCTACAACAGGGCATCCTAGTCAGGACGTCCAGCACTGCCAATAGTCCCATCTTCCCTGTGAAAAAGAGTCGGGGGAGGGGTTACAGGCTAGTGCAGGATCTAAGGGGGATAAACAAGATAGTTGAGAGCCAATTCCCAGTAGTGCCCAATCCAGCTGTCATCCTCATGCAAATTCCCCCTACTGCAAAATTTTTCACTGTCATTGACCTCTGTTCTGCCTTCTTTTCTGTCCCTCTGCACCCTGACAGCCAATACCTGTTTGCATTTACATACATACTCCCCTGTACAGTACACCTGGACTCGCCTACCCCAAGGTTTCATTGACAGCCCAAGTATTTTCTCCCAGGCTTTGCATGACTGTTTACAATCCTTTCAACCTGAGAGCGGATCAGTATTAATACAGTATGTAGATGACTTACTGCTGTGTTCTGATTCACTCGAATCGTCCTTGAAAGACACGAAACAGCTTCTGTTTCACCTTTCTAATACGGGACACAAGGTTTCAAAGGACAAGTTGCAGTTGTGCCAGACCAAGGTAAAATATTTGGGACATTGCTTGACACAAGGACTTAGACACCTCACCGCTGATAGAATACAGGCGATTTGCGACATGACTCTGCCACAAACCCAGCAACAGATCCGCACCTTTCTTGTGTGGGTACTGCCGAAACTGGATCCCAGGGTTCTCCATACTGGCTTTACCTTTGCAAGAAATGGTCTCTTCGAACAAACCAGATCGGATCTCGCACACAGATGAGTCCGTACTGGCATTTGAGAGACTCAAACAGTGCCTATCACAGGCACCTGCATTAGGCATGCCAGATTATGGGAAACCTTTTGAATTGTACGGTACGGAAAGTGCTGGGTGTGCCGCAGGTGTCCTAACCCAGAGACATGGTGATGCCAGTAGGCCGGTAGCTTACTACAGTGCACAGTTGGACACCGTAGCGCGGTCTCTCCCCACATGCTTGCGAAGTGTTGCAGCGATAGCTTTGCTAGTAAGTAAAAACGAAGACGTAGTGTTAGGACACAACCTGACAATCCATACACCTCATGCAGTATCAGCCTTACTGAACTCCGCCCAAACCAGACATGTCTCATTGGCACGGTTTACAAAGTGGGAATTAGCACTAATGGCCCCTGTAAACATCACCATAAAGAGATGCAGCGCACTAAATCCTGCAACTTATCTGCCGGGTGTGCCTGGACAGGCACAAAGGGTGGAGGATGAGAATGATGGTGAAGGAGAATTTAGTGCAGACACTGACACGCATGATTGTATGGAATATCTGAATCAGACTTTCACTGCAAGACCTGACATTAGTGACAACCCACTGGAAGGCGTAGATTTTACTTTTTACACTGACGGTAGTTGCCACAGACAGACGGACTCGGAAGACCTGTGTCCTGGATACGCAGTCGTAGATGACAGAGGTATCATAGAAGCTGAACCCCTGGGCCCACCGCACTCAGCACAAGTTGCTGAGCTGGTCGCCCTAACCAGAGCGTGTGAATTGGCCAAGGGTAAGTCAGCCAATATATATATACAGATTCTAGGTATGCCTTTGGAGCAGTGCATGATTTCGGGGCCCTATGGCGCCTCAGAAACTTCATGACGGCAGCTGGCACACCTGTAGCGCATGCATCCCACATAAAAAGGCTTCTAACAGCGATACAAGAACCAGACAGAGTGGCTGTTATCAAGTGCAAAGCACACACTTACAACCAAGATCCAATCTCACTTGGTAACAGCCGGGCAGACGAAGCTGATAAATCAGCAGCCAGCACCCCCATACAAACAGATATCACATCACTGATGACATTCAACACAATTAACACACAAAAATTAATTGAAATGCAAAATTTGTGTTCTCCACAGGAAAAGGCGGTCTGGAGGTCAAATGGGTATGGCCAGGAGTCCTCAGGACTCTGGACAGGTGGACAGGGTAAGCCAGTGGCCCCCAGAGCATATATTCCAAGCTTAGCTGAGGCGGCACACGGTCTGACTCATCTGGGTAAAGAGGGTATGTGTAAGCTGGTGAGAGCCTACTGGTGTGTGCCAGGATTCTCTTCTCATGCGGGTAAGAGAGCAATGACATGTCTTACTTGCTTGAGGAAGAATATTGGAAAGTCAATACCAACAGAACCATCCCATATCCCTCCGACAGACGGCCCTTTTCAGGTAATACAAATTGATTTCATACAGTTACCACCCTGTAGGAATTTAAAATATGTGTTTGTCTGTATTGATGTGTTTTCCAATTGGGTAGAAGCGTTCCCTGCTGCCACAAATATTGCTACATTCACTGCAAAGAAAATTGTGCAGGAATTTGTGTGTAGATATGGTATCCCTAGAATAATTGAAAGTGATAGGGGTACCCATTTTACAGGTAAAGTCTTTCAGGTTATGTGCAAACTGATGGGAATTAATAGCAAGCTGCATACTCCGTACCGACCACAGGCGAGTGCAAAGGTGGAGAGAATGAACAGCACTATTAAGAACAAGCTGAGCAAAGTGATGTCTGAGACTGGATTGTTGTGGCCAGAAGCTTTGCCACTAGTATTGTACAGCATCAGAATCAATCCCAGGTCCCCCCTTAACCTATCACCCTTTGAGATTCTTTTTGGCCGACAACCCCATGTAATGATAGACTCCCAGGATGATTTGAAATGCAATAACGAAGTGACTGTAAAATATTTGGTTAAGATGAGCCAGCAGCTGAGGAATCAAAATAGAAATCTAAAGCTGGTGATTCCTGACCTACCGAACAGTAATTGTCATGACATTGAACCTGGGGATTATGTAATGATTAGAAATTTTCTATGCTCAGGTTGCCTCATTGACAGGTGGGAAGGACCGTACCAAGTCTTACTAACCAGCACGACAGCATTAAAGGTTGCCGAAAGAGAGACTTGGCTCTACTCGTCCCACTGTAAGAAGGTCGCTGACCCGGAGAGAACCCGTACCAAAGAGCAGAGTGTAGAGAACATCGTATCACTGGAGTGTCTGTTCCGGGAAGGTTGAGAGGCAGGACTGTTGAGACGGCACCTGAGCGCGGAGAACAACAAGACCAGAGGCGGTTGTCGCACCAGTTTTTCTTTTTTATTATTTTCTCCATCTCCCACTACCCTCCTTCTCTCCTCCTCTCCCCCCCCCCCCCTTCTTGTTTCCCTTCTCTTCCCTTAACAAGATGGACTTACCCCAAGAGACTGCGTTCCGGGTTTTCCTGTTAATCCTGTTGTTGACCAGGACAGTCTGTTTCGGTGAGGGTCCCAGAGAGGTCGAGAAAGGATCTGGAATGGGTTCTGATGGCGAGGATGGATTTGTAGAATCTCAAGAGCAACACATCACTCGAGCAAAGGCGAGTATCAGAAAGCGATCTGGTAGTCAGGGAGCTCGGAGGCACTGTGAAGGGTTATTGGCTGAGGAAATTGCATTTGCAGGAATTGTGAGAACATAGTCGAGGATGGGTGCATCCAGAGATGTCAGTCCAGCCTTAATATCAACATGGACCGTCATCCATTGAGTGATTACCACTCACTAGTGGGTAAGGTCTTAAACCAGACAGAATGCTGGGTGTGCTCACAAGTACCTCAAGGTCAGAGCAAGTCAGGATTAGTACCGTACCCTTTAGCAATAGATGAGGTACTCGAATTACGGGGTGGGAGACCGGTGGACAAGAAATTCAATATTTCTAGGCCCCCTAGTTTGAAGCTCCACCAGTATCATGTGGATAGATCCTTATTATGTTTCAATATTTCCAATTACCGAAAACCGGGAAATTGGGAAGTGACATGGAATAACCAGACAATGGCCTTTTCGCACAGAGCTGATAGGATACCCATAGACTCTGAACTTATATGCCAAATAGCCAACAGAGGAAGGTATTTTCGGTATAGGTATACTCGAGGAAGCAAGACCATGTGGGTTGGAGTATCACCAGGGTACTGTGCTCATATCATCCAGCCTGATACTTGTACTGAGCAGATGGGAGAACTAGGGATTGGGTTTTTCACTTGGAAAGTTTGTAATATGGTAATGTCATATTCTGTCCCATATGTTCTCCCCGATGATGCCTATTTCATATGTGGGAGGAAGGCGTATAAGTGGCTTGCCCCGAACTCAGAGGGATTGTGTTATGTTGGAAGAGTGTTGCCAGAGGTCATGACCATAACCCATGATAAGATGAAAGATGTTCACCGCAGTGCTCAGGGTCCTTATACTCATACTCACTATGAACACATAGTCAAGAGACACCTCATAGAGAGGACAGAGCATGTAGCCTCTGATTTGATCCACGAATCCACCGGGATTCAATTCCTTCTCGCATTAGACATCACCCGTACTGCCAGAGGAATTATAAATTATAGGTATATCCATGCGCTAGCGAACTTGATAGATAATATCACTGAGATGTATGACGACACCTTCAGGTATAAGGGTAGGGAGTTACAAGCTTACAAGACAGAACTGATCCAGCACAGGATGGTCCTCAGTTATATCACAGCCGTGACGGGTTGGTACTGTGTCACTTTGGCAACTCAATATGGTGTGAAGTGCTGCACATATATTACAAACAGCACTGACGACCCCACAGAGATTATCGATCAAAAGATGGATGATATATTGCAGTTGAAGTGGGAGTTCCGGAGGAGACACAACCTTACCCTGACCGCTGTGGGTAATGAGCTGACCGGCTGGGTCTCATGGTTGAACCCACGAAATTGGTTCTCAGGATTAGGAGAGTGGGCTCAAAATGTTATTATGAGTGTAGGAAAGTTTCTCCTTTGTATCCTGGGAGTCGTCATAATTATTGGCTTGATATTTAGGTGTGTTCGAATTCTAACGCGGCGCAAGCACGGCACAAATTTGATGAGTTTAAGGAGCGGGGGCATTGTTACAGCAGCAGATTTAATTTACGACCCATCCATAGAGACAGTGTTATGATAAGGATTGCAAATGAATTCCATGGCCTGTTTCTTTCACCCGTTTTTCCTTTGTCTCCCCCTCTGCCCAGATACACCGATCCGGAAAAGACATCGACCATACCCAAGAATGATTATGAAAATGTTATGTGAATGTATTTTAGATATGTGTCTTATCTTCATCTCTACAACCTTCAGTTAATGACACACATAGTCGACAGGTGATATCCACATATACTAGCACTCACATATGTTCCCCCTCCATGTATCATCAACTAAATGTGCACCCCATTTGTTGGAACAGAAAGCCGAAAAGAGCTCGGTAGTGTTTGTTGGCCCACTTACAGACCCTTAATACGGGATAAGAAGGATTTAATGTATACTTCGCAATACCTCAAAGCTTATCTAGAACATATACGGCATGATGATACATGCCCCTCAGACATGGATTCATACATACATGCTTTTTACTATCCCACTAGGTCATACATTTCCCGCCTACAACTCTCCTCCTACCATCCAATCGTCTGTAGATATTGTATTGATATTTTTCTGTTTAGTGTTTAGATAGTGGCAGTTATTGTTGACTGCCAAAGGGTGGACTGTCAAAGTCGAAAAATATTGCAGAACACACAGCACGTATAAAATACACACACATTCCCACTGCGCGTGCACTTGTTCCGCCGTGCGTGCACATATCCGCAATTTGCGTATGGTCGCTCCCGCGGTCCTGCGCGTGGTATGGGTATATACGGCGGAGTTTGTGAACACATGGAGGGCTATCAAAACATTACATATTTAATCCAAATAGTGCACATTGTACACATAGTCCCCCTGCACCACATCAGCAAGTGTCAACAGTTTAAATGATTCCAGAACAAGGGGATTCACCTTTGCATGATAGGAGGGGACAGACTAAGG
Source organism: Pseudophryne corroboree (assembly GCF_028390025.1). Taxonomy (NCBI): domain Eukaryota; kingdom Metazoa; phylum Chordata; class Amphibia; order Anura; family Myobatrachidae; genus Pseudophryne; species Pseudophryne corroboree. Next base: position 146,073,133 of record NC_086449.1, read on the forward strand.
TTATAAGGTGGTGTCTGGTATCCAGCTGTAGGGTATTTTAAGGGTAACATTCCGGTGTTGGTTTGAGGAAGATTGCATGTTCCTGTGGATAGTTATGTGCAGAAGCAGAATATAGATATAAACTGTATTTACTGTATATTATGTATGCGGCGGGAATCCAGAGGAGACCACCCACAAGAACAGTTGAGAAAGACATCGCCCACCTTTTCAAATCAACCTATGACCTCTCCTGTACTGTAAAGATGCATCCCTGTGTCCAATGGACAAAGGGATTACAGTATCCATTGTATTGCTTTTGGAAGTATTGTATAAAAAGCCTGTTGCTGCCTGGCCGGTCACACAAGACTCTCAACGCTATCTACCTGATAGCGGAGGACCGGACCGGGAAGCGCATGCGAATATTCTCACGTATGTACATTGACTGTAGCCATTTACTCTGTTGTATTGTAGTGCATAATTTGTATTGTTAACCCCCTTTCAGAAATATTACTCTGTGTTGTCGGAACCCAGTGATTAACTACAAATCGGTGTTGTGTCCTCTTTTTCCTGCTAGGGTTTAAAGTGTATTACATTGCCTAACTGTATAAGGTTTAAAAGTGTATTAATTGAGTGTGTACGCGCTGCGTGTACTTTGTACCCCCAGCGCGGCGTTTGTACGCAGAGTCCGTACATGGTACAGGACTCATTACGCAAATAGCGTAAAAGGTACGTAGAGTGCATATTAAGTTTAGCGGCCACAGTGGTTCCATGGTAAAAGTGTGTTTAAAGGTATAGCTTTATGTTTTAAGATAATATCAACATTATCAAGGTCCAACGCTCAGAGATGTATATATTTGATATTAAAAGGGTATGCATACAATATAACACATGTACAGTATATATATGGTTACAGAGTTACAATTACACAAGAAGCAGATAGTTACAAAGAATCCATTACAGCTACAGCCAGCATACTTTAACCTGTCCCTCAATGCACAGTCCTCTCCATCTGTGAATCTGCCTCAACAGCAACTAACTACAGCAGCAGAAAAACAACAGCAACTAACAGCAGCAGAAAAACAGCAAAACAGAACTTCTTATGTGAGGGGAATTACCCATATACTGTGTATTGGGGGAAGTACATGTCTGGGACTGAGTCTTCTGTTATTGGTCAAGGGGAGGGAAATCTCTCATTCATGAGGTGTTATTGGTCAGTTCATATGCAAGCAACGTCCAGCCTTGAAGATGACATCATAGGGATTAGCCATGCTGTCTTCCAGGGAGATTCTTTTGTTCGCTTTAGAATTGTGGCTTCATATTCCTACATTTAATCATAACTAATTGTTGCAATGTGCTACAATCTAACCACAGCTATCAAACCAACACACTCTTTCCCCTGATCATTTTGACACCAAGCATGACATGTTTATCTTGTTCCGTTCCAATAATACATATATATATATGATGTTATACTCTATTATATAAATACATTATAATGTCTGGTGCTTGACATGTTTCATTTATGTGTGGTATGAAATATGTGTTGAATATATCTTTGTGGCTTGTCTGTGCGAATGCGTATGCTACCATATATTGCTGTGCACACTGCGTGTATGCGCACGCACAGCGACTCATCTGTTTGGAGTTTGTATTGGGTGTGTATGTAATATTTTTGACTTCGACGAGAGGTACCCCTATCTTCCTAGCGGGGGGATCAGCTTGGGGGTTCAAATAGGAGGACTCCGGACTTACCGTCCCCACCAGTGATCAGATGCTGGCCGCGACAGCGCTATGTTACAAGCACATTGCGGTCGCGGGAGACACCGGGAGGCGGTCGCAGTCTAAGAAGGGAAACAAGGGCACTGCTTCAAGACCTGATAAGGACTGTCCGCAGTGTGTGTGTCCCCCCCCCCCCTTCCTACAGAGTCCTTGCCTGTCCCTCCTGATCCATGTCCCAGCATCTGGAATTTTTTAATATCATCTTTATGAACTTTCTGTTGACTTTATAAGCATCTCCCCCGTACCCCCATTCCTGCCTGTCCCCCCCCCCCCTGTTTTCTCCCATTTATTCCAATTTTATTTGGACTTTTACATTTATTTTGTGTACAGTTTAACACATCTTTTGTTTGTGTCAACCATATCATTAAAGCAGAGCTATATATGTATATAAATTTGATCAGTAAAGCAACATAACCCTACATCTTTTGCAATCCAATATAATTTATTATTTACTTCAGGCGCAATTGCTAACCTAACGATTATTACACATTTTTGTGGAGCGTAACAGGGTAGTTTCACCTGCAATTTGCAGCCGTAACCACAGATCGCCCTACAAGTGAGCGCAAGGTATATCCTTTAAAACTGATAAATCAAAATGGGCTTAAGATCAGTGCGGTATACAATTTACCCAGGCTGCCGTATTTTTCTCTAGAGCAGGGATGGGAAACCTTCGGCCCTCCAGCTGTTGTTGAACTACACATACCAGCATGCCTTGCTACAGTTTTGCTATTTGGCCATGCAAAAACTGTTGCAGGGCATGCTGGGATATGTAGTTCAACAACAGCTGGAGGGCCGAAGGTTCCCCATCCCTGCTCTAGAGACTGAACAATGATATTGACCCAATCCTCTCTTCAACACCATTACCACAATTATGACAAGAAAAGGCCACCAATTTAAATGTTATTACAGCTCAAGAGATTTTAGAGAACTCCGCAGGAAGTTTGTTAAATGGGAAGGAGCCTTCTCCTCAGTCTTTTGGAGAAACATTTAAGCTTTACATAGATGTTCAGGGTGTAAAATGAATTAATAAGCTGACTGACACACACAGATAAGGCTATAGTGGAAATGTTTTTGCATTTAAATAACACCTGCCTAAAATCAAATTGTATATGCTTATAACTAAATAGTTTAATCAACTCAATCGAGCCATTTTGTATGCTGGAAATTGTAGTTTCACAACAGCTGGAGCGCCACAGGTTGGCCAGGCCTGGCCTATTGGGACGGTGGTTGCAATAGGGTACACAGTGAATGTGTAAGTGACTTAGGCCACACAGTCCTAAACCAGTATGCTGGAGTAATTGGTAAACAGCAGGTACAGGGTTATTACAGGGGCACAGTGGTAAAGCAGGGGTTAACAGCAGTGGTATCAACCGCAGGATAATAGGTAAAAATGGCTGCAGTCTGCACATGTGCAGTAGAATATCAGGTTGGAGATCGCACCTCCCAGACACTGCAGAGTGCTGTTCTCCCAACAATTATAACAAGCTTCTCATATTTTGTATAGATGGCTACCTTCTATGGTCTCTTATTACCTTTTTAGAATGTAAGCTTTCACAGGCAAGTTCCCTTACCTTATGTCTCTCATCTTCCCCACATGTCCCTGTGTGATTTTGCTCAAACTGCATCCTTTTCCTTATTCTTATTCTTCATTACTGTTTTGTTCATGATGTCTGTATGCCAAATTCTTCTGTCTGCCATATGATTCGATTGAAATCACATCCATTCATTGTTATTCTGCTAACTTTAATTGTCATTTATGTCACTTTGTATGCATTTTGTCATTAACCTACTGTGTGATATTACTGTAATGTTATGATTTTCTATTAATAAATCTTTACTACTTATGCTATAGTTATCTGCTGTGTACTGCACTTATGCTGTCAGTCTGCTAGAATTTTGTTTTCACCATTGTACGACGCTACAGACACTTTGTAATGTTTTGTAAATAATAGATAATAATTATTTTCACTACACTGATATACTCTATTAGCACCCTGTCTACTGTCCTATATCTCTTTCAGACTTTTCAGATATGGGTTACTCAGTAAATATAATCCATCAGGCGCAGCATCTCCGCATTCACATGGGCTAATATATGTCAAGCTATATATTTTACAGCTGCCTGGATAACTTCAAGAACTACTATCTGGTGTTGCAGCTTGTACAGTATGTTCTGTAGTGTGCTCCAAGCTATGGTCTTCAGTCCCAGAGCACTATTAGGACTTCCAGTAGTGGCGCTCTCTATGGTCTTCAGTCCCAGAGCACTATTAGGACTTCCAATTGTGGCTCTCTCTATGGTCTTCAGTCCCAGAGCACTATTAGGACTTCCAGAAGTGGCGCTCTCACTGTCAGTCTGGGACTTTGCCAACAGTATACATTTTCCCTAAACATCCCATACAGTACCTCCAGGATTCAATAAATTATAATTGAACACAGTTTCTGCAATCCTTTGTTCCTTGGTTAGCAGGTGGCATCAGATACTTTCAATGATAGTATGCACTGCCAATTTACTAATTTTGCAGATCTAAAACCACAATTTTCCATTCTAAAGAAATACTTTTTTTTCAATCTTTAACAGCAACACTTTTACACCTCTGTATTTACACATCTAAACAACTGCCCCATATACAAAGATTGGGACCATCTGCTGGAGGTTTCCATGAGTTTCACCATTGCATAATGAATTTATAAACCTTGATTACTTGCCAAAAGACACACGAATTGGTGCAATTGACTGACCTTTGGGATGACCAAAGATGAAGAAGACTGGGCTGAAATTAGAACCAGTTAATTCTGTGTCAAGATTAATGAAAATGCTTACAAAATAATTACACCACTGTGTACGAGATTAAATACACCTAATACTGACGTTTAAAATGCTTGTTGAGTGTCTTGATGGTTCTGTAGCGCAGTGGTTCTCAACTAAATAAAATCAGGACACAGACACCGTGAAAGTATAACTTTATTACATACATTCCGACACACATACTTACCTATGTTGACACGCCGACTCTGGGCTCGTCTGCAATGTCGACGTCCGGGGTACCTGAAAATAAAAATTATACTCACCTGATCCAGTGTCCGGTTCTTTTATTGTAATCCACGTACTTGGCAAAAAAAAATAAAAACGCATACCTGAACCAGACGGACTGAAAGGGGTCCCATGTTTACACATGGGACCCCTTTCCCCGAATGCAGAGACCCCCCGTGACTCCTGTCACAGAAAGGTCCCTTCTGCCAATCAGGAAGCGCCACTTCGTGGCACTCTCCTGATTGGCTTTGCGCGTCTGAGCTGGCAGACAGCGCATCGCACAGCTCCCTCCATTAGTTTCAATGGTGGGAACTTTGCGGTCAGCGGTGAGGTCACCCGCGGTCAGCAGCTGACCGCGGGTAACCCCACCGCTGACCGCAAAGTTCCCACCATTGAAACTAATGGAGGGAGCTGTGCGATGCGCGTCTGACAGCTCCGACGCGCATACAGCCAATCAGGAGAGTGCCACGAAGTGGCGCTTCCTGATTGGCTGAAGGGACCTTTCTGTGACAGGAGTCACGGGGGGTCTCTGCATTCGGGGAAAGGGGTCCCATGTGTAAACATGGGACCCCTTTCAGTCCGTCTGGTTCGGGTATGCGTTTTTTTTTTTTTGCCAAGTACGTTGATTATAATAAAAGAACCGGACACTGGATCAGGTGAGTATAATTTTATTTTCAGGTACCCCGGACGTCGACATTGGAGACGTGGCCAGAGTCGGCGTGTCAACATAGGTAAGTATGTATGTATGTGTCGGCATGTGTGAAATAAAGTTGTATTTTCACGGTGTCTGTGTCCTGTTTTTATTTGGGTATTTTTTTTGCAGTAGAACTACAGGTACCAGCGGGCCCGTTTCCCCCCCCCCCGCATGCTGGTACTTGTGGTTCTCCAAGTACCGGCTTGCGGGGGAGGCTTGCTGGGACTTGTAGTTCTTCTGCAAAAAAACAATATTCTTCCATTTTCAACAAGGCTATCAGCCCCCATCCGCAGCCCTTGGATGGGGGGACAGCCTCGGGCTTCACCCCTGGCCCTTGGGTGGCTGGGGGGGGACCCCTTGATTGAAGGTGTCCCCACTCCTCCAGGGTACCCCGGCCAGGGGTGACTAGTTGGGTATTTAATGCCACGGCCGCAGGGCGCTGTATAAAAGTGACCCCCGGCTGTGGCATTATCTGTCCAGCTAGTGTAGCCCGGTGCTGGTACAAAAAATACGGGGGACCCCTACTCTTTTTGTCCCCCGTATTTTTTGCACCAGGACCAGGCGCAGAGCCCGGTGCTGGTTGTTAAAATACGGGGATCCCCTGTCATTTTTTTCCCCGTATTTTGGCAACCAGGACCGGCTCAAAGAGCCCGAGGCTGGTTATGCTTAGGAGGGGGGACCCCACACAATTTTTTTTCTGTTTTTTTCCCTTTTTTCCCCGTTTCATACACATTTTTAAAAATCTAATCAAAATCCGTCAAAACGGCCGTTTTTCGACAGCGGGACTGTCAAATTCGTTTTTTATTGAATATGTCGAATTCCGGCACCCACCTGCCGGAATTCGAGGGTCGAATTGTGTCTAATTTAAAAACGGCCGAAAAAGTGCCGCAATTCGCCCGGAATTGCATATACCCCTTAATCCGTTTGGGCCATGTTGGAACTACTCTAGTCTATAGATTTGCAGCCTAATCAGGATGGGGTTTTTTAGCAATCATTTACTACTACTTTCACACAAGACTTTGTGGCATGTATTAACGTTGCTGACGTTACAATTAATAAAATTTATAAAATGCCTTCCTTTAAGTGCCATAGAAATAACTGCATACTGAGGGCACACGTGTGAATCTTACATTTTATGTGGGATCTCATAATATTGCTTCACCTGTTAAACTTGGCATAATGGCCACAGGAGCACCAATGTAGCTCATGACGGTGGGTAGACTTGCTCAGGGCCGTTGAGAGCTGGGTTGGGCTTGAGTACTATTTTGGGCATGGCCTAATTGTGAAAAAATAGTATTTCTCTTTCATCCATCTGGGGGACGCTGCACACTTACTGATGGGTTAGAGTGTGTGGGAAGGAAGTTTTGCACAGAACCTATAAAAACGAACTCCTCCCCCCTCTAAACCCTCCCATCTCCAGCCTGACCAGCAGATTACCTCAGTTTTAGTTTTGTGCCTGGAGAGTACAGGCACTGTATCTTTGCCTATAGTTTTTAGTTAGGTTTTCTTTGTTTGATTTGATTTTTTTTGTGGATACAGGTTGAGTATCCCTTATCCAAAATGCTTGGGACCAGAGGTATTTTGGATATCGGATTTTTCCGTATTTTGGAATAATTGCATACCATAATGAGATATCATGGCAATGGGACCTAAATCTAAGCACAGAATGCATTTATGTTACATATACACCTTATACACACAGCCTGAAGGTAATTTTAGCCAATATTTTTTATAACTTTGTGCATTAAACAAAGTGTGTCTACATTCACACAATTCATTTATGTTTCATATACACCTTATATACACAGTCTGAAGGTCATTTAATACAATATTTGTAATAACTGTGTGTATTAAACAAAGTTTGTGTACATTGAGCCATCAGAAAATAAAAGTTTCACTATCTCACTCTCACTCAAAAAAGTCCGTATTTCGGAATATTCCGTATTTCGGATATTTGGATATGGGATACTCAACCTGTACTTAGTCCCTGCATACAGGTGACAATTATATTTAGAGTGGGGCTAGATAGAGCTGATTCCCCACTCATTATAGCCTCTGGGGAAGCCACCGTACTGAGGTCACTGGGGCTTTCTTCTGGCCGGACAAGGGATCCGAGGAGGCAACCTTCAGGTAGGACAGCCACAACCTGCCTGGGCAGTGTTGGGCTGTTACTCCCCCTTATCATAATTTCTTTTTACATTCAATAGTTTTTTATTTGAATTTTAGATTTTGCATTAACAACTTACACAACAACTAAAATTAACAGCAAAAAATACAAAGAAAAAACAACAACATACAAACAGCTGTACATATATAAGACACATATAGTACAACAAATGGATGAAAGGTCACATAAAACTATACATTTGCAGAGCACCGGTGTCCCGGAGTAAAACAGCCCAAATCGACCACTTCCAATATAAACACAAGCATAGCAGAGTAAGCACAATATATCGAAATACAACATAGTAAGGCCGGCCGCAGGCTATCCACCTCCAAAACATCCCAAAAGAGAAAAAGGAAATGAATACAAATCTGAGCTTTATTTATCCTTAAACTATCTAGAGCCCATCCACCTGCCCCATATTGTAAACAATTTTCTTTCCGCTTTCCTAGCCAGGAACACAAATTTTTTGTGTGCAATAGTTTCGTTGACCAGAGATATCCAAGCCTTAGGTATCGGGGCCTCTCCAGCCAACCACAGCTAGGCTATGCAGACCTTACCCAGGGCACATAAATTAATGACATATCGCCTGCTGGGCAGATCTAAAGCCTCCTCGTCTATAACCAGCAATACACACATTACAGGCATAATTATGATACGTATAACTGCCTTCCAGAACAACGATATGCTAGGGCACGACCAAAGCAGATGCCAAAAGTCAGCACCCAGGCTTCCACACTTAGGGCACCATGAGCTATGACACCCCCCAATGTGCGCTAACCTCATCGGGGTCATATACACCCTATGCAGTATGTATAATTGTATCTGCTGGTATCTAGCGGAGGAAGTGGAGATCCGATGGGATCCCAAAGCAGTCTTCCATGCATCATCCGATAACAGACCCACATCCGACTCCCACCTACCCCGAAGAGAAGCTAGAGGGTCGGTATGGTGCATCTGGAGAATACGACCATATATCCTAGAAACCAGGTGTCCTGATTCCAACGTCTGCAGCATTAATTTGACCGGGGAATCAACGAGGATTGGAGGGCCATTTGGAAATTGGGAAGCCAAAGCGTGTCTCAGTTGAAGGAACCGAAAGAAAAACCCTGAGGGGACATTGTGCACTTGTTGAAGTTGCTGAAATGAGTTAAGGGTCCCACCACTATATAAATGGCCCAAAGAGTACACTCCCCATTTTCCCCAGACCTCCCGGACTTGAAGCTGACACAGTTTCAGCAACCCATAAACATTATCCAGTGGGGTATCAGAATCAATACCGTGACCATGCATCACAGAGTGCACCAATTTCCATATCAAAATGGATTGTTTTATTAGTGGCAGTGTGGACATTTTGACGCTGCCGCAGAGGAGTAGCTGTAGTGGGGAACCACCAGGATATTCATGGTGCATCATCAGTGAATGCAAAGCCAGGGCATCGAGATCGTTAACCCATTCCCAAACATGTGTCAGTTGCGCCGCATAATAATAAAAACGGAAGTTGGGAAGAGCCAAACCCCCCAGTTCCCGTGACCTGGTCAGGGTATCCAGTCTCAGACGTGCCCGCTTACTAGCCCACACCAGGGAGGAAAGCAACCCATTTATTTGTTTAAAAATCTTCTGTGAAATATAAACAGGAGATTGCTGTAAAATATATAGAAGTTTGGGCTGGAAAACCATTTTTACCATGTTAACTCTCCCTGTGACTGTTAAAGGTAGCTTCCCCCAGGCCTTCACCCTACTACGAAGGTACATTATTTGTGGAGTGATATTCAGGGAGGAAAATTTCTGAGGATCATTAGACACCCAAATGCCCAAATATTTGAAAGAGTCCACCCACCGCAACGGGAGAGCTATTAATGGGGAGGCACGAACTTCGCCCCGGAGTGGGATAATAAAGGATTTTTCCCAATTAATCAGGAGCCCAGAGTATCGCCCAAACTTGTTAATAATTTCCAAGATCCTAGGCATAGACTCAGCATAGCGATCCACAAACAACAGAACGTCATCGGCATATAAGGCCACCCTATCCTCTCGAGCACCCATCTTAAAACCAGAGAGCCCCACGTCCACCCTCAGGAGACATGCAAGGGGTTCAATAGCCATAGCAAACAGAGTAGGGGACAATGGGCATCCCTGTCGCGTACCCCTAGATAGGGGAAAGGAGTGAGATACGAAACCATTTACCGCCACCCTAGCCGAAGGAGAAGAATACAGCAATCGAACATATTTAATAAAATTTGGGCCTATACCAAATCTACGCATAACTTCCCACAAATAATCCCACTCCACAGAATCAAAAGCCTTAGCGGTATCCAATGAAACAACTATAGAGGAGGAAGAGTCCTCGCGGGGAATTTGTAGGAGAGTAAACAGACGTCTTAGATTAATGGAAGTCGATTTATTGGGCATAAATCCCGTCTGATCCGGGTGTATTATGTGAGAGATAACTGTATTTAATCTACCTGCCAGTACCTTAGCCAAAATTTTAATATCAGTAGGTAAAAGGGATATAGGGCGATAGGACTCAACTTTCTTAAGATCCTTGTCAGGTTTAGGGAGAACCACAATCATTGCCTCCGCCATAGACGGAGGAAGAGACTCCTGTGCAAAGATTTGGCCATACAACTTAAGTAAGTGAGGGACGAAGAAATCCAAGTGCTGCTTATAGACCTCAGAAGGTATGCCATCCAAACCCGAGGCTTTACCACTAGGGGAGGCCTTAACAGCGGCCATAATTTCTTCAGGTGAGATGGGCGCCTCCAAAAGGTCGTAAGCCTCACAGGATAAGGTGGGGAAACGAACACTGTCTAAATAATCGTCCAGTTGCGACGAAGTACAGTCCAATTTGGAATCGTACAAGCATCTGTAATGGGACACAAATTCAGACGCAATCTGTGGAGTCTATGTCAGAGGAACACCATCAGAGGTCACAATCATTCTCAACCACAACACTAGTAGTTATATCACCCCGTTCTAGGGAAGCCAGGTATGTCCCCGGCCTATCACCAGTAGCATAAAAGGTATGGGAAGAGAAAAGGAGTCTATGCTGAGTCTTTTCCATTAAGTTATCTTTCCATTCTCTCTGAGCCGATAGCCAGGCTAATTTAGAACTGTCCAAAGAATCCTGTAAATATTGTAATTCTGCAGCGACACTCCGGGCCTCCAGCTCAGCCTCCCGTCGCCTATAAAAGGACTTCAAATTAGACACCCGTTTAATCAAGCTTCCCCTCAGAAACGCCTTGAATGTGTCCCATAGATTAGAGATAGCTTCTTCGGCACTATTCATTTCAAAGAACTCCCGCCATGCAGCCACCAAACCAGAGCCATCCCCCATGTGTACGAGCCAAAAACTGATAAAATTTCCATACGGCCTGGCCCCTAGAGCAGTGGAAGTGTAAGATAAAGGTCAAGGGGGAGTGATCCGATATACCCCTAGTCTCATATCTAATACCACCAACCCGGGGAACCATGTCGCTCGAGAGGAGGGCCAGGTCAATCCTGGAGAATGAAGAATGAGAGTGAGAGAAACAGGAGTATTGTTTAAGAGACGGATGTCTCAACCTCCAGGGATCGACCAGGCCCAACCCCGACACCACATCAGCAAAGGTGGATTTCCCAGGATACGCAGCAGATGGAGATATAGAGAACCTGTCCATCGCCGCATCTAGCACATTATTGAAATCCCCCGGGCAAATAGCAGATATCCCGGGAAATGAGGCCATGAACCCAGCAGCCTTCTTAAGGACATCAGGAGAGTAAGGGGGGTGGGGGGGTGGGGGGGGGGGCACATAAACAGCTAGAAGGAGAACAGGAACATAAAATAATCTACATTTCAAGAACACATATCTCCCCCAGGGATCCGCTTGTATAGACTCCAGCACAAAGGGGACGGTCCTTCTAATAAGAACTGAAACTCCACGAGAGGCAGAAGTGTGCATGGAATGGTACGCCCATCCCACCCAGGGTCTCTTCAAAGAAAGAATCTTACCACTCACCAAATGAGTTTCCATAACACAGACAATATCAGTGGCATAATGTCTAATCTGCCGGAGTACCAGGGACCTCTTAACTTTATCATTGAGCCCTCTCACATTCCACGACAGCACTTTAAGCCCAGCCATAAGACGTCAGAAGCATAATAAGCACAACACCCCGCAGCCAACCAATTCCGCCATGCATAAGTGCTTTTACCGGACACCAGTGCCTAAAAAGTACAGCAGCAAGCCACATACAATCAAAACATAAACTTCGACACAAAAAACTACTACAGCCCAGAACCTCCCCTCGCCCCCCACCCTGTATACCACTCCCAACATGCAGCATACTTGGATCCCAAAACTGAATGCAAATACCTAGAAAAAAAAAAAAACTCTGTTGCACCATTAACTAGTGCAAACACACCTTAATCGGGGCCAAGAATATAATGACTCTCGGGGAAAAAAGAGGTAGCTTCCAGCCACCAACCACAACCCCCCCGAAAAAATTGAGGGAAAATCATAGAGATCCACCCCCTAGGTCTGTCTAATACACAAAATGAAACATACACAGATATTATAGAACCATATATATCAAACCATATATATAGCCCCCCCCCACCCCCCCAAAAAACATAAAAGAGACATCAGGTCAGTTAAGCGAATAAACAAATAACATGTCTAAACCGTGGAGGCAGAACAGTGGAGGATGAGAGAGAAACCAAAAACAATTAGACACTCCTGCATCCCGTCACCCCGCAGTAAATAGCATACATAATCACAGCTAACACAGTAAATAACAAAGGAAAAGAAATCCCACTTCCAGAGCTACATGTGAAAATCAAGGATCCGCAAGGGCATGCCTCGCCGGGAATCGTCTGTCCAGCCATACCATGGCCTCACGAGGAGTTGCAAAAAATTTTGTTTCTCCATCAGCCACCACCCACAGTCTTGATGGAAAGAGCATGGCATATGGCAGATCAAGTTCACGGAGCCTCCTCTTAACAGGCAAGAATTGAGCCCTATCTTTTTGTACATCCACCGCAAAATCCGGGAAAACCGATATGGGTGACCCATTCCATTTTAAAGGGCCTTCTGTACGAGTCAGCTTCAGAACTATGGCCCTCATTCCGAGTTGTTCTTTCGCTAGCCGCTTTTCGCAGCCCTCTGGGAGTGAATCTTAGCTTAGCAGAATTGCGAACGAAAGATTCGCAATATTGCGAAAAGATTTTTCTGTGCAGTTTCTGAGTAGCTCGAGACTTACTCTTCCAGTGCGATCAGTTCAGTGCTTGTCGTTCCTGGTTTGACGTCACAAACACACCCAGCGTTCGCCCAGACACTCCCCCGTTTCTCCAGCCACTCCCGCGTTTTTCCCAGAAACGGCAGCATTTTTTCACACACACCCATAAAACGGCCAGTTTCTGCCCAGAAACACCCACTTCCTATCAATCACACTACGATCACCAGAACGAAGAAAAAACCTTGTAATGCCGTGAGTAAAATACCAAACTACTTAGCAAATTTACTTGGCGCAGCCGCAGTGCGAACATTGCGCATGCGCAGTTAGCGGAAAATCGCTGCGATGCGAAGAAAATTAACGAGCGAACAACTCGGAATGAGGGCCTATGTCCCAGTGACAGAAGTGGAGGAATTTAGCAATAAAGGTGCGGGGTGGAGCCCCTGGAGGGAGTGGGCGCATCGGAACTCTATGAGCCCGTTCAACGGTGAAGTAAGGCGAAAATTCCTCAGACCCAAAGGCATCCCGGAGCCATTTTTCAAGAAACTCTTCAGGAGATGAGCCCTCCTCTTTCTCAGGTAGGCCAATGAAGCGGACATTATTGCGCCGTAAACGTCCCTCCATATCTGTCAGTTTTTTGCGCACATTAGTCATCTGAGATTCCAAAGCATCAGTACGGCGAGCCAGCGGGCCGACAGAGTCTTCAACATTGGATATACGGGTCTCGGCCTCTCCCACCCTCTCTCTCACCCGCTGGAGGTCCTGATGAATAATGGAGAGATCAGACTGCACCTGCCCGATTTTATCAGCCAAACGCGCCTCACTGGCAGTCACCACATCCAATACTCTCTGCAATGCAGCATCCGGTGGGTTAGAGGAGGCGGAACTATACGCAGGAGATGGGGGCGATGCCTCAGACCGTACAGTCTCTCCCCTCCGCTGCTGAGGGCCAGGGTTACGAACAAACTTATCCATCGCACCCGCCGCCGCACTATGTTGGCGGCCTCTCACCATTTTGGACAACACGATGCCGCTCACCCAGCCAACAGGATATATCAAAGCAAATGCAGACAAGAGGGGAGCGCCCGCACCAACACCATATGGAAAGGCCAGCGGGTGCGAGAGAGGATATAGATACAGAGCCGGCCCTAACCAATAACATGCCCTAGGCAAGATTTTGGCTGGTGCCCCCTAGCACCGCCGCTAGTTCTGCAGGAGATGCCTGGAATGAGTCAGCTGGCAGCTCTGCTAACGTCGGGCGCCTTTTGTTTATGAAAATGCATCATAATATTTGCATTACTATGTGGCTAGGCTGCACAAGCAGCTTCTGCTGATTAAAATGATATGCAGCATTCCTATATTGTGTGTGCGACTGCGGCAGTATCTGCATACGAAATGCTACATTCCAGGAATACACTGCAACGAAGCATTTCATATGCAGATACTGTCGCAGTCACACACAGAATATAGGCATGCCGCATATCATTTTAATCAGCAGAAGCTGCTGGTGCCCCTAAGCATACCAAATGCCCTAGGCATTTGCCTAGTTTGCCTATGCCTAAGGCCGCTCTGTATAGATATGTATAGATAACAGGACCAGAATCCCCGGCTATAATTCAAAGTGTCCGCTTAATGGAGCAGGGGTATAGGCAGTATCACCCCAAAGCAGAGCCATGAGGCACGGAGGATCAGTCCTCCAGCACAGTCTTCCAGGTTCGGCAGGGGAGCCCGCACCATACGGGATGAGGGCAAGGTCAGTGAGCCGGAGGAGTAAAGCAGGAGGAGGGGGAAAGGGTATATGTAGCACAAGGGTCATCCAGCCAGCTCAATGGAAGCACCAAACATCAGACCTCCCCGCAGCAACAGACCCGCGCCCCGTGTACCTGGGTCCCAGTCAGTATATAGGCATGCAGCACAGCAGGGGATCCAGAGAATGGCAGCAGTGGCAGACAGCAGGGGATGATCAGGGCGGCCGCTCTGTATTCACTCCAGACACACTCACAGCCAGAGGGGGCGGCAGATGCAGGCTCTCCACTTCCGCTCGCCAGTGGCTCGGCTGGCTGCAGCGGGAAACAGTGGGAGCCGAACTTCCGGTTTCCCGGGCAGCGCGAGTCCGCGGTAGTGCAGGACGATCCGGACAGCCGCACAGCGGACATCCCGGGCGCTCCTGCAGGCAGACGGGGCGGCAGATGCGAGCACTCCACTCCCGCTCACCAGTGGCACGGCTGGCTGTAGCGGGCGGTGGCAGGCAGCAGGAGCCGGACTTCCAGTTGGTGGAAAGCGCAAGTCCGTGGCCTCACACGCTGACTCAGGGCACACACAAGCAGGGCTCCAGGAACACGGAAAACAGCAGCAGCCGGGCCAAACCCGCTCCAGGGGGGGCAGTAAACATTCAGAAAGTTATGGCCCCAGTATTAGACCCAGGGGGGAGTACAGGATAGTGTATCAGGATATAGTGGCTGGAGAGCTGCACAGTGCAAGTGCTACTCCATGCCGTCCATGCCACGCCCCCTCCCCCTTTTCATAATTTTATTTAGTGTACTGTGCTTCACTGTGTGACTGTGCTCCGGTACACTGGCGGGTGTAAGCGGGCCTGTGGTGTCTGAACAACAGGGTCAGGATTTTTACTCTAGTCTTTCTCGTAAACGAACCGGACGGTTCATTTCGGCCCATTTTAAATTTAAAATGTCTAAATCTCTCTGAACAAAAATTCAAAATGGAATCCATTAGTTCAATCATCACCTCCATGGAACTGGAGGAACATTTTGCTTCCATAGACATAAAGGCCGCATACCTACATGTTCCCATTTGGACAGCATCTTCTGAGATTTGCAATCGGTCCTTGGCATTTTCAGTTTCAAGCTCTCCCGTTTGGCCTATTCACAGCCCTTCGGGTGTATATAAAAATTGTGGCCCACATAGTTGCAGTACTGAGGTGTCGGGAAGTCAGCATTCCTCCTTACTTAGACAGACACTTCTTCACCAACAATTAGCTCACATTAGACACCCTACAGTCATTCGGGTAGATAGTGAATTTCCCAAAGTCTTTGCTGCTTCCCTCTCAGAAGATGGTATTTCTAGGTCTCTTGCTCGACACCAGAAGTCAGAAAGTTTTTATGCCTCAGGACACAGTTCCAGATCTACAATCCAGAACCAGATCCCTGTTAAAATTGCAGATAGTCTCAGTTCTCGGATGTATGCAAGTGTTGGACAAGATGGCGGCAACCGTCTAGCCAGTACCATGTGCCAGATTCCATGCTTGACCCCTTCAAGCTCAAATCCTCAGCTGTTGGACTCGAACGGGTCCACATCTAGACTTGCAATTGTTACGGCTGTCGGTTCAGACTCGTTAGTCTCTCCATTGGTGGCTTCACAATCCCAATCTGACCAAGGGTGCACCGTTCACTGTTTGGTCTTGGATGATGGTCACCATGGACGCCAGCCTCATCAGTTGGGGGGTAGTGTTTCACTCTGAGTACTTCCTGGGACTCTGGAAAGGTCAAGAATCGAAGTTACCGATCAACATTCTAGAGTTGAGGGCAATTCGGTATGCTCCAATTCAGGTACAAACCGGCGTCCAGGGTCTTCCGGTACGCATTTAACATAGACAACGCCACGGAGGTGGCTTACATAAACAAACAAGGCAGAACTCGCATGTCACAACTGAGGGTTTAGGCTGACGGGAGGAAGCCTCAGTTGTAGGGGCTGGAATGAAGTTAAACTTAGATGGTTTAATCAGACCCCTGGACATGTAAGTGTGGAAGGAAACCCGAAGGTGTGACCATGACAAGCAGGTTAAAAGTCAAATGACAGTTTATTAAACAGACTCCGTATAATCACAACAGCATTCACAGTCAGTATTAGCAGTGGCAGATAATACAGTTCCTGGATCACTAAACCATAAAAGGTATAACAGGGCACTGGTAGGTTGCAGAACGGATGTTATAGTCCTTGGGTAGAATAACCTTACCAGGCCAGGCTGTAGTAGTGGAGACAACCGAGGAACACGCCAGTAGGTGTATGAGATGATGCTGGTAACTGGAATGCACTGTAGGAGTCACTGGACGGAACCAGCCAGATGGTGGAGACACGGAGTTAAAACTGAAAGATGCTAGGGTGCGTGGAAACAGATGAAATGAAGAGTGGTTACCGGTGGTAGTGGATGCTGCTGGTAAGTAGAAATCCGCTGGGAGAACACCGGCTCTTTAAGGAGGCTGAATTCTGTTGGAAGCAGGTTGCTGGAAACAGATGGGTTAATAGCTGAAAGCTTGGAAGCTGGAAGCAAACGAAGTAATAGCTGAAAGCTGGATCAGTCACAGAGGATTGCAAAGTCAGGCTGCACCGCAGGATGGAAAGCAGGTGCGGGTCTCTTTGTGGATGCTGGAGACAGGAGCTGGAACCTGGAGAAACAAGCCACAGGAGAGAGAGACTGGAACAAGGTATGACATTCAAAGCACTGACATCTATCTGGCCCAGACACAGGATACTTATACCTGCTGCTATGCAGGCATTGGCTGGGCAATTATGCAGATTCCAGCGACGGTGGATTGGAGGAATTGGAACATGTGATCAAATCCAACATGGCTGCGCCCATGCTGGAACCTGGAGGGAAAACTGGTTTGAAATGAAATGTGCAAACATAATGATAATGGCGGCGCCGGCCGCGGAGGACAGGAGACGCCAGATGACAGTTATATGCTGAGACACATGAAGGACAGCGGAGACTGTGGGAGGCATGATAAATCACTCTGAGAGCACGCAGCAATAACACAGGAATGGCGGTGGAGGCCGCAGAGGACGGGAGACGCCATGTTGGATTCAAACATGGCGCCGCTGTGGTAGTGTCTCAGAATGACAGGAGGGATGTGCAGAGTGTTGACACAGATGAGATCCGGATTTGGAACGCTGGGCCAGTCTCAGAAGACACCTAAACGGCAGGTAATGGCGTCCAGATACCCGGATCGTGACAGCACCCCCCCCTTTAGGAGTGGCCCCAGGACACTTCTTAGGCTTTAAAGGAAACTTTGAGTGGAAATTTCGGACCAAGGCAGGAGCATGGACGTCTGAGGCATTGGTCCAAGAGCGTTCTTCAGGACCATAGCCCTTCCAGTCAATGAGATACTGTAGCTGACCGTAACGAAAACGTGAGTCCAAAATCTTGGCCACTTCGTACTCGACTCCCCGTTGAGTCTGAACTTTGGGAGCTGGAGGAAGTGCGGAATGAAACCGATTCAGGATCAGCGGTTTCAACAAAGAAACATGAAATGTCCTGGGTATTTTCAAGAAGGGTGGTAACTGTAATCTGTAGGCAACAGGATTGATGACTTGTTCAATCTTGAAGGGTCCGATGTAGCGAGGTGCAAATTTCATGCTGGGAACTCTCAACCTCAAATTCTTTGTGGACAACCACACACGATCACCCACCTTGAGAGCAGGAACCGCTCTACGTTTCCTATCGGCAAACTTCTTATACCTGAATGAGGCTTTAAGCAGGGCTGCGCGGACGTTCCTCCAGTTATTTGAAAACTGACGCAAGGTGACATCCACTGCTGGAACAGAAGTTGCGGGAAGCGGTTGGAATTCTGGGACTTTAGGGTGGAATCCATAATTAATGAAGAATGGTGTAGAAGAAGATGAGGAATGGTATTGATTGTTGTGGCTGAACTCGGCTCAAGGAAGGAGTTGAACCCAGTCATCTTGAGAGGAAGACACATATATACGGAGGAAGGCCTCCAAGTCCTGATTCACCCTCTCGGTTTGACCATTGGTCTGAGGATGGTAAGCCGTGGAAAACTTTAACTTGACTTGGAGGGCTTGACACAAACTTCGCCAAAATTTGGCTACAAATTGTACTCCACGATCCGAGATGATCTCTTCAGGAAGACCGTGAAGTCGGAAGATCTCTTGTATAAATACTTGAGCCAACTTGGAAGCTGACGGAAGACCGGTGAGAGGGATGAAATGTGCCATCTTGGTGAACCGGTCAACTACCACCCAGATGGTATTAAACTTGTTGCAGATAGGTAGATCGGAAACAAAGTCCATCGACAAATGGGTCCATGGTCGACGGGGAACAGATAATGGAACCAGTTGCCCCGCAGGCGACTGGCGGGAGACTTTGTGTTGGGCACACTTTGGGCAGGAGGCAATAAATTCCACAACGTCCTTCTTCAGAGTTGGCCACCAGTAGGACCTAGAAATAAATTCAAGGGTTTTCTGAATGCCTGTATGTCCAGCAAAACGGGAAGCATGGGCCCAATGCATGAGCTTCTTCCTTAGAACTGGTTTAACGAAACTTTTCCCTGGTGGAGGCGTAGAGTCCATCCGTACCGTGGAGAATGCCAACGGATTAATAATAGGATGCTTGTCTGCAGACCTGGACTCATTTTCTTGCTCCCATGAGCGGGAAAGGGCATCGGCCTTACGATTCTGAGAACCCGGGCAGAACTGGAGTTTAAAGTCAAACCTAGAGAAGAAAAGTGCCCATCTGGCCTGACGAGGATTCAGACATTGTGCGCCTTTGAGATATAAAAGATTTTTGTGGTCGGTAAGTATGGTGATTGAGTGGGACGCTCCCTCCAACAGGTATCTCCACTCCTCCAGAGCGAGCTTGATGGCCAGCAACTCCTGATCGCCAATGGCATAGTTGCACTCAGCTGGGGAGAACTTCCGGGAGAAGAAACTGCAAGGATGTAGATGTCCATCTTTGGCCCTCTAGGATAACACTGCTCCTACTCCAACGGAGGAGGCATCTACCTCTAAGATAAAAGGAGAGTCGGTGTCGGGCTGTTTCAGAACTGGTGCAGAGATGAACCGTTGCTTCAGAAGGTGAAAGGCCTGCGTAGCTTCCTCAGACCACTTGGACGGATTAGCACCTTTCTTGGTTAATGCAGTGATAGGCGCCACAATGGTGGAAAAGTCTCGTATAAATTTTCTATAATAATTGGCGAACCCTAAGAACCTCTGGACCCCTTTGAGGGTTAAGGGTATAGGCCAATTCTGGATTGCTTGGAGTTTCTCAGGATCCATCTCTAGTCCGGAACCGGACACAATGTAACCTAAAAACGGAATGGTTTTAACTTCAAACACACACTTCTCCAATTTACAATAGAGGTGATTGACACGGAGACGGGAAAGAACCTCTTTTACCCAGAAACGATGATCTTCGAGATTATTAGCAAAGATGAGGATGTCATCTAGATAAACCACGACATGGCAGTACAAGATGTCCCTGAAGATCTCATTCACGAAGTGCTGGAAGACTGCTGGAGCGTTGCTCAATCCGAAGGGCATGACGAGGTACTCATAATGTCCGTCACGGGTGTTAAAGGCGGTCTTCCACTCGTCACCCTCACGGATTCGGATGAGATTGTAGGCACCCCTCAAGTCCAGCTTTGTGAAAATGGTTGCACCACTAACTCTATCAAAGAGCTCGGTAATCAGGGGTAAAGGGTATCGGTTCTTGATGGTAATGTCGTTCAGACCTCTGTAGTCGAAGCACGGACGCAGACCACCGTCTTTCTTCTTAACGAAGAAGAAGCCTGCGCCGGCTGGAGAAGAAGATGGTCGGATGAAACCCTTCGCCAGGTTCTCTTTGATGTACTCTTCCATGGAGTGTGTCTCAGGCAGAGACAACGGATAAGTTCGGCCTCGCGGTGGAACCTTCCCTGGAATGAGGTCGATTGGGCAGTCCCATTCTCTATGAGGAGGAAGGATATCAGCAGAGGCTTTACTGAACACGTCCGTGAAGTCTTGATATGGAGGAGGCGGAACATCAGATGACCTGGGGAAGGAAGAACAAACAGGAAGAACTTTGGCTAAACAAGTCTCAGCACAGGAGGGACCCCATGCCAGTATTTGCGTAGTCATCCAGTCAATCGATGGGTTATGGAGACGGAGCCATGGAAGGCCTAAAACCACTGTATGTGTGGCTCTTGGAATCACTAAAAAAGAAATATACTCAGAATGAAGAACTCCCACTCTCAGACGAACTGGAAGAGTCCTTAAGGAAATGACTGCGTCAAAAATCTTGCTGCCATCCACGGCAGTCAAAGAGATGGACGAGGACAGTCTCTCGGTGGGTAGGGACCACCGTTTAACATAAGCTTCGGTTATGAAATTCCCAGCTGCTCCGGAATCAAGGAGGGCAATGACGTTCCTGTAACGTTGAGCAATTTGGAGCGACACTGGGAGATTACAGTCATGAGGAGATGGAGAGGAGATCATTACTCCTAGCCGGCCCTCTCCTTGGCGAGCTAGGATCTGGAGTTTCCCGGACGTTTGGGACAGGCATTGATAGTGTGCGACGGAGCTGCACAGTAGAGACATAGAGACTCGGAAAGGCGTCTTCGGCGCTCAGCGGGAGATAGACGGGAACGACCAATTTGCATAGGCTCATCCTTGGATGGAGATGGTTGACGAGGAGGAGGAGCAGAAGATTTAGGAACGGATGATCTTCCTCGCTCGGTTGCTCTCTCTCTGAACCGTAGATCAACCTTCGTGCATAGTGAAATTAGCTCATCCAACTTAGAAGGCAAGTCTCTGGTAGCTAACTCGTCTTTAATGCGTTCTGACAAGCCATGCCAGAATGCAGCATACAGGGCCTCGTCGTTCCAGGCCAGTTCAGATGCCAGGATTTTGAATTGTATAAGATACTGTCCCACAGTACGTGTTCCCTGGCGTAGACGGAGAATCTCAGATGAAGCAGAGGAAACCCGGCCCGGCTCGTCGAAGATGCGCCTGAATGATGCTACAAAGTCAGTATAGGAGGACAGTAGGGGATCAGACTTCTCCCATAACGGTGATGCCCAATCAAGGGCTGAGCCACTGAGGAGAGAAATAATATAAGCAACTTTGGTACGGTCACTGGGGAAGTTGCCAGATTGAAGCTCAAAATGGATTTCGCATTGGTTGAGAAATCCCCTGCAGAACCTTGGAGATCCGTCAAATTTTGCTGGCGTTGGAAGATGAAGATGTGGTATGGAAATGGGCAAGGTGGGTGGGGTTACAGCTGGAGTCACTGTGGTGGACGCACCAGACGTGCCAGGTCCACGGAGGGTCATCTGAATCCCATCCAGCCGAGTAGAGAGATCCTGGAGACAGCGGATGATGTGACCTTGTGCAGCCTCCTGATGTTCGAGTCTGGCTGCCAGTTCTTGCATAGGTCTAGCCGCTTGATCCTGGTCTCCGGCTGGATTCATATGGTCAGTGCTTACTGTCACAACTGAGGGTTTAGGCTGACGGGAGGAAGCCTCAGTTGTAGGGGCTGGAATGAAGTTAAACTTAGATGGTTTAATCAGACCCCTGGACATGTAAGTGTGGAAGGAAACCCGAAGGTGTGACCATGACAAGCAGGTTAAAAGTCAAATGACAGTTTATTAAACAGACTCCGTATAATCACAACAGCATTCACAGTCAGTATTAGCAGTGGCAGATAATACAGTTCCTGGATCACTAAACCATAAAAGGTATAACAGGGCACTGGTAGGTTGCAGAACGGATGTTATAGTCCTTGGGTAGAATAACCTTACCAGGCCAGACTGTAGTAGTGGAGACAACCGAGGAACACGCCAGTAGGTGTATGAGATGATGCTGGTAACTGGAATGCACTGTAGGAGTCACTGGACGGAACCAGCCAGATGGTGGAGACACAGAGTTAAAACTGAAAGATGCTAGGGTGCGTGGAAACAGATGAAATGAAGAGTGGTTACCGGTGGTAGTGGATGCTGCTGGTAAGTAGAAATCCGCTGGGAGAACACCGGCTCTTTAAGGAGGCTGAATTCTGTTGGAAGCAGGTTGCTGGAAACAGATGGGTTAATAGCTGAAAGCTTGGAAGCTGGAAGCAAACGAAGTAATAGCTGAAAGCTGGATCAGTCACAGAGGATTGCAAAGTCAGGCTGCACCGCAGGATGGAAAGCAGGTGCGGGTCTCTTTGTGGATGCTGGAGACAGGAGCTGGAACCTGGAGAAACAAGCCACAGGAGAGAGAGACTGGAACAAGGTATGACATTCAAAGCACTGACATCTATCTGGCCCAGACACAGGATACTTATACCTGCTGCTATGCAGGCATTGGCTGGGCAATTATGCAGATTCCAGCGACGGTGGATTGGAGGAATTGGAACATGTGATCAAATCCAACATGGCTGCGCCCATGCTGGAACCTGGAGGGAAAACTGGTTTGAAATGAAATGTGCAAACATAATGATAATGGCGGCGCCGGCCGCGGAGGACAGGAGACGCCAGATGACAGTTATATGCTGAGACACATGAAGGACAGCGGAGACTGTGGGAGGCATGATAAATCACTCTGAGAGCACGCAGCAATAACACAGGAATGGCGGTGGAGGCCGCAGAGGACGGGAGACGCCATGTTGGATTCAAACATGGCGCCGCTGTGGTAGTGTCTCAGAATGACAGGAGGGATGTGCAGAGTGTTGACACAGATGAGATCCGGATTTGGAACGCTGGGCCAGTCTCAGAAGACACCTAAACGGCAGGTAATGGCGTCCAGATACCCGGATCGTGACATCGCAGTTGGAGAGCCATGAAGGAGGTCGTCCATGTTCTCCAGTGGGCGGAAAGGTGGATTCCAACCATCTCCGCAGTTCACATTCTAGGAGTGGAAAACCGGGAAGCAGATTTCTTAAGCCATCACACGATACATCCGGGAGAATGGGAACTTCATCAAGAAGTCTTTTTTTTTGGTCCTAGTGTCTCTGTGGGGAACACCCGACATCGACCTCACCTCAAACAACGCTAATCGATGCCTTGACAGCTCTGTAGCAATTTCAACTGGGATATGTTTCCGCCATTTCCCTTGATACAGAGTCTACCTCAACGCATCTGGAGAGAAGGTCTCCCGGTCATTCTTGTGTCACCAGACTGGCCTCGTCGTCCGTGGTACACTCTTCTCCACAGCATGGTGTCCAAGGAACCGTTCCGTCTGCCTCTGCGACCCGATCTACTCCTACAAGGTCCTTGTCACCACCATGAATTAAATTGTCTAGCTTTGACGGCTTGGTTCTTGAATCCAGCATTTAAGGGCAAAAGGGTTATCTCAACCAGTTCTGAAGATTATGCTTCAAGCTAGGAAACCAGTCACATCTCGTATTTATCACAAAGTATGGCGTATCTACATTGCTTGGTGTGATAGGCATGGGTTGGCGCCGCACTTCTTTTGTTTACCTCGTCTGTTGTCTTTCCTTCAGGATGGTCTGACTAAGGGACTTCGTTTGTCTTCCCTTAAGGGACAAGTTTCGGCATTGTCGGTACTTTTTCAGAAAAGATTGTCTCTCGTTTCGGAGGTCCAGACATTCCTTCAAGGTGTAATCAGGATTCAACCTTCTTTTGTTCCTCCGGTTCCACCCTGGGATTTAACTCTGGTTCTTCAGGCTCTCCAGAAGCCTCCGTTTAAACCAGTAGACTCTGTTGAGTTACGCTTTCTTACTCTGAGAGTGGTTTTTCTCTTGGCCATTTCTTCGTCCAGGCGTGTTTCAGACTTAGCGGCGCTTTCTGGC
Source organism: Pseudophryne corroboree (assembly GCF_028390025.1). Taxonomy (NCBI): domain Eukaryota; kingdom Metazoa; phylum Chordata; class Amphibia; order Anura; family Myobatrachidae; genus Pseudophryne; species Pseudophryne corroboree. The sequence goes on from NC_086449.1 coordinate 146,097,512, forward strand.
AGACCACCATTGTTGTTTTTTCACGACAATCGAGTGGTCTTCCGTACGAAGCCTTCCTTCTTGCCAAGAGTTGTTGAGCTTTCCATATGAATCAGGACATAGTATTTCCAGCGTTTGTTCCAGTGTTTTCTGGAAAAGATTGTCATTTGGCGTTATTGGATGTTGTTAGAGCCTTACGCATTTATTTGTCCCGTACAGAGTCTACTTGTCATATGGATACTTTGTTGGTTTTGGTTGATGCGCTCAAACGTGGTTGGCCGGCCTCTAAGAGCATGGTGGCATGCTGGGTTACTTCTGCTATTCAGCAGACTTGTGTTTCTTCGGCATTACCTGTTCCTGACTCATTGAGGGCTCATTCGACTAGAGCTGTTGGAGCCTCTTGGGCTGTTCGCGGTGGTGTATCTGTCAAGCAGCGGTGTAGGAAAAAACAATTTGTGTTCCCTAATGCACACTGAGTGAGTAATAATACTACATATTAATCAGATAATACGGAGATCTTAGTTGCGTATATCTGCAGATATAGGGTTAAGCCCCCAGGCCGATCGACAAGGCTTCTCCGTCACTGGGGGTCCCTAATACTAGGTATGGGTCCGGGGTGCAGGACCCCATCATGCCGGCACAGGCCGGCTACCCCAGGTCAGCACACAGGTGAAAATTAATAAGGGTTAATAAGAAGCACAGAAGTGCTATATAAGTGAAGTGTGATTAAAATACAAAAATATATACAAAGTGATAGGGAAAATCATGAGTGTTAATAAAGTGTTAGGGTGTGCCGACCTGAAGCCGCCCAGCCATACCGACACAGGGGCCACCGCACCTCACACCCACCCAATAAATAATTACATATATGTCTGGGTCAAAATGCCCAGTATAAGGCCACATGATAATGGCTCCTACAGCATATGAGAGCCAGCTTACCTGGAGACACCCCTAGCTTCTCCAATGGCACTCTGGAGTCAGCAATCCCTCCTAATGCTGACCCATCCATGCCTCTCTAAATACAATACACATATGATGGTGAGCTGCTCAATCAGATGTAATATCAGTCAGGTGCTAAAAGGGAGGGGTAATTCTGTGTAAGAAAAAACAATTTGTGTTCCCTAATGCACACTGAGTGAGTAATAATACTACATAATAAATCAGATAATACGGAGATCTTAGTTGCGTATATCTGCAGATATAGGGTTAAGCCCCCAGGCCGATCGACAAGGCTTCTCCGTCACTGGGGGTCCCTAATACTAGGTATGGGTCCGGGGTGCAGGACCCCATAAGGCCGGCACAGGCCGGCTACCCCAGGTCAGCACACAGGTGAAAATGAATAAGGGTTAATAAGAAGCACAGAAGTGCTATATAAGTGAAGTGTGATTAAAATACAAAAATATATACAAAGTGATAGGGAAAATCATGAGTGTTAATAAAGTGTTAGGGTGTGCCGACCTGAAGCCGCCCAGCCATACCGCCGACCTGAAGCCGCCCAGCCAAGCAGCGGTGTAGAGCAGCGACCTAGTCGCCCGTGCATACTTTTCATGACGTTCTATCGTTTTAATACTTTTGGTTTGGAGACTGCCTCTGTTGGGCATCAAATTTTGCAGACAGCTATGCCGTCCATGTCTCCCTCCTCTAATTAGATTGCTTTGGGAAATCCCATCAGTAAGTGCGCAGCGTCCCCCAGATGGATGAAAGAGAAATAGGGATTTTTGTTTACTTACCGTAAAATCTCTTTCTCTGATTCCATCTGGGGGACGCTGTGATCCCTCCCGTAATTTTGTCTGGTTTATTGGTTATATTCTGTTGTGCCTCTTCCGGCTTTGCTAAACGTTAACTGAGGTAATCTGCTGGTCAGGCTGGAGATGGGAGGGCTTAGAGGGGGGAGGAGTTAGTTTTTATAGGTTCTGTGCCAAACTCCCTTCCCACACACTGTAACCCATCAGTAAGTGCCCCACTGATGGAATCAGAGAAAGAGATTTTACGGTAAGTAAACATATATCCCTATTTGTTTCAGCACTGCACGCTGACCAGCAGGGGGGGTTTGGGGGCACTGTGAGCCCCTCATCCAGGGGCAAATCCGGGAGAGGGACAATCAGTGTGATCACTCGCTGTAAAAGTAATGGAGACAAAAAATGAAAGATCAAGGGAGGCATGGCATATAAAGTGACACTGCCACAGATGTCACCACAAATCCATATCCTTAACCATAAAAGATGCGCCTTTGCCCAAAAATATGCACACCACATGCCACATCACCAAACTGCATTTATGCTGGACTCTGACTTGGAAATGAGCTGTAACATCTGAACGTAGCATGCCAGCTGATTGCAGAGGGAGCTTAGAATGGTCAAATGGAGCAAAGTAGCACTTCAACCCTTTCATATACATTCTTCAGCTCTTAACAATACTCGCTGTATTAAAATAAAATATTCCATTGTGTTTTTAATCCTGGTTAATATTTATGAAGAACTGAATCTTCCATTTTAGGTATTTTCATAATAATCTCTCTTCACAGACACGCTCTAAATGACCCTTGTGCAAAGCTCATGGGAATTCCCAGTCCTATGCACGTGTAGCGTATGACTTGTCATGTGACTGGATCTCCACTCCTCTTTGCCGAAAACACGCGGGCACAGATAGCACTTATAATATTAGTCCTAAAGAGAAAGTAAATCTAAGCAATTATTTCAATTTGTTTATTCCATCATTACAGCATAATATGTGATTACCATTTTAAAACAATTACCCCAAGGTGAAGCAAGTGAAAGTGTCATTTATACTGGTCTCCGTGAACATGTTTTGCCCACCAAGGCCGCACTGTAATAGCTTTAATAGTATCTGAATACACTCACCTTGCAAGTTCTTGGCAGCGCAGTCAGTATATTATAGTTCTCCTTTGATGGTGGTGTACTCAACTCAGGTTCCATTTTTAAACCTTCCATAAACAAGTCTGCAGCTTCTTATCCTCCATATAAAAGAGGGAGGATAAGAAGCTACAGCGGTTGCATCATATAGAAATTGGGACCAATTAAATAAAATGTAACAGGTTTAATTGTTCTAATACAAATGCATAACAAACACTGGGGCAGATGTATTAAGCCTGGAGAAGTGATCAGTGGAAGGTGATAATGCACCAGCCAATCATTATGGGTTTGAAAAATGACAGTTAAGAGATGATTGGCTGGTGCGTTATCACCTTCCACTTATCACCTCTTTATCACTTCTCCAGGCTTAATACATCCGCCCCAATGTTAGGGGTGTGATACGATATAGCGGCGGACGAGATGCCGACTGTCAATATTTCGCCAGCGGCATCCCACCCGCCAGAATACTGGCAGCGGGGCAAGCGCTAAGAGTCCCCTTGCGGGCTTGTTACCCTCACCATGCTGTGGGCTCGCTGTGCTCGCCACAGGATCTGTTCCCACTCTATGGGTGTCATGGACACCCACGAGTGGGAATAGCCCTGTTGCTTCGGGATTCCAGCTGGCGGCATTGTTGGCTGTCAGGATTCCAGCATCGGTATCCTTAATGCCAGGATACCGACAGCCGGTAATTAAACTACATCCCAATATTAGATACATTCCTTATAAGTAAACCAATTATCACAATACAAAACACACTGTTAATAAATTGGAACGTTCGTGTTTAAAAATGCCAAGTGTGTGATAAGTGTCCGTAACGGACAGTCTTTATAGTTTGTTTTGTGTTCTGGACAAGTACATCCAGATATCCAAGAAAACAGCTAATTATTCCGTAATGTCAATAATAATGTCTGGGCAAGTTTATATATAAGCATAGGCGTGCACAGCACATTTTATTAGGGTGTGCACCGCTGGAGGGGCGTGTCTGATGCCACCTATTGGGTGTGACTAGCACCACCTATTGGGCGTGGCTAGCACTATTTTACAATTAGTGCAAGTGAGAGAGCATAAAAATTCAAAAATAAGGGGGCAGCACTGAATGGGATGGGTACATTGGATACACCCTGACTACGTCAATCCCAGAATGCAGGCGTTGGCATGTGAACAAGGTTAACGTTACTTACAGCTGGATCAGCGTTACGACTGTAAACTAGAGATGTGCGGGTTCGGTTTTACTCGGGTCTCAAAACGGCATCATATTGGCTCACGGATGTCACGCGTTTTGGATGGCCAATGAGTAAAACCGAACCCGCACATCTCTACTGTAAACATGCTTGGTAGACAGCATGTTTAAAGTTGTGCTCTTGATCTAGCTAATATTCTGTAAGTAACATGTTGACAACATGCCGGCATCTACATTCAGGGATCGACATCACTGTCCACCCTGTAACTACTACTTGCACACATCTTCTCCCTCGCGCACCTCTTCCCCCTGACACGGCTTCTCCCTCGCGCACCTCTTCCCCCTGACACGGCTTCTCCCTCGCGCACCTCTTCCCCCTGACACGGCTTCTCCCTCGCACACCTCTTCCCCCTGACACGTCTTCTCCCTCGCGCACCTCTTCCCCTTGACACAGATTTCTCCCGCCTTACACAGCTTGTCACTAGAGTGGGTGCAGCTGACTCCCCCATGCAGCTCACTTACCCAGATAGCAAAAAATACATGTTCTGCTACACACAATAAAGCCCCTCACAGCATGTTTTGCCACAAGTGTGACACTGAGCCAAACACTGTCACCCCCCCCCCCCTCCCAATCCTCGGTACCTGTAGTTATCGTCTGTGGCTCGCCGTGTTCCTGATTAGCTCCCCTGCCTCACTGCTGTCTCTGTTCCCCGGCTACCCTCTGGGGCTTCGCATGATCCTCTCTCCCTGCCGCCAGCTCCACGCTCCGCACAGTTGCATGTCTCCACCAGTATGTGCCTGCTTCTTCTGTAGGCTTAAGCAACGTCGCCTGACGAGCTTCTACTAACCGCTGGGCCGCCACTGCTTGCTCCCCTCTGCCCGCACTGCTCCGGCTCCTCAGTGTATCGGACAGATGATGCGTCACTCCCGCCGAGCAGTCACTAGATCGGGCGCTGCTGATGCTGATGGCGCTCTGCTCCGTGACCACACACCCTAAGCGCTGGTGTTGACACCTCGATGGGGATGGATGGAGGCAGCCTGGCAGGTTGAGGGGAGACTGTTTTGATGTGAGATGTGGTGGTGGGCGGCTGCTGCGGACCTGGTGTGTTGGGGGTGCCGGTCATTAGGGGGTGCCTGTGCGCACGCCTATGTATATAAGGTGCAGTGAGGGCAGCTTATCTTTTGTATTATTTCGTTCTTGTGCTCTTTGCAAATTTTCCTCTAAACAACTTACCTGGCTAATTGTTTCGGCAAAAATTCACTCAAATTGTCTGGGATTAAAAAAAATAAAATAAAATCATTACATTTAGAATGTATTTTTTTATTAAAGATTTTATAAGAAAAAAAAAATATTCCTAGAGGTTGCCTTCTCTATAGACCAACATTTGTAATAGTAGCTTCCAACCCCGAGTGTTAACAGATCCCCCAGGGGCAATAGATCCCTAGTGGTAGAGCCCCTGAACCACCAGTTCCACAAGAACCCTCACTGCTAGTAACCACCAATGTGTCACTAAATATATATTATTATCATCAGTTATTTATATAGCGCATACATATTCCACAGCGCTAGCTATTTATATATATATACAAAGACTACTAGGGGATGCTAATTCCTACACACTACTCCAGAGTGATCCTAAAGAATCATTTGTAGAGGAACTGAGGACCATTCTTCTGCATGCACTACGGAGCACAGTGATCACAAAGGAAGAGTATCAATTTCTTATGCAATCCAATCCCATTACCCCCATTTTTTACTTCTTACCAAAGATCCATAAATCACTGACGAATCCTCCTGGCAGACCAATAGTGGCAGGCATAGGTTCACTAACTTCCAACCTGTCAGAGTACGTGGATGTTTTTCTGAAGAAATATGTTAAAACACTGCCATCTTATCTGAAAGATACAACATCAATACTTAACGTACTCGGAACAGTGGAGTGGAAGGATACCTACATGTGGGCGACTGTGGATGTTCAATCCCTATATACATGTATTGAACATTCCAAGGGCATAGCTGCATGCAGAGAATACTTGAACAATGATATAACCCTGACTCCAACCCACCGAGATTTTATCTGTGATCTTATGCTTTTTATTCTCAGTCATAACTATTTTAAGTTTCTTAACCACTTTTATTTACAATGCTGTGGCACAGCTATGGGGACGATTTTCGCCCCAAGTTTCGCAAATTTGTTTATGGGACATTGGGAAGAGACTCATGTATACGGCCTGGAAGCTTTTAAAGAAAAAGTGGTGCTTTACAGACGCTATATCGATGACATTTTAATTATCTGGAACGGCACGATTGAATCTTTTAATGAGTTCTTAAATATGCTGGGGCACAATGATTTTAATTTGACCTTCACTTCAAATATTAACGACAAGTCAGTCGAATATCTGGATTTGGTATTATCCGGTGAGAATGGGGGCATCACCACCAAGAACTACATAAAGGAGGTGGATACGAACAGCTATTTACACTACCGGAGTAACCACCTCCAGAAGTGGAAGGATAACATTCCGGCGTCACAATTCTCGAGGATAAAGAGGAACTGCACCATTCCAAAAGACTGTGATGATCAACTCAAAATCTACAGTAAGAGGTTCCAAGACAAGGAGTACCCCGAGCATATCGTGGCGAAAGCCCTGGAAAAAACAAGGAAGGTCAACAGGGATGAACTTCTGAAATATAAACCAAGAGACGCCAAAAAAGACTCGGTCGCCTTCATCACCTCCTATAATCAACATGAGAAGAACATCAGGAAATCACTCAAGACTCACTGGAATATTCTTCTCATGGACCCTGTCCTCAAAGACCTCCTACCGCCCGAACCAGTCATCATCTTCAAGAAATCTAGGAACCTGAAGGACCACCTTGCACCCAGCCTACTTAAGGAGAAGTCTACCAAGAGCTCTGCTATGCCTAGATGTGTGGGTTCATTTAAATGCGGGAAATGCAATATTTGTAAGTTCCTACATCCAAACCGGAAAACCTTCAGCGATATGGAAGAAAAGGAAATCTACACTATCAAGGAATTCATGAACTGCAATACCGTGTCCGTCATCTATTTGCTGGAATGTTCTTGCAAGAAGAAGTATGTGGGCAAGACCAAAAGACCATTGAAGATGAGGATCCAGGAACACATAAGGAATATAAAAAACAAGGTGGAGAGCCATACTGTCTCCAGACATTTTACATCACACCATAACTCCAACCCAGAGGACCTCACATTTAAAGCGATTGAGCTGGTGCGCCTGGGGGAGAGAGGAGGAGACCTCGCGAACAAACTCTCAAGAAGAGAGATGTACTGGATCTTCCAGCTCCAGACCCTGCAACCGGTGGGTCTGAATGAGAGCTATGAAATCGCACCCTTTTTATGAGGTGCTGTATTCTTCCGTAATCCTCACCCGCCACTATGCCCCCTCTGCACGTCCCTCCTCACTTCTCACTCATTCATGGATACTTGTGTTACATTAAAGCATGCTAACAAACTGGGTTTTTGTGTGTTTTATGTGCGATTGGGTCATGACATTAAGATGTTTACCTCTCAAGTACAGTCAAACCACACTGGTACGCCCAATCTCGTTCGATCTTGGAAGCTAAGCAGTGTTTTGGGCCTGATCAGTACCAGGGAGGGGGACTGCCTGGGAATATCAGGTACTGTAAGGACTGACAAATAACATCGAGCTATCTAGTGACCTAATCAATACCATAAGTTGCTAACCAGTTAACTCTACTAACACATATTTATCCAGGATGCACTCTACTGTCACCAGTGCACTATTTTGTCCTCACAAAATACACACACATCACTATAAACCTCCCCTCACTGTGAGGTAACGAATACTTCTTTTAAACTAACGTTTTCATACTTCCCTAAACTCACATTCACTTAATAGCCACACGCACTTTATATCATATGCACTCTGCATTTTTGCATTTTTATCATTGGATCCCAGCTTGTTTTAACATATATAAATATTCCATATAAAATTTTTCAATATTATGTTGTCTATACATATATGTAAATACTTATCTGTCATGTTTATTTATTTATATATGTATGTATATATATATGTTTATTTGTATATACAATGAACTAGCACATGAGCCTTCACCATTTCTTCTCTGCTTGTTACATGGTCCGGTTTCCATGGCTACCGATGGAATATGAAATTGTGTCTCCAATGACTCCTTAAAGATGGCCACTACGTTTCCCTATGTTTCCTATGGAGATTATCATCACCAAAATGGCCGCCGCTATTCAATGGACATATGTAACATGGAGACCTGAACTAGAGCTGCTGTGAACTGAAGAGACCGCAGCACAATGAGCGGATGACGTCGCCGGCGCATGCGCACGAACATGACCGGAAGTGGGGCGGAAATGTCCGGAGTCACGTGACGCGTCCCCTCCGTCACCGGAAGTGTGGCGGAAGTGCCGCAATTTAACACATAAAGTACATTTCTGGACGATTACAACATTGTTTAAGCACAAAAACCACTCGTTTTTTTATGTCAGTTAGATCATGATACCCCCTTTTGCTTTTATATGTGTACCAATTGAGTGTCCTTGTTGTTCTGTATACCGCATATGTTAATGATACCACATGACTAGTTATGACATCACCAACCCTGAGTCAGTCCATCAGGGGTATAAATAGGCATATTATCTCATTCTGTCCTTACCCTTTGAAGAAGTCAGCTGTGACGAAACGCGTTGGGCTCCCTGTGGTGACCCCCCTGTGCCTATTTTAAAAGCTAAGTTATAACTTCTTATTTTTTACTGAGACATTTATAACCCCAGGATTTTACTAATAGTTTTATGGTTTAAACCTACTTTTATGTGATTAATAAAACTTGTTTGTATCATTTTATAGTTTTTTGGCATTTAAATCAATCTTTTAACAATTGCATTTTAAATCACACCAGTCGCCGGTACCTTTATTCCCCCATTTTTTAAGTTTTCCCAGCAGTCCTGTACCAGTACTGCGTTCTTAAGGGTTGGCAGACACCTTTAGTAAGGTTGCGTGTTTTTTAATGAATTTTAGCAATTTATTTACTAAATCTGCATCATACTGAGAACCCACCTCACAAGTGGCGCTGTGTCAATTCCCTTTTCTATATATATATATATATATATATATATATATATATATATATATATACACACACACACACACACCTGCAGAGCGTGGTTAATGGAGTCTAATTATCAGTCCCCCTGCTGCACCTGATCTCTGCACACTTAAGAGATGATCCAGATCATGCTCAAGGAGGGGACTTCCGTGTAGAATGGATTTCTTCATTTACAGCCAAGGGATGGACTAGAATGACATGGTCACATGGGATGCGACTATGCCAAGAAAGTGGTAAACTGAAACTGCTGCAGGTTGTACTCCTTTTGATATTGCCCAGCTCTGAGTATTTTCACATCAGTAGATACAGCTGATAGCTGTATCTACTGTGTATACTGTATATCTACTATATCAAGCAGTGACTTTTATACCAAGGTTGAGTGACATCACAAAGGGCTAGATGCTACATCGCTTGGAGAGTGATAAAATGGAGAAAGAAAAAGTGCCAGCCTATCAGGTCCTAACTGTCATGGTACAGGCTGTGTTTGAAAAATGGCAGTTAGGAGCTGATTGGCTGGTACTTCTTCACTCTCCATTTTATCACTTTCCAAGCGATGATGAATCTAAACTTGCCTGCATTTTACTAGTGATATCTATCATTTATCTATCTATCAATCTATTATCTGACAGGTTCATATAGGCTTACCTTACACCTTGAGAAGTCAGGGATGGATTAAGGGTCACATGGCTTTGGAAGAAAATTAGTAAGTGCTTATTGTGAGAAATCGAGGCCCAATGTCTCCCTAAATATATATAAAAAAATAGCATTATTTCTTGAGGAAATTAGAAATACAGTTTTAAATCTTGTTTTATCATATGGAGACTGTCACTCTTCTTTCTTCAAATAGAGGCAGCCTGCGGTGCCAGCATTGAGTGATGGGTTATATGCAAGCTGATTCTGAGTCACACGCTGGAGGACAAGCAGTCTCTGTCTGTCTCTGTTATCTGTATATTAGAGATGAGCGGGTTCGGTTCCTTGGGATCCGAACCCCCCCGAACTTCACCCATTTTACATGGTTCTGAGGCAGCCTCGGATCTTCCCTCCTTGCTCGGTTAACCCGAGCGCGCCCGAACGTCATCATCCCGCTGTAAGATTCTCGCGAGATTCGTATTCTATATAAGGAGCCGCGCGTCGCCGCCATTTTCACTCGTGCATTGGAGATGATAGGGAGAGGACGTGCAGCGTTCTCTCAGTTTCTGTGTTCAGTGTGCTGCAAACATCTGTGCTCAGTGTGCTGCAAATATCTGTGCTCAGTGTGCTTGCAAATATCTGTGCTCAGTGTGCTGAAAATATCTACGTTCTCTGCCTGAAAAACGCTCCATATCTGTGCTGCATTGTAGTATATAGTAGGAGGACAGTGCAGAATTTTGCTGACCAGTGACCACCAGTATTATATAGCAGTACGGTACAGTAGTCCACTGCTCTACCTACCTCTGTGTCGTCAAGTATAATATCCATCCATACCTGTGGTGCATTTTAGTTGTGCGCAGTATATATATAGTAGGAGGACAGTGCAGAATTTTGCTGACCACCAGTATATAATATATAGCAGTACGGTATAGTAGTCCACTGCTCTACCTACCTCTGTGTCGTCAAGTATACTATCCATCCATACCTGTGGTGCATTTTAGTTGTGCGCAGTAAATATAGTAGGAGGACAGTGCAGAATTTTGCTGACCACCAGTATATAATACATAGCAGTACGGTACAGTAGGCCACTGCTCTACCTACCTCTGTGTCGTCAAGTATACTATCCATCCATACCTGTGGTGCATTTTAGTTGTGCGCAGTAAATATAGTAGGAGGACAGTGCAGAATTTTGCTGACCACCAGTATATAATATATAGAAGTACGGTACAGTAGTCCACTGCTCTACCTCTGTGTCGTCAAGTATACTACAAAAGTTCAGTAAAATGACCCAAAAATCAAAATTAAAAGCGTCTGATGAGAAGCGTAAACTTGCCAATATGCCATTTACGACACGGAGTGGCAAGGAATGGCTGAGGCCCTGGTCTATGTTCATGGCTAGTGGTTCAGATTCACATGAGGATGGAAGCACTCATCCTCTCGCTAGAAAACTGCAGTGCCACTCCTAGATGGGCCAGGTGTTTGTGTTGGCCACTTGGGTCGCTTAGCTTAGCCATCCAGCGACCTTGGTGCACCTCTTTTTTCTTTGCATCATGTGCTGTTTGGGGACTATTTTTTTAAATCTGCCATCCTGTCTGACACTGCAGTGCCACTCCTAGATGGGCCAGGTGTTTGTGTCGGCCACTTGGGTCGCTTAGCTTAGCCACACAGCTACCTCATTGCACCTCTTTTTTTCTTTGCATCATGTGCTGTTTGGGGACTATTTTTTAAATCTGCCATCCTGTCTGACACTGAAGTGCCACTCCTAGATGGGCCAGGTGTTTGTGTCGGCCACTTGGGTTGCTTAGCTTAGTCACACAGCTACCTCATTGCACCTCTTTTTTTCTTTGCATCATGTGCTGTTTGGGGACTATTTTTTAAATCTGCCATCCTGTCTGACACCGCAGTGCCACTCCTAGATGGGCCAGGTGTTTGTGTCGGCCACTTGGGTCGCTTAGCTTAGTCACACAGCTACCTCATTGCACCTTTTTTTCTTTGCATCATGTGCTGTTTGGGGACTATTTTTTAAATCTGCCATCCTGTCTGACACTGCAGTGCCACTCCTAGATGGGCCAGGTGTTTGTGTCGGCCACTTGGGTCGCTTAGCTTAGCCACCCAGCGACCTTGGTGCACCTCTTTTTTTCTTTGCATCATGTGCTGTTTGGGGACTATTTTTTTTAAATCTGCCATCCTGTCTGACACTGCAGTGCCACTCCTAGATGGGCCAGGTGTTTGTGTCGGCCACTTGGGTTGCTTAGCTTAGCCATCCAGCGATCTCGGTGCAAATTTTAGGACTAAAAATAATATTGTGAGGTGTTCAGAATAGACTGGAAATGAGTGGAAATTATGGTTATTGAGGTTAATAATACTATGGGATCAAAATGACCACCAAATTCTATGATTTAAGCTGTTTTTGAGGGTTTTTTGTAAAAAAAACACCTGAATCCAAAACACACCCGAATCCAACAAAAAAATTTCAGGGAGGTTCTGCCAAAACGCGTCCGAATCCAAAACACGGTCGCGGAACCGAATCCAAAACCAAAACACAAAACCCGAAAAATTTCCGGTGCACATCACTACTGTATATACATCAGGGACGTGCAGTCAGGGGAGGCAGGGGAGGCAGTGCCTCCCCTGTCATTACGATTAAAATAATAGAAAGAAGATACATAAGACACATATTCTGTGTCATATGTACCCTCTTTATATTAATATAATCATTTTAGCCCATCTAATACGTTTGGGAGGCACTGACAGCTAGTGCCTCCCGTAGCTAGTGGGAACGGGACAAAGCGGGGGGGGGGGGGGGGGGGGGCATGCGCTGGGCTGGAAAAGCCCATTACAAAAAGACTAGAATGCAGCACTTATACAAGTGCCTCACTGGCAGGGAAGGCACGCCCCTGCTAGCGAGGCACCTGTGATTGGACAGCGGATCCAGTGCTGGATCCGCTGGTCCAATCACATAGACGCGGCCGGGAGAAGCGGCGCCGGGACCAGTCAGATACTGCTCCAGCTGCGGCGGCGCCGGGATGCCCAGGAGTCCATGCGGGGCTGACTTCATAGTACTGTTCTTGCTGTTGCTGCCGCTGCTGGTCCGGCGCCTGTCACACACAGGCAGAGCCTGAAGACAGTGCAGCAGCAGCGGTACATGGAGGAGAGGGAGAGCGGAAGACAAGAGTGCACCAGCAGCGGTACAGGGAGGAGGGGGAGTGCGGAACGGCAGATCTTCCTACTGTAATCTAGGTAAAGTGTGTTCCATGTCCCCCCCTCCCCCTACTAGCTAATGTGTGTGTTCCATGTCCCCCCCTCCCCCTACTAGCTAATGTGTGTGTGCCATGTCCCCCCCTCCCCCTACTAGCTAATGTGTGTGTGCCATGTACCCCCCTCCCCCTACTAGCTAATGTGTGTGTGCCATGTCCCCCCCTCCCCCTACTAGCTAATGTGTGTGTGCCATGTCCCCCCCTCCCCCTACTAGCTAATGTGTGTGTGCCATGTACCTCCCTCCCCCTACTAGCTAATGTGTGTGTTCCATGTCCCCCCTCCCCCTACTAGCTAATGTGTGTGTGCCATGTCCCCCCCTCCCCCTACTAGCTAATGTGTGTGTGTGTGTGTGTGTGTGTGTGTGTGTGTGTGTGTGTGTGTGTGTGCCATGTACCCCCTCCCCCTACTAGCTAATGTGTGTGTGCCATGTCCCCCCCTCCCCCTACTAGCTAATGTGTGTGTGCCATGTCCCCCCTCCCCCTACTAGCTAATGTGTGTGTGCCATGTACCCCCCCCCCTACTAGCTAATGTGTGTGTGTGCCATGTACCCCCCTCCCCCTACTAGCTAATGTGTGTGTTCCATGTACCCCCCTCCCCCTACTAGCTAAAGTGTGTTCCATGTCCCCTGCTGGCCCAAACGCTGGCTAATGTGCATGGCGACAGCGGCGGGAAGCCACAGACCCAGCGTGAATTGAGCGGCGCCCCGTGCTCTCCTCCTCCGCCCTCTCTCAGACAGAAGCCCCTGCTTGACGGCCAGCGGCTGTGTAGAGTGCACAGCCGCTCACCGCCGTCAGCCGCTCACCGCCGCCAGCCGCTCACCACCGCCAGCCACTCACCGCCTCCAGCCGCAACAAATGAGTCAGGTAATGTTCACCTGCTGTCACCCTCTCTCCCTGTCGTTACTGTCCCTGTCCCTACTGTCACACTCTCTCTCCCTGTCGTCAATCTCTCTCCCTGCTGTCACTGTTGTCACTCTCTCTCTCCCTGCTGTCACTGTCGTCTCTCTCCCTGCTGTCACTATCGTCACTCTCTCTCTCCCTGCTGTCATTCTCTCTCCCTGCTGTCACTGTCGTCACTCTCTCTCCCTGTCGTCACTCTGGCTCTCCCTGTCGTCACTCTGGCTCTCCCTGCTATCACAATTTCAGCTCATTCAGTGTGCTACAATGTGAATGTCGGCTCATTCAGTGTGCTACAATGTGAATTTTGGCTCATTCAGTGTGCTATAATGTGAATTTCGGCTCATTCAGTGTGCTACAATGTGAATTTCGGCTCATTCAGTGTGCTACAATGTGAATTTCGGCTCATTCAGTGTGCTATAATGTGAATTTCGGCTCATTCAGTGTGCTACAGTGTGAATTTCGGCTCATTCAGTGTGCTACAGTGTGAATTTCGGCTCATTCAGTGTGCTACAATGTGAATTTTGGCTCATTCAGTGTGCTACAGTGTGAATTTCAGCTCATTCAGTGTGCTACAGTGTGAATTTCGGCTCATTCAGTGTGCTACAGTGTGAATTTCGGCTCATTCAGTGTGCTACAATGTGAATTTTGGCTCATTCAGTGTGCTACAGTGTGAATTTCAGCTCATTCAGTGTGCTATAATGTGAATTTCGGCTCATTCAGTGTGCTACAATGTGAATGTCGGTTCATTCAGTGTGCTACAGTGTGAATTTCAGCTCATTCAGTGTGCTATAATGTGAATTTCGGCTCATTCAGTGTGCTACAATGTGAATGTCGGCTCATTCAGTGTGCTACAATGTGAATGTCGGCTCATTCAGTGTGCTACAGTGTGAATTTCGGCTCATTCAGTGTGCTACAGTGTGAATTTCGGCTCATTCAGTGTGCTACAATGTGACTTTCGGCTCATTCAGTGTGCTACAATGTGAATTTCGGCTCATTCAGTGTGCTACAATGTGAATTTCGGCTCATTCAGTGTGCTACAATGTGAATGTCGGCTCATTCAGTGTGCTACAATGTGAATTTCGGCTCATTCAGTGTGCTACAATGTGAATTTCGGCTCATTCAGTGTGCTACAATGTGAATGTCGGCTCATTCAGTGTGCTACAATGTGGATTTCGGCTCATTCAGTGTGCTACAATGTGAATGTCGGCTCATTCAGTGTGCTACAATGTGAATGTCGGCTCATTCAGTGTGCTACAATGTGAATTTCAGCTCATTCTGTGTGCTATAATGTGAATTTCGTCTCATTCAGTGTGCTACAATGTGAATGTCGGCTCATTCAGTGTGCTACAATGTGAATTTCGGCTCATTCAGTGTGCTACAATGTGAATGTCGGCTCATTCAGTGTGCTACAATGTGAATGTCGGCTCATTCAGTGTGCTACAGTGTGAATTTCGGCTCATTCAGTGTGCTACAGTGTGAATTTCGGCTCATTCAGTGTGCTACAATGTGACTTTCGGCTCATTCAGTGTGCTACAATGTGAATTTCGGCTCATTCAGTGTGCTACAATGTGAATTTCGGCTCATTCAGTGTGCTACAATGTGAATGTCGGCTCATTCAGTGTGCTACAATGTGAATGTCGGCTCATTCAGTGTGCTACAATGTGAATTTCAGCTCATTCTGTGTGCTATAATGTGAATTTCGGCTCATTCAGTGTGCTACAATGTGAATGTCGGCTCATTCAGTGTGCTACAATGTGAATTTCGGCTCATTCAGTGTGCTACAATGTGAATGTCGGCTCATTCAGTGTGCTACAATGTGAATGTCGGCTCATTCAGGGCGGGATGTACTAATGTATTGTACATCGCCGCCCATCGCCGCCCTGCGCCACGATGCTGATCGCATATGTACTAACATAAGCGATCAGCATTGCGGAGGACAGCTCTTCCGATAAGAGCTGTCCTCCGCGATGCGCAGCGGCAGCCTGACTTCCGGGATTCGGCCCCAGGGGTCAGTCTGCGCATGCGCGGGGTGACGGGGGCGGCCGCAGGGCATGCTGGGAGGGATCCGATCGGATCCCTTACACAGCGCCGCGGAGAGAAGCCCATAGGCTTCTATGGACGTACGCCAGCTAAAGCTGGCGTACCCCGCCGCGGCGCTGTCCTGCCGGCCGGGGGTTAGTACATCAGGAAAATGCGGTAAACAGGGAGTTTACCGCATTTTCTGCTTAGTACATCCCGCCCTCAGTGTGCTACAATGTGAATGTCGGCTCATTCAGTGTGCTACAATGTGAATGTCGGCTCATTCAGTGTGCTACAATGTGAATGTCGGCTCATTCAGTGTGCTACAATGTGAATTTCGGCTCATTCAGTGTGCTACAATGTGAATGTCGGCTCATTCAGTGTGCTACAATGTGAATTTCGGCTCGTAGCATGTGCTATAATGTGAATTTCGGCTCATTCAGTGTGCTACAATGTGAATTTCGGCTCGTACCATGTGCTACAATGTGAATTTCGGCTCGTACCGTGTGCTATAATGTGAATTTCGGCTCGTACCGTGTGCTATAAGGTAAAAGGAGCACCAGTACTAGATAGTATAAGGGGTTCTACTACACTGGACACGCCACCTATTGGGTGACCACGCCCCCTTTTCTGGCCTTCGGCGCGCACATACTTGCATCCTTAACTGTTGCATACCCCCACTTCAAAATTTCCACTTCAAACACTATATATATATATATATATATATATATAATTTAGTGATGAGCGCCTGAAATTTTTCGGGTTTTGTGTTTTGGTTTTGGGTTCGGTTCCGCGGCCGTGTTTTGGGTTCGACCGCGTTTTGGCAAAACCTCACCGAATTTTTTTTGTCGGATTCGGGTGTGTTTTGGATTCGGGTGTTTTTTTCAAAAAACCCTAAAAAACAGCTTAAATCATAGAATTTGGGGGTCATTTTGATCCCAAAGTATTATTAACCTCAAAAACCATAATTTCCACTCATTTTCAGTCTATTCTGAATACCTCACACCTCACAATATTATTTTTAGTCCTAAAATTTGCACCGAGGTCGCTGTGTGAGTAAGATAAGCGACCCTAGTGGCCGAGACAAACACCGGGCCCATCTAGGAGTGGCACTGCAGTGTCACGCAGGATGTCCCTTCCAAAAAACCCTCCCCAAACAGCACATGACGCAAAGAAAAAAAGAGGCGCAATGAGGTAGCTGTGTGAGTAAGATTAGCGACCCTAGTGGCCGACACAAACACCGGGCCCATCTAGGAGTGGCACTGCAGTGTCACGCAGGATGTCCCTTTCAAAAAACCCTCCCCAAACAGCACATGACGCAAAGAAAAAAAGAGGCGCAATGAGGTAGCTGACTGTGTGAGTAAGATAAGCGACCCTAGTGGCCGACACAAACACCGGGCCCATCTAGGAGTGGCACTGCAGTGTCACGCAGGATGTCCCTTCCAAAAAACCCTCCCCAAACAGCACATGACGCAAAGAAAAAAAGAGGCGCAATGAGGTAGCTGTGTGAGTAAGATTAGCGACCCTAGTGGCCGACACAAACACCGGGCCCATCTAGGAGTGGCACTGCAGTGTCACGCAGGATGTCCCTTCCAAAAAACCCTCCCCAAACAGCACATGACGCAAAGAAAAAAAGAGGCGCAATGAGGTAGCTGACTGTGTGAGTAAGATAAGCGACCCTAGTGGCCGACACAAACACCGGGCCCATCTAGGAGTGGCACTGCAGTGTCACGCAGGATGGCCCTTCCAAAAAACCCTCCCCAAACAGCACATGACGCAAAGAAAAAAAGAGGCGCAATGAGGTAGCTGACTGTGTGAGTAAGATAAGCGACCCTAGTGGCCGACACAAACACCGGGCCCATCTAGGAGTGGCACTGCAGTGTCACGCAGGATGGCCCTTCCAAAAAACCCTCCCCAAACAGCACATGACGCAAAGAAAAAAAGAGGCGCAATGAGGTAGCTGACTGTGTGAGTAAGATAAGCGACCCTAGTGGCCGACACAAACACCGGGCCCATCTAGGAGTGGCACTGCAGTGTCACGCAGGATGTCCCTTCCAAAAAACCCTCCCCAAACAGCACATGACGCAAAGAAAAAAAGAGGCGCAATGAGGTAGCTGACTGTGTGAGTAAGATAAGCGACCCTAGTGGCCGACACTAACACCGGGCCCATCTAGGAGTGGCACTGCAGTGTCACGCAGGATGTCACTTCCAAAAAACCCTCCCCAAACAGCACATGACGCAAAGAAAAAAAGAGGCGCAATGAGGTAGCTGTGTGAGTAAGATTAGCGACCCTAGTGGCCGACACAAACACCGGGCCCATCTAGGAGTGGCACTGCAGTGTCACGCAGGATGTCCCTTCCAAAAAACCCTCCCCAAACAGCACATGACGCAAAGAAAAAAAGAGGCGCAATGAGGTAGCTGACTGTGTGAGTAAGATAAGCGACCCTAGTGGCCGACACAAACACCGGGCCCATCTAGGAGTGGCACTGCAGTGTCACGCAGGATGGCCCTTCCAAAAAACCCTCCCCAAACAGCACATGACGCAAAGAAAAAAAGAGGCGCAATGAGGTAGCTGACTGTGTGAGTAAGATAAGCGACCCTAGTGGCCGACACAAACACCGGGCCCATCTAGGAGTGGCACTGCAGTGTCACGCAGGATGGCCCTTCCAAAAAACCCTCCCCAAACAGCACATGACGCAAAGAAAAAAAGAGGCGCAATGAGGTAGCTGACTGTGTGAGTAAGATAAGCGACCCTAGTGGCCGACACAAACACCGGGCCCATCTAGGAGTGGCACTGCAGTGTCACGCAGGATGTCCCTTCCAAAAACCCCTCCCCAAACAGCACATGACGCAAAGAAAAAAAGAGGCGCAATGAGGTAGCTGTGTGAGTAAGATTAGCGACCCTAGTGGCCGACACAAACACCGGGCCCATCTAGGATTATATTAAATAAAACTGCACTGTCTGGTGGTCACTGTGGTCAGTCACTAGTAAACTCTGCACTCTCTACAGTACTCCTAAGCTCCAGTAAATCAAGTGTCTCTGTCTCAAATCAATCTCACTCTCTCTCTTCTAATCTAAATGGAGAGGACGCCAGCCACGTCCTCTCCGTATCAATCTCAATGCACGTGTGAAAATGGCGGCGACGCGCGGCTCCTTATATAGAATCCGAGTCTCGCGATAGAATCCGAGCCTCGCGAGAATCCGATAGCGTCATGATGACGTTCGGGCGCGCTCGGGTTAACCGAGCAAGGCGGGAAGATCCGAGTCGCTCGGACCCGTGAGAAAAAACATGAAGTTCGGGCGGGTTCGGATTCAGAGGAACCGAACCCGCTCATCTCTAATATATATATATATATATATATATAAAAAAATATATCAATGCCTCCCCAGCCAATGACCTCACCGCACGTCACTGATATACATACCTCTTTGTGATTGTACTTCTCACGCCATATTGCCAGCTGTAAGGTGTTCTAAACTCCTATTACTGATATGTGATTGAGAATTTATAGCATGTCTTATATGCAGGGTTCTGTAAACCATTCAACTGAGCATAGTCTATCTATACAATAATTAGCCATGGCATGTGATTGACGAGAGCAATGGGAGCAGCATCCCCCTCAGCTTTAATAAATACCCCCATTGTGTGTGTCGATCGTAACAGTGCCTTTATGCATACACTCTGTGTAACGTATGCGCCACAGGAGTTTCTATGGACTGTGGCATATGTGCAGTAGCGATCGCTCAAGTAAACACTAGCATTACATGCGACTCTGATCAGGCCCATTGACTATTCTCTGCTGCTCTGGAGCTTTGAGGGGCGCTGATCCTTCTCCTGCAACTAAAGGAATCCCATATCACAGTTCCCATTACTAACTGTTCCAATCACAGCCTGAAGGCAAACGTTAGTGTGGTAACCTATTCTGCTGGTAACATGCAATGAAAGTCGGTAAACACCTTTCCCTGATGGGGATCCGTTTGCCGGCTGTCGGGGTCCCAGCGGTCAGGATACCGACAGTGGAATGCCGCCAGCCGGAATCCCGGCAAAAGAGGACTGTTTCCACTCGTGGGTGTCCACGACACCCATAGAGTGGGAATAGAACCTGTGGCAAGCGCAGCAATTCAACAAGCCTGCAGCGTGATGAGCACAGCAAGCCTGCATGGGGACTCTTTGCACTCGAACAGGAAAATTCTGGGACTCACAGCTCTGGCCCTGGGCTGTAGCTCTAACCATATGTGTTATAATCCTGCGCTGCTTGGTTGAGATAAACATGCAAATTTTCCACATAAAGCAAAAGCGTCAAAGCCATTTATATTAAATACTGACCTAGAACTGTTTCCGAAAAATATTTGGATTTGCATGACAATAATGCATGACGCAAAGAGAGAGTGCCTCATTTATCCTACACACATAGAGGCAGTGCAAAGACAAAAATAGCTTTTCATGAGGCAGACATAAATAAGATAATCAGCAGATATGTTGTTAGGTTTGAGTAGCCGGCATGTGGTGTTATGAATTTGTGTCTAGAAAATATCTTGTCCCACAGCAAACGCAGTGTGACAAAACACAAGATACACTCTGCAAACAGGCATGGGTCCAAGTCTACGTCAGCCAGCTATTGAGATTTGTGAGTACGGTCATATACAGTATATTCCTGTGGGAGATGGGACACATCTAAAGACCAATGTCCATAATTGTTACGTGTCTAGACATGTACTGAGCAGTGATAAAATAAGAATTTACTTACCGATAATTCTATTTCTCATAGTCCGTAGTGGATGCTGGGGACTCCGTAAGGACCATGGGGAATAGCGGCTCCGCAGGAGACTGGGCACAAAGTAAAAGCTTTAGGACTAGCTGGTGTGCACTGGCTCCTCCCGCTATGACCCTCCTCCAAGCCTCAGTTAGGATACTGTGCCCGGACGAGCGTACACAATAAGGAAGGATTTTGAATCCCGGGTAAGACTCATACCAGCCACACCAATCACACCGTACAACCTGTGATCTGAACCCAGTTAACAGCATGATAACAAAGGAGCCTCTGACAAGATGGCTCACAACAATAATAACCCGATTTTGTAACAATAACTATGTACAAGTATTGCAGACAATCCGCACTTGGGATGGGCGCCCAGCATCCACTACGGACTATGAGAAATAGAATTATCGGTAAGTAAATTCTTATTTTCTCTAACGTCCTAAGTGGATGCTGGGGACTCCGTAAGGGCCATGGGGATTATACCAAAGCTCCCAAACGGGCGGGAGAGTGCGGATGACTCTGCAGCACCGAATGAGAGAACTCCAGGTCCTCCTCAGCCAGGGTATCAAATTTGTAGAATTTAGCAAACGTGTTTGCCCCTGACCAAGTAGCTGCTCGGCAAAGTTGTAAAGCCGAGACCCCTCGGGCAGCCGCCCAAGATGAGCCCACTTTCCTTGTGGAATGGGCTTTTATAGATTTTGGCTGTGGCAGGCCTGCCACAGAATGTGCAAGCTGAATTGTACTACAAATCCAACGAGCAATAGTCTGCTTAGAAGCAGGAGCACCCAGCTTGTTGGGTGCATACAGGATAAACAGCGAGTCAGATTTTCTGACTCCAGCCGTCCTGGAAACATATATTTTCAGGGCCCTGACCACGTCCAGCAACTTGGAATCTTCCAAGTCCCTAGTAGCCGCAGGCACCACAATAGGCAGGTTCAAGTGAAATGCTGAAACCACCGTAGGGAGAAATTGAGGACGAGTCCTCAATTCTGCCCTGTCCGTATGGAAAATTAGGTAAGGGCTTTTATAAGATAAAGCCGCCAATTCTGAAACACGCCTGGCTGAAGCCAGGGCTAACAGCATTACCACTTTCCATGTGAGGTATTTTAAGTCCACAGTGGTGAGTGGTTCAAACCAATGTGATTTTAGGAATCCCAACACCACATTGAGATCCCAAGGTGCCACTGGAGGCACAAAAGGAGGCTGTATATGCAGTACCCCTTTGACAAACGTCTGAACTTCAGGAAGTGAAGCTAGTTCTTTTTGGAAGAAAATCGACAGGGCCGAAATTTGAACCTTAATGGACCCTAATTTTAGGCCCATAGACAGTCCTGTTTGCAGGAAATGCAGGAAACGACCCAGTTGAAATTCCTCTGTAGGGGCCTTCCTGGCCTCACACCACGCAACATATTTACGCCAGATACGGTGATAATGTTGCACGGTTACATCCTTCCTGGCTTTGATCAGGGTAGGGATGACTTCATCCGGAATGCCTTTTTCCTTCAGGATCCGGCGTTCAACCGCCATGCCGTCAAACGCAGCCACGGTAAGTCTTGGAACAGACAGGGTCCCTGCTGGAGCAGGTCCCTTCTTAGAGGTAGAGGCCACAGGTCCTCCGTGAGCATCTCTTGAAGTTCCGGGTACCAAGTCCTCCTTGGCCAATCCGGAGCCACGAGTATAGTTCTTACTCCTCTCCTTCTTATGATTCTCAGTACCTTGGGTATGAGAGGCAGAGGAGGGAACACATACACTGACTGGTACACCCACGGTGTTACCAGAGCGTCCACCGCTATTGCCTGAGGGTCCCTTGACCTGGCGCAATATCTGTCTAGTTTTTTGTTGAGGCGGGACGCCATCATGTCCACCTTTGGTTTTTCCCAACGGTTCACAATCATGTGGAAGACTTCTGGGTGAAGTCCCCACTCCCCCGGGTGAAGATCGTGTCTGCTGAGGAAGTCTGCTTCCCAGTTGTCCACTCCCGGAATGAACACTGCTGACAGTGCTATCACATGATTCTCCGCCCAGCGAAGAATCCTTGCCACTTCCATCATTGCCCTCCTGCTTCTTGTGCCGCCCTGTCTGTTTACGTGGGCGACTGCCGTGATGTTGTCCGACTGGATCAACACCGGCTGACCCTGAAGCAGAGGTCTTGCCTGACTTAGGGCATTGTAAATGGCCCTTAGTTCCAGGATATTTATGTGAAGTGACGTTTCCATGCTTGACCACAAGCCCTGGAAATTTCTTCCCTGTGTGACTGCTCCCCAGCCTCTCAGGCTGGCATCCGTGGTCACCAGGACCTAATCCTGAATGCCGAATCTGCGGCCCTCTAGGAGATGAGCACTCTGTAACCACCACAGGAGAGACACCCTTGTCCTTGGAGACAGGGTTATCCGCTGATGCATTTGAAGATGCGATCCGGACCATTTGTCCAGCAGATCCCACTGAAAAGTTCTTGCGTGGAATCTGCCGAATGGAATCGCTTCGTAAGAAGCCACCATCTTTCCCAGGACCCTTGTGCATTGATGTACTGACACTTGGCCTGGTCTTAGGAGGTTCCTGACTAGGTCGGATAACTCCTTGGCTTTCTCCTCCGGGAGAAACACCTTTTTCTGTACTGTGTCCAGAATCATCCCTAGGAACAGCAGACGTGTCGTCGGAATCAGCTGCGATTTTGGAATATTTAGAATCCATCCGTGCTGTCGTAGTACTACTTGAGATAGTGCTACTCCGACCTCTAACTGTTCTCTGGACCTTGCCCTTATCAGGAGATCGTCCAAGTAAGGGATAATTAAGACGCCTTTTCTTCGAAGAAGAATCATCATTTCGGCCATTACCTTGGTAAAGACCCGGGGTGCCGTGGACAATCCAAACGGCAGCGTCTGAAACTGATAGTGACAGTTCTGTACCACAAACCTGAGGTACCCTTGGTGAGAAGGGCAAATTTGGGACATGGAGGTAAGCATCCTTGATGTCCAGAGACACCATATAGTCCCCTTCTTCCAGGTTCGCTATCACTGCTCTGAGTGACTCCATCTTGAACTTGAACCTTTTTATGTAAGTGTTCAAGGATTTCAGATTTAAAATGGGTCTCACCGAGCCGTCCGGCTTCGGTACCACAAACAGCGTGGAATAATACCCCTTTCCCTGTTGTAGGAGGGGTACCTTGATTATCACCTGCTGGGAATACAGCTTGTGAATGGCTTCCAATACCGCCTCCCTGTCGGGGGGAGACGTTGGTAAAGCAGACTTCAGGAACCGGCGAGGGGGAGACGTCTCGAATTCCAATTTGTACCCTTGAGATACTACCTGCAGGATCCAGGGGTCCACTTGCGAGTGAGCCCACTGCGCGCTGAAATTCTTGAGACGGGCCCCCACCGTGCCTGAGTCCGCTTGTAAGGCCCCAGCGTCATGTTGAGGACTTGGCAGAAGCGGGGGAGGGCTTCTGTTCGTGGGAAGAGGCTGTCTGCTGCAGTCTTTTTCCCCTTCCTCTGCCCCGGGGCAGATATGAGTGGCCTTTTGCCCGCTTGCCCTTATGGGGACGAAAGGACTGAGCCTGAAAAGACGGTATCTTTTTCTGCTGCGAGGTGACTTGGGGTAAAAAGGTGGATTTTCCAGCCGTTGCCGTGGCCACCAGGTCCGATAGACCGACCCCAAATAACTCCTCCCCTTTATACGGCAATACTTCCATATGCCGTTTGGAATCCGCATCCCCTGACCACTGTCGCGTCCATAATCCTCTTCTGGCAGAAATGGACATTGCACTTACTCTTGATGCCAGAGTGCAAATATCCCTCTGTGCATCTCGCATATATAGAAATGCATCCTTTAAATGCTCTATAGTCAATAATATATTGTCACTGTCCAGGGTATCAATATTTTCAGTCAGGGAATCCGACCAAGCCACCCAGCACTGCACATCCAGGCTGAGGCGATTGCTGGTCGCAGTATAATACCAGTATGTGTGTATATACTTTTAAGGATATTTTCCAGCTTCCTATCAGCTGGTTCCTTGAGGGCGGCCGTATCAGGGGACGGTAACGCCACTTGTTTTGATAAGCGTGTGAGCGCCTTATCTACGCTAGGGGGTGTTTCCCAACGCGCCCTAACCTACACTAGCCCTTTGGGGAGACAGAGGGAGAGTTTGCCAGCACACACCAGAGCGCTATATATATACAGGGATAACCTTATATAAGTGTTTTTCCCTAATATAGCTGCTGTATATATTTATATGCCAATTTTGTGCCCCCCCTCTCTTGTTTTACCCTGTTTCTGTAGTGCAGGACTGCAGGGGAGAGTCAGGGAGCCTTCCTCCAACGGAGCTGTGAGGAAAAAATGGCGCCAGTGTGCTGAGGAGATAGGCTCCGCCCCTTTTTCGGCGGCCTTTCTCCCGCTTTTTTATGTAAAAATAGGCAGGGGTTAAATACATCCATATAGCCCAGGAGCTATATGTGATGTATTTTTTGCCAAAAAGGTGTTTTTATTGCGTCTCAGGGCGCCCCCCCCCAGCGCCCTGCACCCTCAGTGACCGGAGTGTAAAGTGTGCTGAGAGCAATGGCGCACAGCTGCAGTGCTGTGCGCTACCTTATTGAAGACAGGACGTCTTCTGCCGCCGATTTTCCGGACCTCTTCCGTCTTCTGGCTCTGTAAGGGGGACGGCGGCGCGGCTCTGGGACCCATCCATGGCTGGGCCTGTGATCGTCCCTCTGGAGCTAATGTCCAGTAGCCTAAGAAGCCCAATCCACTCTGCACGCAGGTGAGTTCGCTTCTTCTCCCCTTAGTCCCTCGGTGCAGTGAGCCTGTTGCCAGCAGGTCTCACTGAAAATAAAAAACCTATTTAAACTTTTACTCTAAGCAGCTCAGGAGAGCCACCTAGATTGCACCCTTCTCGTTCGGGCACAAAATCTTAACTGAGGCTTGGAGGAGGGTCATAGGGGGAGGAGCCAGTGCACACCAGCTAGTCCTAAAGCTTTTACTTTGTGCCCAGTCTCCTGCGGAGCCGCTATTCCCCATGGTCCTTACGGAGTCCCCAGCATCCACTTAGGACGTTAGAGAAAAGTGGAGAAGTGAGCCAGTGGAGAAGTTGCCCATGGCAACCAATCAGCTGCTCTGTATATGTTTATAGTAAGCAAATTATAAATGTTACGTCAATGCTGATTGGTTGTCATGGGCAACTTCTCCACTGGCTCACTTCTCCACTTTTATCACTGCTTAGTACATCTCCCCATTAATCTGCGAGATTAGGCCATAAATAAACGTAAAACTCAGATCAACCTAATAGCATATGTGTATAAATACAGTATTGGCACAAATACTGCCTACATCTAGGTAAATGTTATTAAAGGTAAAATTATGATTCTGTTATGTACACTGGAGACTCATGGCCTATATAATAGTTTCTAGCTCTTCCTGATTTGCACCCAAGTTTGAAATGGATACTATTAACATATAGGGGGTACCATTAGCAAATAGCGAAAAACCCCTATCCAATTAGCAGATAAAACTTTTCCCACAGTAATTTTCCTGCGATTTCACTTCACCTACTCTGAGCAGGTGAAAACTTGGGGAAAATCCCTATTTTAAGGTAAAAATTTCAGAATTTGGTAAAGAACCCTTGGACTAATTAGGCACTTAGAAGTTTTTAATAATTTTTAATTGGCCAATAATGACATGTCAGTTTTGGAGTGAAAAAGTGCAAAGTGATGGAATTTGGGGTTTAAGGTATAGGATAGATATATTGGGGTGCTTTATGAGGGGGACAAATGTTTTTAGGTTTGCAGGTGGGAGTGGCCCTCATTCCGAGTTGTTCGCTCGTTAGTGGTTTTCGCAACGGAGCGTTTTGTCGCAAACTGTGCATGCGCAATGTTCGCAGTGCGTCTGCGCCAAGTAAATTTGCCAAAAAGTTAGGTATTTTACTCATGGCTTAACAAAGAAATTTCTTTGTTCTGGTGATCGGAGTGTGATTGACAGGAAGTGGGTGTTTCTGGGCGGAAACTGGCCGTTTTATGGGTGTGTGCGGAAAAACGCTGCCGTTTCTGGGAAAAACGCGGGAGTGGCTGGAGAAACGGGGGAGTGTCTGGGCGAACGCTGGGTGTGTTTGTGACGTCAAACCAGGAACGAAACTGACTGAACTGATCGCAGTGGCAGAGTAAGTCCCGAGCTACTCAGAAACTGCAAAGAAATTTCTATTCGCAATTATGCGAATCTTTCGTTCGCAATTCTGCAAAGCTAAGATTCACTCCCAGTAGGCGGCTGCTTAGCGTGTGCAAAGCTGCTAAAAGCAGCTAGCGAGCGAACAACTCGGAATGAGGGCCCGTAGTCAGTCTGTTTACACTTTTTTTTAAGTCCCCTAAAATTACCCAAATATATACTCATACCCATTTTTATGTACCCCAAATTCAATTTGAGCACTATTTTGATGCACTTAACAGCCATTTGACCCAATTTAAGTACCGCACATATATTTAATATGACCTATAATACACTAATATACTGTTGTCCTATGTTAGTTTGGGTGGTATTCATGTGACCGCCGGTCAGCTGACCGACAGTCACATGACCTCCTCCATGAGCCCGACGGCTCACTATCCCGATGGTCGGCATGCTGACCAACAGGGACTATTTCCACTCGTGGGTGTCCATGACACCCATAGAGTAGGAATAGAACCTGTGGCGACCGCAGATCGCCACCGAGCCCGCAGCGTGGCGAGCGCAGCGATCCCGCAAGGGGCTTGCTGCCCTCGCCCCTCCCCGCCGGGATCCCGGCGTCGGTATGCTGCCGGGATCCTGGCGTCGGTAAGGTGACCGGCGGTCAGGAGACCGCCGGTCACCAGTACTACACCCGTTAGTTTAGCGGGGTTTTTTGAATTACAGGCTCATTTCCCCATTTTCACCCTGATTTTTCACTTATTTTTTTTTTGCCGAGTCCCGTTTTTGCATGTTTGGAATAGGATAGGGAGAAGAACAGGAACGCTTATACCCGCAAAATGCAATTTTTAGAGCAATTTTCGTGCGACAGATGCAAAAACATTTTTTATTATGAAACAAATTGCCGTTAAAAAAATAGCAGTTACAAGCTGGTTGGTTGGTTGGTACTTCATTTATATCCGCTTTATCTCTCTCTAAGCTTTGATAAAGTTCTCCAAAGGTGAGGGAAAGGCAGATCTTTGGGGGAGGAAAAAATTAATGTAAGGGATCTTTGCTCATTTTACCTGGAAACTAGTTTTACTGGAGTTACGATTCATATTTCTGGTCTGTGTTTTCCACCACAGAGATAAGCAGTTCAGTAAGGTGTTACATTACTGTGTTACATTACTGTATTTTCTCTTTTTTATTTCAAATAGACTAGCTTTAAAAATATTACTGTATGTCATATTGGTATCTTATTATGTATAGTTATTAAGCATTGTATTTTCTCATATTAAACCTCATTTAATAATGTCCTGTATCTTTGTTCTTAATAAAGAAAGTGCTACATTGCATTATTATTATTATTATTATTATTATTATTATTTCTGAAACATCCACATAAAAATTACCAGCCCGGCCCTAATGGACAATATTGAAGTGATTGAAACGTCTGAGCCTGATCAGCTGCTCCAAGGAAAGGGAAAGTGGGCAAAAACTCCCCAAAAAGAGAAGTATAGGGTGTGTGTGAAGGTCTACCACCTCTGTATTCCCTTAAACTTAGAATTGTGTCCACACACATCAGCGGTCAAGGGCCCTCACTCCGAGTTGTTCGCTCGCTAGCTACTTTTAGCAGCATTGCAAACGCAAAGCCGCCGCCCTCTGGGAGTGTATCTTAGCACAGCAGAATTGCTAACGAAAGATTAGCAATTCTGCTATTACCGGTAAGTATTTCCTTGCAGTTTCTGTGTAGCTCCAGACCTACTCCTAGATTGCGATCACCTCAGTCCGTTTAGTTCCTGGTTTGACGTCACAAACACGCCCTGCGTCCGGCCAGCCACTCCCCCGTTTCTCCAGCCACTCCTGCGTTTTCTGCTGGCACGCCTGCGTTTTTTAGCACACTCCCGGAAAACGCTCAGTTACCTCCCAGAAACACCCACTCCTGTCAATCATTCTCCGATCAACAGAGCGACTGAAAAGCTTTGTTCGCCCGTGAGTAAAATAGCATAGTTTTGTGTGAAATTGCTTAGCGCGTGCGCCCTGCGGTGCATACGCATGCGCAGAACTGCCGGATTTTAGCCTATTAGCAATTCTGCTAAAATTAGCAGCGAGCGAACAACTCGGAGTGACCACCAATGGGGGTAATTCAGAGTTGATCGCAGCAGCAAATTTGTTAGCAGTTGGGCAAAACCATGTGCACTGCAGGAGGGGCAGATGTAACATTTGCAGAGAGAGTTAGATTTGGGTGGGTTGTTTTGTTTCTGTGCAGGGCAGGGGCGTAAGTTCATATCAAATGCCCGGAGGCAAAATAGATGATGGTGCCCCCTTCCTGCCCCTCGGTCCAGTTCGCCAATGACCACTTCTTCACCTCTCCCCTGATCACCATTCCCACTCCCAACCTCTACAAAGCCCTCCAACACTCAGGGGTATCATACTATAGCGCCTCCTGCTTCGCCTCTTCACCGAGGCGAAGAAGAAAGCAGCACAGAGCCGAAGTGAGGGAGTGAAAAATCCCCCCTCTGGCGAATACTGCCAGACCACAACAGCACATCAGCCTAGTGCTGATAAGCTGTGTCTCTCCTCCCGGCTGGCTCCTCTGGGCATGCGCAAGATCTCACATGTACCTTGGGGCCGGAAGCTACCGCAGCCAGAGATGTCCCTGGCTGTGGTGTATGGGCAACGACACCTGCAGCTGTCTAAATCGATAGCTGCAGGTGTCGGAATGGTCAGTACAACTGACCATTCACACATTACCCTATATATTGGCATGCTATCTTGTAGATAGCAGTGCCGATATAGACAGGGGCACATACCGCCCCTGTCACCATGCACACCGCCAGAGTCATACATGGTGAAGGAGCAGTATCAGCGCTCATATTGTGCACTGATACCACTTTCCCCCCATATTGCCAGACCATACATATACCCAGAGCCGGCTGTAGGTATCGGCAAACTAGGCAAATGCCTAGGGCATTTGGTATTCCTAGGGGCACAAGCAGGCCCTACTGATTAAAATGCTATGTTACAGAGTATTCCTGGAAATCACTGTAACATAGCATTCATATGCAGATACAGTCCCAGTCGCACCGGAGCTGTGGGCTGTGCGACGAATGTGCGCACTGTTCCTATTTTGAATATAGGGGGTAGGAACACCAAAATGAGGACTGCTATGGGTGAGGGGTGATGGTGCTGGGAAAGGGGTGCAGGGTCCGAGACAGAACTAGCGGCGGTGCTAGGTGGCACCAGCCAAAATCTTGCCTAGGGCATCATATTGGTTAGGGCCAGCTCTGCATATACCCCTCAGATTTTTACCCAGCAGCCTATTTTTTAAACGTGCCCTTAATACTCTTACAAGATTCAAGATTCCCACCCCTGAACCCTGTATCCAGGCGTTGCTTTCCCCAGCCCCACTCCCTTGTGTCCACCCAAATCTCCTGTATGTAATGTATTGTTCTCTACTTTAATTAGGCAATTAATGGGTTGTACAGTATTTCTGTCGCAGATATATACACACACACACAACCACATATACAAGCCCGGGGGTATTCATGTGACCGCCGGTCAGCTGACCGACAGTCACATGACCTCCTCCACCAGCCCGGCGGCTCACTATCCCGATGGTCGGCATGCCGACCAACAGGGACTATTTCCACTCGTGGGTGTCCACGACACCCATAGAGTGGGTATAGAACCCGTGGCGAGCGCAGCGAGCCCGCAAGGGGCTTGCTGCACTCGCCCCTCCCCGCTGGGATCCCGGCATCGGTATGCTGCCGGGATCCCGGCGTCGGTAAGCTGACCGGCGGTCTCCTGACCGCCGGTCAGCAGTACTACACCCCAAACACGCATATATACAAATACACATACAGCAGCCATATAAACACACAGCCATATATACACAAAGCCACATACACCCCAGTCACATATATAAGTACACACATATACACTGTACATATACACACAGCCACATATATACATATGCACACACACATACACAGTCATTCTCCTGACTCACCCGGCACTCTCCCCCGTCAGCCGTCAGTCCCCTATTCTCACTAGTTACTCTCCACACTTCAGCAGCTCCTGGAAAGTGGTGGGGGAGTTTGTTGGAACAGCGAGAGGTAGCCAGGCAGTCACGGTGTTAGTGGGCGGGAGCTGGGGAGTCAGCGGGAGAGAGCCGGCCAGCCGCGGTGTTAGGGGGCGGGAGCCGTGCTGTCTGCAGTAGGGAGCCGGGCAGCATGAGAGTCAGCGGAGAGAGCCGGGCAGCCCGTGGTGTCAGGGGGCATGAGGCGGAGTTTTGGTCAGGGCGGGCACACTGCCAGCCAACCCCACCTTCCCATCGTAGCCCCCGTGCTCATACATTGTAAGCGGCTGGCGCACAGTGACTGAAGTGCACCAGAGACAATGGAGAAGGTGCCCCCTTCACTGCAGGAGCCCGGCGGCAGCCGACTCCATTGCCTCCGTGACTTCCGCCACTGGTGCAGGGTAAATACTGGCTGCTTTATTTTTACACTGCAATTTGGATTTCAGTTTGAACACACCCCACCCAAATCTAACTCTCTCTGCACATGTTATAACTGCCCCCCCCCCCCCGCAGTGCACATGGTTTTGCCCAACTGCTAACAAATTTGCTGCTGCAATCAACTCTGAATTAGGCCCAATGTGCTAAGCTTGTTTTTTGCAGTGTACAAATTTATATGATACATGTTGCTTATAATCAGTGCTTAAAGTGGTCCTACAGAGGTGGTGGAACTCACCCCCCACCCCACGGCGCCCATGTAACAAAGGTATTGCGCGTTGCATCAAAAAAATGGGTGTGGTCTCAAAAAGAAAGGGGCGTGGTCACAGAATAGTAATAATGCCCACAGTAGTAGCACCCCGTAATACACATAACACACAGTGGGTCAGGTGGGCCGGAGGAGGCGGAACTGCGTTCCGTCTCCAATTGGAACTGACGGAACCCAGTTCCGTCCCGTTTCGGCTCACTTTAACCCCTGCTAATACTTTGTGGAAAACTTTTTTTTGTGTTAGTACAATACTTACCTTTTTGAGTTATTGTCCTATTGTCCATCTGCATCCGGAATAGCGCTTCAATACACACACCCTATATACAGTATGTGCACTGCATAAAGGGAATACAGGTTATTATTTGGATAATGATAACTCTGGTTATGTGTGATTGTAGTGGGTTATAAGTAAGCTGTACCCAAAGGCAGCTCTTGCAACAAACCTTAGTGGTTGTAGCTGAATATGAGAAATAACGGTGGACATGTGTTATGAACAGGAGGTTTTAAGCATTGCTGGACAGACCGGTAGGTTTGCAACATTAGGGAGGCTTAATTGCAATGAGATATGCAAGACCCTTTATTTATTGACATCTCAAATGTACATTCCTCCATGAAAAATGATTAAAAAAAACCTTAAGTCTATTTTGGGAGTAAATTGATAATAAATCATTAACTATCCCAAAGGCCTAATCCCATACTCGTCTACGCTCCATGTCAGGGAGACATGAATTTGTGGTGCTCACCTGAGATTCTGGGATTAGGCAAACCACCTGCATACCATCCACTTCTGCAGTGAAGTAAGCATGGTTGTGATAACGCAAATTGCATTAACCCGTCCCCGCCTCACACTGCAAAATGCAGTGAACAGTGGCCTTTTGCAGTGAGGGTGTTAGGAATAATCATGGTGCCACACTCCTTGCATCATGCAATTTCACCTATGATCTTCCTCTTCTGAATCACCTGGAGGGGAGTCCCACAGAGTTAGCAGCTATGCCTGATTCACCACAAAAAGACGTAGTTGAACAATTTGCTGGGTGGCAGTTAAAGCAGTCCTGGTGATCTCTCCAGAAAATGAAAAATGTTCCGTTTGGAAGTGAATTCATAAAACACAATGGGGGCCAGGCAATTCCAAGCAATTCCAGGATGTGCCGTTACCGGATTAGGACATCACGGCCATTGACATCGCAAGTTTTCCCTCACACCCCATAGACGTGCCCAGGAGAACGTGTGATGACAGTGGTAACCAGTGTCGAACTGGGACATGAAGGGCCCACTGGGGGAAAGCCATGGTAGGGGCCCATGTTTAGGGGTGTGGCCAGTCTCCAGTGGGGGTGTGGCCACTCACCACAGAGGCTTGGCTAACCATTAGCAAGTTCATGGTCTGGGCCCCTTGATAAATATACACAATAATTACTGCTAGTGCATGCACGATATTGTGCCAGATTAATAACAGCACAGCACTGTAGAAAATACACCATAGTTCTGTGCAGTATAATATAACATATGTATAATGTATAATTAGTGCACAGTCTGGAACCTGATCCCTAGAGGTTTTAAAAGCAATCCAATATCCCATAGACAGAAACCTAAACTAAAGTTTATTTATTTTCATGTTATACCTTTGGACTGGGAGATTAATTAATGGTCCTTTAATTATTTACAGTGGAGCTGAAGTAATCAAAACGGGTGGTATTCATGTGACCGCCGGTCAGCTGACCGACAGTCACATGACCTCCTCCACGAGCCCGACGGCTCACTTTCCCGATGGTCGGCATGCCGACCAACAGGGACTATTTCCACTCGTGGGTGTCCACGACACCCATAGAGTGGGAATAGAATCCGTGGCGACCGCAGGTCGCCACCGAGCCCGCAGCGTGGCGAGCGCAGCGTGCCTGCAAGGGGCTTGCTGCACTCGCCCCTCCCTGCCGGGATCCCGGCGTCGGTATGCTGCCGGGATCCCGGCGTCGGTAAGCTGACCGGCGGTCAGCCATACTACACCCATCAAAACAGCCAGACTTCTTATCAAAATGCATTTTTATCTAGCAAAATACACACATCTCTTCATTAGAACAGTCATTACTGATCTTCTGTTATGGACCTAATAATGGGGGTCATTCCGAGTTGATCGCTAGCTGAAATTGTTCACTGCGCAGCGATCAGGCTAAAAATGGGCAGTTCTGCGCATGCGTATGTGGCGCAATGTGCACGCGCGACGTACGGGCACAACGAACGATGCAGATTTGCACAGGGTCTAGCGATGCATTTCAGTCGCACTGGTTGCCGCAGAGTGATTGACATGAAGTGGGCATTTCTAGGTGGCAACTGACCGTTTTCAGGGAGTATTTGGAAAAACGCAGGCGTGCCAGGGAAAATGCAGGCGTGGCTGGCCGAACACTGGGCGGGTTTGTGACGTCAAATCCGGAACTGAATAGTCTGAAGTGATTGCAAGCGCTGAGTAGGTTTGGAGCTACTCTGAAACTACACAAAAAAATGTTTGCCGCCGCTCTTCTGCTAAGCTAAAATACACTCCCAGTGGGCGGCGGCATAGCGTTTGCACGGCTGCTAAAAACTGCTAGCGAGCGATCAACTCGGAATGAGGGCCATAGATGCTAACCCACCCATACCCAAGCTTACAAAACCAACAGCAACACAAGAAACGAGGAAGGAAGTGTAGTGATCAGGCTGCATTTTACAGAACAGGGGTAACCCATAGCTTTCCTGCATGCTGAGACTTCTAGTTCCACATCAGCTGGAGAGACACAGTTTCCCTAAATATCCTGCATATTATGCTCAAGGACTACAAGGACTTGAGGATAAACATCTCTATATCTATATACAGCGCAGGTTTATTCTTTAGAAGCTGCTAGTTGCTTCCTCCTGTGATCATCACTTTATGAGGACGTTATATGTTATGTAAGCTGCCGAGGGGTCTGCACATTGATAAAGCTAAATATTTATCTTACTTAAAACCCTTTAAGAGGTCAAAGAACACAGTA
Source organism: Pseudophryne corroboree (assembly GCF_028390025.1). Lineage (NCBI taxonomy): Eukaryota > Metazoa > Chordata > Amphibia > Anura > Myobatrachidae > Pseudophryne > Pseudophryne corroboree. The sequence goes on from NC_086449.1 coordinate 146,132,157, forward strand.
CGCTATTTACGTATGGTATACCGTAAGGGTACGCACGTTGCGTAACAATCGCTTAGCCGTAGTCGAGACGCTCGAGCGTCACGTTCGCTTACGGCCAAAAGATCACAGGCAGGCACGCTATAGGCTGCCGACTAGATAAAGCCAAATATTTATCCTATATAACACATTATTAAGAGGTTAAGAAACACTGTACGCAACTGGCGCACGAGGTACCGTAAGGGTACGCTCTTAGCGTAGCGGACGCTGTATCGGGAGCGAGCCGCTCGAGCGACACAAACGCTCGCGAGAATACGCTGTTGGTATCGGGCACACTATAGGTGAGCGACTACCGTAATGCTACGCTATCAGCGTAGCGGACGCTCGAGACCACGAGGAGATCACGAGCGGCGCAGACGCTCACAAGATAACAATCAGTAGACCTTGAATGTAACACACAGAAATGATATTCTTATACTGTAAACCCTTTTGTAGTGATAAGGTGAAAATGCAACACAGTGTAAGCTGGTTTACACTAAAGCTGTTTGAGCGATAGAGACGCTCCTATTACCCACTGCAATATAATGAACACACAATACCGGTCTAAGGGTCTAACGCCTTTTAAGGAAATGAATGAACGTTCAAAAAGAATAATACAATACAAGTCATACACTACCAATATAACATAGACTACCTAACCAGACAACTACACATGAAATACAATATCAGTACAATAACTATATAAGAGAAACGAGAGAGAAAGAGAAGAGAGAGAGAGAGAGAGAGATACGGCTCACAATAACAAGAAAGACAATATGATTGCGGAGAAAACTTACGCACAAAGGGGAACGATCGCATGCGCCTCTGGACATCCAGCTCCCGATTATCAGCAATGAGAACCGTTGAAGAGTGAGAGCTGGATGTGATCGGCTTGTCTATTTATGCCCCACACACAATACAATTCAATGGTCCCTACAATCTCATTGTTCATTGGACACAGGAATTCGTCTTCGCACTATAACAAAAGGTCATAGGTTGATTCATACAGGTGGGCTGAGACCACTTCCAACTGCTCAGGTGGGTGGGAAACTAGGTTTCCCGCCGCATGGACAAGTAAGTGCAAATAATAGTAAATGGACATAAACTTCTTATGTCCATAACTATTCGCACGAGCGATTAATTCGCTTCAAACCAACACCGGAACACTGCCAATTAAATACTCTTCCGATGGATACCAAACACCACCGTATAATCCTTGTCTGACCCTTTGTATCAGACAAAGAGGGATCTCTCTGTCCATGAACATGCTACACTAACTAAACTTTCAGAATCTATCAAAGGGACCATGATCTACAAAATACATTATATGGTTAAAATATGTAACGATTGAGTCGCACGCTACGCACACATAAACTCTACCGTAAATGCACATCCCGTGCGCCTGCGGGTGCACGTAACAGCGGGTATGCGCACGCACGGGAGAGCGTACGCATGCGCAGAGCGGACATGTATGAGGTGCAAATATGGCAGTGTGCATAGTGATATTTTTCTGACTTTGACAGTCCACCCTTTGGCAGTCAACAATAACTGCCACTTCCTAAAACATTTCAAAAGGAGAAAAATATATGTCAAGTATAAATACATTTCTATGGTTGGGTAGGGGAGGAGAGGAGAAGGTAGGAAAAGGGTATGACATAGTGAGATAGCAGAAGCATGTGTTTATGAATCCATGTTTGGGGGGTCATGTATCATCGTGCCGTACGTGTTGTAAATCAAGCTTCGAGGTATTGCGAAGTATACATTTGAATTCCTTCTTATCCCACGGTACGGGTCTGTGGATGGGCTGTCAAACTTTACCGAGCTCTTTTCGGATTTTGGTTGCAACAAAATGGGGGAGCACATTTTAGTTGATGATACATGGATGGGGGAATATGTGATTGCTGATATCTGTGCCTGTATTCCCTATCGACTATGTGTGTCATTACCTGAAGGTTGTAGAGATGAAGATAAAGAACACTTATGGTAAATGCAGTGGTATTCTATGTCAGGTTAATGAACATTTGTCGGTTGAAGTCTTGTCTGGTGTCTGTTGAATGCAGTCTTCTTTGGGCTTTTGCCAAAAAGTGTGGTCAAAAGCGTTGTCAATGTCCATAGACTTACAAAAGTGTTGGGCTAGCGTAATTTTAAAATTTCTAGGGAAACTGGGGGTCTATGGCATAGTTCATCAAATATCTGTGTATAAGGTTGTCAAAACTTCTTCTTTAATCCATCAGTTGTCTGTATACAGGATCATCAATTTCTTGTCCAAGTGGGTCTTTTTTTACCTTGGGGAGAACGGAAAAACAGGTGAAAGAAACGGACCGTATAATCGCATTTTCATCACATCATTGTTTCTACCGTTGGGTCATAAATCAAATCCATTGGAATTATAATTTCCTCACTCCTTAAACTCATTACCCTGGTACTACGTTTGCACTTCATTAAAGCCTGACCGCATCTAAATACCAAGCCAATCGATATGACAACACCTAAGATACATAGGAGAAACTTCCCTACATCCATTATGACTCCTTGAGCCCATTCTCCTAAACCAGAGAACCAATTTCGCGGGTTCAACCATGACACCCAACCAGTCAGCTCATTACCCACAGCAGCAAGAGTGAGATTGTGTCTCCTGCGAAATTCCCACTTTAATTGGAGAATATCGTCCATCTTTTGGTCTATGACCTCGACCGGGTCCTCGGTACTATTTGTAATATATGTGCAACATTTCACGCCGTACTGCGTTGCCAGTGTGACACAATATCCACCTGTCACTGTCGTGAGATAATTGAGAACCATTCTATGCTGTACCAGTTCTGTTTTATAAGCTTGAAGTTCCCTTCCAGTATACCTAAAAGTGTCATCATACATTTCTGTGATATTGTCTAACAAATTTGCGAGCGCAGATATGTATTTATAATTCAACACTCCTCTGGCGGTGCGAGTGATGTCTAACGCAAGTAGAAACTGAATCCCGGTGGATTCATGGATCATGTCAGAGGCCGGATGCTCTGTTCTTTCTATCAGGTGCCGTTTAACTACGTGCTCGTAATGAGTATGAGTATAAGGAGCTTGGGCAACACGGTGTATATCTTTCATTTTGGCATGTGATACAGTCATTACCTCAGGCAGTACTTTTCCAATATAACACAATCCTTCAGAGTTTGGGGCAAGCCACTTATACGCCTTCCTCCCGCATATGAAATATGCATCATCGGGGAGAACATATGGGACGGAGTAGGACATAACCATATTACACATCTTCCATGTGAAATCTCCTAACCCTAATTCTCCCATCTGTCTAGTACACGTACCAGTTTGTACGATATGTGCACAGTATCCTGGTGATACCTCTCCAACTCTCATAATCCTACTTCCTAGGGTATACCTATATCGGAAATATTTTCCACTACCAGCTATGTGGCGTATAAGTTCTGTATCTGTCGGCATTCTATCTGCTCTATATGAAAAGGTCATGGTTTGGTTACTCCATGACACTTCCCAATTTCCCGGCTTTCGGGGATTGGAAATGTTAAAACATATTAGGGATCTATCCACATGATATTGGTGGAGCTTCAAACTAGGAGGACTGGAGATATTAAACCTCCTGTCCACCGGCCTCCCACCACTTAGCTCAAGTACCTCCCCTATCGTTAAAGGAAATGGTACTAGTCCTGATTTGCTATGACCTTGAGGTACTTGAGAGCATACCCAACAATCTGTTTGATTTAACACACTACCCACTAAGGAGTGATAGTCACTCAATGGATGCCGGTCCATGTGGATATTAAAACTGGATTGGCATTTCTTGGTGCACCCATCCTCAACTACATTGTCACAGAGCCTACAGATACAGTTCTCTTTTCAGCTAACAATCCTTCACAATGTTTACAAATAACATGGCTGCTAGATCGTTTCCGGTACTCGCCTTTGCTTGGTGGTTGTGTTGCTATTGGAAATTTACACCTCCGTCTCAGTCATCGGAACCTTTCTGGATCCTTTCTCGACCTCACTGGTACTCTCCCCGGAACAGACTGCTCTGGTCAACATCATGGTCAACAGGAAAATCCGTATCACAGTCTCTTGGGGCTGGAGGAGAAAAGGAGAAATTTGTAATGGGGGTATAGGAAAACAGTTTGAGGGGGAGAGAAACTTGTTACGATAATTAGTTCTCTAGTCTTGTTGTTCTTCTTGTTCTGCTGTCATCTCAAAGGTGCTGTCTCTCAGTCTTCCAACCGAACATTCCGGTGATACAATATTCCTTCCAAACCAGCGATCTTTCTGTAAGGAGCAAAAATCTTGCATTACCATTTGTCTAGCTGATGTGTGACATACCATCTTTAAAACATGAAAACATGAGCGAGAAGAGAGAAAACAAAAAACAAAAGAGAGAGAACAATTCATATATATATATATATTACATAAACCAACAATAAACAACAACAGGGAAAAAAAAACATTTTCTTTCAAACATTTTAAAACATTGGCCCTCATTCCGAGTCGTTCGCTCGGTATTTTTCATCGCATCGCAGTGAAATTCCGCTTAGTACGCATGCGCAATATTCGCACTGTGACTGCGCCAAGTAATTTTACAATGGAGATAGTATTTTTACTCACTGCTTTTTCATCGCTCCGGCGATCGTAGTGTGATTGACAGGAAATGGGTGTTACTGGGCGGAAACAGGCCGTTTTATGGGCGTGCGGGAAAAAACGCTACCGTTTCCGGAAAAAACGCAGGAGTGGCCGGGGAAACGGAGGAGTGTCTGGGCGAACGCTGGGTGTGTTTGTGACGTCAAACCAGGAACGACAAGCACTAAACTGATCGCAGATGCCGAGTAAGTGTGGAGCTACTCTGAAACTGCTAAGTAGTTTGTAATCGCAATATTGCGAATACATCGTTCGCAATTTTAAGATGCTAAGATACACTCCCAGTAGGCGGCGGCTTAGCGTGAGCAACTCTGCTAAAATCGCCTTGCGAACGATCAACTCGGAATGAGGGCCATTGTCAGATCATCAGGCTGTCATATCTACATGTCCAATGGTTTCCTTGCGCAGTCCCTCCCCCCCAGCACCTCCATACTCCACCCTTTGTATCTGGCCAGGATACATTGATGTGGGTAGGTCATGCTGGGGTTTGGTAGACTTCTGCAAAGACCAAGCAGACATGCAATGTTTGAGTCCTACCAATAATCGTCAGAGATGGGGAGAGAAAAAAAAAACATATCACAGATACATTTACAACGTTTCACCCGGTCATTCCTGTGTCTTCAGGGAATGACCTCTCAATTTATTAACCGTTACCTCAGGCTTACCATCAGTCCTAATGATCACCTTTCCTGACTATATATTATGGGTGTGGCCCAAAATTCTTCCTATATGATCCCTGATTATAATTTGGTGTGTCATAATTTTGCTCATTTCTCTGTCTAGGGGGTCTGACTTTATGTGGGCTATTACAGTTGCTGGCATAATGCCCTTCTCTTCTACAAAGATAACAAATCCTTGGCTTCCTCCATGTGCTAGGGGCCTGGGGTTTCGGTCGACTTGATGCCTCCTCTAGTGCTTGGATGCTCATTACCATCAACCGCTCTCCCTGCGCTTCCCTGGTTCTTTGGATATTGCGGTCATGCTCGATAGCGGACTCTCTTAATGCAGCCACCGAGATACCTCTCCAGTGAGGTAGAGAGGTTTGTACCCTGATTTTTAGTGTGTCTTTTAAGCTGTCCATTAATACGGACACAGCTACCTCTCTGTGGTGTACATTAGTTTCAATGTCATCTATACCAGTGTACCTAGCCATATCCTGCAGAGCCCGATGAAAATACTCTGGTGTGGATTCACTTTCTTTTTGTCTTATTGTAAAGATTTTATTCCACTTTACTACTGCAGGAAAATATACTCCTAACTGTAGATTTATTCTTTTTACAATATCTTGGTTATACTTGTCCGTTAGTGGTACTTCCTCATCTAGCTTACAATCAGCGATAAATTTCAATGAATCGACATCGGGGGGTAAACATGCCCTCAAAACTGTCCTCCAATCTTTGTTATTTGGCTCTGCAGTATTTCCTAGCTCTCTAATATACTTTTGACAAGCAACTAAGTCTTTCCTGGGATCAGGAAATTCAGACAAAATTGTTCTCAATTCTGTTCGGGAAAAGGGGCAGTACATGGCGATGTTCCTGACAGGAGTGACTCCTGAAGAGTCAGTTTTCCCATTTGGTACTGTAATTACCCTGACAGGATTAAGTCCAGTAACGTCATTCTGAATTGATTCTACGATATGAGGTACATTTGTTTGTGCGTGATGTATAACACCATACGTACCTGTGGACACGACCTCACCTGACCCTCCGTTAGGGGGTTTGATTACAGTCTTTACCGATTTGGTCGCGTCCACCTGGATGTCTTGTGTGATGGCTGCTGGAAAAGGTGCCGACATCGTGCTGGGCTCACTTTCTTGTTGGTGATCCTGAGGAAAGTTTAACATGGGGTGCGACTTGCATGGGTTAGTAGTTGTACATTTAACACTTTCATTTTTATAAACCTTATTACATTTTACACTTTTATTTTTAATACAGTTACTAAGTGCCTTTTTATCGTACAACATTGTGCCTTTCTCCGCAACCATAATCCTCTCCATTGCCATGTCTCTCCTCTCAAGATGAAAGTCAGGTATGTAAGTTAAATTTCTTTGCATTTCACTTTCCTGTTGCCATAACTGCAAACAATCATAATGTTTAACCCGTTTTCTCCAGGATTTTATGAGACAGATCCTTCGCCTTAAATTATGCAATACCTCTGAGTCAAAACTACCTATCCCAGGAAATGGTGCTTTATCCCCCACAGTCATTCGTGTCCATTCGTCACAAAAGGTCTCAGTGTGGGGACCATATCTCCCCCGCATTACTAACCGAGCAGACCCTCGGGGTCTGCAAGCCTCTGCAGTCTGAACCCTGACTGCTGAACGTCCCTGTGTTGTGCACTTGGCTGCCATTGTGGACCTCTTTTAACACAGAAAAACTTCCTAAAATGCACCAAACACAGAAGTCTACGGTGGAAGTTCTCGAAGCTCTTCCACCAGCTTCTTCTGCTCCGGGTATCTCCGGTCCGCCTTCTAGCAGACACGTGTAGCCGTTGCAGGCCCTACCTCTAGAGATTTTCCTGAGAAAATTCCCTTCCTTTTTCTTTACACAAATCACGCTTGCATGTGCTCCCTACAACACGTATGAGGGCAAGATTTACGCATGGATATACTACCTCATATCACGTTGCGTTATTGGTCACACCTACAACCGTGCGGTCCAATCGTACCACCTATAGACACTTGTTGCCCATAAATGGTAGGATCATTGGAGTCTTCCTACTGTGCTCCAAAACAGCCAGAGCGTAATACAACGAAAACTTTATCACACTCTGTCGCACGTTTTCACTTAGACCGTGCTCATCACGTTTCACCAAGACCACCAAGATCACTCAGTTCACCAAGCGGGATTCAATACACTCATACCGTTTTCAACCCACTATCATTCTATAGTTTTCTGATCAGAAAAATCATTTCCCGTAATCTGATAGTTCTCCCCAGAGGCGTTACAGTAAAGTAAGGTATTTAAACTAAGTTTTGGAAACTGAAATCAATTTGTGCTATTATCGCGTGGCTATATTATACCGCCCCCACTAAAACAATGCTATTGTGCGATTTGAGTTTCGGTGGGCGTACCCAGACGCTCCGTTGCGTAATATACGCTACGTGCGTCGGCCTTTGTGTTGCGTTCGCGAGTCTCAGCCTTTTGTTAGAGACACGTGTACGCTGGCCATACAAAAATACAATTAGCACGTTTATCAATGTAGATGATCTTTAACTGTAATCATCTACCAAGCACCACACAGGTCTTTCCTTGTATCTCAGGCGAAGCTGTGCGTGTGTTTTACAAATTACCCCTTAATGTATCGTTTTTACTCTTTAACTACCAATAGCAACAAATCTTTCTCAGCACGTTATCAATTGTGAAATGGCAAACAGGAGAGTGATATGAAAATACACGAAAAAGAAATGCAGCTATATGCGTGTGTACGCAAAACAGAAATAAAACAGTTTTAAAAGATACTAGCGTGTTGTTCTTACCTCCGGTTCCCGGATTCCTTCAGCACCCTTTACTAAGCGAAGCAGACGCTTATCCAGTCAGCACTGCGAGGAATATGATCTCCCGCCCTTTGCTGATGGATAATGTCTGCTGAAATTACCTAGTGCAGATATGTGAAGGACGGGCGACCCGCCAATTGATAAAGCTAAATATTTATCTTACTTAAAACCCTTTAAGAGGTCAAAGAACACAGTACGCTATTTACGTATGGTATACCATAAGGGTACGCACGTTGCGTAACAATCGCTTAGCCGTAGTCGAGACGCTCGAGCGTCACGTTCGCCTACGGCCAAAAGATCACAGGCAGGCACGCTATAGGCTGCCGACTAGATAAAGCCAAATATTTATCCTATATAACACACTATAAAGAGGTTAAGAAACACTGTACGCAACTGGCGCACGAGGTACCGTAAGGGTACGCTCTTAGCGTAGCGGACGCTGTATCGGGAGCGAGCCGCTCGAGCGACACAAACGCTCGCGAGAATACGCTGTTGGTATTGGGCACACTATAGGTGAGCGACTACCGTAATGCTACGCTATCAGCGTAGCGGACGCTCGAGACCACGAGGAGATCACGAGCGGCGCAGACGCTCACAAGATAACAATCAGTAGACCTTGAATGTAACACACAGAAATGATATTCTTATACTGTAAACCCTTTTGTAGTGATAAGGTGAAAATGCAACACAGTGTAAGCTGGTTTACACTAAAGCTGTTTGAGCGATAGAGACGCTCCTATTACCCACTGCAATATAATGAACACACAATACCGGTCTAAGGGTCTAACGCCTTTTAAGGAAATGAATGAACGTTCAAAAAGAATAATACAATACAAGTCATACACTACCAATATAACATAGACTACCTAACCAGACAACTACACATGAAATACAATATCAGTACAATAACTATATAAGAGAAACGAGAGAGAAAGAGAAGAGAGAGAGAGAGAGATACGGCTCACAATAACAAGAAAGACAATATGATTGCGGAGAAAACTTACGCACAAAGGGGAACGATCGCATGCGCCTCTGGACATCCAGCTCCCGATTATCAGCAATGAGAACCGTTGAAGAGTGAGAGCTGGATGTGATCGGCTTGTCTATTTATGCCCCACACACAATACAATTCAATGATCCCTACAATCTCATTGTTCATTGGACACAGGAATTCGTCTTCGCACTATAACAAAAGGTCATAGGTTGATTCATACAGGTGGGCTGAGACCACTTCCAACTGCTCAGGTGGGTGGGAAACTAGGTTTCCCGCCGCATGGACAAGTAAGTGCAAATAATAGTAAATGGACATAAACTTCTTATGTCCATAACTATTCGCACGAGCGATTAATTCGCTTCAAACCAACACCGGAACACTGCCAATTAAATACTCTTCCGATGGATACCAACCACCACCGTATAATCCTTGTCTGACCCTTTGTATCAGACAAAGAGGGATCTCTCTGTCCATGAACATGCTACACTAACTAAACTTTCAGAATCTATCAAAGGGACCATGATCTACAAAATACATTATATGGTTAAAATATGTAACGATTGAGTCGCACGCTACGCACACATAAACTCTACCGTAAATGCACATCCCGTGCGCCTGCGGGTGCACGTAACAGCGGGTATGCGCATGCACGGGAGAGCGTACGCATGCGCAGAGCGGACATGTATGAGGTGCAAATATGGCAGTGTGCATAGTGATATTTTTCTGACTTTGACAACATGCAACCACTTCTGGGAAGGGTTCTGGGGGGAACACTCGGACGGCTTAGATTGTGGTGAGTAACCCATGGAATACAATGGGCTACCGTCATTTTCAGATGGCGATAGCTGCAGGGGCTTTATGCTTTACATTCTGGATATTGGTGAACCTGGCAGCATCGCATCCCCATAGACACGTATGGGAGATGCGGCTGCGGGAGGCAATGGAGGGATCACAGAAGGTATCTGAGATATCTGCTGCAGTCCTTCCTTCATACATCGAGGGGATACATCATATTTGCGGCTAAAAAAAGCTGCAAATATTGTTTGATAAATGGGCCCCTTGGTGTTGAGTATGTTCTGCTTTTGCAGCTTCAGCAACAAAGTTAAAATGAACGGCAGAACTGTTCTGGCTCCTAATAAACAATAATGAGGATGATTCTTATCTAAGTTATCAATGCCCCAGGCTCTAACACACAGAAACCTGAGTTGGGCAGTAGGGGGAGACAAACACTGTAACTGAATGTACCAATAAAGCTTTACACACTAAGGCACAATTATACAGACTTAGGAATCTAATTATTAATGTGATCCTTGCTGAAAATCATGTTGCATGATTTATAGAGGCTTAACTAAAGGCCTAATGTGCTATCTGCTGTGCAAAACCATTAATCTCAGCGGGGACTGCGATCTAGGTCAGTGTACCAAGCTAAGGAGGCCCCTATAGCTAACACCATCTTCAGGCCTCGCATGCGCCGATTTGGAGTCGCTTTGATATCACTGTAAAGCTCGTTGTTGAGACAGACTCCTTTTTGAGATGATTTCAAAGGGTTTTTTGTTAAATACCCCCGAAAAGTAATTTTTTAACGTGCAATATCCAGTGATAAGAAATTAGATTTTTCAGGTCCCAGGGTGTCAGTTCCCTGGGCCCCCCTGCTTAACGTGGCCCCTGGCTGGAGCTCTGCACCGCTCTGTCGCCACTCTCCATGCTACCGGGGCAGGAGGGATCCACGCTCCAACTGCCGCTACTGCCAGGCGGAGGCTGGAGATTGCTTGACTCAGTCCCCGACTGTGCTGCCCGAGAGGAGGAGGGAGGAAGCCGCATTCATAACCGCACTTCTCCCCCGGCAGCGTGGATCCTGCCCTGGTAGCCTGGAGTCTTCTCTCCTTGCTGCAGCGCGGCTCCTGTTGCTGGTGGCCGGGGTGAGGTGAGCAGCTCGTGCAGCTGGGGGGTGCTGGTGGTCATTGGGGGGGAGGCTCTCCTGTCTTGAGTGCCCTGGGCCCCCCGAGGACTTAATCCGGCCCTGGCCACCAAAGGTAAATAGACTCTTTAAAAAAACATAGGACATATGTATCAAAGCTTGGGAGCATAGGACATATGTATCAAAGCTAAATGGGAGATATTAGGTGCCGGCAGGGCCGTCTTAACAGTAGTGCTGGCTCTGGCAAAACAACGCTATGGGCCCCTACCTACTGGCTGCTGCTTAACACCCCACCCCCACCGTGTACATGGCTGCTGCCAGTCACATACTGATCTCTGCATCTCCCCCCTGGTGTGTGCGTGGAGCATGGCGGCACATTCAGTGTTCAGGCGCCTGCCCTGCAATTCAAATCTGGAAGCCAAGGACCGCTGTAGTCTCCCTGTGGCAATACTAGTGATTTCATAATTAAGAGCTCCTCCAACACCAGCACAAGCGACCGCCAGCAGCTTTACTACTGGTGACACTCTCGCCGCATTGTAGTGCTTACCACCAAGGGATCCGAGAGAAGGAGCAGCTGACCCGGGCCTCTGCTGGTCCCCTCCAACTGACCCGGGTTATTAGAACCCACTCCACCCCCCTCTCGGAACTCCTGGGGAGGGATTTTGTTACCAGGACAGCCGCAAGCTACAGAGGAGGGATGCAGACTACTGGTGGGTCTGCAGGCTACGGGGTTAAACAGCCCAGGCCCCAAGATTCGTGGGGCCCTTGGGCAACTGCTCATTAAGCCTATACGAAGAGACTGCCCTGAGTGCCAGGCAGGTTCGCTGTGTGAATTCACCCACACAAACAGACTTTACAACAGTGAGATTGTTGCTAAAAATTGCTTGCTGCCGTAGACACCGAGCACTTTTTAGCGAATCTGGCATTCAGCCAGCTGTGCGAAGCGGGGGGAAAACTCTGCGGTGCTGGCACTGAAACGCAACGGCTGATTTGCTCCCTTCGCACCTAAGGGAGATAAAGTGCCAGCCAATCAGCTCCTAGCTGTCAGTTTACAGGCTGTTTAAAAAATGTCAGTTAGGAGCTGATTGGTTGGCACTTTATCAGGAATACTGTAATGCTGTGACACCCAGGTAAGTATGGGTGCGGGATTGTAGTTGTTCTCTTCTGATGATAGGGATTACTCTGGTTATCTTCAAAGAAGTTCTGTTTATTAATATACTCCAAACAAATTTAAGTAAATGTGATTACATCAACGTTTTCACAATAAGAATTAGTACTATTCATAACATTTCCAGATAATTGGCATACAGAACACACAAAGATATAATAATGTATTTCACAGAAACAGGATGAGATCTATTGACTCCTCAGTACTTAGCAAGTATTCATACGTCAACGTTTTCACATTTACCAATTACAATCGGGGTAATTCCAAGTTGATCGCAGCAGGATTTTTTTTAGCAGTTGGGCAAAACCATGTGCACTGCAGGAGAGGCAGATATAACATGTGCAGAGAGAGTTAGATTTGGGTGTGGTGTGTTCAATCTGCAATCTAATTTGCAGTGTAAAAATAAAGCAGCCAGTATTTACCCTGCACAGAAATAAAATAACCCACCCAAATCTAACTCTCTCTGCACATGTTATATCTGCCTCCCCTGCAGTGCACATGGTTTTGCCCAACTGCTAAAAAAATCCTGCTGCGATCAACTTGGAATTACCCCCAATATTATAACAATTTAGATCCAAGCTAACATATTAATTCAAGTTTACAACATTAGCTATAGTTGTCTCATTGACAATCTTCTATTAAGTCCATAAATTTCCCTATAGATTGTAAGCTTGCGAGCAGGGCCTTCCTACCTCTGTCTGTCTGTTTTTACCCAGTTTTGTTCTATTAGTGTTGTTCTAATTGTAAAGCGCAACGGAATATGCTGCGCTATATAAGAAACTGTTAATAAATAAATAATAAATAAATAAATATAACTATGGGTTAAAATAGTTTTTATTTCAGCTTTCCTGTATCAAGTCTGATAAATAAATTAGTACTTCAAAAGCGTAGCTGGCCGGCTAAATCTGCATAGGTGATGCACATACAATTGAGTTAACGTTTTCTTGTGGTTTCATCTGTTAAACCTGAAGACAATAGCATTAGCCTTACAATTGAGCCAAGCAACTTGTGGAAATATTCCCTTTAGTAAAGAAACAGCTTGTTATTTTAATTCATTAGTATCTTAGCCACAGTTGCACTTTCTGCAGTGTAATGGTCGTTTTAGTAACAATGTTTATTGGTTAGGTAACTTATACAGTGTAGCGTCTCCTATAGCTGTTATGTCTCATTTGAAGTGTCAAAGACGTTGATATGCTGAATACATACAGTAGATTTTAGTGTCAGGAAGCTGATGATCTTTACTTAAAATAAAGCTGGGTCGTGAACAGTGATGAGCGGATTCTCGTGAATAGTTATAGGGCACTGTATCAGTTATTATTATAATTCAGTGTAGACTGAGGTAACTCCTATGCGCTGAATAAGGTCCAGGGCTAAATAGTCACTCACTGACAGCTGCACTTACTGTATCATCACTCATACCCCTTTTCCACTAGCTTTTTAAACACGGGTAAATGCGCGGGGGCGCGCATTTACCCGTATTTTTCCCTAGTGGAAAAGGGTCCCCTTGCAAATTCCCGGATCAAGTGATCTGGGAATCCTACCCGGGTAGCTAGCCGGGTTGAACACGTGTTCAACCCGGCTAGCTGTCTAGTGTGAACGGGAGCCATGTCGAGGCGACACGGCTCCCGTTCACAGTGTATGGGAGGGTGGTGCTGGGAGATCATGTGATCTCCCAGTGTCGCCCCTGCCGCGTCACTAGCCGCGTCACCAACCCGGCAATTGCTGTCTGAAGGGGGCTGTAGCAGTGACGTGCGGTGGGGTGAGGCAGGTGAGGCAGATCCTTTCCTGTCATACTTACGTTTAAACCAGAGTTTTGATTGAATAAAATATATGAAAAATACTGATAATTTGTTTGAAATATCTTCTTTGCATTAATCTAATAATTTTTATAGCCCAAACTCTGGAGTAAAAAGTAAATGGCAGGTGAGGCAGTGCCTCACCTGTGTATCATTTCCACACATCTCTAATCAAAACTCACCAGATTTCCAGGAGTTTATACTGCTGCACCTGTGTATAATGCCCAGATGTACCCTTTGGCTCATATATTGCATGTAAATCTGGCTCTGGGGTTAGCCAGTGCCTCCTGAGCCATTTAGCTCACCGCACGTCCCTGGGCTGTAGCACGGGTCGCAGCCGTGGCAGGCGACACGGCTGCGGCCTCATGCTACAGTGGTGGAAAAGGGGTATAAATCCCAGTTTTCAGGGGCATTTCAATCCCAGCTAAACCCGGCACTTTATGGGTAAACAGTTCTCCAGCTGCACGAGTATACTGTATATTAACACGTTTTTCATACAATATTGCTGCAAAGTAGGTTGACGGCAAACTTATATGCTGTGACTGTCCTGTGCCTTATATTTTCTCTGTCACAGAGCTCAGTTTACAATATTCTTGAGTACAACACTGGGAGTAGAACTGTCAATGGAGAGGGACCACAGACCTAATATAAAGGGTCTGTTAAGTTCACTTTAGTTGGGTGGCTGTTAGCACTACAGTAATTATTCCTTTCCCCTGAGTTTGCCCTGCCTGCTTGCGGTCTCTGTGGCCATTTTACACCTCTTTTAGTAAAGTACTGCCTCTGACAATGCCTGCAGGTACACCACTGGAGATCCCCGCTACCTATTTCAGTACACCCAGCCTCCTGTCTAACACTGCGAGTCCCCAGAGACCAGGGGACACCTTGCAGTGCAGCTCCACTCTCCTTCTCCATAATCCAACAGCCACTAACGGTCAGTGCAGCCCCTTTTATCTCCTTCTCTCCCATGAGCCTCCACTGCTGTCAGGGACCTTAAGGTGTTGACAGTGCCCACTGTCACCAATGTAAACGAAGCCTGCAGCACAGGACACTTTATACACTATTACTTTCAACAAATACACATGAACTGATGGTACCCTTAGTGGGGTGCCACATAGCTGGATACACACAGGCCGATATATCATCCGTTCAAATGAACAGCCGATATATCGTGGGCGCATCGGCGGTTGTGTACCAGCAATATGTCCACGAACAATGTCGTTCAGAGTGTTTGTGAAATAGAATGTTCAAAGTGTATGTAGGAGAGACTTTAAGGTGCACAGATAATTTCTCCTATATGTAGTGAGGGGGTGGAGAGTAATCTGAAAAAAAAAAACAGACCCTCTCTATATTGAGTATTTTCTTATCAAGTTATACCAGACTGGAGCCTAAAAACCCAGCATATAATAAAATCTTGTATTGCGGTAATAACAGTATGACTGCAGAATTCCCATAAATCTTCCACCTTAATTCATATTGCTCAGCTCACTACAAGTAGTGACCTAATCACACATCTGAGCACCTTCCTGTAACAGACACTGAACATGTTTGGATTAATCATCTCTCTTAAATCTCAGCAAGACTGAATCCAGGTTTAACGATCTTGTTACTCCTGCGGATCGAGCTCCTGCCTGCCACCTCCTTTCTGCCCTCTGCAAAAGTTTCTACATTTCTTTTTTCTTAATGCAGATTGCTGAAAACTTCATTATTCTCTCCTGCAATGCTTTCTGGCTGTTTCTTTGATAAATGTTATATCCTGCCTTTATTTGTTTCACTGACTGGAATATACCGCTGGCAATCATTTCAGCCAATCTCTGCTACCGCTAAACAAATTCTGAATCTCTATCAATGTCATAATACAAGAGTGGAATTAATCTTTAACCCTTTCACTGCTTTGGCTTTTCACACCTCTCTACTGTGTGACTTTTGGGTTGATTACATTCCAATCCATATGACTTATTTTTCTATGCACTATCCATACAAATCGTACCATGTTTATATATTTTTTTAGCTTTACTGTTTCTAGAAAACATAATTGGTTTGATTATCACCTTTGACACAGCAAAGAATATCTACCCCAAATAGACACAATTGTATTTTTATTTTGAAATCATATTGGGGGTCATTCCGAGTTGTTCGCTCGTTATTTTTTTCTCGCAACGGAGCGATTAGTTGCTAATGCGCATGCGCAATGTCCGCAGTGCGACTGCGCCAAGTAAATTTGCTATGCAGTTAGGAATTTTACTCACGGCATTACAAGGTTTTTTCTTCGTTCTGGTGATCGTAATGTGATTGACAGGAAGTGGGTGTTTCTGGGCGGAAACTGGCCGTTTTATGGGTGTGTGCGAAAAAACGCTACCGTTTCTGGGTAAAATGCGGGAGTGGCTGGAGAAACGGAGGAGTGTCTGGGCGAACGCTGGGTGTGTTTGTGACGTCAAACCAGGAACGAAACTGACTGAACTGATCGCAGATGCCGAGTAAGTCTAGAGCTACTCAGAAACTGCTAAGAAGTGTCTATTCGCAATTCTGCTAATCTTTCGTTCGCAATTTTGATAAGCTAAGATTCACTCCCAGTAGGCGGCGGCTTAGCGTGTGCAAAGCTGCTAAAAGCAGCTTGCGAGCGAACAACTCGGAATGACCCCCATTGTACAAGAGTGAACTGGGGATTGTTTTTACGATTTTACAAAGTGACACTTTGGGGCTGATGTAGAGTTGACTTACATATGGGTCCACGGTTATCTTGGCTAGTTTGCTGCACCTAGGCACAACATGGTTTATTAACATAAACCCTTCATCTATTGTTCTCAGCTGCAATACAATACAGAGAACAATACAGCAGGGGATTAAGTCATTACACCAGTGTATTAAGTCCGACTGGCCAGTCTCAATTAATCCTATTAAAGGTCAAAATAAACATGGACCCATCTGTATGTTGCATCCAGGACCGCAAATAGTGGTTAGTTTAGCAGTGCAGCCACCCACATTGCAGGGCATAGGGGGTCACCACTGCCGTTGCCCCATGTCATCTGTATTTGGAATGCAGAATGTCTGGAGGGACACCCTGCAGTCTAGGAAGCCACCGCCAGGAGATTCCTTAGGTGTACTTTTATAATAACTAATTATATATTATTAAAGTGACTGCAAAAATGTAATCAGCCACTGTATAGTGGGAAAGAGGCAGCGAGTGAGTGAATAAATAATTGAAGATTATTTGCTGTAAAGAAGATACACAGCTGTCTAGAAGTGTAATAACATTTTAATCACTACTTTTTTTTCCGTAAGTCTTTCATTTTAAAAAATTTGGTGGCAGTATTGAATTATTGATTTTAATATGTAATAGATAAAATGTAGATTTTATTTATTTTTATGCACCATACCAGTTACTTGCTCTTTTTTTTCCCTCTCTTGTACCAGATACTCCTGGCACTTAGTTTCTCCACAGAACCATCCAGATGGAGCATCCTTAGGCGTCCTGGCAGCCACGCCAATTTGCTGTGATATCATGATGTCTCATGAGGGTAAGGATGGCACAGGTGCTTTTTCGGGTGTGGATCTTTGGATCGACAGTGTCTAGGTCGACAATGTTTGGGTCGACCACTATAGGTGGTCTGTCGACAGGGTTTGAAGGTCGACAGGGTTTCTAGGTCGACATGTTCTAGGTTAATCTTCAGACCGGATCCCGCTTTTTCACCCTGCAACAGCTCTGGTTGCATTTTAGGCAACTTTCATGACTACCTGGATACTTCTCAAACTGATTAAAGATGGTTGTCAGTGGTCATCATCAACATCAGTTCATATACCAACCAATGATTTGGCTTCTGACAGGAGAATATATGTGTCTCTGATGTCTACACATTAAACATTTTCCTGAACGTGCTCTTATTGTACCTGAGCATATGTTTCTTTTTTGCAAATATATTTAGGCCTATTGAAAGATTCACACAAGTTTAATAAACATAACAAAGACAATGAAAGCAAAATGAACAATAATATTTAATGGAAACCCAAAAATGTTACAAATAGAAATAAAGGAAAAAAAAATCTTAATGTTTCTCTATGTAAAGCAAAGAGACAGTGATGTATTAAAAGGGGAGAAATCCCCTTGTCAAAGTTTCTAAAGTATAACAAGAAGTTTAACTCTCGTCTTTTCGAATCAATTCCTTCATAGATGGACGGAGAGTATTAATATAAGGCAGCCAAATAGAAAGCAATCAGTCCAGTCCATGTTGGTACCTGTAGGATAATCTCCGCAACATCAGAGAAATGGAATGGAATGTGTCCGCCTATTGTAATAAAATTGTTTTTCTTGGCTGCCACTGCTACCCTAGCCAATAATAGACGTAGACCCAGACGATGGTTGTAGGGAAAGGGATGGGTTCCAAGGTCCCACAGAGCCCATTCACTACTAAAAACAAAAAGCATACCCAGATCCTGTTGTATAAACGTCTGGGCAGCCTGCCAAATGTTTTCTACTCTGTCACAGAACCACATGAAGTGCATGAGGTCTACATCAGGTTGCATACCTTTAAAATAATTAGTCAGTAGACGCCCCTGTAAGATATTTCAATTTAGGGGTGCATTTTTAAAGTGCATTTACACATATGACAAAGATACCAATTGTCTATTAAGTCACTCGTATAATCTTCTACTTCCACCCCTTACAATACACAGTGCCATTTAGCCACACCTCCTTTTAACTTGGACAAGTCCAACTGATGTGAGAGTGGTAGTATATAAAAGAGGTGGTGTGGGGCCCTCGCGGCTTATGTTATAGCGAATTGTCCAGTGCACAACTATCAGAATCCCAGGTATTATTTGTGTGGTTCTGATTGCCTCACCCTCCCGAGATGGGTGACGCAACAAACTCAAATGTGATATGGTTAATGTTGTTGTTGATTTGTTTGAACTTCTCTTTCTTCTATGCTTTCCCCCCTTTCTTCATGCCATGCATGTCCGAGTATTGGTCTCATCCTTGTGTGATGACTCCCACGTGCTCTGCTGGCTGGGACAGAGCAGGTGATTTATGTTCTCAATTTAAATTACACATTGTTTACTTTTGGAGCAGTATAGGATGATACAACTACAGACACTTAATCTAAAAATTCCGCAGGTCACCTCAAATTAATTTAGATTTTTTTCATGGAACATAGCTGGCCTAACTTCGGTTGTTAAAAGGTGTCAAGTCCTTACCTATTTAAAGCGCTCTCACCCAGATATCATATTCATACAAGAAACCCACTGGCTGGAAAAATCAAATTCCACTTTAAAAAGCCCTTGGTTGGGGGAATGTGTTTCTGCCTCTTACTGTAAGAAAAAATGAGGAGTGGCGATCTTACAGGACCCTCGATCTTACAGGACCCTCGATTATGAAATAACCAAAACTGTGGCTGACTCAGCAGGCAGATATCTCATGCTAAATGTGACAATACACGGCGAACAATTTACATTGCTCAACCTTTATGCACCCAGTTCACCTAACTTTGGGGGTCATTCCGAGTTGATCACTCGCTAGCTACTTTTTGCAGCCGTGCAAACGCATAGTCGCAGCCCACTGGGGAGTGTATATTTGCTGTGCAAGGGTGCGATCGCATGTGCAGCTGAGCGATACAAAAATAGTTTGTGCAGTTTCTGAGTAGCTCAGAACTTACTCAGCCCTTGCAATCACTTCAGCCTGTCCGGGACCGGAATTGACGTCAGACACCCACCCTGCAAACGCCTGGACACGCCTGCGTTTTCCAACCACTCCCAGAAAATGGTCAGTTGACACCCATAAACGCCTTTCTCCTGTCAATCTCCTTGCGATCGGCTGTGGGAATGGATTCTTCATTAAATCCATCGCCCAGCAATGATCCGCTTTGTACCCGTACGATGCGCCTGCGCATTGCGGTGCATGCAAGGTAGTGACCTGATCGCTGCGCTGCAAAAAACGGCTGCATGTGATCAGGTCAGAATGATTCCCTTTATATTTTGCCAATCTATTTCTAATTTGTTAATGCAGCATGCCACACCTAATTTAATTATTGGGAGTGACATGAACTCATTACACAATGCTCGTTTAGACCATTCTAAATCTTTAGAGAACCCCTCCCCTAATAATAGAGAGTGCGTATCCTTTTTATGCTCTCAACATGCTTTACTCGATATGTGGAGGCTTCAAAATGGTTCCATCAGGGAATACACCTACCACTTGCAGGTACATGACACCTTTACGAGACTAGACTACATTCTATTGGAAGAATCCTTCTTTATACGGGTAACCCACACCTTCATAGACAACATTATAATCTCAGACCATGCCCCTGTAGCGTGTGACATGGAGAGGAGAAACCCCCTTTGAACCTCTTAAGTTATGGCGATTTCCGATGTACCTAACACAAATTGAGGATTTCCAAAAGTATCTTAAATCTAACTGGCAGGCGTATGTAGATGATAACATACAACACTGGGAGAATACAGTCCTATTTTGGGAAACTTCAAAAGCAATCATGCAAAGACACATCATATCGTATGTGGCCAAGTGTAATAAAGACAGAAAGGAACAATAACACTCTTTAACCAGTAGATTGCGTTATTCCCACCAGCAATATTTGACTTCTGCAACAGAGGGGGAAAAAACACATATATTCAGGAGAAGGGTTTACTGGAGGCCTTTCTTTTGCAAGAGGCAAAACTCAAGACTGAGTACATGAAAAATCAACACTATCGTTGGGGTGGTAAGTCGGGACGACTTCTGGCCATTATGGCTAAACAGCAAATGAAAAAATGCTACATTACCAAATTACAACACCAAAATTCCAGGTCGACCCTTACTTTCCACCCTGACGTTTTAAATGTACTAGAGTCATACTTTACTGAATTATATAAATTCGGTGACCCAAACCAAAGGGACATTGTTGATTTTTTAGAAAGTGTAGGGTTACCCAAGTTAACAACAGAACAAAGGGAATGTCTCAACAACACAATTACGGAGCAGGAAATCCTCACAGCCACTGAATCCCTCAAATCAAACAAAGCGCCAGGCCCAGATGGTTTAGATGCAAATTATGACAACATTTTAAAAACTGATATAATTCCCACACTTACTACTTTATTTCAGCAGATATTCGATAACAAGGTTTCTTATCCATCCTTTAACGAAGCCATAATGCTACTACAGCCTAAACCGGGTAAAGACACTTCTCTGATGGAATCTAACAGACCAATTGCACAGTTGAATCAGGACTATAAGATTCTAGCCAGAATCTTATCTACCAGACTACAAGAAATTATGCTAATTCTCCTAACACCAGACCAATTGGGCTTCACAGCAGGTCGATATTATTTCTTAGGAATCCGCTCAGCCATAGCGGAATTAGCTTCTTCACCAGCAAATAATGCCTCGTCCACTGTAATGTTAAATTTGGATGCCGAGAAGGCCTTTGACAAAATCTTATAAGAATATTTGATCAGAGTTCTGGACTTTAGAACCCAGCACTGGATTGTTAGTCAACGGCCTTCTCTGTAAATGCAGCTGGGAAGGGGGCGGGGGGGACAAGGCAAGGTCGCCCATTGTCGCCTCTGCTATTCAATTTAGCACTGGATCCTCTGCTACGTTACTTACAGCAATGGACAATCTTACAGGGGGCAAAGATTGAAAGTCAGAAATTAAAATTGCAAGCCTTTGCCGATGACCTATTGCTATTTGTCTCTAATCCTGAAGTTAGCCTAGAACCTTTGTTTGACAAACTTAATCATTATGGCTCAATTTCGGGATTTAAGATTAATCTATCTAAATCAATGGCAATGGCCTTAGGCAACCATCCCTATAGACCGTTTAATCCTTTTGGAGGATTACAATGGACCTCTTCCCAGATACAATACTTGGGGATAAGACTAACCAAAAATGTACATAACTTGTATTACGCAAATTTATCTCCACTTATTGCAAAATTTGGGGCGGAATTAGAGGGGCGGCAACAGCCGCAACACCTCCAATTATCGTACTTGGGAAGAGCCAACTTAATAAAACTAATTACCCTCTTGAAGCTACTATACCCATTACAAGTTCTCCCACTCACTCTATCAAATGAGAAAAAAATTGTAGAGGAGGGAGGAATAAATGTCCCCAATATTAAACTATTCAACCTAGAGCTGGCCTTAGCTATAGGCAGGCTAGGCATTTGCCTAGGGCATCCAAGCATGTCCCTGCAGTATCTCTTGCTGGGAGGGACAGTCTGCAAACTATCTGTTACTTTCTAAATGTATTCAATCAGTACTTGAATACACTGCTGTTTACATTTGTCAAATAGAATGCGCACAGTCCCTTGAACTCCCTCCGACATGCTTGAATGCTCCTGACTTGTGAGACCTCAGACAGCAGAAGCCCAGTAACTGCAATTCCTGGACCTGTGACATTTTCACTGATTATATAAGGTTATTACTGGATGGCTCCTTATGATACCACATGTGTATTTTGGATTACTGCCCCACATAAATCTGACATCACCTATACTGCTTGTGCACATGGGGGAGGGGGACCCTGGTATCCTGTGTGTGTCCCTTATCCCTATGCAAACCCCTGGTGCCTGCAGGGATATAACATGGGCAGTATTCTCCCCACACTTTATTTCTCAGTCATCCATGCTGTAAAATTCCCCTGCCATCCAGCACTGTACCGTGGTCAGTAAGTTGCGTTGCACTATTTCTATATGAAACGTCAGTGCAGCATGACTTTCGGACGCGCCAGACTGGAGGGCAGAGCATATCGCTCCCACAGTATAAAATAAAGAGCATGTAGTTTCCGGGAGTAACAAACACCAGCAAACACACTGAACAGTGAAGAGAATGGACAGTTACTACATGTTTGATACTGGTCTTTTTGTATAACCAGCAAGTGTGGCAGTATCTGTGCTTTTCTGCCATCTGTGTCCAACAAGCAAGCTGAAATAAAGGATAAGGCTTGCAAACGACGATATACCCTGTGAGGTCACATCCCTTGTATGGGTGCCCCTTTAACGGGTGCGAGCGCAAGCACATACCCATCCTGCCACCCCCATCTCACAAAACGCAGTCACGGATCTAGGGAGCTGCAGGGGCGCGCACACTGACTGCAAGCACACCAGCAAGCAAAAGTAAGTTGTGTTAACAAAAAAAGCAACTAGCATTACTAATGTGGGGCATATGTGTATTATGGGCATTACTAATGTGGGGCATATGTGTAAGGTGCATTACTGTGTGAAATTATGTGTATTATGGGCATTACTAATGTGGGGCATATGTGTAAGGTGCATTACTGTGTGGAATTATGCGTATTATGGGCATTACTAATGTAGGGCATATGTGTAAGGTGCATTACTGTGTGGAATTATGTGTATTATGGGCATTACTAATGTGGGGCATATGTGTAAGGTGCATTACTGTGTGGAATTATGCGTATTATGGGCATTACTAATGTGGGGCATATGTGTAAGGTGCATTACTGTGTGGAATTATGTGTATTATGGACATTACTAATGTGGGGCATATGTGTAAGGTGCATTACTGGGTGACATTATGTGTATTATGGGCATTACTACTGTGGGGCATTATGCAGGGCTGAACTGGCCCACAGGGCCACAAGGTAACCCCCCGGTGGGCCCCACTGCCTGAGTGTTGCTGGGTCAGATGCAGAACTAGCAGCGGTGTTAGGGGGCACCAACCAAAATTTTGCCTAGGGCATCAAATTGGCTAGGGCCGGCTCTGATACAGCCAAGCAACCATCTGTAGATATATTAAGGACTGGCTCCACAATAGAGACCTATATGCCAGTTATACGCTAGAAAAGCAATTTCTCTCTAATCTAGATATGACCTGCTTTTTGCATTTACCCAAACATGAAATTCCCACACAATTATTGGAAAATCCCCTACTAATGTCGATATGGTCAACGTGGCATACAATACATAACAAAGCGAAACTTCATGCTTTATATCCTCTACATCTTCCCTTTTTGGGCAATGATAACTTTCAACATGGCACGGCAAGGCATCCATTCAGATCATGGTACACTCAGGGAATACGCTCAGTTAGACATCTCGCGAATTCAGAAACGAAAAAGCCATTCACTTATGTACAGGCGAAATCTCAATATGACTTCTTGTCAGCATGCAATTTGGCCGTTCTCCAGGCCCAGCATTACACTAATAAGGTAATAACCTTCTTAGGCGAAGAAGACTGGCATAACCAGCTAGATGATGCCTTACTGAATGTGAGTTACTCCAAGAAAGCCATAACTCGCTTCTACCAGATACTAAGCATACCCTATCAAGCTGGTCAATTCCAAACAGGCATTACTAAATGGCAGTCACATTTCCCTAACCTAGAGGAAAAGGATAGTTTGAAAACTCTATTATACTCTATTAAAACAATATCAGCAACATCTTACAAGGAAATGTTTTATAAATGTTCTTTAAAGGGTACCTGTCTCCTCACTGTTGTAATTTAATTGGAATGACTAGATCATCCACATGTCCTAAATGTAACCACCCTGAAGCACATTTGTACCACTGTTTATGGGAATGTGCTGCAATCCAGTGATTCTGGTTGACAATAAGACAATTTGCAGTAGACCATTTGGTAAATTTTCTATCATTGACTCCAGAATGGGCCATTCTAGGTTTTCTGCCGAACACTCCCAAAATTTCAATAGGATGTAAAAAACTATTGCTGTTTCTCTCTTCGGTAGCTAAAAAATGCATATTACAACAATGGATTTCTCCCACACCTCCATCAATTACTAGGTTTAAAAAAAACTATTTCAGATGTTCAAACTTGAATGGACTGAACCATCTCTCCACAAGGAAATTCAAACAGAAAATTTCTCTTTGGTATGGGAAATTTATATAGACACGTTACCCATGGAAACTAAGCAACAAATACATAAATGCTTTCGTATGACTCTTGGGTATGAAACTAGGATATTCCTACAAGATCCGCCAATCTATCTAAATTGAGTTGTGATGGATGACTTGGATATGCATGGCTTCTTCTTTTCTTTCTTCTCCCCCCCCCCCCCCCCTCTTTTCTTTCCTTGCTCTCTCTCGCCCTTTTCTTTTCAAGGCTTCTTTAATCCTTATTCCTCTTATTCCCCTCTTCTTCCTTCTTCCCCTCGTTCCGTAACTTCTACTCTTACACTTAACCTAAGACTCAAGTGTTGAAATTTCTCTCTCAAGGTAAAGTGATAACAAACCTGATTTTTTACTCTACTCATAAATCTCTGGTGTTTCGGTTTTGAATCTGGCTTAAACTTCAACTAAGATCAAGACATCCATAAGAGACCTTTAATTTATCAATGCTTCTGTACACATTAAAGGTGTCCACAAGAGACCTTTAATTTACCAATGCTTATACACACATTAAGAACTCATAAGACACAACCAAGAAACTGTTACCTGGAAGCAAGGTTTTGTCATTTAATTGATGTTTCAATGTCTTTTTTTATTTTATTTTTTGCAACATTATACTTGTCATGTATATCTGTACTGTTATATCTGGAGGAAGAAAAGGAGAGAAAATGTATGCAATAGACCTTTGTAGTGTTCAACTGTTATTGTATCCTTTGCAATAAAAACACTTTTGAAAGAAAAAAAAAAGAAATCCCAGGTATTAGGCTATGTGATGCTTAAAATGAAGGGATGACTGAAACCAGTAATGAAAGGGTGAATTCACACACATTTATTTAGCATATGATACAGAGCAAATGCAGGCAGTGCTGCTATCAGAAATTGTGGGTCCCAGTACGGCTTTAATATATAGAGCTCCCCCTATCCCAGGTCTCTAGTCTGTTAGATGCAGAGGTCCAACTAGCCCTGGCACCCACAGCAAGCACATGCTATGATGCACCTTCCCACATGACACATATATACGTGTATACACACACATATATATTTATAGAACACCTACACCAGACATGTCAAACTTGCGGCACACACCACATACTTTTGCGGCCCAATGGAATGCGGCCCGCCACTGCCGGATGAGTTACTGTTGGCCCGTCTGGCGTGATCGGAGCTTAGCTACGATCGGGTGGCATTCACCATTCTGCACATGCGCATGAAGAGAGAGATAAAGATGGGGAAATCTCCACGGGGGAGCTGCTTGGCATGCCCGGATGCCTTTGCAAATCTCTGCCCCCCGCCGCATCTCGCCTGCTCAGAGCCATTAGCACTAAAGCCGTCACGCCCTGTATATGTATGTGCCTGACTGCCCTGTGTACCCAGCTGCCATAATTGCAGGAGGATTCTTCTGAAATAAGAATTGAGAAACGTATCTCAATGAAGAAGGTAAATTGGAGGGGGCTGGCACAGGAGGCACAGAGGGCTTCTGGCTGGAGGAGACACAAGGAGCAAGATGGGATACCAGGGGACATGTGGCTGGACTGGAGGGACAGAGGGGGGCTGGAAGTGACACATTTTACTAGCTCACACTGATATGTATTATACAGGAGACCTTGATTATTCGGCCCAATTGGGATATTCAGTCTGACATGCCTGACCTACACTGACTTTCAGAAAATTCCAGGAAGAGGGATATGGACACCAATCCTCTTATACCAAATTCATGCACTTAACCTGAGGGCATCTTATCATTCAATTACATTATCCTTTACTTTAAATCACACAATTCTCAGTGGTCATACCCAGGACTTGAACCCAGCACCTCTCACATTGCAGTCAGATAATAAACACATGGAGCGATCTACCAAATACTGAATAGACTCTTGGGAGATTCTGAAGTGCACGATACGCTTAACCTCATATTATTTTTGGTGGTTAGCTGAGATGCAGAAGGGCAGTGGCTTCACAATGGGGGTGACACCAAAGTGCAGACTCCTCAGTGACAAGAGCAGGGTGCTGCACTGTGACATTACATGCAGCACCCAGTTCCTGTCACTATGTAAGAGCCAGCACTGCACAGCCCGCATCTCCGGGACCCCCGGAGTGACGAAACGGGTTTGGGACACAAGGCCATGCCCCCTGCCCATGAGGCCACCCCTTCTCTCCCCCCGATCTAGATTTCACCACTGACAATGAAGCCTCTGGAGAAGGGGACACTTGGAAGAGAAACACATATTTAAAATTACAGATTTTAGGACACAGACATGGAATACACTAGGAATCTTGAGTGTTGACAGGAGTTTCAATATGAACGCAAGTGTATTGATAACTTGTAGAATTCGGAATCGCCCAATAACTCCAGGAGCAAGTTTCATCATAGGTACCATTAAACATAGATGTTTAGTTGGGAGCCAAACCTTATATCCTAGTTTTAGTGAAGGGACCGTCCTTTTCCTGTCAGAGAAGAACTTGTATTGAGAAGAGACATCCTCTTTCCCTTGTTCCAAACTTCAAAACAATGTTTAATGGTGTCACAAACTACTAGAAGAGGAAATGACTGACAGGCAATCTCGGTAAATGAGGGTGGAAATCATTCTGTATGTAGAAAGAAGAATAAGCCTGAAGCCTTATGGCAGAGATTATTATGGGTGAACTCAGCCCATAGTACCAGTGAATCCCAATCATAACGATTGGCGGAGATATAATCCCTAAACAGTGTTTACCTTCATAATTACTTAAAGACTTTTTGTACCATTCTCGAATACAAGTGCCATTTAAAGACTTACCATTACCATGCAGTCTGATGATGTCATTGGAAGATGATTTAACAGTGTTTATAATCATAGGAGGACCAATGTGGATCTAGGCAAACACTATTTTTTTTTGGGAACTTAAGATTGTACTACTTCTGTGGTGTCTGTAGACAGGGACATAAGAGCCATACCAGGTCAACACACCCTGGGTCTGCACTGGGTAGACATACAGTACTATCTGCACGGTGAACACTGGTACTAATCTAATTGGATACATATCCATCTGATAACGAATATTTAATGCCGGTGGCAATCTCATAGTAATATTTTGCTCAGCTTTCTGAGATTTCAGTGACCTACATTGCTTACTTCAAGTATATACATTTAGAGGAATCCAAACCTCTCAATTGTAATGTATGTTATATGTGATGTTTGTCTTTGTGTGTGATCATAGTACTTTTTCATTTTAACCTAAGACCATTAAAAGTACATTTTGAAACAATATAAGAGTGCCTCCCCAAAAAAAGAGAGTCTCTGTTTTCTTTCTCTAGAGCACTGTAGACCAGGAAGAGGAATATTTATAGCGGTGCCTAGTTTGGTTTGAAGGTGTACAAGTCTAATCCTTTCATGTGTTGAGAGATTGAGACAAAACACCTAAGTATCTTTTGATGTACACTAGTTGCGTTCATGTTCCAAACCAATAGCATGAGAATTTTTTTTAATGTTTTTTTTCACCCCTAAAACTTAACCTGTCCAACCGTGGTGTGTGTGTGTGTTATGCACGGAGGGGGGAGAGTAGTGAGGTCTTCATTGTGTGTTATTGGGGGGAACTTCATTGCCCCTAAAGACCATAAATGATACAGTATAAAAAGATAGGTGCACATGGTCCATACGATACTTTTTTCCAATCCGGGCTTAGCTCGGAGAGAGGATGCAGGTGGGCGGCAGGCTGGACTTGTTGCGTCATTAGGCCCCGCTACCTCACGAGAAAATTGCTCCGATTGGCTTTTATTTGTATAACGGCAGGGCCAAATGACTAATTTTAATAGAAATGTGTGACTAGGCCCCGTCCCCTCATCGAGGATTCAGGATTCCCCATATTAATCTTCCCATTCTGCCCACTTCACTAGGAAGTGGGTGGGATGCGGGAGGGTTGCCCACTCTTCCGGGGCTGAGGTGATTACCCAAAAAATCGTGTGTCTCCCGCAGGATCCGGGAGAGTATGCAAGTATGAGATGGCCTTATTTGTAAGAGTTTAGCATTCTGTGGCTAAAGGTTCATAGTACATGTGAAGTATACAGCCATTGGAGAATAACTAAGCCAAGTCATTTTTAGAGAAGAAGGTGTGTAGTATTGGATGGCAGAGGAGGAATGTGCACAGCGTGCAGCAGATGTGTGCCTATATTATTAGTGCATGTATCTGACAGCGACAGTAAAGATTGATTGCATCGCTGTCAGCTTTCTCTCGGGTTTCTAGGGACAGGAGCTGTTCTAAAATTGTTTGTCCCTTTTAAAAAAATATATATTTTGCCCATTTACACAGCCCACTGCTCCTGTTCTGTATACTACATATAAACTGTACTGGGCCTTGTTTAGAGAAAGGAGTCAATACAGCTGCACGTGTTGTGCTATATAGGGTTGGTGGAAACCATTTAGATCAAGCTGCAGCATAATAAAATCACCAGTTTTCAGCATTTATTGTAACCTATTTCAAATTCGCTGATTTATGAGAGTGTAAACCATGGCTGCAGCTTGGGGGTGCTTGAGGGGGTGCCAATACGGTCGGAGACAAAGCGCTAGATGCATCATCGCTTGGAAAGTGATAAAATGGAGAGTGAAAAAGTACCAACCAATCAGGTCCTAACTGCCATGTGACAGGCTTTGTTTAAAAAATGGCAGTTAGGAACTGATTGGCTGGTACTCTTTCGCTCTCAATTTCATCACTTTCCAAGCGATGATGCACATGGCCCAAAGAGTGGGAAACCTGTTATGAGTCAGAAGCATGCCGTGGTGGGGGTAGGCTTCAGAGCGTAGGCCAGTGTCTGCACCGCTAGACTAATCAGCAGAGCTCAAGCATAAAGGGATCACCCGGCACAATAAAGTTTTTTTTCCTTATATTCGCTGCGCATGTGACACCAAATTACTCCCTTGCCCTGGGTGACACAAATCCTAGCTTCTGCCCTGCTAAACTGATAGCAAACCCAAACAGCCAGAACACAAACCACAGACAGCTTGTGTAAATAATAATAAAAAAATAAAATAAAGTATGTAAAAATAATCCCCCACCCCATCATTAGCAGACTTGCTACTTTGTTCTGGTCCTCTTGGGGTTGCCTAGCCCAAATCAAAGTGACCTTGGTCGCCCTTCTGATTGGTTCCATAGACATAAAATAAAGATGAGTACGCCCTTTATGTCTTAATAGAAGAATAATGTCCTCATCTGTTGTCTCTTATATATTTGCCCAGATCTGTGATTCTGTGACTCAGTGTATAATGCTGGGCGGGGCTCTGGCAGGGTCTGCCCTTCTAAATCACTGTGAGCTAGAAACACCCCTCCCCCCCTCGCCCTCCCACAGGTCCACGTCATTACTAGCCCTGGGCCAGATACACAGGCTGCAGCCATATGCCGCGGTGGTGACAGCTTCATAAGCGGGGGGTTACAGCGCAGCTCTCCCTTCTCTCCCCCCCCCCCCCCTTCCACAGGTTACACAGCCACTGGGCCACAGCCTGAAGCCATATGCCACGCTGCTGACAGCTCCTTACTTGCGAGTTACAGCACGTGTCACCATCCCGTCCCCAGGGACGATGACGGTGGCTACTGGGTGTGGCATGCGGAGGGCAGCAGCAGCGTTGCACCGTGCCATGATACTTGGCCCAGACATCGGTGGAACATACAGCGCGGAAGCAGCGTCGCGAGGGACGGATGCCGGCCGCATCCAATGGCTTGAGAGCAGCAGCTGGTGACGTCAAGGGGTCGGGCCTTCCGCTGTGCTCTGGTGGCTGCTGCTATACACACAGCGTGGTGGCTGCCGGGTGCTGCTGGGGGTAGCGGTGATGTCACAGGGGCGGGGTCTCCAGCGTGCTCCGCCGGCTGCTGCTGTGCACACAGCGTGTTTGCTGCCTGGTGCTGCTGGGGCTATGGTGTAGTGGGGACAATATCATCGCTTCAGGTACTATTAGATAGCAAACATGTTATTGCATAGTCTTTGTACTGCTGTGGAACAGCCAATGGGGCGCAGTTGTTAACAGGGTGTCACACATAGTATTGAGCCAGCCGGCAGCCTAGGTGCAGTACATAAACACTACTAAACACTACCCTGCTGAATGCATTCCCACAGGGTACAGGGCAACACCGGCTGGGTCCCACTGCCAACAGCCAGCCCCTTCTCTATGGATCAGGTTCTACATTGTGCAACTATACATATGATACATTATACTGCACAGGACTAGGATGTATTCTCTACAGTGCATTGCTGCTACTAATCTGGGACTTTATCATGCATACACTACTAACTCATTTTATAACGCTGGCCGGGCCTGTAGCCGGGACTGCCCTTCTGCATCACAAACCAGGGA
This sequence comes from Pseudophryne corroboree, assembly GCF_028390025.1. NCBI lineage: Eukaryota > Metazoa > Chordata > Amphibia > Anura > Myobatrachidae > Pseudophryne > Pseudophryne corroboree. The sequence goes on from NC_086449.1 coordinate 146,163,373, forward strand.
CTGTACTACACTATGTGATTCACCAAGGCCTGCACTATTTAACCACTAATACAATTATGATTGCAAGTAATGCTCCATATAATACAAATATAGCATGGCCTAAGAGCGTGCAGGGGTTCAGGGGGCGTAACCCGTTGCATAAAATACAAAGATTTCATGCACAACGGGCGTGCAGGGGTTAAGGAGGCGTAGCCCCCTGAGATGGTGTGAAGAGCGCCCGTAGAGCGCGATGAATCACCTAGTTTATTAATACTGTCCCCAGTATTGTTTGTAATTGATAATAGTGCACCGTATGTTTTATAATCGGTAATAGTTCTCATGGAACTTATATCTCTGATGGATGAAAGGCCATTTCTGATTGGCTGTATGTCTATTAGATAGGAGAGCTTACCAAGCATTAACTCATTCTGTATTGGGAGCTCCTCGAGGGCAGTCATTGACACTTATATGTGTTTTTGGCAGATCAAGAAAAGAACACAAACATACGGAGGTGGTATTCATTAACAAAGGGGGGTGGGTCATTATTGTTTAATTGGAAACATACAGGGGGCTATAAGCTTTATTCTATTTCCCAGGTACCCAATGACCAGGGGGGAAAGGAGAACTCTACTACTAGGGATAGTGCTAAGCAGCAGTGCGGTTTAGGATTTATGAGATTTGCTGCAAATTGACAACAGAACCACTGGATAATACATACTGTAGTTTGGAGGTGAAAACAGGCAGCAATATGTTTCCATATCACCAACTACCACCCACCTGTTGCAGTTTAAAATATTTTACCTTTAAAGTAGGAATGAGCAGCATTAAAGTTCTACTCTAAGGGGGTCATTCCAAGTTGTTCGCTCGTTGCCGATTTTTGCAACGGAGCGATTAAGGCAAAAATGCGCATGCGCATGGTTCGCAGTGCGCATGCGGCAAGTATTTTAGCACAAAACTTAGTAAATTTACTCACGTCCAAACGAAGAAATTTCATCGTTGAAGTGATCGGAGTGTGATTGACAGGAAGAGGGTGTTTCTGGGCGGAAACTGGCCGTTTTCTGGGAGTGTGCGGAAAAACGCAGGCATGTCAGGGAAAAACACGGGAGTGTCTGGAGAAATGGGGGAGTGGCTGGCCGAACGCTGGGCGTGTGTGTGACGTCAAACCAGGAACGAAACGGACTGAGCTGATCGCAATCTGTGAGTAGGTCTGGAGCTACTCAGAAACTGCTAAGAATTTTCTATTCGCAATTCTGCTAATCTTTTGTTCGCTATTCTGCTAAACTAAAATACACTCCCAGAGGGCGGCGGCCTAGCGTGTGCAATGCTGCTAAAAGTAGCTAGCGAGTGAACAACTCGGAATGACCCCCTAAATCACAGTGTAAAACTAAAACTATTGCTTGCATGTATGTGCTATGGGGTTATTCAGAGTTGTTAGCAAACCAAAAAAAGTTAGCAATTGGGCAAAAGCATGTTGCATTGCAGATGGGGCAGATGTAACATGTGCAGAGAGAGTTAGATTTGGGTGGGGTGTGTTCAAACTGAAATCTAAATTGCAGTGTAAATATAAAGCAGCCAGTATTGATCCCACACAAAAACCATATAACCCACCCAAATCTAACTCTCTCTGCACATGTTACATCTGCCCCACCTGCAGTGCACATGGTTTTGCCCAATTGCCAACTTTTTTTCTTAGGTTTGATAACAACTCTGAATAACCCCCTACATGCAGAAGCAGGAAGTATTTCCCTGCATCTCCTATGTCTGTCTGCATGTGATGTGTAGCAAGTGCACTGGGCACAATTGTCTTTGGATGCTGATCCAGCGATGGCTTTTTCGTTCATGTTATTTATGATGGCAGGAACACCAGGTTGGCCTGTTTAGCTGTTACAGGAAACTTTCTGAATCACAGAATTACAACTCGAGGGGGTGATGTACCGTACTAAAGGTGTGTACACACGGAGCGATATGGCTCATCGATTTTTACTATATAGTCAAAATCGCTAAGAAAGTTAGTGCATATCGCTCTGTGTGTACACAGCCAGCGATAGCGGTGCGCATCCCCGCCTGGTCGCTATCGCTGGGAAAAATAGACTGTACAGGCAAGTAAATTTTCACTATGTCGCTGGAAAAGTAAAAGCATCCCCCTATTTAAATTAGTTAGTCAAAATTGCCCATAGTCAAAATTGCTTGCACACACAGTCAAAATCGCTGGTACAGATAGTCAAAATCGCCTACTGCCAGTTCAAGGTAAATTGCTCATAGTCAAAATCTCTCATAGTCAAAATCGCTCCGTGTGTGTGGACCTTAAAGGATAAAGTGGACAGAGATAAAGTACCAATCAACCAGCTCCTAACCATAATTTTTCAAAAACAGCCTGTAACATGACAGTTGGGAGCTGATAGGCTGGTACTTTATCTCTCTCCATGGCTTAGCACATCTGCCCCAGAATGTCTAATGTATCTACTGAATAAGCCACACTGGTGTTTCCACACACACACACATATATATATATATATATATATATAATGGGACTCACTGGAATTAAATAGAGCTTGTCTTTATCATTATAAAAACAACGATGGCAGATAACACCCACTTGGCCCATCTATTCTGCCCATGTACACATACACACTAGGGTTCATTTTTGTTGGGAGCAAATTAACCTACCAGTATATTTTTGGAATGTGGGACGAAACTGGAGCACCCCAAGAAAACCCACGCAAGCACGGGGAGGATATACAAACTCCACACAGTTAGGACCATGGTGGGAATTGAACCTATGATCTCAGTGCTGTGAGGCAGTAATGCTAACCATTACACCATCCATACTGATTACCTTCTTTTCTTTAACAATTTCCTGATGTTATGACTTTTATTTGTAATGTCTAAGGCTCAAGAGAAATATAATTAGGCTTACCATACTATCCCTATAAACCAGGACACTCATGGATTACACAGGTTCTATGGCTGACTTAAAACCAGGGAAAATGCAGGCTTGAAGGAAGCCAGCCACAGAACCTGTGTAACTCATGAGTGTCCCAGTTTACTTTAAAGGGATAGTATGGTAAGTATGGTAACCCTAGGGCAGCGTTTTTCAACCGCTGTGCCGCGACAGACCAGTGTGCCGCAAGCGGTTGTCAGATGTGCCGCCGCCCGCCCACCAGAGATTCCTGCCACCCCAATGCCAGCTGCAGCAGTCACTGCTTTTGGCCTTGGGCAACGAAAGACTCTTCCACGGCCTGGCCTGTGACTCATAGGTCATGCACGCCACGTGATGTCTCCTTCCAGCCCGCCCGCCCAGTGCTGCTCCGTGGTGCTCTGCTCATCACTGCACCAAGCTGGAAGGCAATGCTCCGTGCTGCTCCTCACTGCTCCCATGGTGAGAGGGAAACTTGAGCTTTACACTAAGGTTGGAGCCAGTGTTTTTTTACATTTATTTGATTACTGTGCGGGGACAGTTTGTGGAATTACTGTGGGGGGTGGGGGTACAATGTAAGGACAGTGTGTGGCATAACAATGTGGAGACAGTGTGTGTCATAACAATGTGTGGACAGTGTGTGGCATTACAGTGGGGGGGGGCAGTGTGCGGCATTAAAATATGGGGACAGTATGTAATATTACTATGGGGGGACAGTGTGCTGCATTACTGTGGGGGGACAGTGTGCTGCATTACTATGGGGGGACAGCAGTGGCAAACGCAGGATTTGCATGGGGGGGGGTTTCCAGAACTGGGTGGAGCCAAGCACGGGGGTGGGGACTGAGGTGACCCAGTATATGCTGGGTCCGTAAAACTAGTGTGTCTGTGTGTATATATACATACCTCCCAACTTTTCATATCTGGTAGGAGGGACACACGCGCGCGCTCCCGGAAAAGGGGTGTGACCTAAGAAAAGGGGGGGTGGCTTCGCGGGAGGACCCGCGACCGCGAGCCACACCCCCATTTTCGTCACTAAGGGGGCATGCCCAGCGCTCTGTGAGCCACTGGCATGCCCCCTCTCCCTCTGACTTCAGTGAATAAATGCTGTGCGCATGCACACAGCGTCTATTCACCGCTGCTCTGCTTAGCAGGGCAGTGAGAGACAGAGGTATGCATATCTATCTATCTATCTATCTATCTATCTATCTATCTATCTATCTATCTATCTATCTACACACACATATATATACTGTATATATACACACACACACACATATATATAAATATATATATATATATATATATATACACAATACATATATACATATATACACATAGCATATTAAACATGCATACATATATATATATATATATATATATACATACATACAGTACACGTATATACGCATGTATATATATCATATGTGTGTATGTGTGTGTTTATATGTATGTATGCACATGGATATATATGTACTATAATTAAAATAAAGTAAACTTTTATTAAGCACTTACAAGTGCCACCAGGAAGACAGCAGGCTGCAGAGGACGCTAGACAGCCATTAATAATACTCATGCAGCTAAGAAAAAAAAGATTTTTTTTTTTTGCTGGAGGGGGGTTTCTGGGTGCCCGGAAACCCCCCCTGGGTGCGCCACTGGACAGTGTGCTGCATTACTATGTGGGGACAGTGTGCAGCATTACTATGGGGGACAGTGTGCTGCATTACTATGGGGGGACAGTGTGCTGCATTACTATGTGGGGACAGTGTGCTGCATTACTGTGGGGGGACAGTGTGCTGCATTACTATGGGGGGACAGTGTGCTGCATTACTGTGGGGGACAGTGTGCTGCATTACTATGGGGGACAGTGTGCTGCATTACTATGGGGGGACAGTGTGCTGCATTACTTTGGGGGGACAGTGTGCTGCATTACTATGGGGGACAGTGTGCTGCATTACTATGGGGGGGGGCAGTGTGCTGCATTACTATGGGGGGACAGTGTGCTGCATTACTATGGGGGGACAGTGTGCTGCATTACTATGGGGGGACAGTGTGCTGCATTACTATGGGGGGACAGTGTGCTGCATTACTATGGGGGGACAGTGTGCTGCATTACTATGGGGGGACAGTGTGCTGCATTACTGTGGGGGGACAGTGTGCTGCATTACTATGGGGGGACAGTGTGCTGCATTACTATGGGGGGACAGTGTGCTGCATTACTGTGGGGGACAATGTGCTGCATTACTATGGGGGACAGTGTGCTGCATTACTGTGGGGGGACAGTGTGCTGCATTACTATGGGGGGACAGTGTGCTGCATTACTATGGGGGACAGTGTGCTGCATTACTGTGGGGGGACAGTGTGCTGCATTACTGTGGGGGGACAGTGTGCTGCATTACTATGGGGGGACAGTGTGCTGCATTACTGTGGGGGACAGTGTGCTGCATTACTATGGAGGGACAGTGTGCTGCATTACTTTGGGGGGACAGTGTGCTGCATTACTATGGGGGGACAGTGTGCTGCATTACTATGGGGGGACAGTGTGCTGCATTACTATGGGGGGACAGTGTGCTGCATTACTATGGGGGACAGTGTGCTGCATTACTATGTGGGGACAGTGTGCTGCATTACTGTGGGGGGACAGTGTGCTGCATTACTATGGGGGGACAGTGTGCTGCATTACTATGTGGGGACAGTGTGCTGCATTACTATGTGGGGACAGTGTGCTGCATTACTGTGGGGGGACAGTGTGCTGCATTACTGTGGGGGACAGTGTGCTGCATTACTGTGGGGGACAGTGTGCTGCATTACTGTGGGGGACAATGTGCTGCATTACTATGGGGGACAGTGTGCTGCATTACTTTGGGGGGACAGTGTGCTGCATTACTATGGGGGGACAGTGTGCTGCATTACTATGGGGGGACAGTGTGCTGCATTACTATGGGGGGACAGTGTGCTGCATTACTATGGGGGGACAGTGTGCTGCATTACTGTGGGGGACAGTGTGCTGCATTACTATGGGGGACAGTGTGCTGCATTACTATGGGGGACAGTGTGCTGCATTACTATGGGGGGACAGTGTGCTGCATTACTATGGGGGGACAGTGTGCTGCATTACTATGGGGGACAGTGTGCTGCATTACTATGGGGGCACAGTGTGCTGCATTACTATGGGGGGACAGTGTGCTGCATTACTATGGGGGGACAGTGTGCTGCTTTACTATGGGGGACAGTGTGCTGCATTACAATTACTGTGTTTTATTTCTGTGGGAGCCAATGCATTTTATTACAGTGGGGGTAAATGTATTTGTTTTATCACTGGGGGCGGGGGGGGGCAATGTGTTTTTAGTTACTGTTGATATATGTTATTATATATTTATATTACTGTATATTTGTTTAAAAAAACTGACGGCATGCCTTGGCAATTTTAAAATGTTTTTTAGTGTGCCACGAGTTTAGAAAGGTTGAAAATCACTGCCCTAGGGGTTGGGGCTGTGATGCCAGCAGTCGGGATCCCGGTGGCAGCATACCGACCCCAGGATCCCAGCCACCAGATTGCCGGTGGGGGGGGGGAGCAAGCAAAACAGAGCCCCTTCCGGGCTCGCTGCACTCACCACAGGTTCTATTCCCACTGTATGGGCGTTGTGGACACCCGTGAGTGGGAATAGCCCCTGGTGGCCGGCATTCCGACTTTTGGCATTGTCAGCGGTCGAGATTCCGGCGTCGGTCTCCTGACTGCCTTTATCCGCCCTCAAATCAACTACATCCCAACCCTTGTAAAGCTACAATAAATACATAGAAACCCATCAGCAATTATCTTTCATCTGTCTAGTACAAGCTAGACAATTACAAATGCCTGATTGGTAGCGTTGGTTGTACTGCAGATTTGAGCAATTATAGTAAATAAGTTTAAGCAGCTAGTGAACAATAAAGCAGCTAGCAGCAGCCAGAGATCATTTTACTGATGCAGTTGGGAGAATAAACGAATTGCTCCTGTCTGGGACTAACCTGATCGCACAACTCTACTCTCACATTGGGGGTAATTCCAAGTTGATCGCAGCAGGATTTTTGACAGCAATTGGGCAAAACCATGTGCACTGCAGGGGGGGCAGATATAACATTTGTAGAGAGTGTTAGATTTGGGTGGGTTATTTTATTTCTGTGCAGGGTAAATACTGGCTGCTTTATTGTTACACTGCAAATTAGATCGCAGATTGAACACACCACACCCAAATCTAACTCTCTCTGCACATGTTATATCTGCCCCCCCCCCCCCCCCCCCCCCCTGCAGTGCACATGGTTTTGCCCAATTGCTAACAGAATTCCTGCTGCGATCAACTTGGAATTACCCCCTATAGTGCTATGGCCTTGTATGAACTGTGCACAGCAGGTGAGTGAGAATCCCCTGTAGATTTCCTTTGACCTAATTTCCTTATGTTTTTATAATCGGCTGCACTGAAGGGGGCCTGGAAGCTGCACAGTTTAAAACATTTATCACCTTCATTGCAGATACTTTATTATATTTCCCGGGGACTCTCTGCTGCTGAGTCGGTGCATCTGCATACATCATGCACAATACTGTCTCAGTGGAGCTATGTGACCACAATCCCAATTATATTGTGTTCCCCAAATGGGTTCTCATATATTTCTGCAAATTAAACCTCAATAAATGTCACCTTGTAATGACCTAAAAATACAAATAAATGGTAAGACTTAATATAAGAATAAATGGTAAGACTTAATATAAGAATAAATTGTAAGACTTGCAATTAAAAGTAAAAAAAAGCGAGGAATTTATTGTTCAGTTGGTCAGTGTTGAAAATGAAGGTAATTTCCAGGGACAATTCTCTGAAACCTGGGACTGTTCTTGTAAATTAGGGCCATTTGTCGACTCCGTGTCGCCCATCCCCCTCTTCTATATATAGATGTTTCTGCTGCAGCTGCGTACACGCAGGACTGTGCTCCCAGCTGTCATTCGGCTACTTCTGCCTGCACATGGAGCAAGCACATGGGATGAGAAATGTTTTATACAGACAACAATATCTTAATCTCAGAGGATAAAACAGAGCAGCGCAATCTGTTTCATTCTGTGAATATGTTGGTTTATAAACCTGAGCCCAGATCTCACACAGTCACTGGCTGGCTTACATTCACTGGCTGGCATACAGTCACAGGCTGACATATAGTCACTGGCTGGCTTACATTCACTGGTTGGCATACAGTCACAGGCTGACATATAGTCACTGGCTGTCTTACATTCGCTGGCATACAGTCACAGGCTGACATACAGTCACTGGCTGGCATAGTCACAGGCTGACATATAGTCACTGGCTGGCATACAGTCACAAGCTGACATATAGTCACAGGCTGACATATAGTCACTGGCTGGCTTACATTCACTGGCTGGCATACAGTCACAGGCTGACATATAGTCACTGGCTGGCTTACATTCACTGGCTGGCATACAGTCACAGGCTGACATATAATCACTGTCTGGCTTACATTCACTGGCTGGCATACAGTCACAGGCTGACATATAGTCACTGGCTGGCATACAGTACAGGCTGACATATAGTCACAGGCTGACATACAGTCACAGGCTGACATATGGTCACAGGCTCACATATAGTCACTGGCTGGCTTACATTCACTGGCTGGCATACAGTCACAGGCTGACATATAGTCACTGGCTGGCTTACATTCACGGGCTGGCATACAGTCACAGGCTGACATATAGTCACTGGCTGGCATACAGTCACAGGCTGACACATAGTCACTGGCTGGCATACAGTCACAGGCTGGCACATAGTCACAGGCTGAAACATAGTCATTGGCTGGCATACAGTCACAGGCTGACATATAGTCACTGGCTGGCATACAGTCACAGCCTGACATACAGTCACAGGCTGACATAGAGTCACTGGCTGGCATACAGTCACAGGCTGGCATACAGTCACAGGCTGATACATAGTCACTGGCTGGCATACAGTCACAGGGTGACATATAGTCACAGGCTGACATAGAGTCACTGGCTGGCATACAGTCACAGGCTGACACATAGTCACTGGCTGGCATACAGTCACAGGCTGACACATAGTCACAGGCTGATACATAGTCACTGGCTGGCATACAGTCACAGGGTGACATATAGTCACAGGCTGACATATAGTCATTGGCTGGCTTACATTCACTGGCTGGCATACAGTCACTGGCTGGCTTACATTCACTGGCTGGCATACAGTCACAGGCTGACATATAGTCACTGGCTGGCTTACATTCACTGGCTGGCATACAGTCACAGGCTGACATATAGTCACTGGCTGGCATACAGTCACAGGCTGACATATAGTCACTAGCTGGCATACAGTCACAGGCTGACATATAGTCACTAGCTGGCATACAGTCACAGGCTGACATATAGTCACTGTCTGGCATACAGTCAAAGGCTGACATATAGTCACAGGCTGACATATAGTCACAGGCTGACATATAGTCACTGGCTGGCTTACATTCACTGGCTGGCATACAGTCACTGGCTGGCTGCATCATTCTGCTTTATGTTCCTAATAGAGGTCATATGCTCAGAGACACTGGGCCTGTTCCAGAGGTGAACCCGATATCAATGTTGGACGCAGTGGAGTGACTTTTCGCCATTGGTCATGCACTAAAGCTGCACTATGCACACAGAGAATAAGTAGCAATTGCAGATGCACAGAGTATTTATTTGAAAATTGAGTGACAGGTAGTCAGCGCTTGGAAGAGGTAACGTGGTGGGGTTATAGAGATACCCAAGGATGTCGGGAGCATTCTCTGGACTAGTCAGCCACTAGCTGGAGAGGCCCCGGCTTCTTAGGAGAGTAGCTGCGTCTGACACAGCATAGGGTTGTCCAACTGATGTTCCTGCTTATGTGTATGACTGGCGGACGTGATATGCTGACAGTGGGTGTCGCAGTGCACAAAGACACATTCGCGTTTTTTTGCACTACGAATGAAATTGCAGCTGCAACTGTATGCACCTTTGACTCCACTGAGTTGTAACGTACATACTGAGACGGGGGCCACAGTAACAAGCTGGATTGTGCATATTTATATGTATATATGTGCATGACTATACAGCACAAATTCTAAGCCTCAAATGGGCGTTGTTAGGAGAAAATAATAAAACATATCAAAAGGCTGAGTGTCATTAAACTTAATTATGTCTAATTTAATGCAGGCACTTTATTAACCCAAGCCACTGGCTTGTGTTGTAGTCTTATAAAGAGTTGAAGTCACCAGGCAGGTTTTCTACTGGACACAGAACTCTGCAGTGACCTCACACATCATTATAGTCTGTGGTGTAGCTAGAGGCTAATCAAGCTGTCATCCACCAGCAGATTATAGTGTCAATATCACAGCCACGGCTATTATTGGCAGCAGTGGCGGGCTGGTCTGGGGCACAGGATGCCATGTGCCCCCTAGGCCGCACTGTCGCTTTGGGTCACCTCCTCTGTGACAGCCCTGGTGGTCCAGTGGTAGCACTGCTCAATGCGGCTGACTTTGAATTAAGCCTTGAAAAGTGATACATTTCACAGTGATAAAGTACCAGCCAATCAGCTCCTAACTGTCATTTTTCAAACACAGCCTGTAACATGGCAGTTAAAAGCTGATTGGCTGATACTTTATCACCGTGAAATGTATCACTTTTCAAGGCTTAGTACATTTCCCCCACCACCTATAATATGGCAGTGAAGAGCTGGATTGGTTGGTACTTTATCTTTCTCCACAAAGAACAAAGGTAACTTAAACAACCCTAAAATACACATAGAAAAATAAAATAATTTATCTTGTCACATGCAAGAATAGCATCACACTCTGTACTAATTACACACTGGGACAGGACTCAGGAGGACTCTCTGTGTGTGTCTCTTTCTCTAGACCCAAATGATTTAGTTGCATAAAAGTTTACACAGGACTCAGACACCCAGGCGGGGAGGAGGAGAAGCTGGGATCCCTGTGTCACTTACAGCTCTCTCCACCCTCCTATCTCTCCTCTGGTCAGAAATCTCCATCGGTAGTTCATGAAAAATGATAATCCTGTGTCTCTGCCTGCACTGCATACTGTCCTGCTATCATTCTGGCTCTCGCATTAAGAGGGAATGATTGTGATATCAGTGTGCTTTGGCCGGGGGGCCCCTGACACAGGGGAACCCGGGGTACAGTATGCCCTGCATCCCCCCTTAATCTGGCTATGCAGTTGGAAGGAGCTGGCATGAGCTTTGTGCTATAAAAGGGGCAGCTAGAGAGCCATTTGTAGGAGCTGACTACGGGAGCCAGAGTCCAGCTGCAATCAGAGATGTTATCGGGAGGAGGAGGCGTAGGTGCAGGGAAACAAATGGGCGGCATGTAGCGAGTAACTGACTAAAAGAGAGGACTGTCTTCTTCCAAGGAGGTGGTGCTCCAGGTGTCTCTTAAGGAGTGTTCCTCCCGACATGGACAGAAACAGATATTTCGGCACTGAAAAAAGCTACAGTAGAAGACAAAGTGGACAGCGTACTAAATGCACATATGCTACAGTAATACATTGTACTATTGGTAGCAGAAAAGTGCCCGGGCGCCAAGACAGATATGCTGCACACAACTTGGTCTGAAGGTATCCCCAATACCAGAGATTGGATATGTGTATGCAGAAAGTTAGACCAGATGCGGTGCGCTTATCAGCTAACAATATAAAATTGATACTTCCCTTATGTATCCTCTGTCGTAGGTTCTAACAGGTACTTCGGATAAATGGAATCCACATGTGGGCGTAAAAGATATAATTCCAAATATAGTGTAGTATGTTGCAAATAAAACAATTTTTTATTCAAACAATAAAAATTTGCGAATGTAGCCAAATGAACAGGCACTTCTAAAATATATGGTAATAGATGGAGGTTTACCAGAGTTAAGGTAAAATCAAAGCCTTTAACAGTGCCTTTCTGATGTTAATAGCTGGTGTCAATATATAGAACAGACATCCTAGTGCGTGGAAGTAAAGGTGGAGAATTACCAGATTTTCATGGGGTGTGTGCCTTTAAGATGTCAAGATAGGGAGATACTGGCTCCGGAACCTGTCTCCAAAGTCCACACAACTCTGTCCGTCTGGTGAGTCTCCTTCCCACGGTTGTTCTCCTGTCATATAGTGTCGACGCGTTTCGGGATCTCTCCCTTCCTCAAGGCTGCATGACAGGAACTAAGTCAGAATAAGCTATTTATAGCCTATGTGGAGATTGCATCCGGGTCATAAGGTCACTGATCTAATTTAATTAAAATGCACATCAGATATGTAGCTACAGTATATCAAATACAAAACCTTTCTCAGTTTAATTGAAAATTAGATGTAAGTAAAAACTTTATAAGCTCACAAAAAATTGTTTAAATATAATTTTGTACGTCCGCCGGAAGTGACGTCTGTCGCACTTCCGGTCGATAATCCTCGATCTTATAAAAACGGTTCTGACTATCTATATTAATATTCCCCTCTGTTAATACGTTGGTGGTATAAGTGGAATGACCACAAAGTGATCCTTAACGGCGGTTCAGCGGGTGTTCAGCGGGTGTTAACCGCACATTTCCGGTCCGTGGAACGCACCACGGAACGCATCCCGCTTCCGGTAACCTACTTCCTGTCGCGTCAGTGTAAGCGCATGTGAAGCGCATAACAGCGCTAATGCTGCTCTGTATGTAAATCCCTTCTCAACTGACTTCCCATATATAAACAAACCTAGTTTGGCCATATATACGTACATCTAGCAATGATGGTTATAATAAAAACAACAGTCTACAAATGTAAATGAAGATGATGAGAAAATGATAAAAATAATGTAAAGGTGGGACATATAAATGTATAATTAATTGATTAAAAATAAATATAGCACACACTAATAGCATTTGTTTCTCTATCTCACGTGTAAATACTTATGAATCGATTTACTCACGAGGGATTATTCTATTTACCCTTTTTTTTGCTATATTTATTTTTAATCAATTAATTATACATTTATATGTCCCACCTTTACATTATTTTTATCATTTTCTCATCATCTTCATTTACATTTGTAGACTGTTGTTTTTATTATAACCATCATTGCTAGATGTACGTATATATGGCCAAACTATGGCCCTCATTCCGAGTTGATCGGTCGCAAGGCGAATTTAGCAGAGTTACACACGCTAAGCCGCCGCCTACTGGGAGTGAATCTTAGCTTCTTAAAATTGCGACCGATGTATTCGCAATATTGCGATTACTAACTACTTAGCAGTTTCAGAGTAGCTCCAGACTTACTCTGCCTGTGCGATCAGTTCAGTGCTTGTCGTTCCTGGTTGACGTCACAAACACACCCAGCGTTCGCCCAGGCACTCCCACCGTTTCTCCGGCCACTCCTGCGTTTTTTCCGGAAACGGTAGCGTTTTCAGCCACACGCCCCTGAAACGCCGTGTTTCCGCCCAGTAACACCCATTTCCTGTCAATCACATTACGATCGCCGGAGCGAAGAAAAAGCCGTGAGTAAAAATACTTTCTTCATAGTAAAGTTACTTGGCGCAGTCGCAGTGCGAACTTTGCGCATGCGTACTAAGCGGATTTTCACTGCGATGCGATGAAAAAGAACGAGCGAACAACTCGGAATGAGGGCCAATGTTTGTTTATATATGGGAAGTCAGTTGAGAAGGGATTTACATACAGAGCAGCATTAGCGCTGTTATGCGCTTCACATGCGCTCCACTGACGCGACAAGAAGTAGGTTACCGGAAGCGGGATGCGTTCCGTGGTACGTTCCACGGACCGGAAATGTGCGGTTAACACCCGCTGAACACCCGCTGAACCGCCGTTAAGGATCACTTTGTGGTCATTCCACTTATGCCACCAACGTATTAACAGAGGGGAATATTAATATAGATAGTCAGAACCGTTTTTATAAGATCGAGGATTATCGACCGGAAGTGCGACAGACGTCACTTCCGGCGGACGTACAATATTATATTTAAACAATTTTTTGTGAGCTTATAAGGTTTTTACTTACATCTAATTTTCAATTAAACTGAGAAAGGTTTTGTATTTGATATACTGTAGCTACATATCTGATGAGCATTTTATTTAAATTAGATCAGTGACCTTATGACCCGGATGCAATCTCCACATAGGGTATAAATAGCTTATTCTGACTTAGTTCCTGTCATGCAGCCTTGAGGAAGGGAGAGATCCCGAAACGCGTCGACACTATATGACAGGAGAACAACCGTGGGAAGGAGACTCACCAGACGGACAGAGTTGTGTGGACTTTGGAGACGGGTTCCGGAGGCGGTATCTCCCTATCTTGACATCTTAAAGGCACACACCCCATGAAAATCTGGTAATTCTCCACCTTTACTTCCACGCACTAGGATGTCTGTTCTATATATTGACACCAGCTATTAACATCAGAAAGGCACTGTTAAAGACTTTGATTTTACCTTAACTCTGGTAAACCTCCATCTATTACCATATATTTTAGAAGTGCCTGTTCATTTGGCTACATTCGCAAATTTTTATTGTTTGAATAAAAAATTGTTTTATTTGCAACATACTACACTATATTTGGAATTATCTCTTTTACGCCCACATGTGGATTCCATTTATCGAAGTACAGTACCTGTTAGAACCTATGACAGAGGATACATAAGGGAAGTATCAATTTTATATTGTTACCTGATAAGCGCACCGCATCTGGTCTAACTTTCTGCATACAGTAATACATTGTACTAGTAATACATTGTTAACCTTTGAAAGTACATAGAGTCAGCGTGACAGTCTAGGTGGTGACAGGGGAGCCCAAAAAGGACCTATTTACATACAGTACATATTAATAGCAGAAGAATGACTTTTGTGAGTGACACATTTATGTGATGTCATTGTCTGAGCAGGGCTTGGTCCATAGATTTGCAGAAAAAAATTGGCGTTGCACTTGGTTGCTTCATTTTGGAGTTATGTGGCAAAATGTCTGACTGCCATTTATAATGCATACCCATAGTGCTCTAGAAAATGTTACAGTTGTTGAACTCTCCCTGTGCACCTGCTGGGTGACCTGGAGCATGTGACCTGCTGGGTGGTCTGGAAACTGTGACAGTTATTTGCAGCCACCCACTAAGCAGGGATTTTTCAAAATTTGACTCCTAAGGGGGTGAAAAGGGAAAAAATGTTCCACCCAGCAAACCTTTGTCAGGTTGAAACCGGGCACATCAGCTAGTTCATATAAATCTTCTCAGCCAGGAACCATGCTTGGAAATCCCCTTAAAAATTAATTTGGGATTATCGTTAGTCTCTGCAAAGGGAGATTTATTCAACAATAAAGTCAACTCAGTATTAAAAGTAACATATTTAGAAATGAGCCCTGCTGTACATTGACTCACTGCTCAGACTCAATAGTTAGAAGCTAAATTGGGCAATTCCACCAGTAATGGAATCACCTTTTTACAGTGATGAACTCTATTCATTATACAACTGCCAGCACTAATGTGCACAAATCATCATAACTCGACAGCCCACAATAAACCCCATATAAAATGTCAAAATAGCTAAAATGCTGTCTTGGGTAAGTTATCCTTGATAAATCAGCCTAGGCATGTTTACACTGGAAAAGAGGAGACTAAGAGGGAACATGATCAACATTTACAAATATATAAGGAGACAATACACAGAGCTTACGGCTGATCTGTTTTTGGTAAGACCAACACAGAGGACACATGGACACCCGCTTAGGTTGGAGGAGAGGAGATTTCGCACGCAGAGACGCAAAGGTTTCTTCACAGTAAGGACAATATGTGTTTGGAATTCTCTGAGTAGTAATGGCAGACTTGGTCAACTCTTTTAAGATTGGGCTAGATAAGTAACTAATGGATAAGGCTATGTAGGGTTATGGTGTGTAGTCACGCACTATGGTTATTATTTTAAAAAAAAAGAGGAATAAACACAGTGGTCAACATTAGCAATCAACAAAATTAGTCATAAAAATAATACAGCGTAGGAGATCTCAAATAGGTTGAACTCGATGGACAAATTGTCTTTTTTCAACCTCAGAAAATATGTTACTATGTTACTTTCAAACATGATAACGGAATCTCCATGTTAAATTCAGCTTCCAGAAGTTACGCTAGATCTTCACAATTTTATTGCAAGATGGGAACATTCTGGGGATACATCTATATACATCTGGGAAAAGTATGACTATTTGTGGAATTATCATGCAGGTAAACTTTAATATAGAACTGAATTTTGAATTAATATCTCAAAATCTAAATAGATAATCAAACTTTTCAATCTTTTTTTCGGGAATTAAATCAACTTTACTATTGTACTATTAAGCAGACACATATTTTAATTGCTTTATATGCAAATTAATGAAAGTCTGACATTAATATTGTTTCCATTCAGTGAACACTGACAGTTTATTTTAAAAAAAAACTAATATGAAGCACTAGATCACAAATCAAAAAATATTTTTCTTTATTAGCAAAATACAGCATTTTAACTGATTAATAATACCAACATATTATACCTGTGTTGACCTTTATGTTTCAGGCTCTATGTCAGTTGTTCTCAAACTTTGTGTCGTGGCTCCCTGGCATACTCTTGCAGGCAGGGCCGGCTCTACCATTAGGCAGCTTTAGGCGGCTGCCTAGGGGCGCCAGCTCCTGGAGGGCGCCAATGAATTCATCTAGCAAAAAACTAAAGGATGTCTCTGTATGTGGCCTCCTCCTTTACACTGCGCTGGCTGCTGCTGCTAATCAGGTGCATCTACCACTATAAGGCTGTACTACATAATGCCTCAGTGCTTCCTCTGTGCCGACATGAGTAACGTCAAGTCATGTGAAGGCACATAGGAGGCAGATGTAACTGTGGTTCCCGAGGGGCGCCCCCATGACCACTCCTCATAGCCCTGATGCACCTCCTGCATGGGGGTTGCAGGTTAGGGGGCACCAGGTTGAAGCTTTGCCTAGTGTGCATAGAGACCTTGCACCCGCCCTGCTTGCAGGGGTGCCTCGGGTTGGTGGTCTAGGACCAAATCAAACTATTTATGGCCAAAGTGGTAAGCTAACCCAATGCCAGTGGCTGCCAATCATAAAACATGTGGACAAACAGAAGCACAACTGTAGACCACCACATAACTGGCCATAAGCTTAACAGGTTGGCACAATTAACTTAATTTTATATTTAAAAAAATATATATCAATACTAAACTTTTATCCTAGGGGTGCCGTGAAAAAAATGCTGATACTCTACGGCGCCGTGATTCAAAAATATTTGGGAACCACTGCTCTATGGGGGTAATTCCAAGTTGATCGCAGCAGGATTTTTGTTTGCAATTGGGCAAAACCATGTGCACTGCAGGGGAGGCAGATATAACATGTGCAGAGAGAGTTAGATTTGGGTGGGGTGTGTTCAGTCTGCAATCTAATTTGCAGTGTAAAAATAAAGCAGCCAGTATTTACCCTGCACAGAAATAAAATAACCCAGCCAAATCTAACTCTCCCTGCACATGTTATATCGGCCTCCCCTGCAGTGCACATGGTTTTGCCCAATTGCTATCAAAAATCCTGCTACGATCAACTTGGAATTACCCCCAATGTCCATATTTTCATGGAATTGCCCATATGTAACTTTTCTCTGACAATTGATACTGTAATTAGCAACAGTTGCAGCTGTTTAATCCAGAAACTTCCTTTGAACAGTGCAACGTTACTGTGATGTTTAAAAAGAGACTCTTCAACTATGGCTTACTGTATATCAACCATTAATTTCATTGTTAACTGGATATTGCTCCTTAATTATTACAGGTAAGAGCAAAGTAACATTGTGCACCAACGAGCTCATTACTTAGTTCGTACTTAAAGACATTTGAATTAGACTAAGGTTCCTTATATTGCAGCATAACCTTAATTTTTTGGTCAAGTTATTTATTGTAATGTCCTGTGGAGAGCCTGCAACAGTTAATTTAGTGCTGAAAGTATATTGTAATTTAGGAATCATTTTTTAACACTGAACTTTATAATTGTATTGTTGTTGTTAAACTGAATGTTGAATGAAGTGTTTATTTGCAGAAAAGGTTGCCGACAAAGATGTCTGCCAGGGCCGTCTTTTCGTATGGGCTCAATGGGCACTTGTCCAAGGACTCCAGTAGTATGGCTGATAGCTGAGGGTCCCCTCTTTCCAGGGGTACCAGATTTTTTAAAATCAGCCCTAGGGAACCTGCGATATCCGACTTCTAAGCAGTGGTCCCCATCCGAGCCTGTTTAATGCTCTTCCCAGGCAGATACCTTGAGTTCTGTCTCACTTATGCTAGCCATACATCAGACCAACTTCAGACCAACTTTTCTCCAACACTCCAAACTTCCAACCATCCAACTTGTCTGTTCAACTAAAACAATGCCCCACACATCTAACCAACTTTTTACCAGTGCTCCACACATCTAACCAACTTTTCATCAGACCAACCAACCTTCCAACTTGTGATGTCACCGAAGTAGGCGGACAGTGCCTTCCTACAGTTCTTCAGTTTTGTTTTGTTTTTTTCATTTCAAAACATGCAGAATTGTCTTTTTTTCAGTGAAACTGGGCTTTTCTTTCACCACCATACATTTATTAGATTTACTTGTTTTTATACTGAACTATGGATACCAGCATGGTTGGGCTGCCAAGGCAAAATATATATATATATATATATATATATATATATATATATACCAGATGTAGATATTCGGCACTCCCAATGTAGTAAAATGTACAGCTTGCCTGGTGCCCTCCTGAGCTTCAAAAAGCAAACATATCACAAACGATAGGCGGCACTCTAGGACTTTTCAAAAATCAAGAACATACGTGACCCTGTTCTGACAGTTTAACGTTTCGGTTTCGGTCATTTTCAATCCGCCACACTTTGCTGGCGGAATCTAATAAAAAATGTTAAAAACATGTTTTTTTGGGTGTTTTTTTGGGTGGGTAATAGCATATCTATTTATATTAGAAGGGATTAGGTACTTGGTTTGTCTTTTTTGGAGGCACAAGTATTATTTATATATTTTTAAAAAGATTATTATTATTATTATTATTATTATTATTTTTTTTAAATGGAATGGGCAAAACCTGAAAAAAATTGCGTGGGGTCCCCCCTCCAAAGCATAACCAGCCTCGGGCTCTTCGAGCCGGTCCTGGTTCTAAAAATGCGGGGGGGAAACGGACAGGGGATCCCCCGTATTTTTAAAACCAGCACCGGGCTCTGCGCCTGGTGCTGGTGCAAAAAATACGGGGGACAAAAAGAGTAGGGGTCCCCCGTATTTTTTACACCAGCATCGGGCTCCACTAGCTGGACAGATAATGCCACAGCCGGGGGTCACTTTTATACAGTGCCCTGCGGCCGTGGCATTAAATATCCAACTAGTCACCCCTGGCCGGGGTACCCTGGGGGAGTGGGGACCCCTTCAATCAAGGGGTCCCCCTCCTCAGCCACCCAAGGGCCAGGGGTGAAGCCCGAGGCTGTCCCCCCCATCCAAAGGCTGCGGATGGGGGGCTGATTGCCTTGAGAAAATTAAAAGAATATTGTTTTTTCCAGTAGTACTACAAGTCCCAGCAAGCCTCCCCCGCAAGCTGGTACTTGGAGAACCATAAGTACCAGCATGCGGGAGAAAAACGGGCCCGCTGGTACCTGTAGTTCTACTTCTAATGGGAAAAAAATACCCAAATAAAAACAGGAGACACACACCGTGACAGTAAAACTTTATTTCACACATGTCGACACACACATACTTACCTATGTTGACACGAAGCAGTCGGTCCTCTTCTCCAAGTAGAATCCACGGGTACCTGAAAATAAAAGATAATTATACTCACCTGATCCAGGGTCCAGATTATAATCCACGTACTTGGCAAAACAACAAAGCGAACACCCGGACCAAACGGACTGAAAGGGGTCCGATGTTTACACATGGGAACCCTTTCCACGAATGCAGAGACACCCCGGTCACAGCTGTCACAGAAGTGTCTCTTCAGCCAATCAGGAAGCGCCACTCCGTGGCACTCACCTGATGTCTCCGTGCGCGTCTGAAGTGACAGAAGGCTGGCGGAGGGGGGCCGCGCGGGGGGGGGGTGAATTAGCGGTGCGGGAGCCGGTGCGGGCTGGAGCTGGCCCTGGTGGTGGTGAGGGGGAAGGGGTGCCGCGATCTTGGGGGGCAGTGACTGCAGGAGAGGAGCAGAGGTCCCGCGATCGCTGGTGATATGCGGGGGGTGCCGCGATCGTGGATGATATGCGGGGGGTGCCGAGATCGCGGGTGATATGCGGGGGTGCCGCGATCGTGGGTGATATGCGGGGGGTGCCGCGATCGCGGGGGGGGGGTGCCGCCATTGCGGGTAAGTTGCGGGGGGTGCCGCGATTGTGGGTAAACTGCAGGGGGTGCCATGATTGCGGGTAAGTTGCGGGGGGTGCCGCGATTGCGGGTAAGCTGCGGGGGGTGCCGCGATCGCGGGTGGGGTGCGGGGGTGCCGCAACCGCAGGTGGGGTGCCAGTGATCGGGGGTGGCGTGCGTGGGTGCAGCAATCATGGGTGGGGTGCGGGGGGTGCCGCGATCGTGGGGTATCGCGGGAGGGGTGCCACTGCTGGGTGTCCTGTGACAGCGGCAGCCCGGCAGCAGTGATGTGCAACCGTAGCGGTGCGGGTGCGGGGGGGTGTGCGGCTGATTAGCGGTGCGGGTGCGGCGAATTAGCGGTGCGGGTGTGGGGGGGGGGGCGGCGAATTAGCGGTGCGGGTGCGGCGAATTAGCGGTGCGGGGGGGGTGCGGCTGATTAGCGGTGCGGGGGGGGGGTTGCGGCTGATTAGCGGTGCGGGTGCGGGGGGGGGTGCGGCTGATTAGCGGTGCGGGTGTGTGGGGGGGGGTGCGGCGAAATAGCGGCGAAATAGCGGTGCGGGGGGGGGTGCGGCGAATTAGCGGTGCGGGTGCGGCGAATTAGCGGTGCGGGTGCGGGAGGGGGGGTGCGGCGAATTAGCGGTGCGGGTGTGGGGGGGGGTGCGGCGAATTAGCGGTGCGGGTGCGGGGGGGGTGCGGCTGATTAGTGGTGCGGGGGTGGGAGGGTGGCTGGCGGGCGGTGAATTACCGATGCGGGGGAGGGAGGCTGGCTGGCGGCCGGGCGGGCGGTGAATTACCGGTGTGGCAGCCGGTGCAGGCGGAGGGAGGCTGGCGGGCGGGGTGTAAATTTGCGGTGCGGGAGCCGGTGCGAAGGGAGGCTGGCGGCCGGGGGGGAATTACTGCTGGGCGGGCTGAGCAGGGCTGAGGGAGGCTGGCGGGATGGATGGGGCGGCCGGCGGAGGAAAGGGACTGGCGGGCGGAGGGGGGTTAATTTGCGGTGGGACTGGCGGCTGGGCAGTGGCGGGTCACTGCGGCTGGGGCGGTGAGGTGGCCGGAGGGGTATGGAGCACAGAGGGTCACCTGCAGCACGAGACAAAAGTAGGCGGACACTAGCAGCCAGTGTCCGCCTACTTATCGTTCAGTTGGGGGGAAGTTTTCCCCTACACCTGAACGATTGGTTGGGAAAATCAAACAGGTTTGATTTTCCCAACTAGTTGGTCAGACCGTTTCTGACCGTTTTTTAGCGTGTGGGAGCAAACGGCTGATAATCGTTTGCTCCCACACACTGCCAGATTATCTTTCCAACCAGCCAACTAGTTGGCTGGTTGGAAATATATCGTCCTGGTGTATGGCTAGCTTTAGAGTTATTCTGAGGCTATACTGCAAAAGCTGGAACTCTCCCCTTTCAGGGGACACTGGCAACTTGTCTCTACTATGCCCAGAACCAGAGATATCAGCCTTCCAGCAGCTACTCCCTGCTCCAGCTCCACACGCCTGGTATGCAGTTTTATATTTTTGTTTGTAGATTGCTCTGGCTCCTGAATTCTGATCCCCAAGTTTCCAGTACCTTCTGAAAGGTGGGACTCTCTAATGTTTTACCCCATTGAAAGCTAAGAAATCTATTTCCAGGAACTGGAGATATCTGCAGTCAAGCAAGCTGCTCTCCCACAAGAAAATTATGAATATTAAGCCAACTCCACTATCCACCTCTCCCCTGTGTATTAAACCCTGCTCTACTCAGAGCCAGCCCTAACCAATACGATGCCCTAGGCAAGATTTTGGCAAGTGCCCCCTAGCACCGCCGCTACTTCTGCAGGAGATGCCTGGCATGAGTCAGCTGGCAGCTCCGCTAACGTCGGGCACCTTTTGTTTATGAAAATGCATATTGTTTGCATTACTATATGGCTAGGATGTACAAGCAGCTTCTGCTGATTAAAATGATTTGCAGCATGCCTATATTCTGTGTGCGACTGCAGCTGTATCTGCATACGAAATGCTACATTACAGTGTTTTCCAGGAATACATGCAACGTAGCATTTCGTATGCAGATACAGCCGCAGTCACATACAGAATATAGGCATGCCGCATAGCATTTTACTCAGCAGGAGCTGCTGGTGCCCCTAAGCATACCAAATGCCCTAGGCATTTGCCTAGTTTGCCTATGCCTAAGGCCGGCTCTAGTGTGCAACATAGGGCATTGGCGCCCCCCCTATGGTGAAAAGGGGCAGTGCATGCCGTAGGCGCACGCAAAAAATATAGTGGCGAGACTTCATGGGGAAGGGTGTGGCCACAAAATAATACCAATTCATATTACATATTATAGTAGTCTCCATTATTCAAATTGCGCTGCACAGTAGCGCCACTACACCAGGTACAGCCCCTCTTACACATTATGGCGGACAGATTTCCCTTTTTACACATTATGGCAGACAGATTCCCCTTTTTACATATTACGGCAGACAAATTCCCCTTTTTACACATTACGGCAGACTGCGTCCCCCTTTTTACACATTATGGCAGATAGTTCCCCTTTTTCTCATATTACGGCAGACAGCGTCCCCTTTTTACACATTACGGCAGACTGCGTCCCCTATTTACACATTACTGCAGACAGCGTCCCCTTTTTTACACATTACGGCAGTCAGCATTCCCTTTTTTACACATTACGGCAGACAGCGTCCCCTTTTTACACATTACGGCAGACAGCACCCCCTTTTTTTACACATTACGGCAGACAGCGTCCCCCTTTTTACACATTATGGCAGACAGCGTCCCCTTTTTACACATTACGGCAGACAGCGTCTCCTTTTTACACATTACGGCAGACTGTGTCCCCTTTTTACACATTACGGCAGACAGCGTCCCCTTTTTACACATTACAGCAGACTGCGTCCCCCTTTTTACACATTACGGCAGACAGCGTCCCCTTTTTACACATTATGGCAGATAGTTCCCCTTTTTACACATTACGGCAGACTGCGTCCCCTTTTTACACATTACTGCAGACAGCGTCCCCTTCTTTACACATTACGGCAGACAGCATCCCCTTTTTACACATTACGGCAGACAGCGTCCCCTTTTTACACATTACGGCAGACAGCGCCCCCTTTTCTACACATTACGGCAGACAGCGTCCCCCTTTTTACACATTATGGCAGACAGCGTTCCCTTTTTACACATTGCGGCAGACAGCGTCCTCTTTTTACACATTACAGCAGACAGCGTCCCCCTTTTTACACATTATGACAGTCAGCGTCCCCTTTTTTACACATTACAGCAGACAGAGTCCCCTTTTACACATTAGGTAGACAGACTGATAGATAGATAGATAGATAGATAGATAGATAGATAGATAGATAGATAGATAGACAGAATAGATTATACGTACCATCTCTCTGCTGGCTCAGGCAGTCAGGCTCCTCGGTGCTGGCAGCTCCGGGGGCAGGGGAGGAGGAGGAGGGGGAGGAGGGAGCCGCAGCAGCGCACTGTAATTGTCCCTCTCCTTCCGCATTGGCTGGCCGCCGCCGCTGTGAATGCTGTGATAAGGGAAGCACATCCCAGCATTCACAGCAATGCCGGCCTTCCAATGAGGAAGGAGATGGACTGCTGCAGCGGTACTGCCACCAATTACATAGCGCTGCTGCGGCTCCCTCCTCCCCCTCCCTCTTCCTTCTCCGCTGCTCCCTCTCCTCCTCTGGCACAGGCGGCTTGTAATGAGTCAGTTTGACTCATTGCAAGATGCTGACTATAGGGAATGAGGGCCGTTGCGCCCTCAGTGCGACTGTGCTGTGTGCCAGGCTCACCTGGCACACACGTAGTTATGGCACTGTGTCTGAGGCTGAATTCGGATGTGATTTCCCTTTCCGGGAGTGATTCCATACGATTTTGTACTTTTGTGCTATTTTTGCAAATCACATTTGATATATCGTACGGCATACAATTGTACCATAAGATATATCTGATGAGCTGAATTAGAGGGCTGCCGCTGATGGGAGTGTCCTGGAGAATGCCAGTCAAACTTGTGCGATACATCGCATGCGATATATCGTAAGCACAAAAAGAACACCATTTTCCATCTGATTCCATCCAATTCCGATGTATCATGAATGCAGAACCAACGACCTAGGGGCTCCTCTCTGATGCTCACGGGATCGCGCATCGGATCGGATCGAAAACACATACGATTTGACACTTTTCATATGATTTATCGTCCCGAAAGGTCGGAATCGCATGAAATCATGCAAAATCGTTGTAGTGTATGGGGCTCTTAGAAGACATGAGTTCAGAAATTAGCAATTTCGAGGCACTGAGGATAGCCTCAATGTAAGTGAAAATGTGGTAATCATGTATAGATCATACTTGATGGCTGTCTGGCTGCCTGCTCCGAGAGGGGTATCCAGTTCAGCACAGCAGGGGCATAGAGTGGCATTGTAAAGCTACTATGGCTACTATGATGCAAATCAGCATGTATTGTGTCATCGGGTGCCCAAACTGCCCACTTTACTCGGAAAAAGGGCATTGGGCGAACACAGTGCAGCTCCGGAAAACTTGAATGCTCCTTCGGGCAGACGGGAGGGCCACCTGAGATTTGGAAGCCTCTTGGTTGTTCCAGGAGTGTAGGCAAGTATGGTTTACTTCAGAGGTCGCCAAACAGTCACTCGCGAGCAGTGACTAGCTCGCAGCCATGATCCGGGTCGACCTGTGCTGGCTGCTACCACTATCTAACTTCGGGGGGAGTCCGCAATTGACTCCCCCCTGATGGTCCGTAGTGCTCCTTCATCGTGGAGGAGACAGACGCTAAACGTCATACTTGACCTCTAGCATCTGTCAGGCAGAACAGCGCTATAGCTACCCGGAAGTGCTGGGACACTCAGCACTGGGGCTCCCGGAACTTCCATTACACCCTGCCCTGTAACGAGCATTACATCCTGCCCTGTACAACCCCTGGCAACAAGACCCCTGACAACAAGCATGAGACGCAGAGAATTACACCCCTGGTAACCCCTGGTAATGAGCATGACACGCCGAGCATTACACCCCTGGCAACTAGCATGACACACAAAGCATTACACCCCTGGCAACAAGCATGACACGCAGAGCATTACTCCCTGGCAATGAGCATGACATGCAGAGCATTACACCCCTGGCAACAAGCATGACATGCAGAGCATTGCACCCCTGGCAACGAACATTACACCACTGGCAACAAGACCCCTGGCAATGAGCATGACTCCCCTGGCAACAAGCATAGAACCCAGAGCATTAAACCCCTGGCAACGAGCATGAAACCCCTGGCAATAAGCATGAGACCCCTAACAACGAGCAGGTAATTTTAAATTAATTAGAAGCCTTACTGTCGCGTATAATGTGTAATGGGCATTACAGTGTGTGGCATAATGTATTACGGGCATTGCGGTGTGTTATATAATTGTAATGGGCATTACAGTGTGCGGCATAATGTATATCGGGCATTACGGTGTGTGGCATACTGTATCACGGGCATTGCTGTGTTTGATATAATGTGTAATGGGCATTATGGTGTGTGGCATAATGTGTCATGGGAATTGCGGTGTCGCATAATGCATTATAGGCATTGCGGTGTGTGGCATAATGTGTCATTGGCATTACGGTATGTGGAATAATGTGTCAGAAGCACTGCAGTGTGTGGCATAATGTGTAACGGGCATTATGGTGTGTGGCATATTGTGTAAGTGGCATTAAGGTGTGTGTTATAATGTGTCACGGGCTTTGCGGTGTGTAGCATAATGTGTAACGGGCATTACCATAAGGAGGAAAAATGACAAATAATGTAACGGGCATGAATCAGGATTTTTTTCCCTGTGGTGGCCAATATCTGGGTGTGCAGGTTGCAAAACTGGTGTATAAGGTCATTTCCTGCAAAACCACACCCCTTGCAGAGGCCACACCCTTTTTTGGAGCATGCACGCCCATGGCACGCACTAATTCTTTACTTTTAATGTAGCAATGGGAGGGACGCCAGAAACTTTTTTGGCAGGAGGGTGCAAAATTTATAGCTACGTCACTGGACATGAGTCCAGTCTTAACACTGAGAGAGCGCCAGCAACCATTCAAGTGCAGCATTTAAGAAAAACTTTAGTAGCTCCTCAGGAGGTTTAATATTTCTCGAGTAGCTCACACCCCAATTAAGGTTGGAGAACAGTGGCATACTTTATACACTAACAGAAATAATCCCGCACCACTTGATTCAATACTGTAAGTTATTATGAGGTCTTATTCTCATTATTATCAAAATTTACAAGGGAACCTGTTAGTCCCTGTTGTATTACTCTATGAGGTGCTACCTACTACTCCATTGAGACCGTAAACATAAACACAAGACAAAAAGGTAAGTACTTGCGTAGGTGCACTCTTGGCTCTAATTGCTGAGCAAAGAATGCAATTGTTACTTTTTCTATGGTTACTTTAAGCAACTATTGAACACAAAGAATGACAAAGTGAGAAAGAACCTTTATTAATAGAAGGCAAGCAATGAAATTAGAACAAGGTAGGCTATTAAGCCTTTATTATACTCCCAAAAAGTAGGAACAATTGACAGCAGTCAGTGGTTTGGAAACATTTTTAAGACGCTTTTTTCTATTGCACTCTATAAGTTTTTAGTATTTCACAGTTTCTCAAACATGAATTTAGATTTTTTAAAGCATACCACTAAATAAACAAATTTTATGGATTTATAAGGTCTTTAGTGCACCTACGCAAGTACTTACCTTTTTGTCTTGTGTTTGTGTTTAAAGTATGGCATACTTACCTACTTTAGAAATCTCCTCTCCAGGAGAAGCCTGAAGAGAAAATACAGGTGTCCTGTGATGGGGGCATGCCAAAATGAAGTGATTAGCATGGAATCATGTCACCAGGCCCCACCTCCCTCCATGGACCGCAATTCCAGGTATCATTCTCCCCATCTAGCACACTTTCCTAGGAAGTGGGGGGGATACAAGAAGAGTATCCACTCTTCTGAGGATTGTGGGGGACTACCAGTGGCAAATGCAGGATTTCTAGAGGGGGGTTTCCAAATGCAATCTTCATATATTCCACTCTGCGGAACATTATAGATGATCTATAGCAGTGGTTCTCAACCTCGGTCCTCAAGTACCCCCTACAGTTCATGTTTTCCAGGTCTCCTCACAGGATTGCAAGTGAAATAATTTGCTCCACCTGTGGGTCTATTAAAATGTGTCAGTGAGTAATAAATACACCTGTTCAACTGCTAGGTGACCTGGAAAACATGAACTGTTGGGGGTACTTGAGGACCGAGGTTGAAAACCACTGATCTATAGTATAGGCTGTAAGAAACATATTTAAATTATATAAATAATATAAGTGGTCTGGAAAAGGTTAAACATACTATAATAAAGGCACAAACATTATGGAACTAGTACCTCACTTTCTAAGCACACATTCTCCCACCTCATGGTAAGGCTCCTGTCTCTTCTTTCTGGTAGCTACTCTTTGGTCCAGTGCACTGAATGAGGGCTCAGAACCACACACACAGCAAACTTTGTAGAAAAAGCTGCTAATGGGTATGTGCTGCAGCCCTGCATGATGCGGCGGCAGCTCTAGTAATCGTATTCTATACCATTGCTATTGTTGTCATAGTTTGCCACTTGCCAAGGGGAGGGGGGTTTCTGGGCAACCAGAAACCCCCCCTGCGTGTGCCTATGACTACCAAGGGCATAACTACCATAGGTGCAGGGAGTGCAGTTACTATGGGGCACAGAGCTGAGAGGGGCCACCTGGCCTGTCACAGTTACATGTGTTATATACATGTTTCACCACTAGGTGGTACATAGGGGGCAGACAAACTTTGCCTTGGGGCCTACAATATATCTAGTTATGCCCCTGGACCTTCTCACTGTAATGTGGTATAAAATGAACAGGAGGGCATTATAATGTTACATAATATGAACTGAGGCACTGTATGTCATAATGTGATTTGGGGTACTGTGTTGCATAATGTGTACTGACAGCCCTACATTGTGACATAATGTGAACTAAGGAACTACTATGGTACATAAACTAAATAAACTAGGGCACTACTATGGGGCAAAACATTAAGCAGGGCACTATTATGGTTCAGAAACTGAACTAGGGCGCTATTATGGGGCATAACATTAACAGCTGCTGCAGAGAAGTTTCTCTCTAAAATCATTGGGACAGGGGCCCCTTCAATATGTTGCTATGGGGCCAACAAATGTCTGGCTATGCCCCTGGGGACTACCCTAAATAAAAAATGGGATTCTCACGCAGTATCCAGGAGAGTAGTGAAGTATGGAGTACAGTAAGTGTGTACTCGTATAACGATGACTGGAATGTGGACTACTTAAGAGATGTACCTGTCAGGAGGTGTCTCTCCTGCAGGTGGTAGAGTGCTGATGCTATGATATTTTGGGATGATGATGCAGTACCATGCATAGTTATACATCTAGCTGATAGCTCTTAAACCATTAGCAATGCATCTATATTATAGAAAATAATGGGCATAATTCCCCATTATTTGTCATAACTCTTTGCTCTTTTTCAGAAAGAAAGGTTGCATTTATATTATACATAAATTTTGTTTAAGAAATGTCAATACACTTCTCTTTTATGTATATGACACTTCATTATATTGTTATAGTATTAAATTGTGTACAAATAGGGCGGAAACTGGCCGTTTTATGGTAGTGTGCGACTTTAGCATATCCTATTAACATTGGCCCTCATTCCGAGTTGTTCGCTCGCAAGCTGCTTTTAGCAGCTTTACACACGCTAAGCCGCTGCCTACTGGGAGTGAATCTTAGCTTCTTAAAATTGCGAACGAAAGATTCTCAAAATTGCGATTACACACCTCTTAGCAGTTTCTGAGTAGCTTCAAACTTACTCGGCATCTGCGATCAGTTCAGTGCTTGTCGTTCCTGGTTTGACGTCACAAACACACCCAGCGTTCGCCCAGACACTCCTCCGTTTCTCCAGCCACTCCCGCGTTTTTCCCAGAAACGGTAGCGTTTTTTCACACACTCCCATAAAACGGGCAGTTTCCGCCCAGAAACACCCACTTCCTGTCAATCACATTACGATCACCAGAACGAAGAAAAAACCGTGAGTAAAATTCCTAACTGCATAGCAAATTTACTTGTCGCAGTCGCACTGCGGACATTGCGCATGCGCATTCGCGACTAATCGCTCCGTTGCGAAAAAAAAATAACGATCGAACAACTCGGAATGACCCCCATTATCAAGCTGCATCTCTATGCTATCCCTATGTGGGGCATGCCTGGTGCAAATACTACTGTTACGGAGCTGGAGGCATCTTGAGATGCGTCTAACACAACATAACATTGTTGTTATGCTTGTTACATTTGTCTTTTCCCTGTGTATGTGCTGAGTGCACATGGATCCGCCTCTAGGTGAGTCTTTAATGTATTGTGGGTAATATATTTTTTACATGTACTGTATGTTGTTTGTTTGTTGTTGTTTTTTTGTTGTAAGATACTCATTGTCTATTAAAGCCTACTATGTCCCACTGTTATCCCACCATGACCACCATCACCATGTTTTTTGGTTTTCTACTATCTGTAACCATTCATTAAACCCTATTAAAAACCTCCTGCTCTCTCTGCCCAGTGTCCTCCATTTTTACTTGCTTAAAATTTAATGTTAAAATGTGTCTTTAGGTGGACCAATCAATGGGTGTATGGTGCCTAACAGACTTTGGTACCATAAAACTGTATGCCAATAAAGAATTACCGTGAAAGTACTGATCACTTTTTAGGAAACTAAATACATTTACTGGGGAGAAAGCCAAGAAACAGGAGTATCGATCAAAGTACTGAGCCAAGAAGCAATCTTGCCCCTGGCATTTAGGTTATTTCAAGCTTTTAGCAGCTTTCAAAACTCTCTCAGACATAATTTAAGCCCCACAGGAAGCTCTAGGAAAGTCTGGAAAGTTTCTGTCGACTGTTGTCATTTGTAAACACAGTGATAGCTGCTCTATCAGTCTGGCAGCAATTATTAAGTGCGTTAAAAGGAGGGGTCACTACAAACAGAAAACAAAAAGGGGGTTATTTCCCCCACTTTATCATGAGGCCTTAAAATAGATAATTACATGGCCCTAAGTGGGCATTGTTACCATTGGTATCCCCTAACACACTAAATAATACTTGCAACATAACTTGAAAACTGTGTAGGGACTGCCGATAAACAGAGAAGCCGTTAAGGGGCTCATCAGCTTACCATGTATTTGCAAATATATACAACAAATATCTCTACATTTCATTTACCATATAGTTTTCAAGTAATGTTGCAGGTACTATTTAGTGTGCAGGGGGATACCAGGGGGGAAAAGCTCCCCCTTTCTGTTTTCTGTTTGCAGTGACCCCTTCCTTTCATGCACCTGATAAATGCTACAAGACTGATTGAGCAGCTATCACTGTATATGCAGTTGTCGAAGGCATTGTATGGAATCAGCATGTGGAAGGCATGCTGGTTCCTGTAGTGCTAATGAGAGATCCCATGGATGGCTCCTAGGTAAGCTAGCCCTCAATTTGGATGTATTTTTGTATGGGCATTTATCATGAGGCCTTACAATAGGCGATTGCATGGCCCTAAGTGGGCATTGTTACTAGAGATGAGCGGGTTCGGTTTCTTTGAATCCGAACCCGCACGAACTTCACTTTTTTTTTCACGGGTCCGAGCGACTCGGATCTTCCCGCCTTGCTCGGTTAACCCGAGCGCGCCCGAACGTCATCATGACGCTGTCGGATTCTCGCGAGACTCGGATTCTATATAAGGAGCCGCGCGTCGCCGCCATTTTCACACGTGCATTGAGATTGATAGGGAGAGGACGTGGCTGGCGTCCTCTCCATTTAGATTAGATTTAGAAGAGAGAGAGAGAGAGAGAGATTGCTGTGATACTGTAGATTAGAAGAGAGTGCAGAGTGCAGACAGAGTTTAGTGACTGACGACCACAGTGACCAGTGACCACCAGAGACAGTGCAGTTGTTTGTTTTATTTAATATATCCGTTCTCTGCCTGAAAAAAACGATACACAGTCACACAGTGACTCAGTCTGTGTGCACTGCTCAGCCCAGTGTGCTGCACATCAATGTATTGTATATAAAGCTTATAATTGTGGGGGAGACTGGGGAGCACTGCAGGTTGTTATAGCAGGAGCCAGGAGTACATGATAAATAATATTATATTAAAATTAAACAGTGCACACTTTTGCTGCAGGAGTGCCACTGCCAGTGTGACTAGTGGTGACCAGTGCCTGACCACCAGTATATTAGTAGTATTGTATACTATCTCTTTATCAACCAGTCTATATTAGCAGCAGACACAGTACAGTGCGGTAGTTCACGGCTGTGGCTACCTCTGTGTCGGCACTCGGCAGGCAGTCCGTCCATCCATAATTGTATTATATACCACCTAACCGTGGTTTTTTTTTTCTTTCTTTATACCGTCGTCATAGTCATACTAGTTGTTACGAGTATACTACTATCTCTTTATCAACCAGTGTACAGTGCGGTAGTTCACGGCTGTGGCTACCTCTGTGTCGGAACTCGGCAGGCAGTCCGTCCATCCATAATTGTATTATAATATATACCACCTAACCGTGGTTTTTTTTTCGTTCTTTATACCGTCGTCATACTAGTTGTTACGAGTATACTACTATCTCTTTATCAACCAGTGTACAGTGCGGTAGTTCACGGCTGTGGCTACCTCTGTGTCGGAACTCGGCAGGCAGTCCGTCCATCCATAATTGTATTATAATATATACCACCTAACCGTGGTTTTTTTTTCGTTCTTTATACCGTCGTCATACTAGTTGTTACGAGTATACTACTATCTCTTTATCAACCAGTGTACAGTGCGGTAGTTCACGGCTGTGGCTACCTCTGTGTCGGCACTCGGCAGGCAGTCCGTCCAACCATAATTGTATTATATACCACCTAACCGTGGTTTTTTTTTCATTCTTTATACCGTCGTCATACTAGTTGTTACGAGTATACTACTATCTCTTTATCAACCAGTGTACAGTGCGGTAGTTCACGGCTGTGGCTACCTCTGTGTCGGCACTCGGCAGGCAGTCCGTCCAACCATAATTGTATTATATACCACCTAACCGTGGTTTTTTTTTCATTCTTTATACCGTCGTCATACTAGTTGTTACGAGTATACTACTATCTCTTTATCAACCAGTGTACAGTGCGGTAGTTCACGGCTGTGGCTACCTCTGTGTCGGCACTCGGCAGCCCGTCCATAATTGTATATACCAGTGACCTAACCGTGGTTTTTTTTTCTTTCTTTATACATACATACTAGTTACGAGTATACTATCTCTTTATCAACCAGTCTATATATTAGCAGCAGACACAGTACAGTGCGGTAGTTCACGGCTGTGGCTACCTCTGTGTCGGCACTCGGCAGCCCGTCCATAATTGTATATACCACCTAACCGTGGTTTTTTTTTCTTTCTTTATACATACATACTAGTTACGAGTATACTATCTCTTTATCAACCAGTCTATATATTAGCAGCAGACACAGTACAGTGCGGTAGTTCACGGCTGTGGCTACCTCTGTGTCGGCACTCCGCAGCCCGTCCATAATTGTATATACCAGTGACCTAACCGTGGTTTTTTTTTCTTTCTTTATACATACATACTAGTTACGAGTATACTATCTCTTTATCAACCAGTCTATATATTAGCAGCAGACACAGTACAGTGCGGTAGTTCACGGCTGTGGCTACCTCTGTGTCGGCACTCGGCAGCCCGTCCATAATTGTATATACCAGTGACCTAACCGTGGTTTTTTTTTCTTTCTTTATACATACATACTAGTTACGAGTATACTATCTCTTTATCAACCAGTCTATATATTAGCAGCAGACACAGTACAGTGCGGTAGTTCACGGCTGTGGCTACCTCTGTGTCGGCACTCGGCAGCCCGTCCATAATTGTATATACCAGTGACCTAACCGTGGTTTTTTTTTCTTTCTTTATACATACATACTAGTTACGAGTATACTATCTCTTTATCAACCAGTCTATATATTAGCAGCAGACACAGTACAGTGCGGTAGTTCACGGCTGTGGCTACCTCTGTGTCGGCACTCGGCAGCCCGTCCATAATTGTATATACCAGTGACCTAACCGTGGTTTTTTTTTCTTTCTTTATACATACATACTAGTTACGAGTATACTATCTCTTTATCAACCAGTCTATATATTAGCAGCAGACACAGTACAGTGCGGTAGTTCACGGCTGTGGCTACCTCTGTGTCGGCACTCGGCAGCCCGTCCATAATTGTATACTAGTATCCAATCCATCCATCTGCATTGTTTACCTGAGGTGCCTTTTAGTTGTGCCTATTAAAATATGGAGAACAAAAATGTTGAGGTTCCAAAATTAGGGAAAGATCAAGATCCACTTCCACCTCGTGCTGAAGCTGCTGCCACTAGTCATGGCCGAGACGATGAAATGCCAGCAACGTCGTCTGCCAAGGCCGATGCCCAATGTCATAGTACAGAGCATGTCAAATCCAAAACACCAAATATCAGTAAAAAGCCTCTTTTTTTCTTTGCGTCATGTGCTGTTTGGGGAGGGTTTTTTGGAAGGGACATCCTGCGTGACACTGCAGTGCCACTCCTAGATGGGCCCGGTGTTTGTGTCGGCCACTAGGGTCGCTTATCTTACTCACACAGCGACCTCGGTGCAAATTTTAGGACTAAAAATAATATTGTGAGGTGTGAGGTATTCAGAATAGACTGAAAATGAGTGTAAATTATGGTTTTTGAGGTTAATAATACTTTGGGATCAAAATGACCCCCAAATTCTATGATTTAAGCTGTTTTTTAGTGTTTTTGGAAAAAAACACCCGAATCCAAAACACACCCGAATCCGACAAAAATAATTCGGTGAGGTTTTGCCAAAACGCGTTCGAACCCAAAACACGGCCGCGGAACCGAACCCAAAACCAAAACACAAAACCCGAAAAATTTCAGGCGCTCATCTCTAAGTTACCATGCAGTGTAGGAACTGCCGATAATCAAGAAGCCGTGAAGGGGCTTGACAGTTTACCATGTATTTGCAAATATATGCAACAAATATCTCTGAATTTCTAGTACCATATAGTTTTCAAGTTATGTTGCAAGTACTATTTAGGGGGTCATTCCGAGTTGTTCGCTCGTTGCCGATTTTCGCTATACTGCGATTAGTCGCTTACTGCGCATGCGCAAGGTTCGCAGAGTGCATGCGCTTAGTTATTTTACACAAAAGTTAGGTATTTTACTCACGGCATAACAAAGCTTTTTCATCGCTGTGCTGATCGGAGTGTGATTGACAGGAAGTGGGTGATTCTGGGCAGAAACTGGCCGTTTTATGGGAGTGTGCGGAAAAATGCAGGCGTTCGAGTTGCAAAACGCAGGAGTGGCTGGAGAAACGGGGGAGTGGTTGGGCAAACGCAGGGTGTGTTTGTGACGTCAAACCAGGAACGAAACTGACTGAACTGATCGCAATGGCTGAGTAAGTCTGGAGCTACTCAGAAACTGCTAAGAAATTTCTATTCGCAATTCTGCTAATCTTTCGTTCGCACTTCTGCTAAGCTAAGATACACTCCCAGAGGGCGGCGGCTTAGCGTGTGCAATGCTGCTAAAAGCAGCTAGCGAGCGAACAACTTGGAATCACCCCCCTAGTGTGTAAGGGGATACCAGGGGAGAAAAGAACCCACTTTCAGTTTTCTGTTGTAATTTTCAAGGATAATTGGTGGCCTAGCAAAGTTTGTAGTATTAGGGCATCATTACATTTATATTGAGCGTAATCTGTGATTATTCTTTGAGTTTAGGGGCACCAAGAGGATATAGCCAAGGAGGCATGACCCCAAGTTGTTACAGTCACTTCTTCTCAAGTAGCAACTCAGACTTTCACAACGTAGTGTCCATGCCAAAAATATGCAATGTAATGTTGGAAAAGTTATATAATACAATGTAATCATTAGTTCAACCAATGATCCAGCCTGGGGCGCTGAGGTGCCTATATTAACCTAACTTTTTTTTTCCTCTAATGGGCTCAGCTAATGTAACTCAAACCCATTTATACCTTTTTTGTTGTAGGAACAGAGGGAGTGAAGGAGGCCCAAACCAGTATTTTAGGGCTCCAAGGATTCTTAATCCAGCTCTGAACGAGCTCCTGAACATAACAGCAAGTGTACTGATGCAATACTTCTGAACACTAACACTGGCTCTCCAAATCCCTGTGCCTTAATCTTCACTTATCTCTACAGTTTATACATAAATTCCCACCCTACACCAGTGCACGCAACCAGACAAATCCAAGGCTTCCTACACTACACACAGGGCCTGATTCAGGCACAGAACTCACAGAGACAATGGAGTCGGTTGCCGACGGGCTCTAAGCCCTGAAGGGGGCACCTCCGTCCTCCGTTGTCTCCCATTCCGTGCCCTAATTTCCTGCTGAAATAGAGCAGCCAGTCAACATGTGGCAGCCCCTTCCTGTAATGAAGAGGATGCTTGTGCAGGCATTAATGTGTTGGTGCAGACGTTGCACCTTAAAAGCTGATCTGCATTGGTGACAGTGGACAGCGCTGCAGACCCAGTATTATAGAGCCAGCGCGTGCACTGTCATCCGCACGTCAGCTGCTGAATAGCATGCTTCATTGGCGCGGGGTGGGTGGGTTTGCGGACAGTGAGGGGATGCTGAGGCTGCCAGGATGAGAGTAAGCTGCGTTGTCGGAGGGCAGCGGTGGTTCTTGTGAGGGTGAATGAGGTGAAAGAGGGAGCTGCTGGGAAGGTATCGGCATAGGCAGTTGATAAAGCACTTTGTAATGAGGGAGATCTCAGTCACTCCCAGGAAAGCAACACTGACACTTACGTTTGATGAGGTGCTGGTGTCTTCATTAGAAGTGCACTGGGTCAGTGATCCCAGCGGGTGGTGCCCAGGGACGGTTCTAGACATTGTGGCGCCCAGGGCAAAAGTTTCCTTTGGCGAACCCCCCCCCCCTTCCCCGATATTTAAAGCAGGGTTAGTGCGTGCCAAAGGCGCGTGACAAAATAGGGCATGGCTTCATAGGAAAGGTGTGTGACCACAGAATAGTACAAATTCACATTATACCACACAGCAGTGTCCGTCAGTCACATTATACCGCACAGCAGTGTCCGTCAGTAACATTACACCACACAGTAGTGTCCGTCAGTCACATTACACCACCAGGTGTGCCCCCAGTAGATGTGCCCCCTGTAGTTGTGCAGTCTGTTTGTTTTTTTATTTTGTTTATTAAACTATTTCTGCTGCAGGGTACACTGGATAGACATTGGGGTGTAGAGTAGGATCTTGATCCGAGGCATCAACAGGCTCAAAAGCTTTGACTGTTCCCAGAATGCATAGCGCCGCCTCCTCTATAACCCCGCCTCCCTGCACAGGAGCTCAGTTTTGTAGTTGGTGCCACAGATAGCAGGCACATAACAGAGGGGCTGCTCTGGGCAGCCCTAAGAAGAGCTTTTTTTGAGAAGAAAAGTGAAGACTTCAAGGGCTGTAGCAGTGTGTATATATCTAGTGACATTCACTGCTGCAGCTCCATCTCTCCCCAGCGGCGCTGTACACTCCCAAGCCCTGGTTGCCGGGTAACTACAGCAGGAGGCTCTGGTTTTCTTCTGGTCAGGCACACATGACGGGGGCTCTCCGGGATCGCGTGGCCGCGCTACGGGAGGTGGTGAGTGGGTCCCGCTCGCGGGACCCGTACTTTATCGCGATCCGGCGCGGTCGGTGGGAGGCGGGCTGCGCGCACTGGCAGTGGACCCTGTGGCAGTACAGGCGATCCCACTAGATCACCAGTGCATGGGTGCAGGTCAGGTTTTCTCTTAAAACCTTTTTGTGTGTAGCCCGCAGTACCTGGTGGTTTTGCCAGCAGAGTGGATAAGGCTTAGACCTGGAGCCCCTCCCCCAGCCCCAGGGCATCATTTCCAGCAAATGTTCCCGCCCTGGAGCTGCATATCTGTCTCTCCCTCACTCCCAGTCAGTGTTTGGGTGCCATTTCTCTCAGCTACACTGTTCCTGGGACTGCTTGGGCAAATCCTCCTTTGTAAAGCCGCCTGGTTGTCAGCGCTGTGACTTTACATGACACTTAAGTATTCTACATGTCAATTAGACAGTGTTAGTTAGGAAAGAGTGCATTTAGTCAGGGTTCTCTAGTACAAGTACCCTGTGATATACATCCAGTTCTTACTGTGCAGTGTTATATCTATTGACAACATAGCTATATACACTGCTCAAAAAAATAAAGGGAACACTACAATAACACATCCTAGATCTGAATGAATTAAATATTCTTATTAAATACTTTGTTCTTTACATAGTTGAATGTGCTGACAACAAAATCACACAAAAATTTTCAATGGAAATCAAATTTATTAACCCATGGAGGTCTGGATTTGGAGTCACCCTCAAAATTAAAGTGGAAAAACACACTACAGGCTGATCCAACTTTGATGTAATGTCCTTAAAACAAGTCAAAATGAGGCTCAGTAGTGTGTGTGGCCTCCACGTGCCTGTATGACCTCCTTACAACACCTGGGCATGCTCCTGATGAGGTGGCGGATGGTCTCCTGAAGGATCTCCTCCCAGACCTGGACTAAAGCATCCGCCAACTCCTGGACAGTCTGTGGTGCAATGTGGCGTTGGTGGATGGAGCGAGACATGATGTCCCAGATGTGCTGGGGAACGGGCGGGCCAGTCCATAGCATCAATGCCTTCGTCTTGCAGGAACTGCTGACACACTCCAGCCAAATGAGGTCTAGCATTGTCTTGCATTAGGAGGAACCCAGGGCCAACCGCACCAGCATATGGTCTCACAAGGGGTCTGAGGATCTCATCTCGGTACCTAATGGCAGTCAGGCTACCTCTGGCGAGCACATGGAGGGCTGTGCGGCCCCCCAAAGAAATGCCACCCCACACCATTACTGACCCACTGGCAAACCGGTCATGCTGGAGGATGTTGCAGGCAGCAGAACGTTCTCCTTGGCATCTCCAGACTCTGTCACGTCTGCCACATGTGCTCAGTGAGAACCTACTTTCATCTGTGAAGAGCACAGGGCGCCAGTGGCGAATTTGCCAATCTTGGTGTTCTCTGGCAAATGCCAAACGTCCTGCACGGTGTTGGGCTGTAAGCACAACCCCCACCTGTGGACGTCGGGCCCTCATACCACCATCATGGAGTCTGTTTCTGATCGTTTGAGTAGACACATGCACATTTGTGGCTTGCTGGAGGTCATTTTGCAGGGCTCTGGCAGTGCTCCTCCTGTTCCTCCTTGCACAAAGGCGGAGGTAGCGGTCCTGCTGCCTGGGTTGTTGCCCTCCTACGGCCTCCTCCACGTCTCCTGATGTACTGGCCTGTCTCCTGGTAGCGCCTCCATGCTCTGGACACTACGCTGACAGACACAGCAAACCTTCTTGCCACAGCTCGCATTGATGTGCCATCCTGAATGAGCTGCACTACCTGAGCCACTTGTGTTGGTTGTAGACTCCGTCTCATGCTACCACTAGAGTAAAAGCACCGCCAGCTTTCAAAAGTGACCAAAACATCAGCCAGAAAGCATAGGAGCTGAGAAGTGGTCTGTGGTCACCACCTGCAGAACAACTCCTTTATTGGGGGTGTCTTGCTAATTGCCTATAATTTCCACTTGTTGTCTATTCCATTTGCACAACAGCATGTGAAATTGATTGTCAATCAGTGTTGCTTCCTAAGTGGACAGTTTAATTTCACAGAAGTGTGATTGACTTTTTTTGAGCAGTGTATGTAAACTGGTCTAGTGCAGTATTATTGTTAGTAATAACCTCTGCAATGTATAACTGTGACTATATGTGTGTGCATTAGCTTGCTGAGTGGTTTCCATTTCGTGTCTCTCACTCAACTTGCTATCCCTATATTCTATAACCTGAGGGGGCTTGGTGCGTCAGGTTTTATAATTATATAGGATTTTCACAAGATATACTTTAATACGTATTTTTCTCTGTGATTTTAGTCACCATATCTCTCCTGTATCCCTGCTTGTGCTGACTACACTGCGCAGGGGTTTGGGTAAGAGGTATTGTGCTGCTGGCAAATGTACTGTGTTACCTGATGCTACAAGTTATAGCATGTCTGCTTCTGAAGGTAACGGTTCTGGGGCTGAACACACTGCCGGTGTTGCTGAAGCAGCAGATCCCTATTAGGAGACTATAGCTGCTGTGGGCTCTGGTTCTGGGGGTTCCTTGCCCCCCAGTGGGACTGTGGCAACGGGGGTGCATAATGACCCACCGTGGGCTACTTTCTCCACGCTTCTATATACGCTAGTTACTAAATTAACACCCCCTATGGGACCTCCTCTGCCGGTGCAACCGTATGTGGTCCCTGCAGCTAACCCGCCGTGGGCGGATAATTTGGCTGCTCAATTGAAGAAGTTGAACCAGTCCTTGACTACTAAAAAGTCTGACCCTTGCTTGCATAAGACCAAGGGGTCCTCTAAGCGAGCTCTTATCTCCTCACAATCCACTGCTGTCACTGACACCTTGTCTGATGAAGATGGCGCTTACACTGACCCCACAGATTCTGACACAGATACTGCTGAGGGGGAGGGTAGTTCACATGTGGATGTTCCTGATCTTTTGGAGGCTATTAAGTTGATTTTACAGATTGCGGATGATCCCGAGCCATCCGCCCCTCCTAAGAAACCAGATAGGTTCAAGCGTCAGAGGGTGGTTAAACAAGTTTTACCTCACTCTGACCACCTAGTAGATATATGTCAGGAACCCTGGGGAAACCCGGGAAAGAAGTTTGTGCCTCAAAAGAAGATGCTGGCTCGCTATCCCCCCGTGCCAGAGCTGTCTAAAAACTGGGAAACGCCTCCTCCAGTAGACTAACATGTGGCTAGGATGGTGGTTTCCTCAGCTCTACCTGTCACTACCGTCACGGCTCTAAAAGAGCCTACTGATAAACGTGTGGAGGGTTGTCTGAAAGCGATTTACACCCTCACGGGTGCTGCACAAAGGCCCACTATTGCAGCAACATGGACTGCAGAGGCTATTGAAGCATGGGCACTAGAGTTAGAAGCTGACATCTCTTCTGACCATGCTAGACAATGCTTGTCATATATTGTCACAGCTTCTCACTATATTAAAGAGGCGGCTTCTGATGCCGGTATTCTAGCAGCCAAGGCCTCTACTACATCAGTCCTGGCTCGCCGGATATTGTGGCTGTGATCCTGGTCTGTGGATCTGGACTCTAGAAAAACCTTGGAGGTACTCCCTTTCAAGGGAGATATTCTGTTTGGGGATGACTTAAATAAGATAGTGGCTGACTTGGCTACTGTCAAAACTGCCTGTCTGCCAAATACCGCTCCTTCTGTGTCGAAGGCTAAAGGTACTTCCTTTCGCCCCTTTCGTCCTTCAGGTAAAACAAAAGGTCAGGCATACAACAAGAAGGCCCGCACTTCCAAACCTGGTAAGCCGAAGCCCAAAAGAGCCTGGGCTGCCCGTCAGCCAGCTTCCAAGACCAATAAGCCTGCCGCATGACGGGGCGGGCCTCCCCTGGGGGATCCCAGTGTGAGGGACCGGCTTCTAGGGTATACCCAGGAGTGGTTGAAGACCACTTCAGATGCCTGGGTACGGGAAGTCGTCACTCGAGGTTACACCATACCCTTCAAAAACTGTCCCCCTCATCGATTTTGCCTGACAGACGTCCCGTTGGACCAGACAAAGGCAAACACTCTACATTCGGTGGTACAGACCCTCCTGGATACAGGAGTCGTAGTACAGGTGCCTCTTACTCAGAGGGGCCGGGGGTACTATTCTTCGCTGTTTCTGGTCCCGAAACCGAATGGGTCCTCCCGGCCCATTCTCAACCTAAAGGCATTGAACAGGTTTGTGAAAGTTTCCAAGTACCGTATGGGAAACCCTTCGCTCTTTAGTTCTGGCCTTGGAACCTGGGGACTACATGGTCTCCCTGGACATACAGGATGCTTACCTGCACATTCCTATAGCAGTGTCACATCAGCAATACCTGAGGTTTGCAATTGGCGACCTCCATTACCAGTTTCGGGCGTTACCTTTTGGTTTAACAACGGCTCCGTGAGTCTTCACCAATGTTATGGCGGTGATGACGGTGGTACTCTGCCGTCAAGGGGTCAGGATACTGCTGTATCTGAACGACTTGTTAATCCTGGCAAATTCCCCAGATCTTCTCCTACGTCATCTGGATATGACTGTCCAGTTTCTACAAGCCCACGGATGGCTCATCAACTGGAAGAAATCCTCCCTGGTCCCTGCTCAGAGCATGGTGCACCTGGGAGCGCTATTGGACACTCACAACCAGCGGTTGTTTTTGTCTCAGGAGAAAGTCCTGAAGCTTCAGGACAGGATTAGTTGCTTCCTTTCTCGTCCGCGAGTGTCGATACATTCGGCGATGCAGGTGCTGGGCCTCATAGTATCAGCATCCGACATGGTGGAGTATGCTCAATTCCATTCTTGCCCCCTCCAGAGGCTGATTCTAGCCAAGTGGGATGGCCTGCCTCACCGGATCAGATCTCACATGATCTCCTTGACTCCGGAGGTCCGTCTGTCGCTGCACTGGTGGCTCCAGGACCAACAATTGTGCAGGGGCTGTCCCTTCTGGATATCCGACTGGGTCCTGTTGACGACAGATGCCAGTCTAAGAGGTTGGGGAGCGGTACTGGAGCAACACTCCCTTTAATGCGTTGAACCTGGCCCAGCATTTAATTCAGAACCGTCCTGTTCAAGTACAGTCGGACAACGCCACCACAGTGGCTTACATAAATCATCAAGGCGGCACTCAAAGCCGGTTGGCAATGAAGGAAGTCTCACGGATTCTACATTGGGCGGAACGCCATCTACCGGCCATATCGGCAATATTCATTCCGGGAGTCCTGAATTGGGAAGCGGACTTTCTGAGTCGTCAGGATGTACACGCCGGAGAGTGGGGCCTCCATCCAGAAGTGTTTCAACTCCTAGTGGAAAAGTGGGGCCATCCAGACGTAGATCTGATGGCGTCTCGACACAATCACAAGGTTCCGGTCTTCAGAGCAAGGACAAGGGATCCTCAAGCAGCATTCGTGGATGCGCTGGCGGTACCGTGGAGGTTTCGGCTGCCGTACGTGTTCCCTCCGGTGTCACTCCTGCACAGGGTAATTCGGAAGTTCAAGCAAGAAAGAGGAATTCTGCTTCTCATAGCTCCGGCGTGGCCCCGACGGCACTGGTTCTCAGACCTACAGGGCCTATCGTCAGAGCATCCAATTCTACTTCCACAACGCCCAGACCTCCTCGTTCAGGGCCCCTATGTCTACCAGGACCTGGCCCGGCTGTCTTTGACAGCGTGGCTCTTGAACCTTCCGTCTTGAGGGCTAAAGGGTTTTCTGAGGCGGTCATTCAAACTATGTTGTGGGCCCGGAAACCGGCTTCTGCTCGGATTTACTATAGGGTCTGGCATTCTTACTTTGTTTGGTGCGCATCTAACAATTATGACGCTTCCAAGTTTAGTATAGCCAAGTTGTTGGCATTTCTTCAGCAGGGCCTGGATTTAGGCCTGCGTCTGACCTCTCTCAAGGTTCAAATATCTGCCTTGTCGGTGTGGTTTCAGAGAAAGATTGCGACCTTACCTGATGTGCATACCTTCACTCAGGGTGTGTTGCGTATCCAACCTCCCTATGTCCCGCCTGTGGCTCCTTTGGGACTTGTCGGTGGTTTTGGAGGCGTTACAAGAGTCTCCGTTTGAACCTCTTGGTTCAGCTGATCTTAAGTGGCTTTCCCTTAAGGTGGTGTTTCAGCTGGCTATTGCTTCAGCTAGAAGAGTGTCGGATTTTGATGCCTTGTCTTGTAGTTCCCCATATCTGATATTTCACCGTGACCGGGCGGTTCTTAGGACTCGTCCCGGTTATTTGCCTAAGGTGGTTTCTTCGTTCCACCTTAATCAGGAGATTGTGGTACCGGCCTTTGTCTCTCCTGATCTGTCTCCCAAAGAGCGGTCTTTGAATGTGGTACGGGCTCTCCGTATCTATGTGAAGAGAACTGCTTCTGTTAGGAAATCTGATTCACTCTTTATTCTGTTTGGGTTTCACAAACGGGGCTGGCCTGCTCACAAGCAAACTTTGGCCAGATGGATTAGAATGATGATTGCACATGCTTATGTGAGGGCTGGTGGACCTTCTTGGGCGGCCCGCCGTGGTGCGACCCTTGAACAATTGTGCAAGGCGGCTACGTGGTCCTCAGTGAACACGTTCATAAGGTTCTATGCCTTCGATACTGCCGCTTCCCAGGATGCTTCCTTTGGACGCCGGGTTCTTGTGCCCACTACAGTGCGTCCCCTCCCATAAGGAACTGCTTTAGGACATCCCCAATGTCCATCCTTGTGGAGCCCAGTGTACCCCGCAGCAGAAAACGAGATTTATGGTAAGAACTTACCTTTGTTAAATTTCTTTCTGCGAGGTACACTGGGCTCCACAAGGCGCCAACCCTGACGCACTTAGCTTCTTTGGGTTGGTATGGCATTAGCCGCTGACACTTCTCATGTCATGGGAGTATGGTGTATGTGGCTACTAACCATTGTAGTTTCTTTTCCTGCTACTGCATTGGGCTGGTTAACTAAAAACTGAGCTCCTGTGCAGGGAGGCGGGTTATAGAGGAGGCGGCGCTATGCATTCTGGGAACAGTCAAAGCTTTTGAGCCTGTTGGTGCCTCGGATCAAGATCCTACTCTACACCCCAATATCTGTCCTTGTGGAGCCCAGTGTACCTCGCAGAAAGAGATTTAACAAAGTTAAGTTCTTACCATAAATCTCATTTTTTCTCTTGATAACTCTGTAAAATATTATTATACAGAATAATGTTGTACAAATCATGCTCTTCAATTTGACACCAAATACTCTAATGCTTAGTAAAAATATATTATTTTTTTCTTCATAATCCTGTAAAGTATTATTATGTAAAAATATATGTATCTTATTTTTCTCTTGATAATCCTGTAAAATATTATTATACAAAATAATGTTGTACAAATCATGTTCTACAATTTGACACAAAATACTCTAATGTTTAGTAAAAATACATTATTTTTCTCTTAATAATTAAA
The DNA here is from genome assembly GCF_028390025.1 of Pseudophryne corroboree. Lineage (NCBI taxonomy): Eukaryota > Metazoa > Chordata > Amphibia > Anura > Myobatrachidae > Pseudophryne > Pseudophryne corroboree. The sequence goes on from NC_086449.1 coordinate 146,207,807, forward strand.
AAAAAAAAAAAGCTCACAGGGCATGTTAATACATGGCTGCATTTGTTTTCATGGGAATCTTTCTCTGTCCTTTTGTGAAAGAATCAGCCTCTGCAGTTAGCTCAAGTCTTGTGAACAATGATTGTCACACAGTGACTGAGGTGCTGAAACTTCCAATGCATAGGTAATGTACAGTACTGTATATTTAAAAACACCCTTTTTCCTGAAATTATCTACTGTAGATGAATAAGTATTTTACTGTAGTAACCATGTTTTAGCAGCCCCCTTTTTAAATGTATCTTTATTAGCCTTATAATATTTGTTCAATCCGCAATAACTACCCGGCATTACAGCCGTATAATATGCATTATCATATTCTGCTTTTTTTGGCTAGTCATAACAAGATCAAGGTACTAAATAAGGAGTGTACGAAGTATTCTCATACAAATGTATTAAAAAATTGGATATCAATGTGATATCCAATTAATACCATATCTATATCAAAAGGAGGCATGGTATCAAGTGTGGGCGGAGCAACTGTCAAGTTTGACGGAAACTGGGACTATACACTACTGTTCTGTAATGAAGTGCTGAAGGACGAGCAGCCCTGCCACAGGGAGCAGGTTTGATGTTTCCTCTCTCTGCTACTGGTTGCGGCGGGGGCTGGCTGGGATTTGCGGGGGAGAGTGGCGGGTGCTTTACTTTGACATGGGCTAAGCTAACCAGGGACCGGGCTGTACTGCTTATGTTCTATGTTTTACTGCCAACAGAGTGGGACAGTAATGTGCTCTCCTTAGTATCACTCTCTCCCTGTCATCCTCTACTGTCACCCACTGCTGTCAACCTCTCCCTGTCATCACCCTCTTCCTGTCACCCTCTCCCTGATGTCACCCTCTTCCTGTCACCCTCTCTCTGGCGTCACCCTCTCCCTGTAACCCACAGTTGGCACTGACTGCTATCACCCTCTCCCAGTCACCCTCTTCCTGTCACCAGCTCCCTGGCATCACCCTCTCCCTGTCACCTACTGCTGTATCCCTTTCACTGACATTACCCTCTTCCTGTCACCCTCTCCCTGGCGTCACCCTCTTCCTGTCGCCAGCTCCCTGGTATCACCCTCTCCCTGTCACCCACTGCTGTCAAACTCCCTGCAGTTACCTTCTTCCTGTCATCCTCTCCCTGAGGTCACCCTCTCCCTGTCAACCACTGCCTCTCTCTGTCACCCTCTACCTGTCACCCTCTCTCTGTCATCCTCTCCCTGTCACCCATTGCATCTCCTTTGCTTCACTGTCTCTCCATCACCATCTCTCTGCTGTCACCCTCTGCCTTTCCAATGCATAACCTTCTCCTTTTCATATGGATACAGCATTCCCATTGAGACCATGCCCCTTGTTGTGAGGCTACACCCTCATTACAAGACCACACCCACTTTTCCAGGAGCACATGTGCTTTGGCGCATGCAAGGACAGTGGCGGTAGCAGGCATTAGCTTGGCGGCGGTAGCGGTCATCAGCTGGGTTTGTCGGACATTATGGCTTCAGTGTCTCACCAGCCACTGACCTCACTGCACGCCAATGATACACAGCATATGATACAGTCAAAATGATATACTTTTTTCATTATGGAGAAAATGTATATATTTAATGAGTGTAATATGATATAGGTTGTGGCCAGCAAAAGTACATTTAGTTCTACTGATCCAATGTGAGTTACCTTACAATTTTACTCCTGAATCTTTGTTGGGACAGCCATGGGTATCAGCAGCGTGCCCAAACATCTCTATTACAATTCACCCCTGCGTTGGATCATTGTGTGTTGTTCTGGTCTGGTGAGAGCTGTATAAACATGGATACCTCAATACATAGATGTGTGTGAATACCTCATGATGACCCACTCGGCAGGGTACACATGTACAATAAGTGCGCAGTTATAGTTATGTACAGAATAAAACTATTACTAGTCTCTCTCCCATTGCAGTGTGACCCTTACATAAAAATCTCACTTGGTGAAAAGAAAATGGATAACCGAAAGAATTACATGCTGTGCACTCTAAATCCTGTCTTTGGCACGTAAGTCAATGCTGAGCATATTAGTCAAAGACATGTAAAATGTGTCAATATTAAGGGCTATATTTACTAAACATTTGTATTCCTAATGGCTTTGAGTGCTGGATTTAGAAAGGCAAACATTTGATTTTGCATGATTTACTATTGTATTTTTATATCAATTGCTCAAAGCAACATTTAGTATCTACAACTATTCCTGCTCAAGGATTCGTCTATTGGTCTCCGCATAAATCACCTCTACTCTTTTTCTCTGTGAATTATCTTCAGTTTGGAACATACTACACTATATCGCCTTTTTGCTTTCTTTATTGTATGTTACCGGAATAATTTTCTGGATTTCCTATGAACATTTGACTAACCACGAGGGAATCAAGAATCTCCTACAGTTTGTTAGATATCCCACAGGGATTTCTTGAATTCACGTATTGTATACCACCATTTCCAAAATAGTGAGCGCAAGTTTATGTACTGTGTTCTTTCATTTAAAAAATTGTCTAAATTTGTATGTTTGGTTGACATATTTACTAGTGATGAGCGGGTTCGGATCCTCGGAATCCGACCCGCCCGAACTTCACCTTTTTTTTACACGGGTCCGAGCGACTCGGATCCTCTTGCCTTGCTCGGTTAACCCGAGCGCGCCCGAACGACATCATCCCGCTGTCGGATTCTCGCGAGACTCGGATTCTATATAAGGAGCCGCGCGTCGCCGCCATTTTCACACGTGCATTGAGATTGATAGGGAGAGGACGTGGCTGGCGTCCTCTCCGTAATAGAAAAGACTAAGTCTAAGAGTGACATTGTTATAATTGTGGGGAGGATTGGGGACGGGGAGCAGCTGTTACGGAGTACAGTGCAGGGTTTTGATTATACCACCAGTGATTTTAATCCTTTGTTTCTCTGCCTGAAAAAAACGATCCACCATATCTGTGGCTGTGCTCACTCAGTGTGCTGCACTGCTGCATGATATATCTGTGCTGAGTGCACTGCTCTGCTCACACTGCCTAATTGTGGGGACTGGGGAGCAGTTATAGCAGGAGTACAGTGCACAGTTTTGCTGACAGTGACCACCAGTCCAGTATACGTTTGTCTGCCTGAAAAACACTGTGGTGTTGTTGTTTTTTTTTCTTTCTTCATGCTAGTTTGTTTAGCAGTCTGCTGACAGTGTCCACCAGGTCCGTTATACAGTATATTATATATATATAAGCAGCAGTACGGTAGGCCACGGCTGTACCTACCTCTGTGTCGTCAGTGCACTCGTCGTCCATAACTATAAGTAATACTATACTATCCATCCATCTACATTGTATACCTGTGGTGTTTTTTTTTTTTCTTTCTTCATACTAGTTTAGCAGTCTGCTGACAGTGTCCACCAGGTCCGTTATACAGTATATTATATATATATACAAGCAGCAGTACGGTAGGCCACGGCTGTACCTACCTCTGTGTCGTCAGTGCACTCGTCGTTCATAAGTATAAGTAATACTATACTATCCATCCATCTACATTGTATACCTGTGGTGGTTTATTTTTCTTTCTTCATACTAGTTTAGCAGTCTGCTGACAGTGTCCACCAGGTCCGTTATACAGTATATTATATATATATATATATATATATATATAAGCAGCAGTACGGTAGGCCACGGCTGTACCTACCTCTGTGTCGTCAGTGCACTCGTCGTCCATAAGTATAAGTAATACTATACTATCCATCCATCTACATTGTATACCTGTGGTGGTTTATTTTTCTTTCTTCATACTAGTTTAGCAGTCTGCTGACAGTGTCCACCAGGTCCGTTATACAGTATATTATATATATATAAGCAGCAGTACGGTAGGCCACGGCTGTACCTACCTCTGTGTCGTCAGTGCACTCGTCGTCCATAACTATAAGTAATACTATACTATCCATCCATCTACATTGTATACCTGTGGTGTTTTTTTTTTCTTTCTTCATACTAGTTTAGCAGTCTGCTGACAGTGTCCACCAGGTCCGTTATACAGTATATTATATATATATAAGCAGCAGTACGGTAGGCCACGGCTGTACCTACCACTGTGTCGTCAGTGCACTCGTTGTCCATAAGTAATACTATACTATCCATCCATCTACATTGTATACCTGTGGTGGCTTTTAGTTGTGCACAAAATATTGAGAACAAAAATGTGGAGGTTAAAAAAATAGGGAAAGATCAAGATCCACTTCCACCTCGTGCTGAAGCTGCTGCCACTAGTCATGGCCGAGACGATGAAATGCCATCAACGTCGTCTGCCAAGGCCGATGCCCAATGTCATAGTACAGAGCATGTAAAATCCAAAACACAAAAGATCAGTAAAAAAATTACCCAAAAATCAAAATTAAAAGCGTCTGAGGAGAAGCGTAAACTTGCCAATATGCCATTTACGACACGGAGTGGCAAGGAACGGCTGAGGCCCTGGCCTATGTTCATGGCTAGTGGTTCAGCTTCACATGAGGATGGAAGCACTCATCCTCTCGCTAGAAAAAAGAAAAGACTTGCGGCAAAAGCACAGCAAAGACCTGTGCGTTCTTCGAAATCACAAATCCCAAAGGAGAGTCCAATTGTGTCGGTTGCGATGCCTGACCTTCCCAACACTGGACGGGAAGAGCTTGCGCCTTCCACCAATTGCACGCCCCATGCAAGTGTTGAAAGGAGCACCCGCAGTCCAGTTCCTGATAGTGAAATTGAAGATGTCAGTGTTGAAGTACACCAGGATGAGGATATGGGTGTTGCTGGCGCTGGGGAGGAAATTGACAAGGAGGATTCTGATGGTGAGGTGGTTTGTTTAAGTCAGGCACCCGGGGAGACACCTGTTGTCCGTGGGAGGAATATGGCCATTGACATGCCTGGTGAAAATACCCAAAAAATCAGCTCTTCAGTGTGGAAGTATTTCAACAGAAACAGAACAGGTGTCAAGCCGTGTGTTGCCTTTGTCAAGCTGTAATAAGTAGGGGTAAGGACGTTAACCACCTCGGAACATCCTCCCTTATACGTCACCTGCAGCGCATTCATAATAAGTCAGTGACAAGTTCAAAAACTTTGGGCGACAGCGGAAGCAGTCCACTGACCAGTAAATCCCTTCCTCTTGTAACCAAGCTCGCGCAAACCACACCACCAACTCCCTCAGTGTCAATTTCCTCCTTACCCAGGAAAGCCAATAGTCCTGCAGGCCATGTCACTGGCAAGTCTGACGAGTCCTCTCCTGCCTGGGATTCCTCCGATGCATCCTTGAGTGTAACGCCTACTGCTGCTGGCGCTGCTGTTGTTGCTGCTGGGAGTCGATCGTCATCCCAGAGGGGAAGTCGGAAGTCCACTTGTACTACTTCCAGTAAGCAATTGACTGTCCAACAGTCCTTTGCGAGGAAGATGAAATATCACAGCAGTCATCCTGTTGCAAAGCGGATAACTGAGGCCTTGACAACTATGTTGGTATTAGACGTGTGTCCAGTATCCGCCGTTAGTTCACAGGGAACTAGACAATTGCTTGAGGTAGTGTGCCCCCGTTACCAAATACCATCTAGGTTCCACTTCTCTAGGCAGGCGATACCGAGAATGTACACGGACGTCAGAAAAAGACTCACCAGTGTCCTAAAAAATGCAGTTGTACCCAATGTCCACTTAACCACGGACATGTGGACAAGTGGAGCAGGGCAGACTCAGGACTACATGACTGTGACAGCCCACTGGGTAGATGTATTGCCTCCCGCTGCAAGAACAGCAGCGGCGGCACCAGTAGCAGCATCTCGCAAACGCCAACTCGTTCCTAGGCAGGCTTCGCTTTGTATCACCGCTTTCCAGAATACGCACACAGCTGAAAACCTCTTACGGCAACTGAGGAAGATCATCGCAGAATGGCTTACCCCAATTGAACTCTCCTGGGGATTTGTGGCATCGGACAACGCCAGCAATATTGTGCGTGCATTACATCTGGGCAAATTCCAGCACGTCCCATGTTTTGCACATACCTTGAATTTGGTGGTGCAGAATTATTTAAAAAACGACAGGGGCGTGCAAGAGACGCTGTCGGTGGCCAGAAGAATTGCGGGCCACTTTCGGCGTGCAGGCATCGCGTACAGAAGACTGGAGCACCACCAAAAACACCTGAACCTGCCCTGCCATCATCTGAAGCAAGAGGTGGTAACGAGGTGGAATTCAACCCCCTATATGCTTCAGAGGATGGAGGAGCAGCAAAAGGCCATTCAAGCCTATACATCTGGCCACGATATAGGCAAAGGAGGTGGAATGCACCTGTCTCAAGCGCAGTGGAGAATGATTTCAACGTTGTGCAAGGTTCTGCAACCTTTTGAACTTGCCACACGTGAAGTCAGTTCAGACACTGCCAGCCTGAGTCAGGTCATTCCCCTCATCAGGCTTTTGCAGAAGAAGCTGGAGGCATTGAAGGAGGAGCTAAAACAGAGCGATTCCGCTAGGCATGTGGGACTTGTGGATGGAGCCCTTCATTCGCTTAACCAGGATTCACGTGTGGTCAATCTGTTGAAATCAGAGCACTACATTTTGTCCACCGTGCTCGATCCTAGATTTAAAACCTACATTGGTTCTCTCTTTCCGGCAGACACAAGTCTGCAGAGGTTCAAAGAACTGCTGGTGAGAAAATTGTCAAGTCAAGCGGAACGCGACCCGTCAACATCTCCTCCTTCACATTCTCCCGCAACTGGGGGTGCGAGGAAAAGGCTACGAATTCCGAGCCCACCCGCTGGCGGTGATGCATGGCAGTCTGGAGCGACTGCTGATGCTGACATCTGGTCCGGACCGAAGGACCTGCCAACGATTACTGACATGTCGTCTACTGTCACTGCATATGATTCTCTCACCATTGAAAGAATGGTGGAGGATTATATGAGTGACCGCATCCAAGTAGGCACGTCAGACAGTCCGTACGTATACTGGCAGGAAAAAGAGGCAATTTGGAGGCCCTTGCACAAACTGGCTTTATTCTACCTAAGTCGCCCTCCCTCCAGTGTGTACTCCGAAAGAGTGTTTAGTGCCGCCGCTCACCTTGTCAGCAATCGGCGTACGAGGTTACTTCCAGAAAATGTGGAGAAGATGATGTTCATTAAAATGAATTATAATCAATTCCTCCATGGAGACATTCACCAGCAGCAATTGCCTCCAGAAAGTACACGGGGACCTGAGATGGTGGATTCCAGTGGGGACGAATTAATAATCTGTGAGGAGGGGGATGTACACAGTGAAAGGGGTGATGAATCGGACGATGATGATGAGGTGGACATCTTGCCTCTGTAGAGCCAGTTTGTGCAAGGAGAGATTGCTTCTTTTTTGGTGGGGGCCCAAACCAACCAGTCATTTCAGTCACAGTCGTGTGGCAGACCCTGTCGCTGAAATGATGGGTTGGTTAAAGTGTGCATGTCCTGTTTATACAACATAAGGGTGGGTGGGAGGGCCTAAGGACAATTCCATCTTGCACCTCTTTTTTCTTTCATTTTTCTTTGCGTCATGTGCTGTTTTTGAAGTATTTTTTGGAAGGGCCATCCTGCGTGACACTGCAGTGCCACTCCTAGATGGGCCTGGTGTTTGTGTCGGCCACTAGGGTCGCTTAGCTTACTCACACAGCTACCTCATTGCGCCTCTTTTTTTCTTTGCGTCATGTGCTGTTTTTGGAGTATTTTTTGGAAGGGCCATCCTGCGTGACACTGCAGTGCCACTCCTAGATGGGCCTGGTGTTTGTGTCGGCCACTAGGGTCGCTTAGCTTACTCACACAGCTACCTCATTGCGCCTCTTTTTTTCTTTGCGTCATGTGCTGTTTTTGGAGTATTTTTTGGAAGGGCCATCCTGCGTGACACTGCAGTGCCACTCCTAGATGGGCCAGGTGTGTGTGTCGGCCACTAGGGTCGCTTAGCTTACTCACACAGCTACCTCATTGCGCCTCTTTTTTTCTTTGCGTCATGTGCTGTTTGGGGAGTATTTTTTGGAAGGGCCATCCTGCCTGACACTGCAGTGCCACTCCTAGATGGGCCAGATGTTTGTGTCGGCCACTTGTGTCGCTTAGCTTAGCCATCCAGCGACCTCGGTGCAAATTTTAGGACTAAAAATAATATTGTGAGGTGTGAGGTGTTCAGAATAGACTGGAAATGAGTGGAAATTATGGTAATTGAGGTGAATAATACTATGGGATCAAAATGACCCCCAAATTCAATGATTTAAGCTGTTTTTTAGGTTTTTTTGAAAAAAACACCCGAATCCAAAACACACCCGAATCCGACAAAACAAATTCGGTGAGGTTTTGCCAAAACGCGTTCGAACCCAAAACACGGCTGCGGAACCGAACCCAAAACTAAAACACAAAACCCGAAAAATTTCCGGTGCACATCACTAATATTTACACAGTCGGTTTTGGAGCTCCTAGTGTGCGCAAGGATAGACCCCCCTTTTTGTTGTTTAATTGATCACCCAAGACTATTCAATTAGCCCCGAATGCAGCCTGCAGGCTGCAGTTAACAAGGATTTCTTTTCAGGTCTCGGCTAACCTGAAAAGCAATCCCGATATACAGTATGTCTGGGAATTTATCCCGGATTCTATGTGTTAACGCCCGATAACAGGGTCATCTACTGGCTGAGGGGAATAAAAGCTCCAATTGAATAGCCTCAGACGTTAAAGCCAGAGACTACCACCTTTTTCACAATTGAATTCCTCCCTGTATATGCCACGAGTAAATAAAATCTGGCCTCTACATTTTATACAGATGTTAATTTGAAGTATCTACTAACAATGGGTTTGCAAGTGACATATGTTACCAATTTCTGCTTCCACAGGTGTACAACACAGAGTTATCCATCCCTTCATTTTTGCCAGACATGTAAGCTGCAACGGGCAAAATCCCATGATGATGATAATGACGAAGATCTCCATGTAGTATGGGAGATAAAAGTAGATGTTACTCAGAACCTAATGTGATTTTGTTTAATCATTTCCTGTTTATAATATAACAGGCAATTTCTTTAGGCTCCAATTTAGATCTAATCCACTTCAGAACATCAGATGTTTCCCCCACAACAACGTAGCAGCCTAAATGCTGCTTCAGGAATGTCTGGTACGGGTCTACATTGTTCTAGGCCTTGACCTGCCACCACATGTTCAGAATGGCTTGGTAATGCTAGTCTAATTTACGGTCTACATACCGTATGTGTATTTGCTGTAACTTATTTCTTTTCACAGGGAGCCAATATATGCCTCTGCCAATATGTGCTTTCATGGAATTAAATGATTTGTAGATTTATTTATACAGAGTTTATTAAAAATGACTGTAAATAGTTCTGAGTGGTATATAGCCCCAGTTTCCATCAAACTTGACAGTTGTTCCACCCACCCTTGATTCCACACCTCCTTTTGATAGGTATGCGTTTGGATGGTTGACCATGTTATGGTCGACAGTCCTTAGGTCGACCACTATTGGTCGACATGGACACATGGTCGACACATGAAAATGGTCGACACATGAAAAGGTCGACATGCATTTTACAATTTTTTTCTTTTGGGGAACTTTTATATACTTTACAATCCACGTGGACTATGACTGGGAATGGTAATCTGTGCCGAGCGCAGCGGCAGCAGAGCGAGGCACCTTGCCCGAAGCATGGCGAGCGAAGCCAGCCATGCGAGGGGACTCGGTGCACTAATTGAGGTTCCCCGTCACTTTACGCAGAAAACTACACCAAAAAAAGTAAAAAACCTCATGTCGACCTTTTCATGTGTCGACCTTTCATGTGCAGACCATTTTCATGTGTCGACCATTTGTCCATGTCGACCATGCCAATGTCGACCAATAGTGGTCGACCTAATGACTGTCGACCATAACATGGTCGACCATTCATACCGGAACCCTTTTGATATAGATATGGTATTAATTGGCTGTCAGACTGATAGCCAATTTTTTAACACATTTGTGTGAGAATACCTCGTACACTCCTTATTTAGCACCTTGATCTTGTTATGACTAGCCAAAAAAAACAGAATATGTAAAAGGCATATTATACGGCTGTAATACCAAGTAGTTATTGCAGATTGGACAAATATTATAATGCTAGTAAAGATAAATATAAAAGGGATGAGCTGCTAAAACATGGTTACTACAGCAAGATATCTATTCATCGACATCCACGTTGTGACAGTCTCTATAGGCTTGATGGGTGATATAATGAACAACAAGAACTGGCCCAAGACAATAGCTATCAGCAGGCAATATTTCAGCAACTACAGGTTTTAGTTTCACATGAGAAACATTTGGACACAGTTAACAGAGTAGATAGTTTCTGAAAAAAGGGTGTTTTTAAATATACATTACCTATGCATTGGAAGTTTCAGCACCTCAGTCATGCCCTGTTAGTTTTTTTTTTTTAAATGCATCTGCGAAATACATATATATATATATATATATATATATCCAATGCAATCAGACCGGCACTCCCACAATTAATTGTGCTGGGCTCCGGTGCCCTCAGTCCCAGATTGGTAGACAGAAGAATAGAAATACTGCAGCACTCGGAGACTTAAACAAAGCAAATGTATTTTCAATGTGCAAACATTCCAACATTTCGGGGCTCAGCCGCCCCTTTGTCAAGGTGCATATAAGTAAAACATAAAACCACACTTACCTAAATACCTCAAAGAAAACCCGCCACCGTGCCCCGCGCCTCCCGAGTCCCGGCGTATCTGGCTCGGCATCCGGCGCTTTCCATGCGCGTCATCAGGGGCGCCACGTCGGGTTACCATGGTAACCAGGCCGCCCGTCCCGGCCCCCCGTACGCGCTGGAAAAAAGAACAGAGATAGAAGAATAGTGTAAAGTGATTAAAGATGTTAAGAGTTTTACCAGCACCCTGAACCCATTTAAATAAGCTACGGTTAACTCACACTGTTGCTCACACTGTGGGCAATATACTGATATGTTGCCGACCAATGGGTGATAGGACGAGGGGAATAAATTAAAGCATGGTTCCATATTACCTTGGGGCATAAGGTGTCACACCTGATAGTGCATCTATTAGGTCCGAGTTAATAATAACAACAACAACACTAAAACGGGGTATCCCGTATATGAAATACCTAAAAAATAACATAATAGAATATATGTGAGGCCGAGAAGGTCCTGGCGGGGATATGCTAAATAGTAATAAAAGTTCTAACAGAATATTATAGCACTAAAAAAAGTGACTGGCACTAAACTATCTAAAGTGCCAGTGCCTGCAAAATGACCTTTCCTATGTGTCTACTATACTGAAGTATCTAGTGGAATTCCCTGCAATATATAGTCGGTTAAAATAAGATAACCATCGAACTGCATAAAAGAAGCCCTTGTAGTCGTGATGTCATATCACCCAGTATGTGCTGGACTACCCAATCATATTACAAGTAGAGTGTGCACACTGTAGCTATTAGTGAGAGTGCCACATATAATTATTACTTAAAGTGCTAATAGTAAAAAGTGCCTATGCATCAAACATAAAGTGCTGTGAGCCGAGCATATTCTGTAATGCTAAAAAACTGTTATCAATACAAACAGTGTCATGTGTAAGACCGTTATGCTGTTATAAGAGGTACCCTTTCTCACCCAGGGCCTATTTGCACTATCGTGGCAGTTCATGTAATGTAATTCAGGTACCGCAGTTCTTGCAATTAAATACATTTTTGTAAAACAGCAACAGAGATCACATGTTACTTGGGTGGATACTGAGGACTTTTGTTCCGGATGAGTATAAGCTTTGCTTTGCGAGGCAGATCAATCATGTTGTTGCCATATGATGTGTAAAAGCCATGCAATATCCAATGTAACCTATATGTGAAAAAATCTGTATTGCTGAGAAAATATTGTGATGTATGTAAATTAATGAATAATCTCTCTGCTATGTAGGAGAGGTGATGTGATTAAAGAGTTCTAAAAACATTTTAGTGGAGAGTGCGGCTTGTGTTTGGTCTTATCTATCCCTGTATTTAGCAGGGGATTAAGGACGCACCCCACAAGCTGTGTGTTAGAAATAGGAGTGTGCAAACATGTGTTTTATATATATATATATATATATATATATATATATATATATTTCTCTAACGTCCTAGAGGATGCTGGGGACTCCGTAAGGACCATGGGGATAGACAGGCTCCGCAGGAGACATGGGCACTTTAAGAAAGAATTTAGTTCCTGGTGTGCACTGGCTCCTCCCTCTATGCCCCACCTCCAGACCTCAGTTTGATACTGTGCCCAGACGAGCTGGGTGCTTTTCAGTGAGCTCTCCTGAGTTTACTGATAGAAAGTATTTTGTTAGGTTTTTTATTTTCAGGGAGCTCTGCTAGCAACAGACTCCCTGCATCGTGGGACTGAGGGGAGAGAAGCAGCCCTACTCTCTGAAGCTAGGTTCTGCTTCTTAGGCTACTGGACACCATTAGCTCCAGAGGGATTGGTACGCAGGATCTCACCCTCGCCGTCCGTCCCGGAGCCGCGCCGCCGTCCCCCTCGCAGAGCCAGAAGATAGAAGCCGGGTGAGTATGAGAAGAAAAGAGGACTTCAGAGGCGGCAGAAGACTTCATGATCTTCACTGAGGTAACGCACAGCACTGCAGCTGTGCGCCATTGCTCCCACACACCTCACATACTCCGGTCACTGTAAGGGTGCAGGGCACAGGGGGGGGGGGGGCGCCCTGGGCAGCAATATAAGCCTCTTATTTGGCAAAAGGAGCATATATACAGCTGGACGCTGTATATATGCATGAGCCCCCGCCAATTTCACACTTTTAGCGGACAGAAGCCCGCCGTCGAGGGGGCGGGGCTTCTCCCTCAGCACTCACCAGTGCCATGTTTTTCTCCACAGCACCGCTGAGAGGAAGCTCCTCGGACTCTCCCCTGCTTATACCACGGTAGAAGAGAGGGTTTTAAAGAAGAGGGGGGGCACATAATTCGGCGCAGATAATAACAGCGCTACTGGGTAAACATTAAATTGCTGTGTTTTTTCCTGGGTCATATAGCGCTGGGGTGTGTGCTTGTGCTGGCATACTCTCTCTCTCTGTCTCTCCAAAGGGCCTTGTGGGGGAATTATCTTCAGATGAGCATTCCCTGAGTGTGTGGTGTGTCGGTACGTGTGTGTCGACATGTCTGAGGTAAAAGGCTCTCCTAAGGAGGAGATGGAGCAAATGTGTGTGTGAGTGGTGTCTCCGTCGACAACGCCGACACCTGATTGGATATGTGAAATAAAGTGCTGAGGTAAATTTATTGCACAAAAGATTAGAGAACAGACAGTGAATCTACACAGGTCTGTCCCTATGTCGCAGAGACCTTCAGAGTCTCACAATGCTCACTATCCAAAATAATAGACACTGATATCGACACGGAGTCTGACTCCAGTGTCGACTACGATAATGCAAAGTTACTGCCAAAACTGGCAGAAAAGTATTCAATATATGATTATTGTAATAAAAGATTTTTTGCATATCACTGATGACTCATCTGTCCCTGACACGAGGGTACACATGTTTAAGGGGAAGAAAGCTGAGGTAAATGTCCCTCCTCTCATGAAGAAAAAGAGCGGGAATCTTCAGACAAGAAGCTGCAGCTTCCCAAAAAGAATTCTCAGGGAGTATCCTTTCCCTTCTAGGGCCAGGATACGATGGGAATCTTCCCCTAGGGTGCACAAAGCTTTGTCACGTTTACCCAAAAGGTAGCGCTGACTTAACAGCTATCCTCAGGGATCCTGCAGATAGCTTGCAGTAAAAGTACTTTGAAGTCCATTTACACACATTCTGGTACACTACTCAGACCGGCGATTGTGTCGGCATGGGTTTATAGCGCTGTAGCAGCGTGGACAGATACCTTATCAGCGGAGATTGAAACCCTAGATAAGGATACCATGGTATTGACCCTAGTATATGTGTATACATATATATATATATATATATATATATAAAAGATGCTGTCTTATATATATATATATATATATATATATATAAAACATGCCCAAAGAGACATTAGTCTACTGGGTTCTAGAATGAAGAAAAAGCACCAAAAAAGCCAATGCGCAAACACCACAAGTGCAGCCCAGGTCAACTCAAAATGGCTCACCACACCATAAACAATACATACAATAGAAAAGAGAGAGACCCTGTGGCGCAGATAGGGTATATAATGTATACAATACAGTCCCCTTTATTTCCCTTGTTAGGGATAGAAGATTTCTTCCAGAAATGTCGTCCTCCTCTCAAGGGATTCACTCCAGATAAATACCTCAGATAGGAGGAAAATATTCTTTGTGTAACACTGTTAGATCCAGATGAAAGTAAACACACTTTTAACATATGATGTCGCACTCACATTCTATGATAAATATATATGCCCATCATCCTCCACATGTCTGCTCCTCCTTCACCGCAACATATGTGGCTCAAATAAAGAGAAATATTTAGTGCAACACTGTTTGTTTAAAAGCGAAAATGGATTTATTACAGGGTTACACTCACATTTATTAATCATTTTGTAATCCACGTACTTTGCAAAATAACAAAACGGACACCCGACCTCGCACTGAAAGGGGACCCATGTTTTCACATGGGACCCCTTTCCCCGAATGCCAGGAACCCCCCCTGACTTTTGTCTAAGAGGGTTCCATCAGCCAATCAGGGAGCGCCACATTGTGGCACCCTCCTGATTGGCTGTGTGCTCCTGTAGTGTATGACAGGCAGCACCCGGCAGTGTTACAATGTAGCGCCTATGCGCTCCATTGTAACCAATGGTGGGAACTTTGTGGTCAGCGGTTGACCGAAAGTAACCTCACCGCTAACCACAAAGTTCCCACCATTGGTTACAAAGGAGCGCATAGGCGCTACATTGTAACACTGCCGGGTGCTGCCTGTCATACACTACAGGAGCACACAGCCAATGTATTAAAGTTTTACTTTCAAGGTGTGTGTCTTCTGTTTTTATTGGGGTATTTTTTTAGTAGTAGTACTACTACAGGTACCAGCGGGCCCGGTTTTCCACCGCATGCTGGTACTTGTGGTTCTCCAAGTACCAGCTTGCGGGGGAGGCTTGCTGGGACTTGTAGTACTGCTACTAAAAACAATATTCATTTTTTGTCAAAAAGGCTATCAGCCTCCCATCCGCAGCCCTTGGATGGGGGGACAGCCTCGGGCTTCACCCCTGGCCCTTGGGTCGCTGGAGGGGGGGGACCCCTTGATTGAAGGGGTCCCCACTCCTCCAGGGTACCCCGGCCAGGGGTGACTAGTTGGTTATGTAATGCCAGGGCCGCAGGGACCTAGATAAAAGTGTCCCCCGACTGTGGCATTATGTATCTGGCTAGTGGAGCCCGGTGCTGGTTTCAGAAATACGGGGGACCCCTACGCTTTTTGTCCCCCGTATTTTTGGAACCAGGACTAGGCGCAGAGCCCGGTGCTGGTTGCTTAAATATGGGGGAACCCCTGTCATTTTCACCCCCATATTTTTGCAACCAGGACCGGCTCAAAGAGCCCGAGGCTGGTTTGGCTTAGGAGGGGGGACCCCACGCAATTTTTTTTAACAAAAAAAACAATTTCCAACCCCTTCCCACTGAAAAACATGCACGGATCTCATGGATCCGTGCATGCCTATCCGAACACGGTAAAAAAAAGCAGGTCTGTTTTTTTTTTTAGCACTTTTTCACGATTTGTATTTCAGCACGGCAGTGTTTGGCTATTGTCGGCAGTGTTTGTGATTTGCACTTTTTAGTAAATGACCGATTTCTACCAAATTCCTGACGTATTTGACCGATGGTGTATTGATTCGTAATTTTTTCCTAGGACTTCCAAAATAATACGAATGCCCTCATCACTGCCGTGATTTGAGTTTAGTAAATTCCCGAGATGACACTTTGAAGAAAAAACATAATCTCGGTCAAAATCGGGACCTTAGTAAATATACCCCATTGTATCTCCAACAGGTGGTGCTCAAGGTTCCCCTCCTGCAACAAGGAAGGCGATATGACTCAACCTTGGCTGTAGTCCCGAAACCGTACGGTTCGGTCAGACCTATTTTTAAAATTAAAATCTCTGAACCTATACGGGAAAAGGTTCAAATTTAAAGTGGAATCGCCCAGAGCGATCATCTCCAGCCTGGAAGGGGGGGGTTTGATGGTGTATCTAAACATAAAGGCTGCATACCTTCATGTTCCCATTTATCCACCCCATCAGGCGTACCTGACAATTGCGGTACAGGATTGTCATTACCAATTTCAGGGTAATTGGTGGAAATAATGGTGCTCCTACGCAAGCAAGGAGTCACAGTTGTCCCATACTTGGACGATCTCCTAATAAGGGCGAGATCAAAAGAGCAGTTGTTGAACAGCGTGTCACTTTCGCTGAAGGTGTCACAGCAACACGGCTGGATTCTCAATTTCCCGAGGTCACAGTTGGTTCCTATAACTCAGCTGCCCTTCTTGGGTATGATTCTGGATACAGACCAGAAATGGGTTTACCTTCAGATAGAGAAGGCCCAGGAACTCATGACTCTAGTCAGGGACCTATTGAAACCAAGACAGGTGTCAGTGCATCACTGCACTCGAGTCCTGGGAAAAACATTCCCTTCAGCAGGTTCCATGCGAGGACTTTCCAATGGGACCTACTGGACAAATGGTCCGGGTCACATCTACAGATTCATCAGTTGATCACCCTATCCCCCAGGGCCAGGGTATCTCTCCTGTGGTGGCTGCAGAGTGCTCACCTTCTAGAGGGCCGCAGATTCGGCATTCAGGACTAGATCCTGGTGACCACAGACGCGAGCCTCCGAGGCTGGGGAGCAGTCACACAGGCAAGAAATTTCCAAGGTCTTTGGTCAAGTCAAGAAACTTGTCTTCACATCAACATATTGGAACTAAGGGCCATATACAACGCCCTACGTCAAGCGGAGACCTTTCTTCGCGACCAACCGGTTCTGATCCAGTCAGACAACGTCACCACAGTAGCTCATGTAAACCGCCAAGGCGGCACAAGGAGCAGAGTGGCGATGGCGAAAGCCACCAGAATTCTTCACTGGGCGGAGAATCATGTAAGAGCACTGTCAACAGTGTTCATTCTGGAAGTGAACAACTGGGAAGCAGACTTCCTCACCAGACATACGTCCTGGAGAGTGGAGACTTCATCAGGAAGTCTTCGCGCAGAGTACAGTTCGGTGGGGACTTCCACAGATAGACAGGATGGCGTCCCGCCTCAACAAAAAGCTGCAGAGTTATTGCGCCTGGTCAAGAGACCCTCAGGCAGTAGCGGTAGACGCCCTAGTGACACCGTGGGTGTTCCAGTCAGTCTATGTATTTCCTCCTCTTCCTCTCATTCCCAAGGGTTGAGAATAATAAGATAAAGGAGGAGTGAGAACAATCCTCATTGTTCCAGATTGGCCACGAAGGATCTGGTATCCGGATCTGCAGGAAATGCTTACAGAAAATCCGTGGCCTCTTCCTCTAAGGCAGGACCTGTTGCAACAGGGCCCATGTCTGTTCCAAGACTTACCGCGGCTGCGTTTGACGGCATGGCGGTTGAACGCCGGATCCTAGCGGAAAAAGGCATTCCGGATGAGGTCATTCCTACGCTGATAAAGGCTAGTAAGGACGTGACATCTTAACATTATCACCGTATATGGCGAAAATATGTTTCTTGGTGTGAGGCCAGGAATTCTCCTACGGAAGAATTCCATCTGGGCCGTTTCCTTCACTTCCTACAAACTGGAGTGAATTTGGGCCTAAAACTTAGGCTCCATTAAGGTTCAGATTTTGGCCCTATCCATTTTCATTCAAAAAAAGTTGGCTTCTCTACCAGAAGTTCAGACGTTTGTAAAAGGAGTGCTGCGTATTCAGCCTCCTTTTGTGCCTCCGGTGGCACCTTGGGATCTTAACGTGGTGTTAAGTTTCCTAAAGTCACACTGGTTTGAACCACTTAAAACGGCGGAGTTAAAATATCTCACGTGGAAGGTGGCCATGTTATTAGCCTTGGCTTCGGCTAGACGTGTGTCAGAATTAGCGGCTTTGTCACATAAAAGCCCCTATCTGGTTTTCCATATGGATAGAGCAGAACTGCAGACCCGTTCGCAATTTCTGCCAAAAGTGGTATCATCTTTTCATATGAACCAACCTATTGTGGTGCCTGTGGCTACACGTGACTTGGAGGATTCCGAGTTACTTGATGTGGTCAGGGCTTTGAAAATTTACGTGGCCAGAACGGCTAGAGTCAGGAAAACTGAAGCGCTGTTTGTCCTGTATGCATCCAACAAGATTGGTGCCCCTGCTTCAAAGCAAACTATTGCTCGCTGGATTTTTAACACGATTCAGCAAGCGCATTCTACGGCTGGATTGCCGTTACCAAAATCGGTCAAGGCCCATTCCACTAGGTAGGTGGGCTCTTCTTGGGCGGCTGCCCGGGGGGTCTCGGCACTACAGCTGTGTCGAACTGCTACTTAGTCGGGTTCAAACACTTTTGCAAAATTCTATAGGTTTGATACCCTGGCTGAGGAGGACCTCATGTTTGCTCAATCGGTGCTGCAGAGTCATCCGCACTCTCCCGCCCGTTTGGGTGCTTTGGTATAATCCCCATGGTCCTTACGGAGTCCCCAGCATCCTCTAGGATAGGGGTGGGGAACCTCAGGCCCGAGGGCCGTATAAGGCCCCCAGAGCCACTTGATCCAGCCCGGCCAGGCTTACCTAGCCGGGTGCCCGCTGAGATTTTGTTACTAGTAGACGCCTGGCTTCCTACCCTCAGTAGCAGCCGGAGGCAGGAGCTCACTCCTGAGCTCCGGCTCTGGCAGTGTGCGTGTGCTGCTGTGCGGTGTTATGGGAGAGATGTCATGACTTCTCGACCATAGTTCTGAAGAGCGAGTGGCCAGGCGGAGGGCAACGGTCCGGAAGCAGGAGCGGGGCTGATGAGTATTGTGGGTTTTTTTTATTTTAATGTGTGTGTAAGCGTCGCTACTAGGGGGCATATCTAATGGGGCATAACTGACTGGTGGCATATCTAATGGGGCATAACAAGTGACGGGGCATATCTAATGGGGCATAACAAGTGACTGGGGGGTATATCTACTGGGGGGCATAACTACTGACTGGGGGTATATCTACTGGGGCATAACTACTGGGGGCAGGCTCATTTTTAAGTTGATAATTTTTGTATGGCCCCTGAAGGATTTTATAAATATCCAAATGGCCCTTGGTAGAAAAAAGGTTCCCCAACCCTGCTCTAGGACGTTAGAGAAAATAAGATTTTACTTACCGGTAAATCTATTTCTCGTAGTCCGTAGAGGATGCTGGGCGCCCGTCCCAAGTGCGGACTTCTTCTGCAGTACTTGTATATAGTTATTGCTTCAATAAGGGTTACGTTATAGTTGCATCGGTCTTGCACTGATGACATGTTGTTTCATACTGTTAACTGGGTAGTTATCACAAGTTATACGGTGTGATTGGTGTGGCTGGTATGAATCTTGCCCGTGGATTTACAAAATCCTTTCCTTGTACTGTCCATCTCCTCTGGGCACAGTTTCTCTAACTGAGGTCTGGAGGAGGGGCATAGAGGGAGGAGCCAGTGCACACCAGGAAGTAAATTCTTTCTTAAAGTGCCCATGTCTCCTGCGGAGCCCCTCTATCCCCATGGTCCTTACGGAGTCCCCAGCATCCTCTACGGACTACGAGAAATAGATTTACCGGTAAATTTTATATATATATAAAAACCGGTTTCATTCAAGAATATAGCTTTTATTATTATTATTTATTATTATTATTATTATCCTTTATTTAAATGGCGCCACAAGGGTTCCGCAGCGCCCAATTACAGAGTACATAAACAAATAATCAGAACAGGAAAACAGCAATTTAAGGGCCGTACTCATGGCTGATTTGGGGAGAGATGTGTGCTGAGCGTGTGGGGGGGAGACGGGGGGGGGGGCGCTCATTTCACCCAGCGGGTGAAGTGAGCGACCTGCTAGATTGGCCTGCATGCAGGCCAATCTAGCACCAGCAATAGCGATGCGCGGGGCTGCGCATCGCTATCGCTGTGAGGGCTACACACGGAGTGATCGCTGCTTAAAATCTAAGCAATCTAGTCAGATTGCTTAGATTTTAAGCAGCGATCGCTCCGTGAGTACCCCCCTTTAGAGTTGAAGACAGTATAGGACAATACAGGGTAAATAAACATAGCTACATCAGCAGATGACACTGGAATAAGTATCAGGTGGCAGAAGACTGCTGGATTTGGTACAGTTGAAGATTATTAAAGTAAGAGAAAGGATAAGGACATGAGGGAAGAGGGCCCTACTCGTGAGAGCTTAATTCTAAAGGGGAAGGGTAGACAGACAGGGGTGACACAGACGGGGTACATAGAGAGCGTGGAACAGAGGGTTAGGATGAGATTTGGCTGGACTTTTATTAGCATGAGGTTTGACAATTGACATGTACAACAAAAAGAACTAAAACATTTATATTTTTTACACACCTAGGGGTATATTTACTAACATTCGTAATTCTCCCGATTTGGTGGGAGAATAATCACGAATGACATCGAAAGTGTAAAACTGCAACTTTTTGAATTTGTTACGACGGATTTACTAAGCTGTCGTATTCGGGTTTTTCTTTTGTTCCGATGTCGATGTCATTCGTGTTTTTATTTTTATTTTTACGGCAGTGATTAGCAAAACACTGCCGACTTTTTTACAGTGAATCTCGGCCGGATCTGTGTGATCCAGGCTGGGGTTAATTTTTTTATTTTTTTTTTAATTAAACACTGTAAAATCCAAAAAAAAAAATTGCGTGGGGTCCCCTCTCCTAAGCATAACCAGCCTCGGGCTCTTTGAGCCGATCCTGGTTGCAAAAATATTGGAAAAAAATTGACAGGGGTTCCCCCATATTTAAGCAACCAGCATCGGGCTCTGCGCCTGGTCCTGGTTCCAAAAATAAGGGGGACAAAAAGAGTAGGGGTCCCCCGTATTTTTAAAACCAGCACCGGGCTCCACTAGCTGGACAGATAATGCCACAGCCGGGGGTCACTTTTATATAGTGCCCTGCGGCCGTGGCATCAAAAATCCAACTAGTCACCCCTGGCCGGGGTACCCTGGGGGAGTGGGGACCCCTTCAATCAAGGGGTCCCCCCCAGCCACCCAAGGGCCAGGGGTGAAGCCCGAGGCTGTCCCCCCCCATCCAATGGGCTGCGGATGGGGGGGCTGATAGCCTTTTGTGATAATGAAAAGATATTGTTTTTAGTAGCAGTACTACAAGGCCCAGCAAGCCTCCCCCGCATGCTGGTACTTGGAGAACCACAAGTACCAGCATGCGGCGGAAAAACGGGCCCGCTGGTACCTGTAGTACTACTACTAAAAAAATACCCAAAAAAAGACAAGACACACACACCGTGAAAGTAAAGATTTATTACATACATCCACACAAACATACATACATACTTACCTTATGTTCACACGAGGGTCTGTCCTCTTCTCCAGTAGAATCCAAGGGGTACCTGTTGAATAAATTCTACTCACCAGATCCCGGGTCCCAGGGTCCTCGGGGCAACCATTTGTAATCCAGGTACTTGAATAAAATAACAAAACGGAAAGCCGAGCCACGAACTGAAAGGGGCCCCATGTTTTCACATGGGACTCCTTTCCCCGAATGCCAGAAACCCACTCTGACTTCTGTCTAAGTGGGTTTCTTCAGCCAATCAGGGAGCGCCACGTTGTAGCACCCTCCTGATCGGCTGTGTGCTCCTGTACTGTCTGACAGGCGGCACACGGCAGTGTTACAATGTAGCGCCTATGCGCTCCATTGTAACCAATGGTGGGAACTTTCTGCCCTGCGGTTGACCTAAAGTGACGTCACTGCTGAGCAGAAAGTTCCCACCATTGGTTACAATGGAGCGCATAGGCGCTACATTGTAACACTGCCGTGTGCCGCCTGTCAGACAGTACAGGAGCACACAGCCGATCAGGAGGGTGCTACAACGTGGCGCTCCCTGATTGGCTGAAGAAACCCACTTAGACAGAAGTCAGAGTGGGTTTCTGGCATTCGGGGAAAGGAGTCCCATGTGAAAACATGGGGCCCCTTTCAGTTTGTGGCTCGGCTTTCCGTTTTGTTATTTTATTCAAGTACCTGGATTACAAATGGTTGCCCCGAGGACCCTGGGACCCGGGATCTGGTGAGTAGAATTTATTCAACAGGTACCCCTTGGATTCTACTGGAGAAGAGGACAGACCCTCGTGTGAACATAAGGTAAGTATGTATGTATGTTTGTGTGCATGTATGTAATAAATCTTTACTTTCACGGTGTGTGTGTCTTGTCTTTTTTTGGGTATTTTTTTAGTAGTAGTACTACAGGTACCAGCGGGCCCGTTTTTCCGCCGCATGCTGGTACTTGTGGTTCTCCAAGTACCAGCATGCGGGGGAGGCTTGCTGGGCCTTGTAGTACTGCTACTAAAAACAATATCTTTTCATTATCACAAAAGGCTATCAGCCCCCCCATCCGCAGCCCATTGGATGGGGGGGGACAGCCTCGGGCTTCACCCCTGGCCCTTGGGTGGCTGGGGGGGGGACCCCTTGATTGAAGGGGTCCCCACTCCCCCAGGGTACCCCGGCCAGGGGTGATTAGTTGGATTTTTGATGCCACGGCCGCAGGGCACTATATAAAAGTGACCCCCGGCTGTGGCATTATCTGTCCAGCTAGTGGAGCCCGGTGCTGGTTTTAAAAATACGGGGGACCCCTACTCTTTTTGTCCCCCGTATTTTTGGAACCAGGACCAGGCGCAGAGCCCGATGCTGGTTGCTTAAATATGGGGGAACCCCTGTCAATTTTTTCCCCATATTTCTGCAACCAGGTTCGGCTCAAAGAGCCCGAGGCTGGTTATGCTTAGGAGGGGGGACCCCACGCAATTTTTTTAAAGAAAATAACCACTTTCCCACCCCTTCCCACTGATATACATGCACGGATCTCATGGATCCCTGCATGCCTATACAATCACGGATTAAAAAAGCAGGTCTGTTTTTTTTTAGCACTTTTTTACGAGTTGTAATTTTTCACGGCAGTGTTTGTTTGTTTTTTGCTTTGCACTTCTTAGTAAATTACCGAGATTCATACTTAAACAGCCGCGTTTTGACCGATGGTGTATTCATTTGTATTTTTTTTGTTGGACTTCCAAAAAATTACGAATGCCCTCATCACTGCCGTGATTATTGCTTAGTAAATTACCGAGATGACACTTTGATGAAAAAACGGCATCTCGGTCAAAATCGGGACCTTAGTAAATTTACCCCCTAGACTGTTTCCTTTTTTTTTTTTTATGATTTGTGCTACATTATTCAGTATAATAATATTTTACAGGATTATTTGGTGTCATATTGAAGAGCATGATTTGTACAACATTATTCTGTATAATAATATTTCTCTAGCATCCATAAGGGATATTGGGGAATCTAGTACGATGGAGTATAGACGGGGTCCAAAGGAGCCAGTGCACTTTAAATTTCTTCAACTGGGTGTGCTGGCTCCTCCCCTCTATGCCCCCGGAAAGTCACCGGCCTTACGGGGTGCAGAGCCGCTTCCCCGCTGCAGGATCAACGTCCTGAGGGGTTGTTGTTCAGCGGGACACTGCGCCTTGGCTGTCACAGCTGCAGCACACCGCACACCCCTAACGCTGCCTGAAGGTTACATCAGTGGTGAGTACAAACCGGGGGCTCTGCTAGGAGGGTCCACCGGTTCAAAGTGCGGCTGACCACGGGCGCGGCGTACGTGACCCTCCCGGGGGTCCCGCTAAGATTCCCTGTGTAGAACTGGCACAAAAGAGCTTGACTAGCAATTGTGTGATGTTTTAAGCTTTAAAGGAGACTTTTGCCAGTATAATATACTGTATGTATGTAACTCCGACGCCATTGGAGGGGGCGGAGCTACCTCAGAGCGGGACCTGAGGCGTTTTGCTGCCTTCCTCTGCTTACTGCAGCACAGACAGCACACACAGCGCTTCCTGATCCTCAAACACGCTGGATATTTGGTACAGAGTGTGGCAAAGGGGGAGAGCCGCTTGTGTACACTATCCTGATCCTATTTAGGACAATAATTGTTAGTGTTTCCTGTATTATAGGGAGCTGACAGCTTCACTGGGGCTGTGCAGCTCAGGGTGTGCTGGTGTCCTCTCTCTCTCTCTTTCTCTCTCTCTCTTTCTCTCTCTCTGTGTGTCTCCTCTCACATACAGTAGGGCAGGCTTGCATTATAACTGTGTGTATGTGTGTGTTACTGTGCTTACTGTGAAATATGGGTAAACACAAGCTGTGCAGTGTATATCACATTACATTCTCTCCCTTATATAATGACTCTGTTTCCTGTGAACAATGCAGTCAATCTTCACAAATCAGTGAAGGGGCTGGGGGAAGAGCCGGCCCTAGCCACTATGATGCCCTAGGCAAGATTTTGGCTGGTGCCCCCTAGCACCACCGCTGGTTCCGCCTCTGACCTTGCACCTCTTTCCCAGCACCATCACCCCTCACCCATAGCAGTCCTTATTTTGGTGTTTGTACCCCCTATACTTTAAATAGGAACAGTTCGCACATTTGGCGCACAGCCCAAAAAGGGGTGTGTTTTTGCTGGGAAGGGGCATGGCCACACAATAGTAACCCCAATTCCAATTACACCACACAGTACTGCAACTTTATTCACATTTGATCATGCGATAGTGTCCATAATTCATATTACATCCCACAGTAGTATCACGTTACCTAATAAACGTTACTCCTCACAGTAGAGCCCCTTATTCACATTACATCACACTGAATTGCTCCTTATTCACATTACACCACACCATATTACTCTTTATTCACATTAGAGGACACAGTAGTGCCCTTTCTATATGCAATGCCACATAGTAGAGCACCTTATACACATAATGCCACACATTAGTAATGCATTTATACACATAATTCCACACAGTAATGCCCCTTACACATTTGAGACACATTATTAATGTCCTTATAAACATAATGTGCCTTACACATTATGACAACCTTTATTAATGCCCTTTTACACATAATGTCCCTTACACATATGCCGCACATTATTAATGCCCTTATACACATAATGACACACACAGTGCCCCCTACACATTTGCTGCACATTATTAGTGCCCCTATACACATAATGACACACATACCGTAGTACCGTGTTACACATATGCCACACATTATTAATGCCCTTATACACATAATGACACACATAGTGCCCCTTTACACATATGTTGCACATTATTAATGTATTTTTACATGACACACATAATACTCCTTACACATATTCCAAACACTACTGCACAACCAACCCACTCACATGCACACAGCACTCACACTGCCACTAACACTGTGACCTCTGCCTCTACTTGGATACAGATGTGTCCTCATAAATCTTGCCTCAATGCTAATGTTGGTCACCTTTTTTATGAAAATGCATCTTATGTGCATTGCTATGTGGCTAGAATGCACAAGCAGCTTCTGCTGATTAAAATGATATGCAGCATACCTATATACTGTGTGAGACTGTGGCTGTATCTGCATGTGAAATGCTACACACAGAATATAGGCATGCCGCATATCATTTTAATCAGCAGAAGCTGCTGATGCCCCTAAGCATATCAAATGCCCTAGGCAATTGCCTAGTTTGCCTATGCCTATGTCCGGCTCTGGTTGGGGGAGAGGGTCCAGAGCCATGCTGATTAGGGTCTTTTAAGACTATAATGTCTGATATGTCATCCAATCTCAATGCTAATGTGCAGAAAACTCAGCTACTACAACAAGCTGTTGCAGATTTAGCTGCAAGGGCAGATGCACAGCCCCCACTCTCTCATGCAGGTCCTTAGAAGCGTGGTTTACCTGCTTTACTATCTGATACAGATGATGATATACAGGATGATGGGGATGACCTGGATCCCGTTAGTGGGGACAAGCCTAAACAAGCCTAATGTCACTTTCCCTGATTATATACACAGCAGCCGGTATATCACAAAGACCGGTCATTGCGGGTTGCTGGATGACCCATGCTGTTCATTCTTGGGCCACTCAAATTCAGGGGTGCCTCTCGGGGGATATGGGGAACATTAATGCTCGGACTTCTGCCATGGCAGTGTCGGCGCGCAGGGCCTTGTGTTTGCGTCATTGGATTGCGGACGCACAATCCAAATGTAGTGTGGATTCCCTCCCTTTTTCTGGGGAATGGCTTTTTGGGGTCGAATTGGATACCTGGATTTCCAAAGTTACGGCTGGGAAATCCACGTTTCTCCCCTCTGGGGTGCCGCCGGCGAGACGCTCCTATCCAGGACCATCTGTCCACTCCTGTCGGTCTCATAGATTTCGATCTAAGGCCAGAGGTGCCTCCAATGCGGCTAGAGGCACCAGAGGTAAGTCCAGAAAATCTGCAAGCACCAGTTCTCAGGAACAATTCACCGGCTCTGCTTCCACTAAGGCCTCAGCATGACGTTGCCCACCCACCCCGAGGGGATCTCGGGGTGGGAGCTCAACTGCATCACTTCAGCCGCGTCTGGGAGACTTCCTGCCAGGATGCCTAGGTCAGAGATTGCGTTTCTTAGAGCTACAGGCTGGAGTTCGACAGTACTCCCCCTCAACGATATTTCAAATCAAGTTTACCAGCTTTGGAGGATATGCACGTTACGTTGCAGCAGGCAATCCGAAAGTTGGTTCAGTCCCGCGTCATTGTTCCAGTACCACTACTGCAATGCGCCAAGGCTTTTACTCAAACCTGTTTGTGGTGCTGAAACCGGACGGTTCGGTCAGACCCATTTTGAATCTCAAATCCTTGAATCCTTACTTGAAGGTGTTCAAGTTGAAGATGGAATCCCTGCGAGTAGTGATTGCGGGCCTGGAAGAACAGGAATTTATGGTCTCCTTGGATATCAAGGACGCCTATCTCCATATTCCGATTTGGCTGCAGTTTGCCCTACTGGACAATCACTTCCAATTCCAGGAACTAACCTTTGGCCTGTCCACAGCCCCGAGGGTATTCACAAAGGTGATGGTGGAGATGATGTTCCAACTCCGGGTCCAGGGGGTCAATGTGGTCCCTTATCTGGACGATCTTCTGAAAAAGGCACGATCCAGGGAGCTTTTGTTGCTCCATATCGACCGCACCATCCATCTTCTGTCGGACCATGAGTGGATCCTCAACTTGCAGAAGTCCTACCTGGAGCCAACTCTGAGGTTCTTGTTCCTGGGGATGTTGCTGGATACTGTGGCACAGAAGGTGTTTCTACCAGAGGACAAGGCGAAAACACTTCAGGAGATGGTTCGCATGGTGCTCCGACCTACTTGAGTGTCCGTCCATCTTTGCATAAGATTGTTGGGAAAGATGGTTGCCTCATACGAGGCGATCCAGTATGGGAGGTTCCATGTCAGAACGTTTCAGTTGGATCTCTTGACCAAGTGGTCCGGATCGCATCTGCAGATGCACCGGATGATTCGGCTGTCACCTCAGGTCAGGATTTCCCTCCCGTGGTGGCTACAGTCCTCCAATCTCCTGGAAGGCCGAAGTTTTGGGATTCTGGATTAGACCCTCCTCACTACGGATGCAAGTCTACGGGGATGGGGAGCTGTCGCCCAAGGGGTGCAGTTCCAGGGCAGGTGGTTAGCCCACGAAGCTCTCCTTCCAATCAACATTCTGGAACTTCGGGCAATCTACAGTGCTCTGCTTCAGGCCTCTCCTCTGCTCACAGATCACGCGATCCAGGTACAGTCAGACAACGCTGCGGCTGTGGGATATATCAATCAACAAGGAGGGACAAAAAGCAGAGCCTGTGTTATAAGCCACGGCTGTGGCTCATTCCTGTTTTGCATTTTTGGTTATGTATTTTATGTTATACTTCTGTTTCTGTTCCCCGTGGGTGTCATGGGGTGTTCAGAGCCCACCCTTAAAGAGAGGGTACTGTTATGAACCACAGGTAGTGGTTCATTCCTATTTTATGTTTATAAGTAGTCTTGCAGGCCAGGATTTCCCGTTGCTCTGGTTTAAGAAGATTCTTGTTTGCTGCCAGTGGTGAGTCTGTGTGATTGCAGCTTGTTCCCATGTGTTCATCCTCACCTGTCTGTTGATTGCACCTCTCAGTTGTGCAGCAGGGCAGCTGCACGACATAATTAATTAAGACTCTCTGTTATATGCTGGCTCAGTGCAATTCACAGACGCTGGTGATATTTCCAGATTTCCAGATTTCCTGAGTTCCAGAGTTCTTGAGTTCTGAGCTAGTCTCTGCCAGTTCCTGAGCTCCTGTCTAGCAGTGTCTGTCTAGCTGCTTCGAGTGTCGGTTCCTGTGTCGATTCCAGTGTCTGATCCCGTGTCCTGCCGTGAAGCATTCCTGTCCAGAAGTCCTGTGGCTTTGTCTGTGCCTGGTCGAATATCTGGCTTCTTGGTGTCCACCGGTCTGTCGTTTGGGATTCTGCCTGTCCTCCAGTTCTGAGAGTCTGTGTCGGCTACATTGGGGGTTCCTGTCCGTTTGCCAGTATTTGTACCGGTTCCGTGAGTAGCGGCTTTGCTGCGTCCGTCGGCCTAGGCCGCAGTATTCTTTGGTTATAATTTGTTTCTGGTGTTTTGCAGAGGGTTCTGCTTGTGCTGTCACCGCCGGTACACATCGGTATTGTGTCGGCGAGTGGACAGCATTTCCTTTGTTGTTCTTTTCCTTTGGCGGCGTGCCGCACATATATTTAGGTTTAGGGTTGTTAGTAGCCCCTAGCCTTCTGTTTGTTTTAGCTAGAGGTCCCCTTGTTATTATCCTGTCTCGGTTCACGCCTAGTCTCAATCTAAGACCTGGGGGCATCGGAGTTGGGCAGACCTAATCCGCCCTTCAAACGCGGCTGCCGTGGGCCCAAGAAACCATAGTCACTCAGGCGTGAACGGACCACACGGGTGAAACAACGGAGGTAGGGTGCTAGGGGCTATTTCCACACCACACCTTGTTTCAGCGTCACGTTCTGGTGCTCAGGACTCACTACGCAACATCTCCCTTGTTCTGAGCACCAGGAACCTAACAGCCTGCATACGAGAGGTGTCAAAAATACTCATCTGGGCAGAAAAAAATGCAAGAGTGACGTCAACAATCTTCATTCTGGGTGTGGACAACTGGGATGCAGACTTCCTGAGTCGTCACGATCTCCACCCGAAGCCGGGGGAGTGGGGGCTCCACCATCTGGTGTTCCAGCAGATCATCGACCGGTGGGGTTGCCCACAAACAGACTCAACAAGAAACTTCCCTGGTATTGCTTACGTACCAGGGACCCTCAGGCGAGGGCAGTGGACACACTGGTGTCGCCTTGGCTGTACCGGCTAGTCTACCTGTTTCCTATGATTCTATTGCTCCCAAGGGTGCTAGACCGAAGCAGGAATCAGGATGTCCAGGCAATTCTGATTGACGCAGATTGGCCTCGGACGGCGTGGTATGCAGATCTTCTGGACATGTCCATCGAAGACCCTTGGGGCGGGATGTATTAAGATACATCGCCGCCCCTCGCCGGTTACCGCAGCGATGTTGATCGCATATGTACTAACATGCGATCAATATCGCGATGCGGTGACGGAGGCCCCCCACGATACCTGTAAGGTGGTCTGCGGGGGGTCTCTGTCATCTCCCTGGGGTCCCCACACTGGCTAGACGCCGGGAAGCAGCAGCAGGCTGCCCCCGGCGCCTCCTCCTCCCCCCTGCAGCCGGAAGGACCTCCGGCTGCGTTGCTAGGGGGAGGAGGAGATTACCTTCCGGGTCCAGGGCAGCCTGGAGGAAGGTAAGCCGGGGGGGGGAGGCATCTGTGGCGGTGTCGGCGGGTTGCGGTGGTCGGCGATAAGAAGCCCATTGGCTTCTATAGAGTATCGCCATCCAGAGATGGCGAAACCATGGACGCTGAAAACGCGGCAGTAGGGTGTTAGTAAATTTGAAAATGCAGTAAAACCCCCGTTTTCAGGGGTTTTACCACATTTTTGCTTTAGTACATCACGCCCCATGTTTTGAAAAAAGACAGTCAGGAGCTGATTGGTTGGTACTTTATCACCGTGCAATTTACCATTCTCTGTAACTTGATAAATCTGGGGCAATATATGAGCCCAAGGGTTCATGTGGACTATGGTGGACAATCCTGGGATCAGGTTTGGCGGGATACCAGGATTTAGGGCAAAAATTAGCAGGGATTCAATCCCGGGATTGGAGCTTCCAATACTGGGGATTTTGGAATTAGCCAGCCCCCTTGGTTTTCAATGCCGGGCAGCGTTGAGCTTCCTCAGGAGGCTCAGAGTGACGCTGACCGGCTCCCCCTGCTCAGCTCCCTCTGCCCCAGGCTGTGCGCACTGCGCAGCATGACGTGAAGCCAGAGGTCACGCTGTGCAGCCCACCGCCTGGACCTCGCCGCCCACACTGCCTCCCGATTCTCGGGATTGAAAAAAATGGCCTAGGATTGGCCACCCTAATGTGGACATTATACAAACTTGCAGCAGTATATTCTGCTGGAAATTTGCTGAGTTTTGATCAGAGGTGTGAGGAAAAGATAAGAGGGGAGGCACTGCCTCACCTGCCATGACTATAAAAACGATTTTTTATAATATATTCTTTGTATTTTTCAGATATTTTATAAAGTCAAAGCTCTGGCATATACGTTAGTATGACAGGAAAGGCTCTGCCTCATCTCACCGCATATCACTGGTGTATAAACAAAACCAAACAGCCCACTAGAAATAGGTCGACACGGCCATTAGGTCGACATGAATAAAGGTTGACATGAGTTTTTAATGTTTTTTTTTTGTGTTGTTTTCTCCGTCAAGTGACCGGGAACCCAAATTAGTGCACTGCGTCCCCTTGCATGGCTCGCTTCGCTCACCGCTACTGCTGCACTCGGCACAGGTTACTGTTCCCAATCGTAGTCTACGTGGATCGCAAAGTATGAAAAAGTCCCCCAAAAAAGTGAAAAACTCATGTCGACCTTTTTGAATGTCGTCCTTGTTCATATCGACCTAATGACAGTGTCGACATATCCACTTTCGCCCAATGGGTGTCGACCTAATTGATGTTGACCAAGAGTCCAGATACCCATCCAACTAACCCTAGCACCTGCTCATGCAATCTAATGTCAATTTGACCAGCTACTGAATTCTAAACATAAAAGCTGAGATAATAATAAATACGATTCCCAGCTGCTCACTCCATCTTCCGTCCATAGTCTAAAGGGCCTCATACACTACAGCGATAATGCCCGATTTCAGCCGATTTCGGGCATTTGGCCCGATATATCGGATAAAATTGGGCATTTTTGAGGTGTTTCCGATCCGATCCAATGCGCGTTCCCGTGATCATCAGAATCGGATCGGATCCTCCTGATTGAATGTGCTGCACTTTCACTCAGGTCCGACCTGGGGGCATGGCTGGGATTGCCCAAGATATAGCGTATGCAAAAGGGAAGCATACAATGTATCTTGGCTGATCCTGCCCCCGGAAGGTTGCTAGGGTTGATCGCCTGCGATCGCCTCCGACATGTGGTCGCTCTAGTGTATGAGGCCCTTAACCTTTTCCCTCCCACTGTACCTAATTATACTACAATTTCCTGCTCAAGCAATGGTCCTATTTCAATACTAGCATGTGAGCAATTGTCTTAAGCAACAATAACCTTAGTGAGAATTACAATGGTCCTCATACACCTGGCATCTATACGCCATACAGCGTGAAACATCTGGCGTGTTTGATACACTCCGATAGTAGTGTACCTTATGTTTTGTGTCTCACATTGCAGACAAAGCGAAACACCACACGCAGTGTACTAGAGATGCTGAGCCGGACCGGAATTAGTTTCAAGTATGTACAAAGTTGCAGATAAAGCACACCGGAACGCAGCGCGAGGATAAGCTGCTGCTGCTGCACTGGAGCTCTTCTTACACAGATTCATAATATATACAGATGTCACACATCAGATTGATCAGTGCAAGCTAGCAGTGTAGTTTTGTCACTTCCAGTGGTTTCATTTATGCAAATAAGACGCACATTTTCAGTGAGAAAGACGCTCGATGCGGCCGAGTCGCCAGGATCTGGCGCCAAAAGGGTCTATTTGTAGGGACTTGAGCAACAGTGTAAGAGGACACACCCTGTACCCAGATTCATTATGATTTACCGGCGGGCGGGACGCCGGTGTCAATATCCCAACAGCAGCATCCCACCGCCAGAATGCCGGAGGCGGAGCAATGTGCAAAGAGTCCTCCTGTGGGCTCGCTGTTATCACCACGCTGCATTCGTCATGCTGCGGCTCGGTGGCTCGCCACGGATCTATTCCCACTCTATGGGTGTCATGGACACTGACGAGTGGGAATAGTCCTGTTGCGCCGGGATACCAGCTGGCGGCAGTTAGTTTCTGTCGGGATTCCGGTGTCGGTATCCAGACTGCTGGGATCCCGACAGCTGGCAAATGAAACACACCCCCTATACCCAGGCATCTGGAATAGAACCTAAAAATGTATATATTTTTTTCAAATGGTAAACCTACCCCAACTCAATCCCCAACCTAATTCTAGATCATCAATCTCCATCTACCTCTGTACTGCCACTCAGCAAAAGCAGTGATCATGCCGATGTACACAGAAATTCTCACTGTGACTATGCAACAGCAGAAGTCTTCTTAGACCCCTTTCACATCGCACTAAAAACCCGGTATCGACACGGCATATTGCCGTGTCGAAACGGGTCCGTGTGCGACGTGAAAGGTCCTTTGGTGAATTAGCGGGTCGCCTGACCCGGTAATTCAACCCGGTAAAAAAGAAGGGTTATTACCGGGTTGATTACCGGGTCAGGCGCAGTGTGAATGGGAGCCGTTCCGATGCGACACGGCTCCAATTCACAGCATAGGCAGAGGCGGCGCAGGAGATGAGCTCATCTCCCGGCGCCGCCTCCAATTTCGCCCCTGCTGCTGCTGCGCCCTCCGCTGCTATGGCAACCGACCCGGTATATTGCCGGGTCAGAAAGCCAGCAACGGAGCGCAAATGCCGGATCCCACCCGGTAAGTACACGTTTCTCTTACCGGGTAGGATCCGGCATTTGCAATCTGAATGCAGCATTAGATGCAGTTCCCTAGCAAATGATATCTCTTTCTTTCATGACCTCCTCTGACAGGACACCTGTCACACTAAAGTGCAGGTGACTTACAGCTACATATTTCAACACATATTTATTAGAGATGTGCACCGGAAATTTTTCGGGTTTTGTGTTTTGGTTTTGGTTTTGGGTTCGGTTCCGTGGCCGTGTTTTGGGTTCGAACGCGTTTTGGCAAAACCTCACCGAATTTTTTTTGTCGGATTCGGGTGTGTTTTGGATTCGGGTGTTTTTTTCAAAAAACCCTAAAAAACAGCTTAAATCATAGAATTTGGGGGTCATTTTGATCCCAAAGTATTATTAACCTCAATAACCATAATTTCCACTCATTTTCAGTCTATTCTGAACACCTCACACCTCACAATATTATTTTTAGTCCTAAAATTTGCACCGAGGTCGCTGGATGACTAAGCTCAGCGACCCAAGTGGCCGACACAAACACCTGGCCCATCTAGGAGTGGCACTGCAGTGTCACGCAGGATGGCCCTTCCAAAAAACACTCCCCAAACAGCACATGACGCAAAGAAAAAAAGAGGTGCAATGTGGTAGCTGTGTGACTAAGCTCAGCGACCCTAGTGGCCGACACAAACACCTGGCCCATCTAGGAGTGGCACTGCAGTGTCACGCAGGATGGCCCTTCCAAAAAACACTCCCCAAACAGCACATGATGCAAAGAAAAAAGAGGCGCAATGAGGTAGCTGTGTGAGTAAGCTAAGCGACCCTAGTGGCCGACACAAACACCTGGCCCATCTAGGAGTGGCACTGCAGTGTCAGGCCGGATGGCCCTTCCAAAAAATACTCCCCAAACAGCACATGACGCAAAGAAGAAAAAAAAGAGGCGCAATGAGGTAGCTGTGTGACTAAGATAAGTGACCCTAGTGGCCGACACAAACACCTGGCCCATCTAGGAGTGGCACTGCAGTGTCACGCAGGATGGCCCTTCCAAAAAATACTCCCCAAACAGCACATGACGCAAAGAAGAAAAAAAAGAGGCGCAATGAGGTAGCTGTGTGACTAAGATAAGCGACCCTAGTGGCCGACACAAACACCTGGCCCATCTAGGAGTGGCACTGCAGTGTCACGCAGGATGGCCCTTCCAAAAAACACTCCCCAAACAGCACATGACGCAAAGAAAAAAAGAGGCGCAATGAGGTAGCTGTGTGAGTAAGCTAAGCAACCCTAGTGGCCGACACAAACACCTGGCCCATCTAGGAGTGGCACTGCAGTGTCAGGCCGGATGGCCCTTCCAAAAAATACTCCCCAAACAGCACATGACGCAAAGAAGAAAAAAAAGAGGCGCAATGAGGTAGCTGTGTGACTAAGATAAGTGACCCTAGTGGCCGACACAAACACCTGGCCCATCTAGGAGTGGCACTGCAGTGTCACGCAGGATGGCCCTTCCAAAAAATACTCCCCAAACAGCACATGACGCAAAGAAGAAAAAAAAGAGGCGCAATGAGGTAGCTGTGTGACTAAGATAAGCGACCCTAGTGGCCGACACAAACACCTGGCCCATCTAGGAGTGGCACTGCAGTGTCACGCAGGATGGCCCTTCCAAAAAACACTCCCCAAACAGCACATGACGCAAAGAAAAAAAGAGGCGCAATGAGGTAGCTGTGTGAGTAAGCTAAGCGACCCTAGTGGCCGACACAAACACCTGGCCCATCTAGGAGTGGCACTGCAGTGTCAGGCCGGATGGCCCTTCCAAAAAATACTCCCCAAACAGCACATGACGCAAAGAAGAAAAAAAAGAGGCGCAATGAGGTAGCTGTGTGAGTAAGCTAAGCGACCCTAGTGGCCGACACAAACACCTGGCCCATCTAGGAGTGTCACTGCAGTGTCACGCAGGATGGCCCTTCCAAAAAACACTCCCCAAACAGCACATGACGCAAAGAAAAAAAGAGGCGCAATGAGGTAGCTGTGTGAGTAAGCTAAGCGACCCTAGTGGCCGACACAAACACCTGGCCCATCTAGGAGTGGCACTGCAGTGTCAGGCCGGATGGCCCTTCCAAAAAATACTCCCCAAACAGCACATGACGCAAAGAAGAAAAAAATGAGGCGCAATGAGGTAGCTGTGTGACTAAGATAACTGACCCTAGTGGCCGACACAAACACCTGGCCCATCTAGGAGTGGCACTGCAGTGTCACGCAGGATGGCCCTTCCAAAAAACACTCCCCAAACAGCACATGACGCAAAGAAAAATGAAAGAAAAAAGAGGTGCAAGATGGAATTGTCCTTGGGCCCTCCCACCCACCCTTATGTTGTATAAACAGGACATGCACACTTTAACCAACCCATCATTTCAGTGACAGGGTCTGCCACACGACTGTGACTGAAATGACGGGTTGGTTTGGACCCCCACCAAAAAAGAAGCAATTAATCTCTCCTTGCACAAACTGGCTCTACAGAGGCAAGATGTCCACCTCATCATCATCCTCCGATTCATCACCGTGTACATCCCCCTCCTCACAGATTATCAATTCGTCCCCACTGGAATCCACCATCACAGCTCCCTGTGTACTTTGTGGAGGCAATTGCTGCTGGTGAATGTCTCCATGGAGGAATTGATTATAATTCATTTTAATGAACATCATCTTCTCCACATTTTCTGGAAGTAACCTCGTACGCCGATTGCTGACAAGGTGAGCGGCGGCACTAAACACTCTTTCGGAGTACACACTTGTGGGAGGGCAACTTAGGTAGAATAAAGCCAGTTTGTGCAAGGGCCTCCAAATTGCCTCTTTTTCCTGCCAGTATACGTACGGACTGTCTGACGTGCCTACTTGGATGCGGTCACTCATATAATCCTCCACCATTCTTTCAATGGTGAGAGAATCATATGCAGTGACAGTAGACGACATGTCCGTAATCGTTGTCAGGTCCTTCAGTCCGGACCAGATGTCAGCATCAGCAGTCGCTCCAGACTGCCCTGCATCACCGCCAGCGGGTGGGCTCGGAATTCTGAGCCTTTTCCTCGCACCCCCAGTTGCGGGAGAATGTGAAGGAGGAGATGTTGACAGGTCGCGTTCCGCTTGACTTGACAATTTTCTCACCAGCAGTTCTTTGAACCCCTGCAGACTTGTGTCTGCCGGAAAGAGAGATACAACGTAGGTTTTAAATCTAGGATCGAGCACGGTGGCCAAAATGTAGTGCTCTGATTTCAACAGATTGACCACACGTGAATCCTTGTTAAGCGAATTAAGGGCTCCATCCACAAGTCCCACATGCCTAGCGGAATCGCTCAGTGTTAGCTCCTCCTTCAATGTCTCCAGCTTCTTCTGCAAAAGCCTGATGAGGGGAATGACCTGACTCAGGCTGGCAGTGTCTGAACTGACTTCACGTGTGGCAAGTTCAAAAGGTTGCAGAACCTTGCACAACGTTGAAATCATTCTCCACTGCGCTTGAGACAGGTGCATTCCACCTCCTATATCGTGGTCAGTTGTATAGGCTTGAATGGCCTTTTGCTGCTCCTCCAACCTCTGAAGCATATAGAGGGTTGAATTCCACCTCGTTACCACTTCTTGCTTCAGATGATGGCAGGGCAGGTTCAGGCGTTTTTGGTGTTGCTCCAGTCTTCTGTACGTGGTGCCTGTACGCCGAAAGTGTCCCGCAATTCTTCTGGCCACCGATAGCATCTCTTGCACGCCCCTCTCGTTTTTTAAATAATTCTGCACCACCAAATTCAAGGTATGTGCAAAACATGGGACGTGCTGGAATTTGCCCATATTTAATGCACACACAATATTGCTGGCGTTGTCCGATGCCACAAATCCACAGGAGAGTCCAATTGGGGTAAGCCATTCTGCGATGATCTTCCTCAGTTGCCGTAAGAGGTTTTTAGCTGTGTGCGTATTCTGGAAAGCGGTGATACAAAGCGTAGCCTGCCTAGGAAAGAGTTGGTGTTTGCGAGATGCTGCTACTGGTGCCGCCGCTGCTGTTCTTGCGGCGGGAGTCAATACATCTACCCAGTGGGCTGTCACAGTCATATAGTCCTCAGTCTGCCCTGCTCCACTTGTCCACATGTCCGTGGTTAAGTGGACATTGGGTACAACTGCATTTTTTAGGACACTGGTGAGTCTTTTTCTGAGGTCTGTGTACAATTTCAGTATCGCCTGCCTAGAGAAATGGAACCTAGATGGTATTTGGTACCGGGGACACAGTACCTCAATCAAGTCTATAGTTGGCTCTGCAGTAATGATGGATACCGGAACCACGTTTCTCACCGCCCAGGATGCCAAGGCCTCAGTTATCCGCTTTGCAGCAGGATGACTGCTGTGATATTTCATCTTCCTCGCAAAGGACTGTTGGACAGTCAATTGCTTGGTGGAAGTAGTAAAAGTGGTCTTACGACTTCCCCTCTGGGATGACCATCGACTCCCAGCAGCAACAACAGCAGCGCCAGCAGCAGTAGGCGTTACACTCAAGGATGCATCGGAGGAATCCCAGGCAGGAGAGGACTCGTCAGAATTGCCAGTGACATGGCCTGCAGGACTATTGGCATTCCTGGGGAAGGAGGAAATTGACACTGAGGGAGTTGGTGGGGTGGTTTGCGTGAGCTTGGTTACAAGAGGAAGGGATTTACTGGTCAGTGGACTGCTTCCGCTGTCGCCCAAAGTTTTTGAACTTGTCACTGACTTATGATGAATGCGCTGCAGGTGACGTATAAGGGAGGATGTTCCGAGGTGGTTAACGTTCTTACCCCTACTTATTACAGCTTGACAAAGGCAACACACGGCTTGACACCTGTTGTCCGCATTTCTGTTGAAATACTTCCACACCGAAGAGCTGATTTTTTTGGTATTTTCACCAGGCATGTCAATGGCCATATTCCTCCCACGGACAACAGGTGTCTCCCCGGGTGCCTGACTTAAACAAACCACCTCACCATCAGAATCCTCCTTGTCAATTTCCTCCCCAGCGCCAGCAACACCCATATCCTCCTCATCCTGGTGTACTTCAACACTGACATCTTCAATCTGACTATCAGGAACTGGACTGCGGGTGCTCCTTCCAGCACTTGCAGGGGGCGTGCAAATGGTGGAAGGCACATGCTCTTCACGTCCAGTGTTGGGAAGGTCAGGCATCGCAACCGACACAATTGGACTCTCCTTGTGGATTTGTGATTTCGAAGAACGCACAGTTCTTTGCTGTGCTTTTGCCAGCTTAAGTCTTTTCATTTTTCTAGCGAGAGGCTGAGTGCTTCCATCCTCATGTGAAGCTGAACCACTAGCCATGAACATAGGCCAGGGCCTCAGCCGTTCCTTGCCACTCCGTGTGGTAAATGGCATATTGGCAAGTTTACGCTTCTCCTCCGACGATTTTATTTAGATTTTTGAGTCCTTTTTTTACTGATCTTTTGTGTTTTGGATTTTACATGCTCTGTACTATGACATTGGGCATCGGCCTTGGCAGACGACGTTGATGGAATTTCATCGTCTCGGCCATGACTAGTGGCAGCAGCTTCAGCACGAGGTGGAAGTGGATCTTGATCTTTCCCTATTTTTGGAACCTCAACATTTTTGTTCTCCATATTTTAATAGGCACAACTAAAAGGCACCTCAGGTAAACAATGGAGATGGATGGATACTAGTATACTTATGGATGACGAGTGACTGACGACACAGAGGTAGCTACAGCCGTGGACTACCGTACTGCGTCTGCTAGTATAGAGATGATAATGATATAAAAAATATATATATATCACTACTGCAGGTATATATAATATAATGACGGACCTGCTGGACACTGTCAGCAGACTCCTAAACTACTAGTATGAAGAAGATAGAAAAAAAAACCCCACCACAGGTAGGTATACAATTATGGACGAGCACTGACGACACAGAGGTAGCTACAGCCGTGGACTACCGTACTGCGTCTGCTAGTATAGAGATGATAATGATATAAAAAATATATATATATCACTACTGCAGGTATATATAATATAATGACGGACCTGCTGGACACTGTCAGCAGACTCCTAAACTACTAGTATGAAGAAGATAGAAAAAAAAAAACCAACCACAGGTAGGTATACAATTATGGACGAGCACTGACGACACAGAGGTAGCCACAGCCGTGGACTACTGTACTGCGTCTGCTAGTATAGAGATGATAATGATATAAAAAATATATATATCACTACTGCAGGTATATATAATATAATGACGGACCTGCTGGACACTGTCAGCAGACTCCTAAACTACTAGTATGAAGAAGATAGAAAAAAAACCCCACCACAGGTAGGTATACAATTATGGACGAGCACTGATGACACAGAGGTAGCCACAGCCGTGGACTACCATACTGCGTCTGCTAGTATAGAGATGATAATGATATAAAAAATATATATATATCACTACTGCAGGTATATATAATATAATGACGGACCTGCTGGACACTGTCAGCAGACTCCTAAACTACTAGTATGAAGAAGATAGAAAAAAAAACCCCACCACAGGTAGGTATACAATTATGGACGAGCACTGACGACACAGAGGTAGCTACAGCCGTGGACTACCGTACTGCGTCTGCTAGTATAGAGATGATAATGATATAAAAAATATATATATATCACTACTGCAGGTATATATAATATAATGACGGACCTGCTGGACACTGTCAGCAGACTCCTAAACTACTAGTATGAAGAAGATAGAAAAAAAAAACCCACCACAGGTAGGTATACAATTATGGACGAGCACTGACGACACAGAGGTAGCTACAGCCGTGGACTACCGTACTGCGTCTGCTAGTATAGAGATGATAATGATATAAAAAATATATATATATCACTACTGCAGGTATATATAATATAATGACGGACCTGCTGGACACTGTCAGCAGACTCCTAAACTACTAGTATGAAGAAGATAGAAAAAAAAACCCACCACAGGTAGG
Organism: Pseudophryne corroboree; assembly: GCF_028390025.1. Classification (NCBI taxonomy): domain Eukaryota; kingdom Metazoa; phylum Chordata; class Amphibia; order Anura; family Myobatrachidae; genus Pseudophryne; species Pseudophryne corroboree. The sequence continues at coordinate 146,247,858 of NC_086449.1, forward strand.
TATACAATTATGGACGAGCACTGACGACACAGAGGTAGCCACAGCCGTGGACTACCGTACTGCGTCTGCTAATATAGAGATGATAATGATATAAAAAATATATATATATCACTACTGCAGGTATATATAATATAATGACGGACCTGCTGGACACTGTCAGCAGACTCCTAAACTACTAGTATGAAGAAGATAGAAAAAAAACCCCACCACAGGTAGGTATACAATTATGGATGAGCACTGACGACACAGAGGTAGCTACAGCCGTGGACTACCGTACTGCGTCTGCTAGTATAGAGATGATAATGATATAAAAAATATATATATATCACTACTGCAGGTATATATAATATAATGACGGACCTGCTGGACACTGTCAGCAGACTCCTAAACTACTAGTATGAAGAAGATAGAAAAAAAAAACCACCACAGGTAGGTATTCAATTATGGACGAGCACTGACGACACAGAGGTAGCCACAGCCGTGGACTACCGTACTGCGTCTGCTAATATAGAGATGATAAAGATGATAGAGATGAACAAAAAAAATATAACTCTACTGCAGGTAAATATTTATATAATATAATGAATGACGGACCTGCTGGACACTGTCAGCAGAATGCGTTTATAGAATAAAAAAAAAAAAAACACCACAGGAGTGTTTAACTTTTTCAGGCAGACAATATACTGGTGGTCACTGGTCAGTCACACTGGCAGCAAAAGTGTGCACTGTACTCCTGCTATAACTGCACCCCAGTCTCCCCCACAATTCAGCTGTGTGAGCAGTGAGCACTCAGCACAGTCAGATATACATAGATGATATTATCAATCATGCAGCACACTGAGGCTGAGCACAGATATGGTATGTGACTGTGTATCGTTTTTTTTCAGGCAGAGAACGGATTATATTAAATAATAAAGTGGTCAGTCACTAGTAACTAACTATCAGCAAAACTCTGCACTCTGAGTACTCCTAATGCTCCCCAAAATTACTAAGTAATCAACTCAAGTGTCTCTATCTATTCTAACGGAGAGGACGCCAGCCACGTCCTCTCCCTATCAATCTCAATGCACGTGTGAAAATGGCGGCGACGCGCGGCTCCTTATATAGAATCCGAGTCTCGCGATAGAATACGAGCCTCGCGAGAATCCGACAGCGGGATGATGACGTTCGGGCGCGCTCGGGTTAGCCGAGCAAGGCGGGAATATCCAAGTCTGCCTCGGACCCGGGTAAAAAGGCTGCAGTTCGGGGGGGTTCGGATTCCGAGGAACCGAACCCGCTCACCTCTACTATTTATGTGTTTATAGTAGTAAAACTATTTTCAGTGATAAAGATAATTAAACAAAACATAAAACTTTCTAGAACCAAAAAGAAGTTGGAGGGGCCATAGCATGTTATTCATTTACAAATGTCAGTGACTGCGTACTGTTAAAAGATACAAATTCTACTTATTTATTACCAGTTATTTATATAGCACACACACATTCTGACGTGTTTTACAGAGAATATTTGGCCATTCACATTAGTCCCTGCCCCAGAGGATCTTACAATATATATTCCCTACTAAATGTACACACAGTTACACACTAGTGTTCATTTGTTGTTGGATCGTTGATGTGAACCAACCTGAATAAGGCCCAATATTTGTTGGTCTAAGGCAAAATATTTTTTTTGTAATTTTATAATAGGCATCTAACTTTCCAGAGCCGGGTACACACCGGGCGATTGCAGCCTAAAAAATAAACGACAACGACATAAATGTCATTATCGTTTATTTTTGAGCCTTATATCGTCCAGTGTGTATGGGGTAATATTGGTGAACAATGCGCGGTCCCGCACGTCGTTTAGTGATCACCAATATTGAGCTGACATGCAGCTCAACCTGCCAATGTCAGGCTGAGCTGCATGTTCGGGAATGCCGGCGGGGACATCACTGGTCGTTCATCACCGGTATTCCCTTTATCGCCCAGTGTGTACCTGGCTTTAGACTTAGAGGAAACTCCTTAGGTTGGACAAAACACTAGAACCCACAGTTTCTTTCCTCAGAATGGTAATTTACAACTTGTAGATGTGTTATATGAACAATTTACATCTCGGCATGTGCACAGTGTTCTAGAGCTACCAAGCACAGCAAGATTCCAGCCATCTCTTTGAAGCTCTCGGGCCGTCACCATTATTATTATTATTATTCTGTATTTATATAGCGCCACAGGGGATCTGCAGCGCCAAATTATAGAGTACATAAACAAAAAAACACTGACTTACAGTTCAAGACAATATAGAACAAGTACAGGGTATATAAACATATCTGCATCAGCAGACGACACTGAAACAAGTATCGGGGCGGCAGAAAACTGAGGGATTTGGTGCTGTCGAATGGAGTATGGAATAGAAGATAGTTTAACCACTTGCCTGGCATGGTTGCATCAGATGCGACCATGCCAGCAAGTGCTCTATCTGACCTGGTTAGCAGCGACAGGGAAGAGAAACTTCCCTCCACTGCTGCTGTCAGAGGGACCGTAAGGTTTCGATGGGAGTGTATCTTATGTTAGCAGAATAGCGAACGAAAGATTAGCAGAACTGCTACTAAAAAATTCTTTGCAGTGTCTGAGTAGCTCCAGACCTACTCACAGATTGTGATCAGCTCAGTCCGTTTAGTTCCTGGTTTGACGTCACAAACACGCCCTGTGTTCGGCCAGCCACTCCCCTGTTTCTCCAGACACTTCTGCGTTTTTCCCTGACACGCCTGCGTTTTTTAGCACACTCACGGAAAACGCTCAGTTACCACCCAGAAACGCCCCTTTCCTGTCAATCACTCACCGATCAGCAGAGCAACTGAAAAGCGTCGCAGAATCCACAGCAAAACTGCTAGGTTTTTAGTTAAATAACTAAGCGCATGCGCCCTGCGGGCTTTGCGCATGTGCAATTAGCAACAAATCGCAGCATAGCGAAAATCAGCAACGAGCGAACAACTCAGAATGACCCCCTGGGTTAAATTCATGTTCTTCACCCAATTCACTCATAAAAAAACCCCAACAATTTCGGAGCGGTTTTTGGAGAAATAAATCGTCAGTTAAGTGGTTAAGTAAGAGAAGGAAAGGCACCTTAGGCAAGAGGGCCCTGCTCGTGAGACCTTACACCATGGCAGATTGGGGATTATTTTTGCATTGTAAATCTGGAGAGCTGCATACACCAGAAAGAAGTATGTTCATGGATCTCTTCTGCGTTCACTGTACGCACCTATCCAGCACAACTCATGTCCTGATTGTTCTACAAGAGAAAGAATGCTACATGGCAGCTGGTGGGACTACTGACAGGTGGACTCAGTAACAGCTGGGATAAGAAACAGCAGGCTCATAAACTCTAGGAGTGGTACAAAAATGCAACAAGACACTAAACTGCTGCTGAGTTCTGAGGACAGCTGCGACCTGCCAACTGCCTGTTTGATTGAGTGCTCTCAAGTTTTGTATTTAGCCAACAACAAATAAATAAATGAATAAAACAATATTATTTGGATTTCAATAGGTTTCTTTTGAGAATAAAGAATATTATGTACAATTACAGGTACGCTGCATGCTGAGATTTTAGCAGAACATCAATTACAGTAATTTCCTATTTTCTGTGAATAGTTTTGCATATGCATTATACATTTTTTTCTTTTGTATTATTGTTGAAATCTGCAGTTGCTGGTATTATTTGTTCTCTCACAGGTCTAATTATGAAGTTGTGGCAATCAAAGATTCTGCGATAAAAAATCAGTTATTGCTGCAATTTAAAATGTTGCATGGGCAGTGGAGTAAAACTCAGTACTCTGGGGGTCATTCCGACCCGATCGCTCACTGCAGTTTGTCGCAGCGCAGCGATCGGGTCGGAACTGCACATGCGCCGGCGCCACAGTGCGGAATTACCCCCCTCTGTCAATGCTGGTAGTGGTGTCAGGAGTCAGCCAGTCCTGCATGTACTGGTCTCAGGCTTCCAGGCAGGGGCGAACTCCCAGAGGTAATGGAGACGCCTGCCTCCGGGCTCCAAGCCATGAAGGGGGACCTGCATGTACAGCAACATCTGTGGGGTTCACAGCGGGATCCAAGTGTGACCACTGCTCTTCCAATGGAGCTCTGCTGCAGAGTTAATTGTCTGTCCCAAGAGCCCTGCTAACACCTGCAATAGGGGACAGGACGGCTCCTGCCCAGTGCACCCGCCACTGCTGGACAGTGAATGCTGATTCTGCATGCTGCAGATGGCTGAATCACAGCCTAGCTGGAGCCCTGCCACTGTAGCCTCCAGTCAGGGGCGTATCTAGCTATTGGCCAGGATGGCACTCGCCAGGGCCAAGGGGGGTGGGTGAGGGGTGTGGGGCACCGCCTTTGGCGGTGCCACCTGTGGCCAGGGACGAATTAATGCCCAGCACTGCTCACCAGGGCCTGATTAAGCATGGTGGGGGCCCCAGGCAATTAAGTTGTGGGGGGCCCTCACTACAGTTGATGACAGACCCCTGAACCCCCCCTTACACACACACACACACATACTACACCCATGCTGCACACAACACACACATACACCCATGCTGCGCACAACACACACACACAGACATACACACACACACACACACACACACATATGAGCGCACGCTACCTGTCCGTCCAGCGGTTGCCGGAGTCAGGGCCCCCACACCCAGGAGCGTAGTAGTCTCCCCTCTCCCGGCGGCTCAGCTGTTCATTAACAGCACCGCCGAGGAGGTGTTCCTTGCACAGCATTTCATAGTCTTGCGGGATGCTGCATTGAAATCCCGCGAGACTATGAAATGCTGTGCAAGGAACAACTCCACGGCGGCGCTGTTAATGAACAGCTGAGCTTAGCCGCCGGGAGGGGAGAGATTACTACGCGCCTGGGTGTGGGGGCCTCAAATGTGTGGGGCCCCGGGATGATCGCCCCTTTCGCCCCTCCCTTAATCTGGCCCTGCTGCTCACCAACCGCCACCCGCATTGCCCGCCTGTGTATGCATCATTGCAGCATTGCCCACTGTAAGGTATAAAAGTAGCGCTGTGCCTGGCTCCTTTTCTGCCGGACACACTTCTACTAATATACTTTGATTAAAATGGGCAGCGCTGCAGCTGTCACTTCTCCGTATGCTCCGCCCCCTCTCCATCTCCTGCCGTGTCTTCAGAGACTTCCGCCATGCGCAGAAGGGACTTCCCATAGGAGCCATTTGCAGCTAGGATCAGAGACTCCATTTGAGCCACATTGATATGGAGGCACGGGGAATGTGAGCCGGGTCCTCTCTCTCTCTCTCTCTCTCTCTCTCTCTCTCTCTCTCTCTCTCTCTCTCAGGGGGCTGCAGTCCAGACCAGTTTTACTTTCTCCTCTTTCTCCCTGTCACCCTCCGGATCTCTTCCTCTGTTCTTCCAATGGCCAAATAATTTAGAAAGTAATAAAGGCAATAAGAAGTTCCCCATTTGTGCCACTTTCTCTCTCCACATCTGTGCCTCTTCTACACACCATTATCTGCTCTCTTGTGTCCTTCCATTATCAGTGCATCTTCCCCTACTCCTTTATCTGTGCCTCTTCCACCTCTCCATTATCTATACTTGTACCCCCCTCCATTTTTATGTGCATCTGCCACCCCTCCATTATATGTCACTCTGTTCCTTCTACATTTATCTGTGCCTCTGCCTCCTCAGTTATCTGTGCCTCTGCCACCCTCATCTTATGTCCCCCTCTCCATCTGTGCCTCTACACCTCACCATATCTGTGTCTCTACCCCTCATCTTACCAGTGCCTCAAACCTTCCTCCCTCCCCCAATTGGGGACAGGCTACTGCTGATCGGGAACAGGCTGCTGCTGATCGGGGACAAGCTGCTGCTGCTGATCATGAACGTGGTGTCCTGGAGATTGATTCAGTTCTTAGTGCAGTGCCACTGAAAAGGTTTGGTCCCTCTGAGTGCATTGCCACTATATATAATATACACACTAGTATAATGGCTGGACCTACTCATGTCTCTGCCCCCTTCATCACAAATCTCCAATACTTATTTGCGTCATTTTAACCCCTTCTCCACCCGAAGGACCCGCGAATGCGGGAGGTTATCTCTCCATCCTGCTCGCATCACTAGGGTGCGAGCTGGATGCGGGAGACTTGCCCACTCTTTCCGGGGGTGCGGGGGGCTACCCCAAAAAATGGGAGCCTCCCGCAGCTTCCGGGAGAGTAGGTAAGTATGGTGTGTGTGTGTGTGTGTATATATATATATATATATATATATATATATATATGTATATATATATGCACTGTTGCTCCGGCACTCAGGTTATCCACGGCGGGATATACAATGCTCCGGTGCCCTCCCCAGTGCGGGGACTCACCCCTATGTAGTATACTTGCAAAAGACGAGGCAGCACTCAGAGACTGTAAATCAATTCAAACGTGTAATAGTGCAAACATTATCAGCAACGTTTCGGGACCACCTCCCCTTCATCAGGATAAGTGTCAGTGTACATACAATGTGTTTAAATAGACAAAAAACTACTCCCCCCCCCCCCGCCAAAAAAAAAAAAAACAGGCATCCCCTCGGCGTTCCCAGCTAGCCACGCCATCTGGACTTCCGATCCGGTGCCTCCGTGCGCGTCAGCTAACCCGGAAGTGACATTACGGGAGCCAGTCGCATGGTAACGCTGTCAACAATAATACAAAAGTGCTTAGTGACATGAGAAAACTAGTACATCCGTATGACTGAAATAGTGCTCAAAATACATCAATTCTAAAGTGCTAAAATCCATCATTTATAAACTGTTGGAATATGTGTATGTGACAATATGAATACCACAACAAATAACATATGTCACAATTTCCAAACATTAACAGCAAGTGCAGTTAATGTATCATAAAACAATATATGTAAAAAAATATATTATAAAAACGACCTCTTATGACATAACCCGTCTCTCAAAACTCAGCTTAAAAAGCCCCTCATAAATGGTTAACTCTGTAAGCTTACCTTATCATGCAGAGACAAGCTACACCAGGTGACCAGAACCCTGTCCCTGCTGTTACAGACAGGCTAATGGCAAACTAAACCCCCCATTACTTACATTAACCAGCTGATCCAATGAGACTAATCTGGGAGGACAATGCCAAGATTCATTTGGATGCCACCATGTTGTGCAGCTACCCAAATGTTGCCATACTATGCCTAAACTCTATGAAATGCTTGGCCACCGGCTGTTCCCCACTGCCCGAGGCCAATGCATTCCTAATTGCCTGCCTGAGCTGTGCCATTCTGATTTTAAATTGGCATTCAGTTTTTCCAATGTAATAACACCCGCACGGGCAAATGATGGCGTATATTACAAACTTTGTATTGCACGTAAGAGGCCACCTTATTTTATCATTTCTTTCCAGAGAAAGGGTGGGAAATGCTGTCACCTGGTGACATATGTGAACACGTAGTGCATCCATGTCACTTAAAACACCCATTTTTTCTAGACAAAAAGTGGGTGGGTGCCAATTTGAACTTAGCCATGTCTGTCTTGACCTCTAGGTCCTTAATGCTTCTCCCTCTAGTGCAGCTGGGCATAATACATTTGTCATGTAAAACTCTCAACTCAGGATTAGATGATACTATCGGCCTAAGTCCTCTCATTTTTTTCTGAATCTGTCCACTGTTGACATTATGATTACAGACCCAAGGAATTACTCTTGCTGGGACAGGTTTGAGAGTCTCCTCTCTTCTAATATCTGAAGCCTTTTCTCTGACGTCCTAGTGGATGCTGGGAACTCTGTAAGGACCATGGGGAATAGACGGCTCCGCAGGAGACTGGGCACTCTAAAAAAAGATTAGGTACTATCTGGTGTGCACTGGCTCCTCCCTCTATGCCCCTCCTCCAGACCTCAGTTAGAATCTGTGCCCGGCCAGAGCTGGGTGCTCCTAGTGGGCTCTCCTGAGCTTACTAGAAAAGAAAGTATTTTTAGGTTTTTTATTTTCAGTGAGTTTCTGCTGGCAACAGACTCACTGCTACGTGGGACTAAGGGGAGAGAAGCAAACCTACCTGCTTGCAGCTAGCTTGTGCTTCTTAGGCTACTGGACACCATTAGCTCCAGAGGGTTCGAACACAGGCACCTGTCCTCGATCGTCCATTCCCGGAGCCGCGCCGCCGTCCCCCTCGCAGAGCCAGAAGAACAGAAGCTGGAAGACGTCAAAATCGGCGGCTGAAGACTCCTGTCTTCATTAAGGTAGCGCACAGCACCGCAGCTGTGCGCCATTGCTCCCAGCACACTTACACACTCCGGTCACTGTAGGGTGCAGGGCGCTGGGGTAGGGGGGGGGGGGGGGCGCCCTGTGCTGCAATTGAGATACCTTTGGCACAAAATCATACATATATACAGTCTAGCACTGTATATATGTAGAAACCCCCGCCATTATTATACACTGAAAGCGGGACAGAAGCCCGCCACTGAGGGGGCGGGACCTTCTACCTCAGCACACCAGCGCCATTTTCCCTTCACAGCTCCGCTGGAAGCACGCTCCCCAGGCTCTCCCCTGCAGTATCCAGGTACAAGACGGGTTAAAAAGAGAGGGGGGGCACATAAATTTAGGCGCAAATCGATACAGACAAGCAGCTATTGGGAAAATCACTTATTAGCAGTGTAAATCCCTGTGTTATATAGCGCTCTGGTGTGTGCTGGCATACTCTCTCTCTGTCTCCCCAAAGGACTTTGTGGGGTCCTGTCCCCAGTCTGAGCATTCCCTGTGTGTGTGCGGTGTGTCGGTACGGCTGTGTCGACATGTTTGATGAGGAAGGTTACGTGGAGGCGGAGCAAGGGCAGATAAGTGTGGTATCGCCCCCGTCGGGGCCGACACCAGATTGGATGGATATGTGGAAGGTCTTAAATGACAATGTAAACTCCTCACATAAAAGGTTTGATGACGCTGCAGCCTTGGGACAGCCGGGGTCGCAGCCCGCCCCTGCCCAGGCGACTCAGAAACCGTCTGGGGCTCATAAACGCCCTCTAGCTCAGATGGTTGAAACTGATGCCGACACGGAGTCCGACTCCAGTGTCGACGATGATGAGGCACATTTACAGTCTAAAATGACTAAGGCCATCCGATACATGATTATTGCAATGAAAGATGTATTACACATTTCTGAGAGTAACCCGGTTAATACCAAAAGGGTTTATATGTTTGGGGAGAAAAAGCAGCCAGTGACTTTTCCCCCATCTGATGAATTAAATGAATTGTGTGAAGAAGCGTGGAGTTCCCCTGATAAGAAACTAGTGATTTCTAAGAGGTTACTGATGGCGTACCCTTTCCCGCCAACGGACAGGTTACGTTGGGAAACATCCCCTAGGGTGGACAAGGCCCTGATACGCTTATCTAAAAAGGTGGCCCTGCCGTCTCAGGATACGGCCGCCCTAAAGGAGCCTGCGGATAGAAAGCAGGAAGCTATCCTGAAGTCGGTGTATACACACTCTGGTACTCAACTGAGACCTGCTATTGCTTCAGCCTGGATGTGTAGTGCTGTAGCAGCGTGGACAGATACTCTGTTAGACGACATAGATTCCCTCGACAGAGATACTGTTTTGCTAACCCTGGGCCATATCAAAGACGTCGTCTTATATATGCGAGATGCTCAGAGGGACATTTGCCTGCTGGGATCTAGAATTAATGCTATGTCCATTTCTGCCAGGAGAGTCTTATGGACTCGGCAATGGACAGGAGATGCTGATTCTAAAAAACACATGGAGGTTTTGCCTTATAAGGGTGAGGAATTGTTTGGGGACGGTCTGTCGGACCTCGTGTCTACAGCGACAGCTGGAAAGTCCACTTTCTTGCCTCAGGTTTCCTCACAGCCTAAGAAAGCACCGTATTATCAAATGCAGTCCTTTCGTTCCCAAAAAGGCAAGAGGGTCAGGGGTGAATCCTTTCTTGCCAGAGGCAGGGGTAGAGGTAAGAAGCTGCACCATGCAGCCAGTTCCCAGGAACAAAAGTCCTCCCCTGCTTCCACTAAGTCCACCGCATGACGTTGGGGCTCCACAGGCGGAGCCAGGTGCGGTGGGGGCGCGTCTCCGAAACTTCAGCAGCCAGTGGGTTCGCTCACAGGTGGATCTCTGGGCTATACAAATTGTATCTCAGGGATACAAGCTGGAATTCGAAGCGACTCCCCCCCCCCCCCGCCGTTACCTCAAATCAGCCTTGCCAGCTTCCCCCATGGAAAGGGAGGTAGTGCTGGCGGCAATTCACAAGCTGTACCTCCAGCAAGTGATTGTCAGGGTCCCCCTCCTTCAACAGGGAAGGGGTTACTATTCCACAATGTTTGTGGTACCGAAACCGGACGGTTCGGTGAGACCCATTCTGAATTTAAAGTCCTTGAACACTTATATAAAGAAATTCAAGTTCAAAATGGAATCGCTCAGAGCGGTGATTGCAAGCCTGGAAGAGGGGGATTTTGTGGTGTCGCTGGACATCAAAGATGCTTACTTGCATGTCCCCATTTACCCACCTCACCAGGAGTACCTCAGATTTGTGGTACAGGACTGTCATTACCAATTCCAGACGTTGCCGTTTGGCCTGTCCACGGCACCGAGAATATTTACCAAGGTAATGGCCGAAATGATGATACTCCTTCGGCAGAAGGGAGTTATAATTATCCCGTACTTGGACGATCTCCTCATAAAGGCGAGGTCCAGGGAGCAGTTGTTGATCAGCGTAACACTCTCTCAGGAAGTGTTACTACAGCACGGTTGGATTCTAAATGTTCCAAAGTCGCAGCTGATTCCTACGACGCGTCTGCTTTTCCTGGGCATGATTCTGGACACAGAACAGAAGAAGGTGTTTCTCCCGGTGGAGAAGGCCCAGGAATTAGCATCTCTGGTCAGGGACCTCCTGAAACCAAAACAGGTATCGGTGCATCACTGCACGCGAGTCCTGGGAAAGATGGTGGCTTCATACGAAGCCATTCCCTTCGGCAGGTTCCATGCGAGGATCTTTCAGTGGGATCTGTTGGACAAGTGGTCCGGATCGCATCTTCAGATGCATCGGCTGATCACCCTGTCCCCAAGGGCCAGGGTGTCTCTTCTGTGGTGGCTGCAGAGTACTCACCTTCTCGAGGGCCGCAGGTTCGGCATACAGGACTGGGTCCTGGTGACCACGGATGCGAGCCTCCGAGGATGGGGGACAGTCACTCAGGGAAGAAACTTCCAAGGGCTGTGGTCAAGTCTGGAGACTTCTCTACACATAAATATACTGGAACTAAGGGCCATTTACAACGCCCTGAGTCAAGCAGAGCCCCTGCTTCGAAACTGGCCAGTGCTGATTCAGTCAGACAACATCACGGCGGTCGCCCATGTAAACCGCCAGGGCGGCACAAGAAGCAGGATGGCAATGGCGGAAGCCACAAAGATTCTTCGGTGGGCGGAGAATCACGTGCAAGCACTGTCAGCAGTGTTCATTCCGGGAGTGGACAACTGGGAAGCAGACTTCCTCAGCAGACACGACCTCCACCCGGGAGAGTGGGGACTTCATCAAGAAGTCTTCACACAGATTGCAAAGCGATGGGAACTGCCACAGGTGGACATGATGGCGTCCCGCCTCAACAAAAAGCTAAAAAGATATTGCGCCAGGTCAAGGGACCCTCAGGCGATAGCTGTGGACGCCCTAGTGACACCGTGGGTGTACCAGTCGGTATATGCGTTTCCTCCTCTTCCTCTCATACCCAAGGTACTGAGAATAGTAAGAAAGAGAGGAATAAGAACAATACTCATTGTCCCGGATTGGCCAAGAAGTACTTGGTACCCGGAACTGCAAGAAATGCGCACAGAGGACCCATGGCCTCTGCCTCTCAGACAGGACTCTTTGCAACAAGGGCCCTGTCTGTTCCAAGACTTACCGCGGCTGCGTTTGACAGCATGGCGGTTGAACGCCGGATCCTAGCGGAAAAAGGCTTTCCAGATGAAGTTATTCCTACGCTGATAAAAGCTAGGAAAGATGTGACAGCAAAACATTATCACCGTATATGACGTAAGTATGTTGCTTGGTGTGAGGCCAGGAAGGCCCCTACGGAGGAATTCCAGCTGGGTCGATTCCTGCACTTCCTACAGTCAGGGGTGACTATGGGCCTAAAATTGGGGTCCATAAAGGTCCAGATTTCGGCCCTATCCATTTTCTTTCAAAGAGAACTGGCTTCACTACCTGAGGTTCAGACTTTTGTAAAGGGAGTGCTGCATATCCAGCCCCCTTTTGTGCCACCAGTGGCACCCTGGGATCTTAACGTTGTGTTGGATTTCCTGAAATCACACTGGTTTGAGCCACTTAAAACCGTGGAACTAAAATATCTCATGTGGAAAGTGGTCATGCTGTTGGCCTTGGCATCGGCTAGGCGGGTGTCGGAATTGGCGGCTTTGTCATGTAAAAGCCCATATCTGATCTTCCATATGGACAGGGCAGAATTGAGGACTCGTCCCCAATTTCTCCCAAAGGTGGTGTCATCGTTTCATTTGAACCAACCTATTGTGGTGCCTGCGGCTACTAGGGACTTGGGGGACTCCAAGTTGCTGGACGTAGTCAGGGCTTTGAAGATATATGTTTCCAGAACGGCTGAAGTCAGGAAGACTGACTCGCTGTTTATCTTGCATGCACCCAATAAGCTGGGTGCTCCTGCTTCAAAGCAAACTATTGCTCGCTGGATCTGTAGCACGATTCAGCAGGCTCATTCTGCGGCTGGATTGCCGCATCCAAAATCGGTAAAAGCCCATTCCACGAGGAAGGTGGGCTCTTCTTGGGCGGCTGCCCGAGGGGTCTCGGCATTACAGCTTTGCCGAGCTGCTACTTGGTCGGGTTCAAACACATTTGCAAAGGTCTACAAGTTTGATACCCTGGCTGAGGAGGACCTTGTGTTTGCTCATTCGGTGCTGCAGAGTCATCCGCACTCTCCCGCCCGTTTGGGAGCTTTGGTATAATCCCCATGGTCCTTACGGAGTTCCCAGCATCCACTAGGATGTCAGAGAAAATAAGAATTTACTCACCGGTAATTCTATTTCTCGTAGTCCGTAGTGGATGCTGGGCGCCCGTCCCAAGTGCGGACTCTCTGCAATACGTGTATATAGTTATTGCTTAACTAAGGGTTATTGTTATGAGCCATCCGTTTAGTGAGGCTCAGTTGTTGTTCATACTGTTAAGTGGGTAAGGTTATCACAAGTTGTACGGTGTGATTGGTGTGGCTGGTATGAGTCTTACCCTGGATTAAAAATTTCCTTTCCTTGTAATGTCAGCTCTTCCGGGCACAGTTTCCCTAACTGAGGTCTGGAGGAGGGGCATAGAGGGAGGAGCCAGTGCACACCAGATAGTACCTAATCTTTTTTTAGAGTGCCCAGTCTCCTGCGGAGCCCGTCTATTCCCCATAGTCCTTACGGAGTTCCCAGCATCCACTACGGACTACGAGAAATAGAATTACCGGTGAGTAAATTCTTATTTTTTCTAGCTGATTATAACAATTTGCGGGGATAGTCCCTCTCAAGAAATCTCTGTTCCATTTCATCCAACTGTTTATTCCTGACATCCACATTATTATTGATCCTGCATACCCTTAGGAACTGTGCGTAAGGCAGTCCTTTAATGGTAGCAGCTGGATGGAAACTGTCGTACCGCAAGATTGTATTGCGGCCTGTAGGTTTTTTGTATAAACACGTTATACGTCTATTTTTCCATCCTGTATTTTAAACAGGATGTCTAAAAAACAGATTTCCGTTCGGCTACTGCTCAAAGTCAATTAAACGGGACTGTCAGTCTGATTATGTGTATCCACCAACATGTTGAGATCCTGTATTTCACCCTGCCAACACACCAGCAAGTCATCAATGTAGCGGTAATATACAAAAAGTCGCTCCGCTAGCTTCTTCAATTAGAGTCCATGTGGATCCATAGATTAAACACCCTCAAACCAGGGGGTTTGAATGAAAATTTGGCCCTCATTAATTTTGTGTAGACTAATGGGTAGCTGCATAACATGGTGGCATCCAAATTAATCTTGGCATTGTCCTCCCAGATTAGTCTCATTGGATCAGCTGGTTAATGTAAGTAATGGGGGGTTTAGTTTGCCATTAGCCTGTCTGTAACAGCAGGGATAGGGTTCTGGTCACCTGGTGTAGCTTGTCTCTGCATGGTAAGGTAAGCTTACAGAGTTAACCATTTATGAGGGGCTTTTTAAGCTGAGTTTTGAGAGACAGGTTATGTCATAAGAGATCGTTTTTATAATATATTTTTTTACATATATTGTTTTATGATACATTAACTGCACTTGCTGTTAATGTTTGTAAATTGTGACATATGTTATTTGTTGTGGTATTCATAGGGTGAGATTCAAATTACACATCATGCCCAATTTCCTTTCTAAAATGATCTCCGTTATTGCGCATATTGCGCCCGTAGTAATCAGGTTTACTGTGTAAAGGGTTGGGTGCCTCGCTACTCCAGGGGTAGCGAGTTAAAATAATGATACAACGTCCCTGAGGGCAGAAACAGAATGAGTGTGGAAAGGGGTGAAAATAATTGAATCTCCCCCATATTGTAACATACACATATTCCAGCAGTTTATAATTGATGGATTTTAGCCCTTTAGAATTGATGTATTTTGAGCACTTTGACTGTTTCAGTCATACGGATGTACTAGTTTTATCATGTCACTAAGCACTTTTGTATTATTGTTGACAGCGTTACCATGGCCACGCGACTGGCTCCCGTAATGTCACTTCCGGGTTAGCTGATGTGCACGGAGGCACCGGATCGGAAGTCCAGATGGCGTGGCTAGCTGGGAACGCCGGAGCGGATGCCTGTTTTTTTTTTGGAAGGGGGGGGGGGGAAGTAGTCTTTTGTCTATTTAAGCACATTATATGTACACCGACACTTATCCTGATGAAGGGGAGGTGGTCCCCGAAACGATGATGATGTTTGCACTATAACACGCTGAGTGCCGCCTCGTCTTTTGCAAGTATATATATATATATACACACACACACACACACACACACACACACACACACACACACACACACACACACTATTTGTTTTCCCTTCTTTTATTGTATTTTTTTAAAGGGGGGGGGGCACCATACTCCAAGTCTTCCCTTTTTTATTTTATTTTTTAACCACTTGACTGACGATTTTATTTCATTCCCAAAAGCCGCTCAGAATTTGTCAGCTTTTTTTATGAGTGAATTAGGTGGCGAACATGAATTTAACCTTATCCAAAATGATTTTAGTAAAAAAATAAAAAAATAATTGTAGTTATATATATATATTTGTAAAAAAATTAGTTTATCCAAACATCAGAACAATGATCGGCAGCACAGCAAACACTGGGGGAGGGGGAGGGATGGCAGAGGGACCTTCCGGTCCCTCTGAGAGCTGCAGCGGAGGGAAGTTTCTCTGCCCAGCAGCTGCAATCACTGTTTATCTGACTGCTCACATCCTGTGCAACCAGATCAGATAAGGCACTTGCCGGTGTGGTTGCATTTGACCATGCCAGTCAAGTGGTTAAAGGGGTTTGGGGGGGCACCAGACTCCAACTTGCGCTCCGGGCACCACCCGCAGTGCGCGACCCTTCACCTTGTGGCCAGGATGTGGGGGCAGCGTGATTGACAGCGGTGGCTGTCAGGGTGGCATTAACACAGTTTTGCGGGTGAAATGGGGGCGTGTTGGGAGCGTTTTTAGGGCAGCTGCGTGACGCCACACACAGCTGCTCAGATAAAAAAATGGCGCCAGATCGCCTGCCAGTGCAGCCAGGCTGCCGCTGGCAGGGGTTGACCTTAAATCGATGCTACAGACGCATTGGCGCCACACACATGCCGGGTGGCCTTGCCCAGTGCTGGGCGGCCCTCAGCATGTGAGTCGATGGCTGCAGATCTTGCTGCGGGAAGTCCATCCCTGAATAACCCCCTATATTCTATACATACTAAGGTCACGCAATGCAGTGTGCTGTATGTAATGTTATACTGATACAGCTTCACATAGAAACTGTATCAGTATAACATATATTAATGTACAGACAACCTAATAATGTAGATATTTGAGTCTATAAATGCACCTGCCAGGACTATCAGTGTTAGCTGGTTATAAAGACAGATACTGCACCTAGCTGTGACAGGCAGATAGTGATGGAGGACTTACCGGAATGTTGGTGCTGGGGGGACCGGTGACCTGATGCTGGTGCTGAGGGCATAAGTGATCTGATGCTGGGGGGACCGGTGACCTGATGCTGGGGGCATAGATGATCTGATGCTGGTGCTGGGGGCATAGGTGATCTGATGCTGGTGTTGGGGGCACATATAACATGATGTTGGTGCTGGGTGGCACATGTGACCTGATGCTGGGTGGCACAGGTGACCTGATGCTGGTGCTGGGTGGCATATGTGACATGATGCTGAATCTGGTGCTGGGGGGCACAGGTAACCTGATGCTGGGTGGCATGTCACAACTCGCAGGACGATTCTCCAGATACGTCAATCTGAGAATCACTGCCAGTGACTTACAGGTTACTTCTGACACGGCATTCGCCATCACCAAGAATTTTACTGAGCAATGCCTTGCCCACAGCAGCTCTTCGGTTCCGCTTTATCAGAATGCACTTTAGAAATCAGTAGCGTGGGTCTCGCAAGGCGCAGGCATAAGGACACAGAGATCAGAACGAGAAATTAGGTTTTAATTTGAAGAATAAGAACACTTCAGAGCTTACAGTTATAAAACAGATAGTAACAGGGTATAACTGATTATATTTAAAAATACACACAGATTACAATTTCATAAAGTAAAAAAAAAGATAAAGTTTCAGAACCCTAAGGTAACTTATTTATTTATTTATTACCAGTTATTTATATAGCGCACACATATTCCGCAGCGCTTTACAGAGAATATTTTTGCTCATTCACATCAGTCCCTGCCCCAGTGGAGCTTACAATCTATATTCCCTATCACATGTACACTAGGGTTAATTTTGTTGGGAGCCAATTAACCTACCAGTATATTTTTGGATTGTGGGAGGAACCCGGAGTACCCGGAGGAAACCCACGCAAGTACGGGGAGAATATACAAACTCCACACAGTTAGGGCCATGGTGGGAATCAATCCCATGACCTCAGCGCTGTGAGGCAGTAATGCTAACCATTACACCATCCGTACTGCCCATAACTTACTCGGAAGCTTAGGTGATCTGGGGGAGAGAAACTCCAGGAAGCAGAAGCTGGTCCCTCTCTCTTAGCACAAAGCTGGTCTCTTCCAGAGTGAACCCAGAGCAGTTTCAGTCGCTGGGGGCTATAGTGCTACAAGCCACTCCTTACTCAGTGGCCTTCACCCTTGCCACTTTGAAAAAAGAAAGGACTCTTTTTTTTGTCCTCACCCAAAGCTTGTTTATGTTGAAATACCTGAAGGACTTCTTGGTCAAGTGAGCAGGGGTTATATTTAATTACTTTTCAGTCTGTTTATATAAATGTAGACAAGGTTCTTCCTCTGGGGACACCGACCATATCTTACTTCCATGGACATAGGTGAACAGAGTTAGATATGGGTGGGGTGTGTTCAAACTGAAATCTAACTTGCAGTGTAAAAATAAAGCAGCCAGTATTTACCCTGCACAGAAACAATATAACCCACCCAAATCTAACTCTCTCTGCACATGTTATATCTGCCCCTTCTGCAGTGCACATGGGGGGTAATTCCAAGTTGATTGCAGCAGGATTTTTGTTAGCAATTGGGCAAAACCATGTGCACTGCAGGGGAGGCAGATATAACCTGTGCAGAGAGAGTTAGATATGGGTGGGGTGTGTTCAAACTGATATCTAAATTGCAGTGTAAAAATAAAGCACCCAGTATTTACCCTGCACAGAAACAATATAACCCACCCAAATCTAACTCTCTCTGCACATGTTATATATGCCCCTTCTGCAGTGCACATGGTTTTGCCCATTAGCTAACAAATTTGCTGCTGTGACCAGATCTGAATTAGGCCCTTTGTCCAGAGACTTATTTAAAGATTATGATACAGTTTGAAAACCAGCAAGTTAAATATAATAGATTTGCAAGACATATACAGTTTTTGGGAGCATTAATAATATTTCAGATACAACATGTGACTGTAAGGCCTGCTGTAAAATTAGAATTTGTAAACAACTACGCTGTACGTGTCTAAGCTGCTCTGTTTAAAATGGACACTAATAAAATTCATATAACGAGCGCTACGAAATTATAAGAAAGTGGCACCTGTAAAGAAAAAGACTGTTAGTAAGACTGTTAGTAAAATCACATTCTGTGATTCCACATGCAGCCAAATCTCTCCCAGGGAGCACATGTTTGCCGCCTGTTTGACGTCAACTTCCTGTGTGCACTTCCGTTTTCAAAAATGAACAATAAAGTTTTTTTAGTATAAAGGAAGGACCAGGAAACACAATTGCCATCCATGACTAAGTGCGCGGTGACGCACGAAACGCGTTGGAGGCACAGAGCTACAGTTTACCATCTGACCGGCCCGAACTCCCTGACGCCGAGCCGCAGTGTGACGTCATCGAGCCGCGACCTAACAACTAGCCGCGATCTCCTACCACTGGACGCAGCGGTACGGGAGAGAAGGATTCAACATACCACTTCTTGGAACCCTGCATGGTACCGGGTAGTAGTCAGGGACAGTTAGAACTTTCACATTCTGTGAATCGGAACGGACTGAGCTCAAATTCTCCAAAAGGAGCTGTAAACACGGTTTATACTAACAGTCTTTTTCTTTACAGGTGCCACTTTCTTATAATTTCATAGCGCTCGTTATATGAATTTTATTTTTGTAAGGCCTGCTGTAACCTATGGCGACTGCCACATGGCACAAGTGACCTGATGCAGGGGGGCACAGACAGTCAGGTGACTTAATGCAGTTGGTGTGAGTGATAAATGAGGTGAGCAGAGTTGGCGGGTGGGGCCGGTTGTATGAGAACCTGCACTTGGGTGGGATTAGTGGTGGGAACCCGGTAACATTGATTACACTAATAACCATAAACCACACATTATTCCCCACCACCCACCAAACGCACACACATGAATACCCCCACCACTCTCACCCCATAAACAAACACAGATGATCATGTCTTTGAAGTCTCAGGGGAAAGCCATTCAAATGCCCTGCGTGTGTGCTCACTGAGGGCAGGATGTACTAAAGGGAAAATGCGGTAAAACCCCCCATTTTACCACATTTTCATATGTACTAACCCCCGGCCGCCGCGATTTTGCCCCTTAGGGTATCACCATCTTTTTATGGCGATACCCTATAGAAGCCTATGGGCTCCTTACCGCCGTCACCACATCCCGTCACCGCCCCGCGCCGCTCACGACAACCTCCCTCCTCCCAGCATACCTGTGTGTCCAGTAAGCTGCTGCTGGTGTGGCCCCCCTCCTCCTTCTCCCCGCAGAACAGCTTTGTCTCCTTCTGGCTGCAGGGAAGAGGAGGAGGAGCCCGGGGACTCCCTGCACACATCACCTCCTGGGTCTGGGAGATGACAGAGACCCCCGCCGACCCTGCAGACATCACCTCCTATACCGCATTGCAATGTTAATTGCATATGTTATGATAATGTCGGTATTATCTTAGACCGCACAGCTATACCCCTTTGTACACTATTACCGTTGAGCCGCTATGGCCGCTAGACTACGTGCACGTGCTATGTACTTTGTACGCTATTTGCGTACAGAGTCCTGCACGTGGTACGCACTTGGCGTACGCACGCTGCGCTGAGTGTACGGAATACACACAGCGAGCGCACACACAATGGATAACCTTTAAACCTTGTTAATGTTACAATGTAATGATATGCTTATACTTTAAACCTTTGGCAGCAAAGTACTTCAACGATGTTATACCTTTAAACCTTAAGTAGCGTTGGAACTTGGAATCCCGGCACTGGAACACCGGCCGCCGACATCCCAAAGTTTAGTATCGGGATGACTGATGGGTCAGGGCCCGGGGTAGGGGGGGGGGGGTTAGGGTTAGGCACTGCTACCACCGAGTCTTAGCCCTAGCCGCCACCCCCTGTGTCTTAGCCCTAGCCGCCATCCCAGGCAGGTTAGAGTTAGGGTAGGGCAAATGGGAGGGGTAAAATAATTACCCCGTCCCTGTCGTAATTCTCATTGTTGGGATGCTGGTGTCATTCATGTGATCGCCGGCATGCCAACTGCCGGTAAACTGTATCACACCCCTATCCATGTATAGTTTGAGACCCATAGAATGGGTTCCAAAGTAACTTATTATTTTGTACAAGTATCTAATTTCCTTATAAGGTACTTAAAGAAACTTATTAGGACAATGCAATAACCTTTGTCCAATCACATCATCAGAAAACTGCTATCAGAACAGATAGTTCAGAAAATACAGAAGGTATACAGGTCTTGTGGACAGCAATGACCTGCCCACTCTGGTAACTATATCACTGAGGCCAGTTCTGCATGTAACATGAGCCATATCATCATGTGAGGAGAGGAATGGAGGCAAACAGGAATCCATGCGCTCGCACTATCTAAATCTCAAAGTATACATCCCAACTTTTATATTGGGGAATCGGGACAAGTGAGAAGTGGGAGTGGTCATGCATCACACTGGGCATGTCCATCACTACTGATGTGCTTGACTGCTCCTATCCCATTCCCCTTAACCTAGGAACTCTTTGAACACTGTGCCCAGCATTGGACCTTATTTCGGGATGTCTCACCTGATCCGGGCTATGGGGGTCATTCCGAGTTGATCGTAGCTGTGCTAAATTTAGTACAGCTATGATCTTCTTCCCCGACATGCGGGGGGACACCCAGCGGCGATGCCTTTGCACTTCAAGAGTAGCTCCCAGCCAGCGCAGCTTCAGCGTGCTGGCCGGGAGCTACTCATCGCTCCCCGGCCCGCAGCGGCTGCGTGACATCACCGCCCCCCCCCCCCCCCCCCCGTTTGGTCCGGCCACACCTGCTTTGGCCAGACCAAACCCATGAAACGGCGGGCAAACGCCGCCGTTCTGGCCCCTCCCGCCCAGCGATCGCCTCTGCCTATCAATCAGGCAGAGGCGACCGTATCCCTGCTACGGCCTCCGGCCATCTGCGCACTACGGCACCGGTGCAGAAAGGGACCCGTTCGCTCTGCTGCGTTAACATGCAGCGAGCGACCGGGTCAGAATGACCCTCTATGTCCACTATTGGACCTCATATCAGGATTGCCCCACCTGAGAGGTAAGCTTTAAGGACAGGTGTGAGGCTGAAATGAAATTGGTGCAGGAAAGCTGTGGCTTTCCATGTACCTCTATATAAAGCACAATACCTATGCCCCACTTGCTCTAATAGTCTTTAACTGTTAAGATGATTTAATGATTTGCAAACATTGATTTTAAACATTCCTTTACTTTGTGTTTGAAATCTGTGTATGTATTACTTACCTTCATTTTATAATCCTGGATATGAACACAGCTGTGAGAAAGCAGGCAACTCCTGCTATATCTGTGGGAAGAACAGTTTAATACTTTATAGGCCCACAGTATTCTGAGTGAATCTAATTCTAGAAGAGATTCCGACAGAATTAGTAACACAAACTTGGAAAGACGTACAGTAACTGATGTGGAAGGTCTGGGAGCCATTGTCAGAGCAGTATACTTTCATTTCTAGTGTCCAAGATACTTCGATAAAATCCTGCTCAGCCATGCTTTATCCAAAATATTACTAGTATACATTGTTTCATCATGATCTAATTATTACATAAACTGTATACAGGGATTCTCTGCCCACGTAACATCCCTGTGACACCTTAATAAATCCCTTTTACAACACCAGGGATTACATATCATCTCAAGAAGACACCAGAGACTACATTTATTGAAAGAAACTTCAGATATTAAATGAATAGTCCTACGGGATGGCCATAAAGTGGTCATTAGGGGCAATTTAGAAATCTTGCTTCAGAGACCATGAGAGATAGGCAGACACTGATTATAGACTCATCAAACCAAATGAATGAGATTTAGCAAGAAGATTTCTGAAAAACTAAGAGGGCTCAGAGGGTAACACAATATCCTGCTACTAACCCCCCCCCCCCCCCCTCTTTCCCAAATAAAAAAAAAATGTCATGATGGCTTGGATCATATCCCTCATCTTCAACAGAAATACAGTTGCCCAGGCAACACAGTTCATTTATTATGTACAAATCAGCCACTACCTGGCCATGCCAAATCATACACTTTGACCAGTGGGTAACAGGGTCAAATAACTGGCTAAATTATAGTGTAGACTCTTGTGGCCCTACAAGTGACATCATACATTGGTTCATCTGACAAGCAAGATGGCCCAAACAGCAATGCGGTTTTAGTTCTTTTGTCTGTATGAACCACTTTTTTTTTTTTTTTGTAAGTATGGTATCAAAGCCAAATGGTTTGTTAGTCGGCTTGTATATATTAGTACTGTGATTCTCAAACTCAGTCTTCAGGACCCCACACAGTTCATTTTCCAGGTCACCCGGCAGCTGTACCAGCTGTCACATTTAGAAAAATCCCCAGGTGACCTGCAAAACATGCACTGTTTGGGGTCCTGAGGACCGAGTTTGAGAACCTGTGTATCAGTACATTGAGATTGCGGTCTGATTAATGCACTTAAATCTGCGGATTGCATTTTAGTAAATAGTGCGGTTTACAAACCACACAACAAAGCATCAAAATCCCAAATCACAGTTTAGTAAATCTCACTGTTTTTGTAGGCAATCTATAGCCAGAAAACAACTGATATGAAAGAACCTAAGCTTGCACATGGACCCACTGCAAATGTAATGTAAGTGTGTGTGTGCGTGTGTGAATGTTCAAACATTATTTGTCATTTAAGTTTAATTGAAATTTAAGGACAACAGATATAGGTGGTAATTCTGAGTTGATCGCAGCAGGAACTTTGTTAGCAGTTGGGCAAAACCATGTGCACTGCAGGGGGGCAGATATAACATGTGCAGAGAGAGTTAGATTTGGGTGGGGTGTGTTCAATCTGCAATCTAAATTGCAGTGTAAAAATAAAGCAGCCAGTATTTGCCCTGCACAGAAACAAAATAACCCACCCAAATCTAACTCTCTCTGCACATGTTATATCTGCCTCCCCTGCAGTTCACATGGGGGGTAATTCCAAGTTGATCGCAGCAGGAAATTTTTTAGCAGTTGGGCAAAACCATGTGCACTGCAGGGGGGCAGATATAACATGTGCAGAAAGAGTTAGATTTGGGTGGGGTGTGTTCAATCTGCAATCTAATTTGCAGTGTAAAAATGAAGCAGCCAGTATTTACCCTGCACAGAAACAAAATAACCCACCCAAATCTAACTCTTTCTGCAAATGTTATATTTGCCTCCCCTGCAGTGCACATGGTTTTGCCCAATTGCTAACAAAGGGGGTCATTCCGAGTTGTTCGCTCGCAAGCTGCTTTTAGCAGCTTTGCACACGCTAAGCCGCCGCCTACTGGGAGTGAATCTTAGCATATCAAAATTGCGAACGAAAGATTAGCAGAATTGCGAATAGACACTTCTTAGCAGTTTCTGAGTAGCTCCAGACTTACTCTGCCTGTGCGATCAGTTCAGTGCTTGTCGTTCCTGGTTTGACGTCACAAACACACCCAGCGTTCGCCCAGACACTCCTCCGTTTCTCCAGCTACTCCCGCGTTTTTCCCAGAAACGGCAGCGTTTTTTCACACACTCCCATAAAACGTCCAGTTTCCGCCCAGAAACACCTACTTCCTGTCAATCACACAACGATCACCAGAACGAAGAAAAAACCTCGTAATGCCGTGAGTAAAATTCCTAACTGCATAGCAAATTTACTTGGCGCAGTCGCAGTGCGGACATTGTGCATGCGCATTAGCGACTAATCGCTCCGTTGCAAGAAAAAAATAACGAGCGAACAACTCGGAATGACCCCCAAAGTTCCTGCTGCGATCAACTCAGAATTACCCCCCATGGTTTTGCCCAACTGCTAACAAAGTTCCTGCTGCGATAAACTCGGAATTACCCCCATGGTTCAATATAGCTGGAGTTGATGCTTGAAACAGGTGAAGCCTTGTTCCTCCTTCATGAGTTCTACACATACTGTATTTTTCTAATCACCTGGAATGTCCAGGAGACTCCCAAATGTAGTGATGAACTCCCAGACTCAGGGAAGGACAGGCCAGATCCTGCCATTCCCCCCTGCAACCTATGCACAATGTAGAAATTTTTAACATTACATATACAGTAGATACAGTAGATGGCCAGGGGCTGCAATGCTGCAGATAAAGGAACATACCTCCTTTATTGCCCAACCCTGAATTATGTATATATACATTTGACTATTTAATGGTATCTCATATTTTAAACTTGTTTTTTAAACATGGACTTTATATTAAAAAGAACCTACAGGACCAGTACATCGAGTCTGCCCTTTTTTGTGTGTTTGTTTTACTTAATATTTTCTTAAGTCTTAACATTAGTCATATGTGTGAAGAGAGTGGAATACTAGACACTGTTACTAAAGGTTAGGTCCATGTGAGAGACTGTTTTATTGGGAACAATGCCCACTTTAAATGCAACGTGGTACTGTTGTATAATTCACTTTAAAAAATAATGTTGAAACTTCGGTGTATTCAGGGAAGCAGCTATGACTACCATGGATTCTTTTCTTCACCAAACAGTTTTACAGCGCTTCATTACCTCCAAGTATAGTAGTGACTCACTAATACTGCTGGCACTGCTGCTACTACTTCAGTTACGGCATGTTGCGTTTAACCGGTTGGCCATCACAATACGGAGCTGTTGATTGGCTTCAAGTTCCATCTACACTGAAGAGACACACTCAAGGGCTAAATATGGCAGTGGACCGCCGGCCTATTACATAGCACTATATAATGAGGGGATCATGATAAAAATGCAACCCTGATTAATGGGTTAAAGTGCTTTATCTGAGGTAAAAGTTGCTGTAATTAAAGTGATAACTCTATACTGAGAGAAACAAATGTCAAATATATATTTATAAATGGTTAAATTAATGTATTAACACCTCAGATTATTATTATTATTATTATTATTATTATTATTATTATTATTATTATTATTATTATCATTTATTTATATGGCGCCACAAGGGTTCCGCAGCGCCCAATTACAGAGTACATATGCACATAATCAAAACAGTGACTTACAGTTGAAATCAATTTTGGACAAGTACAGGGTAACTAAGCATAACTACACCAGTAAATGACAGAGATAAGTTCCAGGTGGCCCAAAAACTGTGATTTGGGCAGTTGAGAATTATTAAAGTAAGAAAAGGGTGAGCACATGAGGGAAGAGGGCCCTACTCGTGAGAGCTTACATTCTAGGGGGAGGGGTAGACAGACAGGGGTGACACAGATGGGGTACATAGAGAGCATGGAACAGAGGGTTAGGATGAGATTTGGCTGGGTTTGGTAAAGAAATGGGTCTTGAGAGCCCGTTTGAAGTTTTGTAGAGAGGTGGAGAGTCTGAGGGGGAGAGGTAAAGAATTCCAAAGGAAGGGAGCAGCACGTGAAAAATCTTGGAGATAGGAGTGGGAGGAAGTAATCAGGAGACAGGAGAGGCGGCGTGCATTAGCAGAGCGAAGAGGACGGGTGGGAGAGTAAAGGGAGATAAGGTCAGAGATGTAAATGGGAGAGGATTGGGTGAGAGCTTTGTAAGTGAGAGTGAGAAGTTTGAATTGGATTCTGAAGGGGAAGGGAAGCCAGTGAAGGGCTAGTAGGAGAGGGAAGGTGGATGTAGTGCGTTTGGTGAGGAAGATGAGCCGAGCAGCAGCATTGAGGATAGACTGGAGTGGAGAGAGGTAATTGTCAGGGAGGCCAGTTAGGAGGAGATTACAGTAGTCCAGTCTGGAAATAATCAGTGAGTGAATAATGATCTTAGTGGCATCCTGGGTGAGAAAAGGTCTGATCCTGGAAATGTTTTTGAGATGAAAATGACAGGTTTGTGAGAGGTGCTGAATGTGTGGTTTGAAGGAGAGGGAGGAGTCAAGGATTACACCAAGACAGCGTACTTGGGGGCTAGAGGAGATAGTCGTGCCATCAATGGATAATGAGATTGTGGGAGGTGAGGTTGTGCGGGAGGGTGGGAAGATGATCAGCTCAGTCTTAGACATGTTGAGTTTAAGAAAGCGCTGGGACATCCAGGAAGAGATAGCAGAAAGACAGTTAGAGGCACGAGTGAGGAGAGCCGTGGAGGGATCAGGGGAGGAGAGGTAGATTTGAGTGTCATCAGCATAGAGGTGATACTGGAAATTAAAAGAACTAATGAGTTCACCTAAAGAGGACGTATAGAGAGAGAAAAGGAGAGGCCCAAGAACAGAACCTTGGGGGACACCAACAGTTAGTGCAAGTGGGGGCGAGGTAGCATCATGAGAGGAGACAGAGAAGGAACGATCAGAGAGGTAGGAGGACAGCCAGGAGAGGGCAGTATCGCGTAGACCAAGAGAGTGAAGGATTTGCAGAAGAAGAGGGTGGTCCACAGTGTCAAAAGCAGCAGAGAGGTCAAGAAGAATAAGCAGAGAGTAGTGGCCCTTAGATTTGGCGGCATGGAGGTCATTGCAGACTTTTGTGAGGGCAGTTTCAGTGGAGTGGTGAGAGCGGAAACCAGACTGGTATGGGTCAAGCAGTGAGTGAGAGGAAAGAAAGGCAGTAAGGCGATTATAGACAATACGCTCAAGAAGTTTGGAGGCAAAGGGGAGGAGAGAGATGGGTCGATAGTTGGAGAGAGTGTTAGGATCAAGGGTAGGTTTTTTAAGAATAGGGGAGACAAGAGCATGCTTGAAGGCAGAGGGGACAGTGCCTGATGAGAGGGAGAGATTGAGAAAGTGGGCAAGATGGGAACAGGCAGAAAAAGAGAGGTAGCGAAGGAGGTGGGAGGGGATAGGGTCGAGTGGGGAGGTTGTGGGGGGGGGAGAAGTGTATGAGGGCCATGACTTCCTCACCAGATACTAGGGAGAAAGATGTCAGAGTTGGTAAGAGGGTAGGGGAGGGGTGGCAAAGGATGGGTGGTGGCTGGTTGCTGGACTGGTGGGATGTGATGTCCTGACGTATGGAGTCAATCTTGGATGTGAAGTAAGTGGCAAAGTCAAGAGCAGAGAGTTAGGAAGGGAGACGAGGTGGAGGTGGGCAGAGGAGTGAGTTGAGAGTGATAAAGAGGCGCCGGGGGTTGGAAGACTGGGAGGAGATGAGGTTCTTGAAGTATGACTGTTTAGCAAGAGAAAGGGCAGCACTGAAGGATGAGAGCATGAATTTGAAATGGAGGAAGTCTGCTTGAGAGCGTGATTTCCTCCAGTGTCGCTCGGCAGTACGTGAGCATTTTTGTAGATATCTGGTGCATTTGGTGTGCCAGGGTTGAGGTGTTGATCTGCGAGGGTGAATAGTGGTTGGCGGAGCAACAGAGTCAAGGGCTGAAGTAAGAGATGCATTGTATAGAGATGTGGCTTGTTCAGGGCATGTGAGAGAGAGAAGAGGAGAGAGAAGCGAGTCAAACAGGGAGGATAGGGATGAGGTGTCAATAGCCTCAATATTACGCTTAGTGATGGTAGCCTTAGGAGGGAGAGATGGGGGAGCAGAGATAGATAAGTTGAATGAGAGCAAGTGGTGGTCAGAGAGGGGAAAAGGGGAATTGGAGAAATCAGAAATATCACAGCGGTGAGTGAAAACCAGATCCAGTGAGCTCCCGTTCACATGGGAGGGTGAGCTGGTCCACTGGGAGAGACCAAGTGAAGATGTGAGGTTAAGGAGTTTAGAGGCAGGTGGTTTTGTGGGGTTATCGATAGGGATGTTGAAATCACCTAGGATAATGGTGGGAATGTCAGAAGAGAGGAAGTGAGGTAGCCAGGAAGCAAAGTTGTCGAGGAATTTAGAGGAAATGCCAGGTGGACGGTAAATGACAGCAACTCGAAGATTAGTGGGTTGGTAGAGGCGAATTGCATGGACCTCAAATGTAGAGAATGTAAGAGATGGTTCTGGAGGTATAAGTTGGTATGTGTAGCTTGAGGGTAAAAGGATCCCAACACCACCCCCATGACGACCCCCAGGTCGGGGTATGTGTGAGAATGTAAGGCCCCCAGCCGAGAGAGAAGCAGGAGAAGCGGTGTCATAGGGTGTAATCCAGGTTTCAGTAATGGCCAGGAGGTGCAGGGAGTTGGATATGAAGAGGTCTTGAGTGGGGGTCAATTTGTTGCAAACAGATCTGGCATTCCAGAGTGCACAGGATAGGGGGTATGAGTTTGTTGGAGAGATGTGAATGATGTGAATGAGATTATCAGATGATTACATATAAATATATATATACAGTATATATATATATATATATATATATATACTTTTTTCTTTTTTCCAAATGTCATATTAATACTTTATGTATTCACATTTGACTGATATGTACCATTAACATGTATTTACTGTATATACACAAAG
Source organism: Pseudophryne corroboree (assembly GCF_028390025.1). Classification (NCBI taxonomy): domain Eukaryota; kingdom Metazoa; phylum Chordata; class Amphibia; order Anura; family Myobatrachidae; genus Pseudophryne; species Pseudophryne corroboree. Next base: position 146,276,310 of record NC_086449.1, read on the forward strand.
GTGGCAAGTGACTGGGGGAACATTCTAGCACCTCCTCTCTCTCCTACCTGTCAATCACCCAGTGGGGTGATTGCCAGTGGGAGGGCCCTGTCACCCAGTCCTGTCACCCAGAGTGAGATGACATACCCTCCAACATTTTACACATAAAAATCGGTACAAATTAGGAAAGCGGTGTGGCCACGCCCCTTTTCCTATACTTTCAATGGACAAATGGAGAGTCAAAAATTGATACAGACCACAGAAAAAAAGGTACTGTACCTGCCAAAAAGGTACAGTTGGAAGGTATGAGATGGGGTGATTGCCAGTGGGCGGGGCCTTACCTCACTGCAGGGTATAAAAGAGCTGTCAGTTACAGCTGACAGCCAGACTGGTGTTCCCTCCCTCCCGTGCTCACCCTGTGACCTGGCTGGCATTGCTGTAAACATCGGGCTGTAGCAGAGCCGTAACTATGTGTGTGCCAGGTGTGCCTGGCACACAGCGCAGTCGCTCTGAGGGCGCAACTGCCCACATTCCAAGTCAGCGGCTTGTAATGAGTCAAATTGACTCATTACAAGCCTCCTGTGTGTGCTGGATGAGGAGAGGAGCAGCTCCGGAGGCAGCGGAGAAGGAAGAGGAGGGAGGGGGAAGAGGGAGTCACAGCAGCGCTATGTAATTGGTAGCTGCGCCGCTGCAGCTGTCCCTCTCCTTCCACATAGGCTGGCCGCCGCCGCTGTGAATGCTGGGATGTGCTTCCCTCATTCCAGCTGGTGAAGGCTATGACAAAAGTGGGTAGAGCCTTCACCGAAAGTGGCCGAGCCAGCACCAAAAGTGGTGGTGCTGCCTCAGTGATTGACAGCTGGGCAGAGCTCTCCACCAGGGCCGGTTCTTGCCCTTGTGGTGCCACGGACAAAAACATAGGGGCGTGGCTTCATATGGGGGCGTGGTCAGTTACGCCCCCATTTTCCCCCCTTGAAGCGACGCTTAAAGAAGAAAAAAAAGAAAAATTTATACTCCTGATTCCAGACAGCTGCAGACCTCTGCCGGCACCGCTCTTCTTCTCTTCTCTCCTCTCCTCTCCTCTCCTCGGATCTATGGGAGAGACGTCAGTCATGACATCTCTCCCATACCACAGCATAGACAATAGAGGTCAATTATGACCCCTAGCGCCTGTGCCACAATGCTGTGCGGTGCGCGATGACGTCATTTTAACATTACATATACAGTAGATACAGTAGATGGCCAGGGGCTGCAATGCTGCAGATCAAGGCACATACCTCCTTTATTGCCCAACCCTGAATTTTGTATATATACATTTGACTATTTAATGGTATCTCATATTTTAAACTTGTTTTTTAAACATGGACTTTGATATTAAAAAGAACCTGCAGGACCAGTACATAAAGCTACCAATTACATAGCGCTGCTGTGACTCCCTCTTCCCCCTCCCTCCTCTTCCTTCTCCGCTGCCTCCGGAGCTGCTCCTCTCCTCATCCAGCACACACAGGCGGCTTGTAATGAGTCATTTTTGACGCGTAGCATCTGGTTCCCTTCGCAGCGGGGGACCTGCGGGGGGCACAGCGGGGGGCACAGTGGCAGATCTTGCCATGGTGCGGCGCCCTCCGGATGGCGCCGGCGCCCTACGGAAGGCGGCGCCCCGTGCAAAAGTCCTGCTTGCCCGTGGCAAGATCCGCTACTGCTCTCCACACAGCAGGGCTGATGGCGATAGAACTCCTTCCTGACCTGCTACCATTGAGAAGGAGGAGTACAACCCTGGGACTTGGCTGTGGTGAGAAAAATTCCCCAATTTGCGTAAGAGAGAGGAAGACAGCGGGGTGATGTCTATAGCTGCACGCAGTGTCGGACTGGGACATGAAGGGCCCACCGGGGGAATGCTGTTGTAGGGGCCCCTGTTTAAAGGTGTAGCCAGGCTCCAGTGGGGGTTTGGCCAGCCACCACAGAGGTTTGGCTAACCATTACAGAGTACATGTTCTGTGCCCATTGGTAAATATATATATATACTATATTTTTGTGAAGTATAATGTAATGTATGTATAATGCATAAATCCAGTGCACTAGGACAGAGTCTGGAACTCGATCCCTAGAGGAAGAGGAGGGCCCACAGGCAGTGGGGCCCACCGGGAGTTTCCCCTGTGGGCCAGGGCACACCTCACCTTTTCAGACACAGCAGCAGCACAGGGGGCCAGAGTGTGCAGAATCACATTGAGGGAGATTGCGGTCAGCTACTATGAGGGGGGCTTGGCCTCAGAAGCCTACAAATTGTGGAGCTGCAGGATGGTGAGAGCTATACAATCCAATGACACCCTGCACATACACAGCCCAGGGTAGAAGTCGGGAGAGTGACAATTGGGAGGCGGAGCTTATTAAGATGCACATACAAGACTGTCAGCCATGTACTTCCCCTATGTGTCCTGTAAGGCTGACTGAGAAAGGCATAGGGGTATATTCAATTAGCAGCGTTTTCGCACGGAAAACCGGACTTTCTCTGACGTCCTAAGTGTATGCTGGGACTCCGTAAGGACCATGGGGAATAGCGGCTCCGCAGGAGACTGGGCACAACTAAAAAAAGCTTTAGGACTACCTGGTGTGCACTGGCTCCTCCCCCTATGACCCTCCTCCAGACGTCAGTTAGAATCTTGTGCCCGGCCGAGCTGGATGCACACTAGGAGGCTCTCCTGAGCTCCTAGAAAGAAAGTAATAGTTTAGTTTTTTTATTTTCAGTGAGATCTGCTGGCAACAGACTCACTGCTACGAGGGACTAAGGGGAGAAGAAGCGAACCTACCTGCTTGCAGCTAGCTTGGGCTTCTAAGGTTACTGGACACCATTAGCTCCAGAGGGATCGAACACAGGGCCCGACCTCGATCGTCCGGTCCCGGAGCCGCGCCGCCGTCCCCCTTACAGAGCCAGAAGCAAGAAGTTGGTCCGGAAAATCGGCGGCAGAAGACTTCGGTCTTCAACAAGGTAGCGCACAGCACTGCAGCTGTGCGCCATTGCTCCTCATGCACACCTCACACTCCGGTCACTGATGGGTGCAGGGCGCTGGGAAGGGGGGGCGCCCTGAGCAGCAATATAATATACCTTGGCTGACAAATCTACACCATATATAGTCAGGAAGGCTATATAGGTGTAAAAATACCCCTGCCAGAGATCCAGTAAAAGCGGGAGAAAGTCAGTTGAAATAGGGGCGGGGCTATCTCCCTCAGCACACTGGCGCCATTTTCTCTTCACAGTGCAGCTGGAAGACAGCTCCCCAGGCTCTCCCCTGTAGTTTTCAGGCTCAAAGGGTTAAAAAGAGAGGGGGGGCACTAAATTTAGGCGCAGTATTACATATATATAAGCAGCTATAGGGGAAAAATCACTCAGTTATAGTGTTAATCCCTGTGTTATATAGCGCTCTGGTGTGTGCTGGCATACTCTCCCTCTGTTTGCCCAAAGGGCTTTTGTGGGGTCCTGTCCTAAGTCAGAGCATTTCCTGTGTGTGTGCGGTGTGTCGGTACGGCTGTGTCGACATGTTTGATGAGGAGGCTTATGTGGAATCGGAGCAGGTGCCGATAAATGTGATGTCACCCCCTGTGGGGCCGACACCTGAATGGATGGTAATGTGGAAGGAATTACGTGACAGTGTCTACTCTTTGCATAAGAGTTTTGACGACATAACAGATGTGGGACAGCCGGCTTCTCAGCTCGTGCCTGCCCATGCGCAGAGCCGGCCCTAACCAATATGATGCCCTAGGCAAGATTTTGGCTGGTGCCCCCTAGCACCACCGCTGGTTCTGCCTCTGACCTTGCACCTCTTTCCCAGCACCATCACCCCTCACCCATAGCAGTCCTTGTACCCCCTATATTTTAAATAGGAACATTTCGCACATTTGACGCACAGCCTAAAAAGGGGCATCTTCTTGCTGGGAAGGGGCATGGCCACACAATAGTAACCCCAATTCCAATTACGCCACACAGTGCTGCAACTTTATTCACATTTTATGTTGCGATAGTGTCCATAATTCATATTACATCCCACAGTAGTATCACTTTACCTTATAAACGTTACTCCTCACAGTAGAGCCCCTTATTCACATTACATCACACTGAATTGCTCCTTATTCACATTACACCACACCTTATTGCTCTTTATTCACATTAGACGACACAGTAGTGCCTTTTCTATACACAATGCCACATAGTAGAGCACCTTATACACATAATGTCACACATTAGTAATGCATTTATACACAATTCCACACAGTAATGCCCCTTACACATATGAGACACATTAATGTCCTTATAAACATAATGCACCTTACACATTATGACAACCTTTATTAATGCCCTTTTACACATAATGTCCCTTACACATATGCCGCACATTATTAATGCCCTTATACACATAATGACACACATAGTGCCCCCTACACATTTGCTGCACATTATTAGTGCCCCTATACACATAATGACATACATACAGTAGTACCCTGTTACACATATGCCGCACATTATTAATGCCCTTATACACATAATGACACACATAGTGCCCCCTACACATTTGCTGCACATTATTAGTGCCCCTATACACGTAATGACACACATACAGTAGTACCCTGTTACACATATGCCGCACATTATTAATGTCCTTATACACATAATGACACACATAGTGGCCCTTTACACATATGTTGCACATTATTAAAGTATTTTTACATGACACACATAATGCTCCTTACACATATTCTGAACACTACTGCACAACCAACCCACTCACATGCACACAGCACTCACACTTCCACTAACACTGTGACCTCTGCCTCTGCTTGGATACAGATGTGTCCTCACAAATCTTGCATCAATGCTAACGTCGGGCGCTTTTTTTTATGAAAATGCATCTTATTTGCATCGCTATGTGGCTAGGATGCACAAACAGCTTCTGCTGATTAAACTGATATGCAGCATGCCTATATACTGTGTGAGACTGTGGCTGTATCTGCATATGAAATGCTACATACAGAATATAGGCATGCCGCACATCATTTTAATCAGCAGGAGCTGATGATGCCCCTAGGCATATCAAATGCCCTAGGCAATTGCCTAGTTTGCCTATGCCTATGGCCGGCTCTGCCCATGCGTCTCAAAAGCCATCAGGGGGTCTAAAACGCCCGCTACCTCAGATGGCAGACACAGACGTCGACACGGATACCGACTCCAGTGTTGACGACGAGGAGACTACTGTACATTCCAATAGAGCCACCCGTTATATGATTGCGGCAATGAAAAATGTCTTGCACATTTCTGATGTTACCCCAGGTACCACAAAAAAGGGTATAATGTTTGGGGAGAAAAAACTACCAGTGGTTTTTCCCCCATCTGATAAATTAAATGAAGTGTGTGAAGAAGCGTGGGCTTCCCCTGATAAGAAACTGGTAATTTCTAAAAAGTTACTAATAGCGTACCCTTTCACGCCAGAGGACAGGTTACGCTGGGAGACACCCCCTAGGGTGGATAAAGCGCTCACACGACTATCAAAGAAGGTGGCACTGCCGTCTCCGGACACGGCCGCCCTCAAGGAACCTGCCGATAGAAAGCAGGAGGCTATCCTGAAGTCTGTTTATACACACTCAGGCATTATACTGCGACCAGCTATTGCTTCAGCATGGATGTGCAGTGCTGCAGCTGCTTGGTCAGATTCCCTGTCAGAAAATATTGATACCTTAGACAGGGACACTATATTGCTAACCATAGAGCATATAAAAGACGCGGTTCTGTATATGAGAGATGCACAGAGGGATATTTGCCGGCTGGCATCTAGAATAAATGCACTGTCCATTTCTGCCAGAAGGGGTTTATGGACCCGGCAGTGGACAGGGGATGCAGATTCTAAAAGGCACATGGAAGTTTTGCCTTACAAGGGTGAGGAGTTATTTGGGGATGGTCTCTCGGACCTAGTTTCCACAGCGACAGCTGTAAAATCAGCATTTTTACCCCATGTCCCCTCACAGCAAAAGAAAGCACCGTATTATCAGGTACGGTCCTTTCGGCCCCAGAAAGGCAAGCGGGTTAAAGGCGCGTCCTTTCTGCCCAGAGGCAGAGGTAGAGGGAAAAAGCTGCAAAATACAGCCAGTTCCCAGGAACAAAAGTCCTCCCCCGCTTCCGCTAAGTCCACAGCATGACGCTGGGGCTCCACTGGCGGAGCCAGGTGCGGTGGGGGCCCGTCTCAAGTGCTTCAGCGATCAGTGGGCTTGCTCACAGGTGGATCCCTGGATTCTACAAGTAGTGTCTCAGGGATACAAGCTGGAATTCGAGACGTCTCCCCCTCGCCGTTTCCTAAAATCTGCCTTGCCAACGTCTCCCTTGGACAGGGAGGCTGTGATAGAGGCAATTCACAAGCTGTATTCGCAGCAGGTGATAGTCAAGGTACCCCTCCTTCAACAAGGGAGGGGTTACTATTCCACAATGTTTGTGGTATCGAAACCGGACGGTTCGGTGAGACCCATTTTAAATTTAAAATCTTTGAACACGTATATAAAACGGTTCAAGTTCAAGATGGAATCGCTCAGGGCGGTTATCTCAAGCATGGAGGAAGGGGATTACATGGTATCACTGGACATCAAGGATGCTTACCTGCATGTCCCCATTTACTCTCTCAGATCTGTGGTACAGGACTGTCATTACCAATTCCAGACGCTGCCGTTTGGTCTGTCCACGGCACCGAGGGTGTTTACCAAGGTAATGGCCGAGATGATGATACTCCTGCGAAAAAAGGGAGTTATAATTATCCCGTACTTGGACGATCTCCTGATAAAGGCGAGGTCCAAGGAACAGTTGTTGATCGGAGTAGCACTTGCTCGGCGGGTGCTACAACAGCACGGCTGGATCCTGAATATTCCAAAGTCGCAGCTGGTTCCTGCAACACGTCTATTGTTCCTGGGGATGGTTCTGGACACAGAACAGAAAAGGGTGTTTCTCCCGGAGGAGAAGGACAAGGAGTTGTCATCGCTAGTCAGAGACCTCCTAAGACCAAAACAGGTGTCGGTGCACCACTGCACGCGAGTACTGTGAAAGATGGTAGCTTCTTACGAAGCAATTCCGTTCGGAAGGTTCCATGCACGGATCTTTCAGTGGGATCTGTTGGACAAGTGGTCCGGATCGCATCTTCAGATGCATCAGAGGATAACCCTGTCTGCAAGGACCAGGGTGTCTCTACTGTGGTGGCTGCAGAGTGCTCATCTTCTGGAGGGCCGCAGATTCGGCATACAGGACTAGGTCCTGGTAACCACGGACGCCAGCCTTCGAGGCTGGGGAGCAGTCACACAGGGAAGAAATTTCCAGGGACTATGGTCAAGCCAGGAAATGTCCCTACACATAAATATTCTGGAACTAAGAGCCAATTACAATGCCCTAAGTCAGGCAAGACCCCTGCTTCAAAGTCAGCCAGTACTGATTCAGTCAGACAACATCACGGCGGTTGCCCATGTAAACCGACAGGGCGGCACGAGAAGCAGGATGGCGATGGCAGAAGCCACGAGGATTCTCCGATGGGAAATCACGTGTTAGCACTGTCGGCAGTGTTTATTCCGGGAGTGGACAACTGGGAAGCAGACTTCCTCAGCAGACACAACCTCCACCCGGGAGAGTGGGGACTTCATCCAGAAGTCTTCCGGCTGATTACAAACCGATGGGAATGGCCACAGGTGGGCATGATGGCGTCCCGCCTCAACAAAAAGCTAGAAAACTATTGCGCCAGGTCAAGGGACCCTCAGGCGATAGCGGTAGACGCTCTAGTGACACCGTGGTTGTACCGGTCGGTTTATGTGTTTCCTCCTCTTCCTCTCATACCAAGGGTGCTGAGGATAATAAGAAGGAGAAGAGTAAGAACTATACTCATTGTTCCGGATTGGCCAAGAAGAGCTTGGTACCCAGAACTTCAAGAAATGATCTCAGAGGACCCATGGCCTCTACCGCTCAGACAAGACCTGCTGCAGCAGGGGCCTTGTCTGTTCCAAGACTTACCGCGGCTGCGTTTGACGGCATGGCGGTTGAACACCGGATCCTGAAGGAAAAGGGCATTCCGGAGGAAGTCATTCCTACGCTGATCAAAGCCAGGAAGGACGTGACCGCAAAACATTATCACCGCATATGGCGAAAATATGTTGCTTGGTGTGAGGCCAGGAAGGCCCCAACGGAGGAATTTCAACTGGGTCGATTCCTGCACTTCCTACAGTCAGGGGTGACTATGGGCCTCAAATTGGGGTCCATTAAGGTCCAGATTTTGGCTCTGTCGATTTTCTTCCAAAAAGAACTGGCTTCCCTGCCGGAAGTTCAGACTTTTGTTAAAGGAGTGCTGCATATTCAGCCTCCTTTTGTGCCTCTAGTGGCACCTTGGGATCTCAACGTGCAGTTAAAATATCTCACGTGGAAAGTGGTCATGCTATTGGCCCTGGCTTCGGCCAGGGGTGTGTCAGAGTTGGCGGCTTTGTCATGTAAAAGCCCTTATCTGATTTTCCATATGGATAGGGCGGAATTGAGGACTCGTCCCCAATTTCTGCCTAAGGTGGTTTCAGCGTTTCATTTGAACCAACCTATTGTGGTGCCTGCGGCTACTCGGGACTTGGAGGATTCCAAGTTGCTGGATGTAGTCAGGGCCCTGAAAATTTATGTTTCCAGAACGGCTTGAGTCAGGAAAACTGACTCGCTGTTTATCCTCTACGCACCAAACAAGATGGGTGCTCCTGATTCAAAGCAGACTATTGCTCGCTGGATATGTAGCACAATTCAGCTTGCACATTCTGCGGCGGGACTGCCGCATCCTAGATCAGTAAAAGCCCATTCCACGAGGAAGGTGGGCTCTTCTTGGGCGGCTGCCCGAGGGGTCTCGGCTTTACAACTTTGCCGAGCTGCTACTTGGTCGGGGTCAAACACATTTGCAAGATTTTACAAGTTTGACACCCTGGCTGAGGAGGACCTGGAGTTCGCTCATTCGGTGCTGCAGAGTCATCCGCACTCTCCCGCCCGTTTGGGAGCTTTGGTATAATCCCCATGGTCCTTACGGAGTCCCAGCATCCACTTAGGACGTCAGAGAAAATAAGATTTTACTCACCGGTAAATCTATTTCTCGTAGTCCGTAGTGGATGCTGGGCGCCCATCCCAAGTGCGGATTGTCTGCAATACTTGTACATAGTTATTGTTAACTAAAGGGTTATTATTGAGAGCCATCTGTGCAGAGGCTCCGTTGTTGTCATACTGTTAACTGGGTATAATATCACGAGTTGTACGGTGTGATTGGTGTGGCTGGTATGAGTCTTACCCGGGATTCAAAATCCTTCCTTATTGTGTCAGCTCTTCCAGGCACAGTATCCTAACTGACGTCTGGAGGAGGGTCATAGGGGGAGGAGCCAGTGCACACCAGGTAGTCCTAAAGCTTTCTTTAGTTGTGCCCAGTCTCCTGCGGAGCCGCTATTCCCCATGGTCCTTACGGAGTCCCAGCATCCACTACGGACTACGAGAAATAGATTTACCGGTGAGTAAAATCTTATTTTTCCCGCGAAACGCAATTACAGCCTATTCAATTTTCCGGGAAAATTTATCGGTGATAATTTTTTCACTAATTTCACTTCACCTACTCTGAAGCAGGTGAAAAGTTGGGAAAAGTCACTATTTTAAGGTAAAAATGTTTGGATATGGTACAGAACTCCTGGGACACCCCCCTTAATGACTAATTAGGCACGTTGAAGTTTTTAATTATTTTTAATTGGCCAATAATGACGTCATTTTTGGGGTGAAAAAGTACAAAGTGATGGAAATTGGGGTTCAAGGTATGGGACAGGTATATTGGGGTGCTTTATGAGTGGGACAGATGTTTTTAGGCTTGCAGATGGGAGTAATCGGTCTGTTTCCACTTTTTTTTTAAGTACCCTAAAATGACCCAAATATATACTTATACCCATTTTCATGTACCCCAAATTTAATGAGAGCATTTATTTTGCTCAAAAAAACTTGCTTTCTATCATTTTTTGCATTTTTTAAAAAAATGCATATAACAGCCATTTCACACAATTTAAGTCCCCAAAAACTGTCTAATGTGATCTCTAACACACTTCTCTTCTGTTTTCCTATGTTAGTTTAGCATTTTTTGGGGTACAGGCTGATTTCCCCATTTTCACCTGCACTTTTCACTGCAAGAATTTTCACGTGAAACCTACTAACAACTCGTGAGGGTTGAGGGAGAGATGACTGGCAGGAACTGAGATGCAGGTCTATATTCCAGCGGAAGTGAATTAAGCCTTGTTAATATCTCTCACATAGCACCTCATTTAGGGTTTTATCTGGTAACAGGTCATTGTAGAGGCTTTCCCAAGTAGGCCCATAAATACTTTCCGATACTTGGGTGGAGGCACTAATAAAGGTACCCCTTTACCGGGATGTTAAAGGTGGGTACCCTTCAGACAACAGGGTGGTGGGTAACCTAGATTCCCTTTATGGTTTAAAGGGGGGGGGGGGGGGTGTTACAAAAATAAAAGTTCCATATAGTAAATTCTTTGATGTGTGGCACTCATAGGGGGAGATTCAATTGTTTGAAAAGTCAGTTGGGTGTCTGTTTTTTCTTATCTAATAGACAGGGGAAAAAACAGACACCCAACCGACTTTTCAAACATTTGAATTCCCCCCATGATGTTCAAATATTCCTCGAGAGAAACAAGAAATATTTCATAGTGTAGAATGTTTAGTAACAAGAACATCCACTGCAGATGAAACACTCCTTCATGGTCTAATAAACTTGTGAAGCGGTATCACACGATGAGATTGCTCTTCTAGTGTCATGCACTTATAAAAAGTGCGGTGGAGACAAAATAAAGATTTGAAGGAACCGATGATGTTGCCATTTGCCCTGCATGCAATGTCTTTATGCTGATTAATCCTCATTTGTATTGAGAGATGTTTTGTGATAATATCTTGGATTGGGCTGTCCTATTGAAGCACTGTTTCCAGGGAATACGGTACATCGTCCTGGGTAATTTAATCCTCTGTGTTGAGGATTACCGGAGGGGAGAATAAAGTGTGTGTTCCATCTACTCTCTGGTCTTGGGCTATACTCACAAATTCTATGAAGGAGTGTTTCATCTGCGGTGGATGTTCTTGTTACTAAACATTCTACACTATGAAATATTTTTTCTCTCAAGGAATATTTGACCATTAAGGGAGCTCCATACATCAAAGACTTTACTATATAAAACTTTTATTTTTATCATGATCCCCTCATTATATAGTGCTATGTAATAGGCTGGCGCTTTGTAAATAACAGATGTTTCACTGTTGCATCGTGGAACGGCCTGTATCATTTTCCTATCATCTTGGATTATACCAAGACGTCAACATTGTTTAAAAGGATTGGCTAGTGGCACTGTCCACAGTAGTGTTAGATATTTTAATGTACTTGGGATATACATCTGGACACATTGGGGTAAATTTACTAAGGTGGGAGTTTTTTAGAACTTGTGATGTTGCCCACAGCAACCAATCAGATTCTAGTTTTTTCTAGAAGCAGCTAGATAAATGTTAAGTATAATCCGATTGGTTGCTATAAGCAACATCACCAGTTCTAAAAATAACCTCCCACCTTAAAAAATTTACCCCTCTGGCTTACACACTTTATTTTGTATGAGTTCGACACATATATCCTCCATAGTAATATTTGTATTGATGGGTAAGGGTATAGCTTTCTCTTCTAGTGTTGGTAACCTCTTTGAAAATTTCAACAGTATACAATACAAAAATAGTGTCCCACAACTGCGACACCACAGGTTATCCGATGGTAAAGTCACCGTAAAAGTGCAGTCACTGTAGAGGTTACTTACATTTAAAGATTGTGGAGCCTCTTATATTTTCTCCAATACCTCATCTTTTTTATTCAAAAAGGTTTTATCTTTACTGGCTAATTTTTAATATATAATTTAAAAAAATATATATTTTATGATTATTTTTTTTTAATTCACTTTTATATGTGAACATTAACTGCCTCTATGCATATTTCTATGTTTTGTTATATAGCTTTATGGACTAATTCAAGGTAGTGATGAACGGGTTCGGTTCCTTGGAATCCGAACCCCCCCGAACTTCACCCTTTTTACACGGGTCCGAGGCATACTCGGATTCTCCCGTATGGCTCGGTTAACCCGAGCGCGCCCGAACGTCATCATCCCGCTGTCGGATTCTCGCGAGAGTCGGATTCTATATAAGGAGCCGCGCGTCGCCGCCATTTTTCACTCGTTCATTGGAAATGATAGTGAGAGGACGTGGCTGGCGTCCTCTCACTTTGTTTCAGGGGGCTGCAGTGCAAATATCTTTATTCTGGAGACCAGCAGTATTATAGGAGGAGTACAGTGCAGAGTTTTACTGACCAGTGACCACCAGTATTATACGTTGTCTGCCTGAAAAACACTCCATATCTGTGCTCAGTGTGCTGCATATATGTGTGCTCACACTGCTTTATTGTGGGGACTGGGGACCACCAGTACATTATATAGGAGGAGTACAGTGCAGAGTTTTGCTGACCAGTGACCACCAGTATTATACGTTGTCTGCCTGAAAAACGCTCCATATCTGTGCTCAGTGTGCTGCATATATGTGTGCTCACACTGCTTTATTGTGGGGACTGGGGACCACCAGTATTATATAGGAGGAGTACAGTGCAGAGTTTTCCTGACCAGTGACCACCAGTATTATACGTTGTCTGCCTGAAAAACGCTCCATATCTGTGCTCAGTGTGCTGCATATATCTGTGCTCACACTGCTTTATTGTGGGGACTGGGGACCAGCAGTATTATATAGGAGGAGTACAGTGCAGAGTTTTGCTGACCAGTGACCACCAGTATTATACGTTGTCTGCCTGAAAAACGCTCCATATCTGTGCTCAGTGTGCTGCATATATCTGTGCTCACACTGCTTTATTGTGGGGACTGGGGACCAGCAGTATTATATAGGAGGAGTACAGTGCAGAGTTTTGCTGACCAGTGACCACCAGTATACGTTGTCTGCCTGAAAAACGCTCCATATCTGTGCTCAGTGTGCTGCATATATCTGTGCTCACACTACTTTATTGTGGGGACTGGGGACCAGCAGTATTATATAGGAGGAGTACAGTGCAGAGTTTTGCTGACCAGTGACCACCAGTATACATTGTCTGCCTCAAAAACGCTCCATATCTGTGCTCAGTGTGCTGCATATATCTGTGCTCACACTGCTTTATTGTGGGGACTGGGGACCAGCAGTATTATATAGGAGGAGTACAGTGCAGAGTTTTGCTGACCAGTGACCACCAGTATACGTTGTCTGCCTGAAAAATGCTCCATATCTGTGCTCAGTGTGCTGCATATATCTGTGCTCACACTGCTTTATTGTGGGGACTGGGGACCAGCAGTATTATATAGGAGGAGTACAGTGCAGAGTTTTGCTGACCAGTGACCACCAGTATACGTTGTCTGCCTGAAAAACGCTCCATATCTGTGCTCAGTGTGCTGCATATATCTGTGCTCACACTGCTTTATTGTGGGGACTGGGGACCAGCAGTATTATATAGGAGGAGTACAGTGCAGAGTTTTGCTGACCAGTGACCACCAGTATACGTTGTCTGCCTGAAAAACGCTCCATATCTGTGCTCAGTGTGCTGCATATATCTGTGCTCACACTGCTTTATTGTGGGGACTGGGGACCAGCAGTATTATATAGGAGGAGTACAGTGCAGAGTTTTGCTGACCAGTGACCACCAGTATTATACGTTCTCTGCCTGAAAAACGCTCCATATCTGTGCTCAGTGTGCTGCTGTAATACTGTGCTCACACTGCTTTATTGTGGGGACTGGGGACCAGCAGTATTATATAGGAGGAGTACAGTGCAGAGTTTTGCTGACCAGTGACCACCAGTATTATACGTTCTCTGCCTGAAAAACGCTCCATATCTGTGCTCAGTGTGCTGCATATATCTGTGCTCACACTGCTTTATTGTGGGGACTGGGGACCAGCAGTATTATATAGGAGGAGTACAGTGCAGAGTTTTGCTGACCAGTGACCACCAGTATTATACGTTCTCTGCCTGCAAAACGCTCCATATCTGTGCTCAGTGTGCTGCATATATCTGTGCTCACACTGCTTTATTGTGGGGACTGGGGACCAGCAGTATTATATAGGAGGAGTACAGTGCAGAGTTTTGCTGACCAGTGACCACCAGTATTATACTTTCTCTGCCTGAAAAACGCTCCATATCTGTGCTCAGTGTGCTGCATATATCTGTGCTCACACTGCTTTATTGTGGGGACTGGGGACCAGCAGTATTATATAGGAGGAGTACAGTGCAGAGTTTTGCTGACCAGTGACCACCAGTATACGTTGTCTGCCTCAAAAACGCTCCATATCTGTGCTCAGTGTGCTGCATATATCTGTGCTCACACTGCTTTATTGTGGGGACTGGGGACCAGCAGTATTATATAGGAGGAGTACAGTGCAGAGTTTTGCTGACCAGTGACCACCAGTATACGTTGTCTGCCTGAAAAACGCTCCATATCTGTGCTCAGTGTGCTGCATATATCTGTGCTCACACTGCTTTATTGTGGGGACTGGGGACCAGCAGTATTATATAGGAGGAGTACAGTGCAGAGTTTTGCTGACCAGTGACCACCAGTATTATACGTTCTCTGCCTGAAAAACGCTCCATATCTGTGCTCAGTGTGCTGCTGTAATACTGTGCTCACACTGCTTTATTGTGGGGACTGGGGACCAGCAGTATTATATAGGAGGAGTACAGTGCAGAGTTTTGCTGACCAGTGACCACCAGTATTATACGTTCTCTGCCTGAAAAACGCTCCATATCTGTGCTCAGTGTGCTGCATATATCTGTGCTCACACTGCTTTATTGTGGGGACTGGGGACCAGCAGTATTATATAGGAGGAGTACAGTGCAGAGTTTTGCTGACCAGTGACCACCAGTATTATACGTTCTCTGCCTGCAAAACGCTCCATATCTGTGCTCAGTGTGCTGCATATATCTGTGCTCACACTGCTTTATTGTGGGGACTGGGGACCAGCAGTATTATATAGGAGGAGTACAGTGCAGAGTTTTGCTGACCAGTGACCACCAGTATTATACTTTCTCTGCCTGAAAAACGCTCCATATCTGTGCTCAGTGTGCTGCATATATCTGTGCTCACACTGCTTTATTGTGGGGACTGGGGACCAGCAGTATTATATAGGAGGAGTACAGTGCAGAGTTTTGCTGACCAGTGACCACCAGTATACGTTGTCTGCCTCAAAAACGCTCCATATCTGTGCTCAGTGTGCTGCATATATCTGTGCTCACACTGCTTTATTGTGGGGACTGGGGACCAGCAGTATTATATAGGAGGAGTACAGTGCAGAGTTTTGCTGACCAGTGACCACCAGTATTATATGTTCTCTGCCTGAAAAACGCTCCATATCTGTGCTTAGTGTGCTGCATATATCTGTGCTCACACTGCTTTATTGTGGGGACTGGGGACCAGCAGTATTATATAGGAGGAGTACAGTGCAGAGTTTTGCTGACCAGTGACCACCAGTATTATACGTTCTCTGCCTGCAAAACGCTCCATATCTGTGTTCAGTGTGCTGCATATATCTGTGCTCACACTGCTTTATTCTGGGGACTGGGGACCAGCAGTATTATATAGGAGGAGTACAGTGCAGAGTTTTGCTGACCAGTGACCACCAGTATTACACGTTCTCTGCCTGAAAAACGCTCCATATCTGTGCTCAGTGTGCTGCATATATCTGTGCTCACACTGCTTTATTGTGGGGACTGGGGACCAGCAGTATTATATAGGAGGAGTACAGTGCAGAGATTTGCTGACCAGTGACCACCAGTATTATACGTTCTCGGCCTGAAAAACGCTCCATATCTGTGCTGCATTGTAGTATATAGTAGGAGTACAGTGCATAATTTTGCTGACCACCAGTATATAATATATAGGAGTACGGTACAGAAGGCCACTGCTCTACCTACCTCTGTGTCGTCAAGTATACTATCCATCCATACCTGTGGTGCATTTCAGTTTTGCACAGTTTGCCGACCACCAGTATATAATATATAGCAGTACGGTACAGTAGGCCACTGCTCTACCTACCTCTGTGTCGTGAAGTATACTATCCATCCATACCTGTGGTGCATTTCAGTTTTGCACAGTTTGCTGACCACCAGTATATAATATATAGCAGTACGGTACAGTAGGCCACTGCTCTACCTACCTCTGTGTCGTCAAGTATACTATCCATCCATACCTGTGGTGCATTTCAGTTTTGCACAGTTTGCAGACCACCAGTATATAATATATAGCAGTACGGTACAGTAGGCCACTGCTCTACCTACCTCTGTGTCGTCAAGTATACTATCCATCCATAAAAGTGGTGCATTTCAGTTTTGCACAGTTTGCTGACCACCAGTATATAATATATAGCAGTACGGTACAGTAGGCCACTGCTCTACCTACCTCTGTGTCGTCAAGTATACTATCCATCCATACCTGTGGTGCATTTCAGTTGTGCGCAGTATATATAGTAGTAGGCCATTGCTATTGATACTGGCATTTAATTCCACACATTAAAAAATGGAGAACAAAAATGTGGAGGGTAAAATAGGGAAAGATCAAGATCCACTTCCACCTCGTACTGAAGCTGCTGCCACTAGTCATGGCCGAGACGATGAAATGCCATCAACGTCGTCTGCCAATGCCGATGCCCAATGTCATAGTAGAGAGCATGTAAAATCCAAAAAACAAAAGTTCAGTAAAATGACCCAAAAATCAAAATTAAAAGCGTCTGAGGAGAAGCGTAAACTTGCCAATATGCCATTTACGACACGGAGTGGCAAGGAACGGCTGAGGCCCTGGCCTATGTTCATGGCTAGTGGTTCAGCTTCACATGAGGATGGAAGCACTCATCCTCTCGCTAGAAAAATGAAAAGACTTAAGCTGGCAAAGGCACAGCAAAGAACTGTGCGTTCTTCTAAATCACAAATCTCCAAGGAAAGTCCAATTGTGTCGGTTGTGATGCCTGACCTTCCCAACACTGGACGGGAAGAGGTGGCGCCTTCCACCATTTGCACGCCCCCTGCAAGTGAAGATGTCACTGTTGAAGTACACCAGGATGAGGATATGGGTGTTGCTGGCGCTGAGGAGGAAATTGACAAGGAGGATTCTGATGGTGAGGTGGTTTGTTTAAGTCAGGCACCCGGGGAGACACCTGTTGTCCGTGGGACGAATATGGCCATTGACATGCCTGGTCAAATTACAAAAAAAAATCACATCTTCGGTGTGGAATTATTTTAACACAAATGCGGACAACAGGTGTCAAGCCGTGTGTTGCCTTTGTCAAGCTGTAATAAGTAGGGGTAAGGATGTTAACCACCTCTGAACATCCTCCCTTATACGTCACCTGCAGCGCATTCATCATAAGTCAGTGACAAGTTCAAAAACTTTGGATGACAGCGGAAGCAGTCCACTGACCACTAAATCCCTTCCTCTTGTAACCAAGCTCCTGCAAACCACACCACCAACTCCCTCAGTGTCAATTTCCTCCTTACACAGGAAAGCCAATAGTCCTGCAGGCCATGTCACTGGCAAGTCTGACGAGTCCTCTCCTGCCTGGGATTCCTCCGATGCATCCTTGAGTGTAACGCCTACTGCTGCTGGCGCTGCTGTTGTTGCTGCTGGGAGTCGATCGTCATCCCAGAGGGGAAGTCGGAAGACCACTTGTACTACTTCCAGTAAGCAATTGACTGTCCAACAGTCCTTTGCGAGGAAGATGAAATATCACAGCAGTCATCCTGCTGCAAAGCGGATAACTCAGGCCTTGGCAGCCTGGGCGGTGAGAAACGTGTTTCCGTTATCCACCGTTAATTCACAGGCAACTACAGACTTGCTTGAGGTACTGTGTCCCCGGTACCAAATACCATCTAGGTTCCATTTCTCTAGGCAGGCGATACCGAAAATGTACACAGACCTCAGAAAAAGAGTCACCAGTGTCCTAAAAAATGCAGTTGTACCCAATGTCCACTTAACCACGGACATGTGGACAAGTGGAGCAGGGCAGACTCAGGACTATATGACTGTGACAGCCCACTGGGTAGATGTATTGCCTCCCGCAGCAAGAACAGCAGCGGCGGCACCAGTAGCAGCATCTCGCAAACGCCAACTCGTTCCTAGGCAGGCTACGCTTTGTATCACCGCTTTCCAGAAGAGGCACACAGCTGACAACCTCTTACGGAAACTGAGGAACATCATCGCAGAATGGCTTACCCCAAATGGACTCTCCTGGGGATTTGTGACATCGGACAACGCCAGCAATATTGTGCGTGCATTACATCTGGGCAAATTCCAGCACGTCCCATGTTTTGCACATACAGTACATTGAATTTGGTGGTGCAGAATTATTTAAAAAACGACAGGGGCGTGCAAGAGATGCTGTCGGTGGCCCGAAGAATTGCGGGCCACTTTCGGCATTCAGCCACCGCCTGCCGAAGACTGGAGCACCAGCAAACAGTCCTGAACCTGCCCTGTCATCATCTGAAGCAAGAGGTGGTAATGAGGTGGAATTCAACCCTCTGTATGCTTCAGAGGATGGAGGAGCAGCAAAAGGCCATTCAAGCCTATACATCTGCCTACGATATAGGCAAAGGAGGGGGAATGCACCTGACTCAAGCGCAGTGGAGAATGATTTCAACGTTGTGCAAGGTTCTGCAACCCTTTGAACTTGCCACACGTGAAGTCAGTTCAGACACTGCCAGCCTGAGTCAGGTCATTCCCCTCATCAGGCTTTTGCAGAAGAAGCTGGAGACATTGAAGGAGGAGCTAAAACAGAGAGATTCCGCTAGGCATGTGGGACTTGTGGATGGAGCCCTTAATTCGCTAAACCAGGATTCACGGGTGGTCAATCTGTTGAAATCAGAGCACTACATTTTGGCCACCGTGCTCGATCCTAGATTTAAAACCTACGTTGTATCTCTCTTTCCGGCAGACACAAGTCTGCAGAGGTTCAAAGACCTGCTGGTGAGAAAATTGTCAAGTCAAGCTGAACGTGACCCGTCAACAGCTGCTCCTTCACATTCTCCCGCAACTAGGGGTGCGAGGAAAAGGCTAAGAATTCCGAGCCCACCCGCTGGCGGTGATGCAGGGCAGTCTGGAGCGAGTGCTGACATCTGGTCTGGATTGAAGGACCTGCCAACGATTACTGACATGTCGTCTACTGTCACTGCATATGATTCTCTCACCATTGAAAGAATGGTGGAGGATTATATGAGTGACCGCATCCAAGTAGGCACGTCAGACAGTCCGTACGTATACTGGCAGGAAAAAGAGGCAATTTGGAGGCTCTTGCAGAAACTGGCTTTATTTTACCTAAGTTAAATCCCCCCCCCCCCCTCCAGTGTGTACTCCGAAAGAATGTTTAGTGCAGCTGCTCACCTTGTCAGCAATCGGCGTACGAGGTTACTTCCAGAAAATGTGGAGAAGATGATGTTCATCAAAATGAATTATAATCAATTCCTCCGTGGAGACATTCACCAGCAATTGCCTCCAGAAAGTACACAGGGACCTGAGATGGTGGATTCCAGTGGGGACGAATTAATAATCTGTGAGGAGGGGGATGTACACAGTGAAAGGGGTGAGGAATCGGACGATGAGGAGGAGGTGGACATCTTGCCTCTGTAGAGCCAGTTTGTGCAAGGAGAGATTGATTCCTTCTTTTTTGGTGGGGGCCCAAACCAACCAGTCATTTCAGTCACAGTTGTGTGGCAGACCCTGTCGCTGAAATTATGGGTTTGTTAAAGTGTGCATGTCCTGTTTATACAACATAAGGGTGGGTGGGAGGGCCCAAGGACAATTCCATCTTGCACCTCTTTTTTCTTTCATTTTTCTTTGCATCATGTGCTGTTTGGGGACTATTTTTTAAATCGACCATCCTGTCTGACACTGCAGTGCCACTCCTAGATGGGCCAGGTGTTTGTGTCGGCCACTTGGGTCGCTTAGCTTAGTCATCCAACGACCTCGGTGCAAATTTTAGGACTAAAAATAATATTGTGAGGTGTGAGGTGTTCAGAAAAGACTGGAAATGAGTGGAAATTATGGTTATTGAGTTTAATAATACTATGGGATCAAAATGACCACCAAATTCTATGATTTAAGCTGTTTTTGAGGGTTTTTTGTAAAAAAAACACCCGAATCCGACAAAAAATTTTCAGGGAGGTTTTGCCAAAACGCGTCCGAATCCAAAACACGGCCGCGGAACCGAATCCAAAACCAAAACACAAAACCCGAAAAATGTCCGGTGCACATCACTAATTCAAGGTTGATTGCAAAATATTTTCCTCTAACGGGCAAAATCATGTGCACTGCAGGTGGGGCTGATATAATAGGATTTTAGTACCTCCCGGTAAATCCTTTTCTCCTAGTCCGTAGAGGATGCTGGGGACTCCAAAAGGACCATGGGGTATAGACGGGATCCGCAGGAGCTTGGGCACACTGAAAAGACTTTGACTGGGTGTGAACTGGCTCCTCCCTCTATGCCCCTCCTCCAGACCTCAGTTATAGGAAAACAAAAAGAAAAAAACTAAGAAAGCGCTGACACACTGAATACTAAAATTCAATCACTTTTTATTAAAATATGTAAAATACACAAGGACTGTTCCTAGACCACCTTTATAAACTATATTGATACCATGATCCTAATCAATTCCTATCAATATATAGACATGTGGGTTCCCTATAATCACAACACTATATGTTTTTTTGGCCAAAAGTAATTGTCAGATATACATAGCAAGGTTAATGCACTCAATACAGCCAGATGTTTGAATTGGCAACAAAATAAATGAGTAATCTTTGTAGTGGTAACTGTTGCAGTATTTGTTTCATATAGTACAAATGGTTACAAGTCCACAGAGTTATCTCCAAATATTGTAACAAAAGTTCCAGTTGTTAGATGTTAGTTTGCCAGGCAAATATGGAACTGTTATGCATGCAAAGTTGAAATGTGTTGCAGAGTTATAGTTATTGAATTCTATTAAGCATGGCCATGCTTTAAATATATGATTGTTTTTACCGCGACCTCCCTCTGGTAAACGGGTTGCAGTCCACTCCCGGCTCTGGTGCTCCACGACCCTGAATCAAGCCTTATCCGGAGTTAAAGACGGTCCCAAAAGCAATGGAGGGTGATGGTCCAGCGGTACAGAGAGGGAACCTCAGTGCAGGTCTCAGGTCACAGTCCGTATGAGACGCGTTTCCCCACCTTAGAGCAATTCAGCATCGGCGGCCTCATCAGTCAGTGCCCAGGAGAGACGGACATTTCGAGGAAAAGATTTTTGTTCAAACTAAGGGCTAGAACATACCAGCCCACACCACAACATACCGTACAACCGGAGTAACAGTAAACCAGATAACAGTATGAATTTAACTACAGCAACAAGCTGAACCAACAAATACACAACCCGTGTGTAAACCAATGCAACTAATAAGAGTACACGGCAAGTAACCGTCCGCACTGGGATGGGCGCCCAGCATCCTCTACCGACTAGGAGAAAAGAATTTACCGGTAGGTACTAAAATCCTATTTTCTCTTACGTCCTAGAGGATGCTGGGGACTCCAAAAGGACCATGGGGTCTATACCAAAGCTCCAACACGGGCGGGAGAGCGCGGACGACTCTGCAGCACTGATTGAGCAAATATGAGGCCCTCCTCAGCCAGGGTATCAAACTTGTAAAACTTAGCAAAGGTGTTTGAACCCGACCACGTAGCTGCTCAGCAAAGCTGAAGTGCAGAGACCCCTCGGGCAGCCGCCCAAGATGAGCCCACCTTCCTGGTAGAATGGGCCTTCACTGATTTCGGCACCGGTAGCCCAGCCGAAGAATGAGCTTGCTGAATCGTACTACAAATCCAGCGTGCAATAGTCTGCTTCGAAGCAGGATGACCAATCTTGTTGGAAGCATACAGGACAAACAGCGCCTCTGTTTTCCTGGCCACCGCCGTTCTGGCGACGTAGGTCTTCAAAGCTCTCACAACATCAAGAGACTTTGGAACTGCCACAGCATCTGTAGCCACAGGTACCACAATAGGTTGGTTAATGTGAAACGAAGAAACCACCTTCGGCAGAAATTGTTGACGCTTCCTCAATTCCGCTCTATCCGAATGGAATATCTCTTGTGAGATAAGGCCGCCAACTCAGACACCCGCCTGGCAGATGCCAGAGCCAACAGCATGACTACCTTCGAAGTGAGAAATTTTAACTCAACCTTACGCAAAGGTTCAAACCAGGAAGACATAAGAAACTGTAAGACCACGTCAAGATCCCATGGTGCCACCGGGGGCACAAACGGAGGATGGATATGCATCACTCCCTTCACAAAAGTCTGAACCTCAGGGAGAACAGCCAATTCCTTCTGAAAGAAGATAGATAAAGCCGAAATCTGCACCTTGATGGAACCCAATTTCAGGCCGGCATCGACGCCTGCCTGCAAAAAATGGAGAAACCGACCCAAGTGAAATTCTTCCGCAGGAGCAGCTTTAGCCTCATACCACGAAACATACTTTCTCCAAATACGGTGATAATGTTTCGCCGTAACTTCCTTCCTCGCCTTAAGGAGAGTGGGAATGACCTCCCCGGGAATACCTTTTTGAGCTAAGATCTGGCGCTCAACTTCCATGCCGTCAAACGCAGCCGCGGTAAGTCTGAAAACACGCATGGTCCCTGCAGTAACAGGTCCTCTCTTAGAGGGAGTGGCCAAGGATCTTCCACAAGTAATTCCTAAAGATCTGGATACCAGGCCCTTCTTGGCCAATCTGGAACGACAAGAATCGCTTGCACTCTTGCTCGTCGAATGATTCCCAGTACCTTTGGAATGAGAGGAAGCGGAGGCAACACATACACCAACTGAAACACACACGGGGTTACCAGGGCGTCCACTGCACTGGCTTAGGGGTCCCTTGACCTGGAACAATACCTCGGAAGCTTCTTGTTGAGGCGAGACGCCATCATATCGATCAGCGGAGTTCCCCAACGCTTCGTCACTTCTGCAAATACCTCTTGGTGAAGAGCCCACTCTCCCAGATAGAGATCGTGTCTGCTGAGGAAGTCTGCTTCCCAGTTGTCCACTCCCGGAAGGAAGACTGCCGACAGGGCGCTCACGTGTTGTTCCTCCCAGAGAAGGATTCTTGTGGCCTCCGCCATAGCCGCCCTGCTCCTTGTTCCACCTTGACGGTTTATATGAGCCACCGCTGTTATGTTGTCCGACTGTATCAGGACAGGCCGACCCTGAAGAAGGCTTCTTGCTTGTAGCAGGCCGTTGTAAATGGCTCTTAACTCGAGAACATTTATGTGGAGACAAGATTCCTGGAGCGACCATTTCCCCTGGAAATTTCTTTCCTGGGTGACTGCGCCCCAGCCTCGGAGACTTGCATCTGTTGTCAACAGGACCCAATCCAGGATACCGAATCGGCGCCCTCCTAGGAGGTGAGAACTTTGTAGCCACCACAGGAGAGAAATCCTGGCCCTGGGAGATAGATTTATCTTCCGGTGCATGTGCAGGTGAGACCCGGACCACTTGCTCAGCAGATCCCACTGAAACACCCGGGCATGAAACCTGCCAAACGGAATGGCTTCGTACGCTGCAACCATCTTCCCCAGGACCCGTGTACATTGATGAACCGACACACTTTTCGGCCTCAGAAGCTCCCTGACCATCGTCTGCAGTTCCAGAGCTTTGTCTTCCGGAGGGAACACCTTCCGTAAGCCCGTGTCCAGAATCATGCCCAGAAAGGGCAACCGAGTGGTCGGAATCAACTGAGACTTTGGCAAATTTAGCAGCCAACCGTGTTGTCGCAGAATGGACAGAGACAAATTCACATTTCTCAGCAACCGTTCCCTGGACCTCGCCTTTATCAGGAGATCGTCCAAGTACGGGATAATGGTAACCCCTTGCTTGCAAATTATAACCATCATTTCTGGCATGACTTTGGTGAAAATCCACGGGGCCATGGAAAGCCCAAACGGCAACGTCTGAAATTGGTAATGAGAATCCTGTACCGCAAACCTGAGGAAAGCTTGATGCGGAGGATATATCGGGACGTGTAAGTAGGCATCCTTTATGTCGACTGACGCCATAAAGTCCCCCCCCCCCCCCCTTCTCTGCTGGATATCACAGCTTGAAGAGATTCCATCTTGAACTTGAAAACCTTCACGTATGGATTGAGGGACTTTAGGTTCAGAATAGGTCTGACCGAACCGTCCAGTTTCGGTACCACAAAGAGGCTTGAGTAGAACCCCTCCCCCCGTTGGGACGGGGGAACGGGAACAATGACCCTCTGTTGACACAACTTTTGTATTGCTGCCTTCACCATTCTCCCTGTCCGGAAGAGACACTGGTAAGGTCGAAATGAAAAACCGGTGAGGGGGCACCTCCTGAAACTCCAGCTTGTATCCCTGAGATACTATATCTAGGACCCAAGGATCCAGGCCTGATTGAACTCAGACCTGACTGAAGATCCGCAGACGGCCCCCCACCGGTCCGGACTCCCCCAGGGAAGCCCCAGCGTCATGCGGTGGACTTGGTAGAGGCAGGGAAGGACTTTTGGTCCTGGGCGCCTGATACTGCAGGCGGCTTTCTTCCCCTTATTCTACCCTTTGAAGCGAGGAAGGACGAACCTTTTCCACGCTTGTATTTATTGGGACGAAAGGACTGCATCTGCTGATGTGGTGTCTTTTTCTGTTGTGTGGGAACATAAGGAAGAAAAGATGACTTACCCGCCGTCGCGGTAGACACCAGATCAGCCAAGCCGTCACCAAACAAGACATTACCTTTGAAGGGGAGAGCTTCCATAGCTCTCTTGGAGTCGGCATCAGCATTCCATTGATGAATCCACAGCGCTCTCCTGGCCGAGATCGCCATGGCATTGGCCCTTGATCCCAAGAGACCAACATCCCTCGCCGCATCCTTCAGGTAATCTGCAGCGTCCTTGATATAACCAAGAGTTAAAAGAACAGTATCTTTATCAAGCGTATCCATATCAGCAGCTAAATTCTCAGCCCATTTAGCAATAGCACTACTCACCCATACCGACGCCACAGCAGGTCTGAGCAATGCACCCGTATTAGCGAAAATGGACTTCAGAGACATCTCCAGCTTGCGATCCGCCAGATCCTTGAGAGCTGCCGTGTCAGGGGACGGAAGTGCCACCTTCTTAGACAACCGGGATAGAGCCTTGTCGACATTTGGAAACGACTCCCATTTTTCCCTGTCATCAGAGGGGAAAGGATACGCCATGTAAATTCTCTTGGGAATCTGCCACCTCTTATCCGGCGATTCCCAAGCCTTTTCGCAAAGAGTATTCATTTCATGAGAGGGAGGAAACTTCACCTCAGGTTTTTTCCCTTTGAACAAGCAAATCCTTGTTTCCTGCACTGCAGGTTCATCAGAAATGTGTAAAACATCTTTTATAGCCACAATCATGTACTGAATACTCTTAACTAACCGTGGATGTAAAGCAGCCTCAGTGAAATCGACTTCGGAGTCAGAATCCGTGTCGGTATCAGTATCTACCACTTGGGTAAACGGCCGCTTTTGCGACCCCAATGGGGTCTGCACCTGAGACAAAGCATCCTCCATGGATTTCCTCCACACCTGTGTCTGCGACTCCGATTTATCTAACCTTTTTGACAAAGAGGCCACATTTGTATTAAGTGTACTTAACAATGTGAGTAAATCAGGTGTCGGCTGCGCCGACAGAGCCAATTCCAGACCCGCATCTGCTCCCCCAGCAACCTCCTCCGGGGAATAACATTCAGCCTAAGACATGCCGACACTGAGTATCGACACACCGACACACACACAATGCCTCAGCTAAGGGACAGGCCCACAAGGAAGCCTGGATAGAGAAACACGGAGGGAGTATGTCAGCTCACACCCCAGCGCCCATATATCCCACCAAAGAATATATGTAAATAGCGCTGCTTCAAGAACAATAATTATGCACCACAAAACTGTGCCCCCCCCCCCCCATAATTAGCTCCCCGTTACTTGTAGGGGAGCTTTGGAGGTCCCGGGCCCGCGTCTCATGCAGCCGCGTGTATGAGGGGAAATGGCGCTGGTGAGCCGTGCGGCTAAGCTCCGCCCCTTCCCGGCGCGCTTCAACCCGCTAAAATTTGAAAATTGAAAATGCCGGCGGGGGTATGAAAAACGGTGCCCAGGCACCGAAAAGCCTTCTGCCGGCTTCCCAGACCTCAGTAACTGCTGCCTGGGGCGCCCCCCCCAGCGCCCTGCACCCTGTGAATGCCGTTGGTGAAGTGTGTGGGAGCATGGAGCACAGCGCTACCGCTGTGCTGTACCTCGTTACTGAAGTCTTCTGCCATCACTGAAGTCTTCTGCCTTCTGCATACTCACCCGGGTTCTTTCTTCTGGCTTTTGTGAGGGGGGTGACGGCGCGGCTCCGGGAACAAGCAGCTAGGCGCACCAAGTGATCGAACCCTCTGGAGCTAATGGTGTCCAGTAGCCTAAGAAGCAGAGCCCTTAAACTAAGTAGAAGTAGGTCTGACTTCTCTCCCCTCAGTCCCACGATGCAGGGAGCCTGTAGCCAGCAGGTCTCCCTGAAAATAAAAACCTAACAAAGTATTTTCTAGAGAAACACAGGAGAGCTCCCCTAGCGAGTGTCCAGTCAGTCCTGGGCACAAAGTCTAACTGAGGTCTGGAGGAGGGGCATAGAGGGAGGAGCCAGTTCACACCCAGTCAAAGTCTTTTCAGTGTGCCCAAGCTCCTGCGGATCCCGTTGTGAATGCCAAATTGCTTTCTCACAAATATTTAAAATGCCCGCTCTAATATATATTGTAAACGCCTGCACATCTTATTACCATTTGCCATGAATGTGTGCTGTACATCGCAAAACACTGCATCCCATAAGAGAAAACAATACACCCACACATTATCTGAGTTCCAAAGCTCATTGATGTATATATTTGTTATTAAAAGGATATGGATTCAATATATTACAATATACAGTATACCTATAGTTACAACTCATACAGTAAGCAGTTAATACATACAGCTACATACAGTTACAGTTACAGGCCAGCAATACAATACCATTCCCTCAATGCATCTTATGTATGTCTCTCTCTCTCTCTGTAAATAAATACAGGAACTGATCTGCCAACAACTCCTTCATCCTCTCAGAACAAAGAGCAACTGAGCTCCTGTGTGATCAGCAATGTGTTATCTAGTTTTTTGGGGGAGGGAACTTACTCATTCATGATGAGTCACTAGTCTCTTTGTATATGCTAAACAGGTTCAGCCTTGGGGACGTCCAAAGGGGCTGGCCTGAGCTTCCTGTCCACTACCTGTTTGGAATATCTATTGTTCTAATAATAGTGATTTTTGCTTACATACATTTAATCATAATTATTTGTTGCAATTTTCTACAACTTAATAACAAGTATCAATTGAATCTACTCATTAATCTGGTTGCTTTAATAGTAAATATGACAGGTCTATCTTGCTTCGTTCAAATAATACACATACATGACATTACTTCATTATATAATTTTAAATCATCATGATGTCTGGCGCTTGATATTATTATAATTATGTACTTCATGAAATAAGTGTCAAATCCATCTCTGTGGCATGTCCGTGTAAATGCGTGTGTTACCATATATTGCTGTGCTTGCTGCGCGTATTTGCAAGTATAGCGACTCATAATGTGTGTAGTTTGTATGTTCTTTCTATGTACTATTTTTGACTTCGACAGTCCACCCTTTGGCAGCAAACAATAACTGCCATCAATTATTAACATAAGAAAAAAAATATTTCATACAATAATCGGTGACCTAGACACAAGTATGTATTAATTTTGCAAATCTGACACTTGACTATATTTGGGGAAGACAGGGAGGAGGACGAGACATCCTCTATATGCACTTGGCGGTCACGGGACCACTGGTTGGGTGTGGGACAACATTCAACCTATAGAGTATGCTGGGACAGTGCTTTGGCCTATAATGTCTGATTTGCGACGAACATTTCACACATACATGTACCTACGTCTTTGTACACTGATGTTTGGATTCGATTGAGGTTCTGCTGGGTAGATGAAGAAGACACAAACAAATCGTGACAGTGACATAAAATTTTCATGATCTACATATTCCTATCATTTTCTGAACATTGTTTCCATTTCTGGAACGTATGCTAAGTCTGTTTAATCATTGAACAAGGGTTATAAGTAGTGTCCTTCCTAAATAACATAAACCTTCGGAGTTGGAGAGCCACTCATAAACCTTTCTTCCACATATATTAATGAGCTCTTTATCTGCAATGTGTGAATAGCCATTGTCTGATTGTTCCTGATTACCTCTGAACTCCATAACTACTAGAACTTTAATTTTTCTCTGACTTTAACAAACTGATCGGCTATTCCTGGGATCCTATAAGGAAATCACTCCTTCCTCCAGAACCAGTTCCAGTCCCACACTCGACTCCTCATAAAAAAACCTCGCAAAAATAGAATATCCTGAAAAAAAATGTTTGTCAGCGGGAAAGAGAGAAAAGAGAAATAGAACAAAACAACTCTTGTTCATAACAAATCAATTACAATGACTTGTCTTTCTGCAATCCTTTAGTACGCTCAGGTAGTGTTCAACAGGGCCGTTTCTCAGTCTTCATGGAACAGAGTCTCTGGTGATACTTTTGCGATCTCACTCCATTTACGAGTTCCTTCCAGACTACCGACTTTCCTGCAATGGGAATCGTGGACCCAAGTCTCTCTCTCGGCTACTTTCACTGGGATAGTGCTGTCAACAAAACAAAACCTGTCTATTAGGCAACCTGAGCGTAAGAACAATCACACAGTCTCTTGGTTCACAATCAAGACAGTTAGTATTTGGCATACCAGCAATCTACAGTTTCAAGTTCTTTTGTCAAGTTCTCAAATGCTGGCTCATCTCAATAAGGTACTGTACTGTCACCTCATTGGTGTATTTCTGATCATTGTGCGGATCAATCATGACATGAGGTTGTCTTCCAAAAACAACCCAAAAAGACACAAATACCAAAACAAAAACAAAAACAAATTTCGAAGAGGGTGATTCGTTGAGTGAAGATCTGGGAGTGGTTCCGAAGCTACATAATACTAGTGGCAGTATCTATGATCACAATAGTACAATTTCAAGCTTTGCTCCTACTTCTAGGGGTACCATTATCTACACACAAATTTCTGCACAATTTTTCTTTGCGGTAAACACAGCAGCATCCGTGGCGGCAGGAAATGCCTCTACCCAGTTTAAGACAACATCAGTGCACACCAATACATAACAATAATTCCTAAAGGGTGTTAACTGTACGAAGTCGATTTGTATTTCCTGAAAAGATCCGTCTGCAGGAGGGATATGGGATGGCTCTGTTGGTATTGCTTTACCAATATTATTCGTCAAGCAAGCAAGACAGGTCATTGCTCTCTTACCTGCATGAGAATAGAATCCTGGCGCACACTAGTAGGCTCTCAACAGCCTGCACATACCCTCTTTGCCTAGATGAGTCAGACCGTGTGCCACCTCAGCTAGACTTGGAAGGTATGCTCTGGGGGCTACTGGCTTACCGTGTTCACCTGTCCACAGTCCTGAGGACTCCTGGCCATACCCCTTTGTCCTCCAGACTGCCTTTTCCTGTAGGGAACACAAATTTTTGTATCTTAATTTAACTATCGTGTGTTTGCAATGTAGAGTACCATGAGCATAACTCAAAAAAAAAGAAAATGAAAAAAGAAACATCTCTAGAGGAGAGAAGGAAGAAGAAAATGAAAAAGAAAATGTCAGGTTTGCCATTCACCAACAGGCATATCAGTGTCTATACAAAATTTCCCTTCACCAGTATTTCCATTCTCCACCCTTTGTGCATGACAAGGCACACTGCAGTAATACTGGTGTTATCGTGCTGTTGAGATATACTGGGTTTGGGCAGAACTCTGAACTCTGAAGGCATGTGGAGTTTGAACTGTACTTGGGTCCATGTATTGTACCACCCTGTGTGAACGCAAACGATGAAGAGGAAACTGTAGAGAAACAGAATAGAGGTTGGTGACAGATGAGTTTGTAGAGGTGAAGTAGATTTTCTAAAAATTTGACAACTGGATTGGGCACTACGGGGCAGTGATTCTCTACTTGCTCTACTTCCCTTAAAAAAAATCTGTGTTTATCGTATCGCTATTGGGACTATCCCAGCCATCAATCCAGTGTCCTGTCCATCCTAAGTTCATAGGGAACCCGGTATCTGTGAGATAATTTCCTCTACCTGTGATGGACATGCATCTAGAACAGTAGAATGCGACATTAGTCTTCGTGGGTGTCTAAAATACTTTGTACTTCCTGAGCGGGAGCATAGTATATGTATATCATATCTAACAAAATTAAGTTAATCAGGGGCCATTTCTGCTAGGAAAAAGAAGCAAAAGTTTAGAGGCTCCATCTTAACCCCAGCAAGTTTTGTCAAAGGGTAATGTTGCATTTATTTTGTTCTTCCCATTAGCCGAATCTGTGTTTTCTATATGGCTTATGATTCCTTACTATATGTCCCTTGGTCCCGTCTATGTGTTTAATAATGTGGCTTGTGTTTTTTGTCTAGGGGATCTATATTGACTATGTGTCCTACTACTCCTACAATCTCTGGCAAAATTCCCTTCCTTCCTACAAGTGTAACATATTATTGACCATTAGGGATCTGGGGTTTGGACTGATGGGTCTTTCCTGTATGTGCCAGTATACTTATCGTCCTCAACCTCTCCACCTGTTGTTCTCTGCGCCTAGCACTATTCTTGTGATGTTCAATAGCACACTATCTAAGATTAGCTACTGTGACCCCTTTCCAATTTTGCAAAGAAGTCTGCACCCTGACACTCAATGCCTTATTGAGCCCGTCCATTTGCACAGAGACAGCCACCTCCCATTTGCCGAATTAGTGTTTACCAGTGGTCTTATACAGATGGAGACTTTTCTATTACTGCAAGAGACAAAAAAAAAAAAAAGTTTAACAAGCTTCTAGGTCATGCGAAGTATTCATTCAATCCTTCTCATCCCGTATTAAGGGTCTGTACATGGTCCAACAAACATTTCTGAGCTCATCTTTACTAGGGGCATTACTAGGAATGAATACTTCTTATATGGTAACTGAAAGAAATACCCGGGGGTTACCTTGTCTCTGTCCGCTTTCCTACTGGCAAATACTAATGTGCGGACAGGTTTTTCTCCATTTCTGACGTTACTTTCTTGATTTTTTTGTTTTATTTTTGGGTTTAACTATATATGTACACGAATGATACCATACTTACCTGTTCCACTGGTCTCAGCCACTTCCCCCACAGGCTACTGCTCTTCTTTTACCGGTTGGATACTCCTCTGGGTACATGAGAAATGGCTGAAAATAATCAGGTCACCTTCTCCTCCTAAATAAAACTTCAACATTCATTAGTACATATATAGGTTAGTCATATTTTTCATATTTTCTATAGTTTGTATGCTGGCCGTAACTGCTTCCACATCTACATAAGGTGGTGTACTTGCATTCTCTTTTTTTTCCTACTTGTTTATTGTTGCTACAAGTTCAAACAGTTCTTATATTTCCATTCTTGTCTTATATGACTTTGGTTAGACATACCACCTGCAATACCTTAGGATCAAACTCACCAACCCCTCTTGCTGCCACAGGTTTAAACAATTTGTATGTCTGACCCTTTGTTTTCAGGATTTTATCAGACATATTCTTATCCTTAAGTTCTGCAATACCTCTGGTTCAAAGCTGCCCATGGAATGGTACCCTATCTTTGTCAGTCATACATAACCATTCATTGCAAAAAGCCTCCGTGTGTGAACCATACTTTTCACACATAATAAACCTTGCTGACCCTCTCGGTCGCAATTCTGACCTTCTCGGTCCCGAGTCTGACCTTCTCGGCCCCAACTCTTCTTCAGCCTGAACTCTAGCTACCAAACGCCCACTGCTTGTGCAATTGGATCCCATCGCTGACTTTTTGCCAATAAACGCAATCCCCAATGCAAACCGCAAATAGACGGTGAAAGACACCTAGCGCTTTCACTTGCTCCTTCTCCGCTGAGTACCACGACTCACTCCAATAGTGAACACTGCGTACCCAGTGAGGCCCTATTGGTTTCTATTTACTGGAAGTGTTAGGAGTGACTTACCTTTTCCAGTAAATATCTGCCGCTGGAGATTTTCCTGAGAGAGACCAGCGAAAACTCCCTATACACTTTTTTATACACAAATCACGCTTGCGTATGCTCTATACAGCGCTAATGATACCACGATTTTACGCAAAAAGCTCGTAAAAAGGGTATCAAGTTGCGCTATCTATCGCACCCACAAACGCGCGGTCCAATCACACAGCATATAGGTACTTGTTACCTATCTGCCGTACAACCATGGGTCGATGTACAAACTGCGACCCTCAGCTCGGAGCGTAACAAAAAACCTTTTTACTTCAATACTACACAATGCACAATTCCCTATTACGCTCCTCTGCAAATCTCCTCACGATTTGCATATTAAACCTTATACTAACGTGAGTCAGCCGCCTCACGCCACCAAGCCTCCACTTACTTGATGTACCATACTACGGGATCCCGAATTCCCTGGGTTCAAATCCACTCACTCCTACGTTCGCTCACTCAAATACACTTTGTTTTTTCTGTACAGAAAATTTTAATTCATTCAGATAGGCAGCTTTACCCCCAGAGGCAATACAGTTTAAACAAAAGTTTTATACTAATCTGCTTTAGAAACCGAGTAGTTTTGTGCTATTGTATTAAATGTCTACTATCCCACCTTTGAACTAAACGACACTATTGTGTAATTTGTACTTAGCGCCCGCATTCTTACACACTTTGCGTACACACGCGACCGTGCGTGTCTCTTACGCTGCGTGCGCAGTCCTTTACTTTGTCCGGGACACGTGTACAAAACCCTGCGTCCGCAATAAAACAAATCACACAGCTCTAGAAATGTGAACAATACTAATTACTATTGCCCACTAGACACAACTTGTTCTGTATACACTTTTATGCAGACCTGCATTTGTGTCTTTACACTTACTTCCTTAAAATACTGTTATTTCAAATTTACCTATATAGCAACAAATGTATCCTATTTCACACAGATCTATAATGACTCTAGCAATAATCAATAATTTAAATGATATGATTCAGATTGGATAGCTATCTTGCAGAACATACACTGATATAAATATACACATAATTATAATAATATTATATATATGTACCATTCACTGGTCTCCTATGAGACACCTTACCTCTTATTTGCATATCAAAGCTATTTGCTTTTCCACTGCTCAGAAAAAGCAGTTACACAGGTTAATTTGCATTTCAATGGCTATCTTCCCTAGTAAGCAGATTCTACAAGTCTTGGAAGGAAAAAGAGGAAAAAACCCCAAAACCTTTTCTTTCCTTTTTCTATCTGTGTGCAATTTGTTTACACCAAGCCAAGCTTTTTTCTTACCATTTACTCTCACTAGGCCCAATTGAAACTATTTGTAATTGACTATGGCATGGGTTAAATAAATGCATTGGTAACTCATAAATGGTGTTTGATGTGACCAAGGAAACTGATTTTTCTGAGCAGACTGAAAATCAGCTATTTAGAAAATGACCTTCCTAAAATGGCCACTGCTCCTCCCCCTTCCACATCCATGAAGTTTACACAAAATGGTGGACAGGCCATGTGGTTAGTCCAAAATGGAGGACAGACCATGCGGCTTCCTGTGTCACAAAGAAATCACACATTATACAAGCACCAAAAGTTATTTTAGGCCTAAGTTTAAAAAAACTATATCAAGGCTATGCAGCAACTTTTAAATGTACTTTTACCTACTTAACAGATAAACAATCCAATCTGAATCAAACACAATATGACTTATTTGAACTTTGTTTTGCAACAATAAAAATACATTTTAGCATCTTAAATATTATGAGAAACGCATTGTCCCTTGAAATTTCATATCATTGGCTTACTGATATCACAACAATACACGTGGATGTTATTTTCATCAGCGTTGCGATGCGTCCATCGGAGCCGGTCGATTACAGCCGCGTTTGTAATGTACAGTGCATCATTAAGACCCTGATATCGTGGACCAGCCCCCATCTGTGAATGCCAAATTGCTTTCTCACAAATATTTAAAATGCCCGCTCTAATATATATTGTAAACGCCTGCACATCTTATTACCATTTGCCATGAATGTGCGCTGTACATCGCAAAACACTGCATCCATAAGAGAAAACAATACACCCCCACATTATCTGAGTTCCAAAGCTCATTGATGTATATATTTGTTATTAAAAGGATATGGATTCAATATATTACAATATACAGTATACCTATAGTTACAACTCATACAGTAAGCAGTTAATACATACAGTTACATACAGTTACAGTTACAGGCCAGCAATACAATACCATTCCCCCAATGCATCTTATGTCTCTCTCTCTCTCTCTGTAAATAAATACAGGAACTGATCTGCCAGCAACTCCTTCATCCTCTCACCTCAAACAGCAACTGAGCTCCTGTGTGATCAACAATGTGTTATCTAGTTTTTTGGGGGAGGGAACTTACTCATTCATGATGAGTCACTAGTCTCTTTGTATATGCTAAACAGGTTCAGCCTTGGGGATGTCCAAAGGGGCTGATCTGAGCTTCCTGTCCACTACCTGTTTGGAATATCTATTGTTCTAATAAAAGTGATTTTAGCTTACATACATTTAATCATAATTATTTGTTGCAATGTCCTACAACTTAATAACAAGTATCAAATGAATCTGCACATTAATCTGGTTGCTTTAATAGTAAATATGACAGGTCTATCTTGCTTTGTTCAAATAATACACATACATGACATTACTTCATTATATAATTTTAAATCATCATGATGTCTGGGGCTTGATATTATTATAATTATGTACTGTATGAAATAAGTGTAGAATCCATCTCTGTGGCATGTCCGTGTAAATGCGTTTGTTACCATATATATTGCTGTGCTCGCTGCACGTATTTGCAAGTATAGCGACTCATAATGTGTGTAGTTTGTATGTTCTTTCTATGTAATATTTTTGACTTCGACACCATCTATACCCCATGGTCCTTTTGGAGTCCCCAGCATCCTCTTGGACGTAAGAGAAATATCATGTGCAGAGAGAGTTAGATTTGGGTGGGTTATATTGTTTCTGTGCAGGGTAAATACTGGCTGCTTTATTTTTACACTGCAATTTAGATTTCAGTTTGAACACACCCCACCCAAATCTCTCCCTGCACGTGTTATATCTGCCTCCCCTGCAGTGCACATGGTTTTGCAAATCAGATGTTGTTTTGCAATCAACATTGAATTAGGCCCTATGAGCTGAATTCGTTTTTATACTGTATATCATTACTAATGATGGAAATTAGAACTCTACACTGGAAAGCCTGATAATTCTCTACTGTGTCACAACATGTATGGAATGCAAAGTCTATTAAAAATTTATAAATGCCTGCGCTCCGGGAAACAACTTGGAACGCTGATGTCTTATCCGCTAACAGATATCTGTGCGGTCCACCAATATAGGAAGTAATAACAGTGTTGGCTTCAGATGGAACACAAAAAACGTCACATCCAGTGCTAAATGACACAGCGGGGACTAATGATTTGTGATAGGTATGTGTATTTATATGCATCCAGGGAGATCGTGTCCTTATGCTTCTGACGAAGGGCAAGAAGTCTGAGATGCGTTCAGCATAAAGACAACATCTCACTGGACATAGCTTCCCAATGAATGGGAATCTGCCAGTAGGAGTTACACCTGCAGTTTCCGGGAATGAGTGTTTTCCCTGCTCCATTATTCCATCTGTGGAA
Organism: Pseudophryne corroboree; assembly: GCF_028390025.1. Classification (NCBI taxonomy): domain Eukaryota; kingdom Metazoa; phylum Chordata; class Amphibia; order Anura; family Myobatrachidae; genus Pseudophryne; species Pseudophryne corroboree. The sequence goes on from NC_086449.1 coordinate 146,312,258, forward strand.
GGCAGCCTGCTGTTTTTCTGGAGGGCCGATGTGAGAGTACACCACAACGATGGTGATATATGCTGTTTTGTTTTCAATTCATGTGAGTGCAATGTGTGATTAAAATGTCATATTCAATTTAAGACGTTGTTGCACTATATTCCTCTCTACTTGATCCCTAAGTTTCAGTCATTGGAAAGCTGTTCCATGTGGGAAATTTATCTTTCACAAAAAAAAGGAGCAACTAGGAAAGAAATCTCTAATTTACCAATATTTAAATGTAAACAACCTCTAAAGTGACTACACATTTATGGTAACATTGCATAACCGGTGGCTGGCGCCATTCTGGGACACTATTTTTGTATCAAATTTGCTGTGATTGGGAGTTTGGTGAAGGCTCTCCTGTTTTGTTATGTTCACAGGCTGAAACCATAAGTGTGTGCTCATTGTGGATCAATACTTTACAATAGTATACAACACAAAGCAAAACTAGTTAGGTTATGCATGCAATTTGTCTGTATGAAAACAATCACCCCCATTTTTAGCTTAACCATTCATCCCTTTATTTCCACTAGTGTTTCCCCCCCCCCCCCCCCCCCCTCTATTGTTTTTACTGACTGCACAATCTTTCCTTGTGTTTGCACCATAGCACACTATGTATTTGGTCTCTATTAGACTAGCCACATGTGCTTTTTAATCCTCATATTCCTCATTAGACCTGGAGCTGGCTGGCTTTTTTCTTTTTCACATCTTTCTCTTACCTCCTCTCTTCAGTGCACTACCACACACCCCCTCATTTTCTCCTCCTCTCTTCCTATTCCCCTATTTTTTATTATTCCTAAAAAATAGTATCCTCATGATTTTATTAGACATTACAGCACACGTGCCACCTAATGGCCTACATATGATCTGAAGTCAAATTACCCATGAAGCAGTGTGGTAACATTTGTTAAAAGGAATAGTTCACCGCATCCCTAGCTAATTCTTATCTGCATAGATGTTTCAATAAAACAATCTAGAATATTCTAAAATGAAGATATATACAAATTGTAATATGCAAGTTCTCAGAGTGTATAAAAATAAAATTATACAGTAATTATAATAAGCAGATTCTCAGAGTTGGATATAAAATAGTATATGAATTTTATTGTGAATAAAAACCATGAATAATAAAAATAAAATAAGGAATTCCTTTAAGAAATAAGTACCGGTATAGAGGACTCTAAAACATACAACATGTAAACAATACAAGACAAACAAACAAGGAAAGTTTTTCTCCTGTGGGTACACTGACAAGCGATTTACCCCACTAGGAATAATAGAGATTTGCAGGGCTGTGATGGTGTTCACTTAATGCCAACCAGTGTCCTTATAAGATTAACTCTCTGGTTTCCAGCTGGGATAGCTAAGTCCAAAAACCCTTAATAAACTGGATAAAGTCACTCACGCTGCTCAATAGCTGAGGTTATCTTCCTTATATTCTCAGTCCTTTGGTTAGTATCACTGTCTCTGCTCCTAATCATGCATTGATTTTTAGCACAGGAGCGCTGACTGAAAAGAGGTATTAATTGTTCCTACCGTTATACGGTGGGGAAATGAGGGTCCTATTCGGAGTGTGGTTTCCCAGTCCCCGAGGTGTCCGTGGTGGCGGTGGTGTTCGTCTGCCGGCAGACGTCCCGACAACCCGTACTTACTTCCGGGTGGCTATGTGAAGCGGCTCTGGCAGCTTGCTTCTAGACGGCTGTACGGAGCGGGATCCGTTACTCCACGATCGACCCGTTTCACCTTACACAGAAGGCTTTGTCAGGATTGTGGAATAATGGATTAGACAAACCAACGCTATTTAAATGCTTTCCACGGGCTCCATTATACTTCCGCCCTCAATACAAATGGAATTACTGGCATCCTTGCCCTTAGTGCATCATATATATTAATAAATAACGAAATAGACATAAAAGACCATACACAACAGACACAAAAACACAAAAAAGCACGCATCTACATGGATAATACATATTAAAAATTATTATAAATATTACTGGTATCTATATATATATATATCTAAACAACAATAACCCAAACTCGCGCTATATAGGATTTGGCAGCACCTCATAAGAAAGTCTCCCTGCTAGTGGGAGATATACAAAGATAATGGATAAAAGTATTCAGAGGGCGCACTATGACTTCAACTCCAAATATTGGAAACCAGCATGAACCGAATAACAATATTTTTTAATCAAACATTAAAACATTAAAAACATTAAAATCATACAGAAGTATAATAGTTCATAAGCACATTATTCATTTGTACATGTGTGCACTTCATAAATACTATCATAAACAAGTATTTATGAAGTGTCACACATGTACAAATAAATAATGTGCTTATGAACTATTATACTTCTGTATGATTTTAATGTTTTTAATGTTTGATTAAAAAATATTGTTATTCGGTTCATGCTGGTTTCCAATATTTGGAGTTGAAGTCATAGTGCGCCCTCTGAATACTTTTATCCACTATATATATATATATATATATATATATATATATATACACACTCATTGAATTAAATTTATTAATAATGCTATATCTTTAGATTAATTATTAGTTCATTTACTTCTTATATCTGCTGCGATGCATGTAGTACAAAAAGGGATTTATTTGAAAAACAAGAGATTTTATATAACCAATGGCAGTAGAAAATGTGTAAATAACACAGAGACACACGTCTATAAATATAAGACATATTTAAAAATGTATTATAAATATTACTGATATGTATAATGATATCTTATATAAATACACATTAAATTAGGGAAAATTAATTTATTGATAGTGCTATACCTTTAATTATACTCGATTAATAATTAATTAATTTGCTTCTAATATCCGTACCAAAGAGATTTATTTAATAAAGGCGAGAGATTTTATCTATCACGAATGGCAGTAGAAAGCATGTAGTTTTTTTGTATAGGTTAAAAATATATAAGTTAAGTACCGGATGTGCGTGAATAATAGAGAGGACCACATGATAGACAGATTGATAAAATATAAAGACATGATCTTAGGGTGGGTACAGGGGTGGTTTTAAACCCTTATTTCGGATATTGTTTATGGCTATTTGTTTTTATCTTAGAAAGGGTATAATTTCCATATCCAGGTTAAGTCCCCTAGGCGCCATAGTACCCATTCCATATATCATCCTTGTCTATTCTTTTGAGAGGATATCTTCCATATTTCCACCCCTCAGGGGTCTTCTGATCTGCTGCAGTCCAATAAATTGCAAAAGTCCTTGATCCGAATTGTGTGCTTCTTTAAAATGTATCGGTACACTATGATTTGTGCGTTCGTTCTTAACATTACATAAATGTTCTTGTATCCGGATGTGTAATTTTCTCTTTGTTTTGCCAATATACTGTAGGCCGCATGGACACCACAGCATATATATGACTCCAGAGGTATGGCAACTCAATCTCTCCGTGATAGTAAACACTTTCTCATTGGATTTGGATGTGATAGTCCTGGCTGTTCTTGTTGAGTTCTGTCTAGTTTTCTTACAGGTTGTACAGATACCACAACGTGAGAACCCCTGATTATTCAATATTTTCTCTGTTTTCATTGTCGAAAGTTGACTCCTAACCAGAGAAGTCTTAAGGGTGGGTGCTCTTCTGTATACCAAACGAGGGCGAGAAGGAATTTCATCTTTAAGGTCCTCAACCGTCTTTAAGATATGCCAATGGCGCCGGAGAATGTTTTCCAAAAGTTTACTTTGAGTTGAGTAGTCAGATATGAAGACCACATCTTTTGGGCCTTCTACTTGTTTGACCTTATATTTGAAAAGGTCATCTCTCTCCATTCTGCTGATTTTCTCTTTCTCTTTTTCAAGGTTTATCACATTGTAATGTTTCGCCTGAAGTTGTCCAACATAATTGACGACTGTTGTTCAAAATCAATTGGTCTGGAGCAATTTCTCTTTACTCTTTTGAATTGCCCCCCAGGGATGTTGAATATCCAATTCTTATGATGGTTGCTCCGTGCACTCAAATAACTATTGCAATCTGTTGGTTTTGTATATGTCCTTGTCTCCAATTTTTTCTCGTAAAAAAAAAATGGATAAGTCTAAGAAGTTGATAGATGTTCTACTTGTATTATGTGTAAATTCTAGATTAATGTAATTTTCATTCAATTGGTTCAGGAATGTGTCCAGATCTTCCTGTGTACCTTTCCAGGCAATTATTATATCGTCAATAAGTCTTGCCCACAGTTTAAGGTTCTTTTCTATGGAGGTGTTATTGCAGATTGTATTTCTCTCCCATTCTGCTAAAAACAGGTTTGCATAAGATGGCGCGAATTTGCTGCCCATAGCAGTTCCTTTTATCTGCACGTAAAAGTCACCGCCAAATTGGAAATGATTGTGCTGTAGTATAAAGAACATCGATTGCACCAGAAACTGTATTTGTTCATTTTTAAGGCTGGTGTCCTCCTCCAATCTTTTCTTGACATGTCTGCATCCATCTTCATGTTGTATGCACGTATATAACGACTTGATGTCACAGGTGGCCAGTATTAAGTCTTCTTCCCATTCTATTTCTTTCATCATATTTATTATATGTGTAGTATCTTTTAGATAGCTTCTCTGTTTGACCACTGCTGGTTGTAAGTATTTATCCACATAACCTGAGAGGTTAGATGTTAAAGATCCTATGCCTGCAATAATGGGTCTTCCAGGTGGGTTCTTCATATCCTTGTGGATCTTTGGTAGATGGTAAAAGACCGGCGTAATTGGATTCTTTTGGTTCAGAAACTCAAACTCTTTCTTATCTAAGATGCCACTTTCTAAACCTTCCTTCAGTAGAGTTGTCAATTTTTCTGTAAATCTAATTGTTGGGTTTGTTTTCAACCTCTGATATGTAGTTTCGTCTTTTAATTGATTCATAGCCTCATTCACAAACATCATCTTGTCCATGATTACTATTCCTCCACCCTTGTCGGCTGGTTTGATGACTAATTCAGGATTTTTACTGAGTGATTTTAAAGCTTCTTTTTCCTCTTTGGTGATATTCCATTTACTCCTTGGTATTTCTGTTGACATACTTTCTATGTCCATTTCTACTATTTTCTGGAAAGTTTTGATTGAATGACTTTTAAGGTGTTGTGGATAAAATGTGGAGGGTTCTTTCAATCCTGAATGTACGTACATATCTTCATTTTGTTCTGTTTTACGTCCTATTTGGTGGGTCTTATGGAATTTTTTCAAAGTTAATTTTCTATTGAATTTTTGCAGGTCAATGAAGGTATTGAATTTGTTAAGTTTATTGGTGGTGGCAAACTTCAACCCTTTTTGTAGGATCTTTATTTCTGTGTTGGTACGTTCATGACTGCTCAGGTTGAAGATGCCTTCTGTTGACGTCTTTTTTCGTTTTTCTTTCTCTTGTTGTTGTTCTTTTTTGTATTTGTTTCTAGTCCCTCCCCGCTTTCCTCGCTTATACTTGTACTTCGCTGTCTTCTTTTTCTCTTCCCCTTGCCCTGTTTCGATGATAGTCGCTTTGGTATTGCTCCTTGTTCCATTAAAAAGTGTTCCTTGTAGGCCATGTCTAAAAAAGCATCCATATAGTCATCAGGATCTTCATACTCCTCATCATCTTTTTCCTCTCTTGGCCTTCTTATATTTGTTGGATGTTCTAATTTTGCTGTAAGTCTATTCATCAAGGTGTTTGCTGACACATTGATCTCTTCTTGTATATCCTGTTTTCCTTGATTGAAGCTTCGTCTGAGGGTCTGTTCATCTGGATAACGTGCTGACATGGTCTTTTCTTCTTCCCTCCAGTTCTTCTTCTTTCTTTTTTCATCAAAGTACCTACTTTGTGTAGGGTATGTCGTATTCCTGTACGTGTTGTAGTTGTTTCTTTGTGTTCCAAATTGGTTCTGCTGGACTCTGTCCGTAATCTTCCGACTATCTCTGGTCATTCCATTCTGTCTCCCATATGGTGAATGTTCCTGTCGATTCCGATCCGGTCTTCTTGATTCGTTTTCTATCTCATATCTGTTGGTTCTTGATGTATAATATCTCTGTTTGCCTTGTTCCTCTCTATTTGGATATAATACAGAATCTCTTTTCCAATTTCTATAATCGTACTGATAATCCTCTAGGTCCCTATTAAATTTTTGTTTCTTCTGTTCAATAGTTTCTTCCTCAATCCTTCTTATTTTATTTTTTGTCAGGGAGTCTAATTTCTTAAAGTCTTCCAGATTTTTCAGGGGCTCTATTCTCTTTCTGATTTTTTCAATACTTTCTTCAATTTTTTTCAGGGAAAGTTCTCTATCCTCTATAATTAACTTCATAAGACTGTTGGAACAGGAATCAAGTGCTGCGTTCCACCTATCCAAAAATGTATTATCATTTGACAAAAAGGTTGGTTTTTTCAAAAGACGTAAACCCCTTGGGATCATCTTCTGATCCAGGTATTTACTCAGGGTAGTGCTTTCCCACCATTGTTTTACCTCTGTTATTTCCAATTTTTCCAATGTTAGGTATAGTGTGCAGAAATTTTCTTCTGATACCGGTGCTGTTTGTATTTTACTGCCTCTGCAGGTACTGAATGTTTCCAAATGTTTATACCTCTCTTCCCTGTTAATAGTGCAGAAGTTCCCAAACGCAGTCCTCAGGTTTTAATTATATCCATGCTAGGACACAGGTGACTTTAGTACCTTAGTCAATTTAATTTAACCGTCTATGCTGAGCCATGGATTTAATTAAAACCTGGACCACTGTTGTGCGTTGAGGACCGCATTTGGGAACCTCTGCTCTAGCAAATGTGCCAGCGAGTACAAAGTGGAAACCACCAAAAATACATTAAGAAAAAATAATTCTGGGGGGGAGTGGCCAAGGTGGACATGGAGTAGCACACAGGCTGTGTAGCTCTCCAGCTCAATTATCCGGCTAACAGATCCTGTGTCTCCCCCTGGGGCCACAAATAACCCCAGTACCTGCTTTTATGTGTGAAGGGACCTCTGTGCCACCTTGGGACCCGTCTGACTCTCTCCTCCTGTTGCCGGCCTGAAAGTGTGTGCGGGGCTCCGGAGCTTGCCGGATCACGTGGGACGCCACTCTCCTGCTTCTCTGCGCTGGGGACTGTGACCGGCCACCGCACTGCACCCTGCCCGTACCCGATCCTGCCGGAGCCGCCATGTAGAGCCGAGGTGCGGGAGGCTCCATTACACGCACTGCCCGGCTCTGCCTGTGCCCGGAGACTGACCTCGGGAGTCCCCGTTGCTGCGCTGCCACGTGTGCCGCCAATCTCCTTCCTCCCTGCTGCGGCCCCTGCCTCTCGGCTCCGGCTCCCTACCAACCTACTGGGGCTTCTCATATTACTGGGGCAACGGGGCACAGCTTGGTGGGCTGTACATATATTAACTTGCTCCTGCTGGACTGTTTTGCCTCTTATGAGACCTGCTGGATGGTATTAACCCTTGGATGGCCTACTTGTTACAGCCTTACAGCTCCACACTCTGTACTCCCCTGTGGCTCAGGTTGGCGGGCTGCATCTGGACATATCCCATCCACTAAGTGCTGTGTGTGACTCCCCTACTGGGGGATAACCTGTTAAACCATATATTCTGGAATGCAGTGGGAGGCGCCTTTTTATTGTATCTTCTCTGTGCTTGGTGGGCATTTTGACTGTAATCTCTCCGCCATTCTACGTGCACTAGTGATCTTCGTTTATCTGTTGGTCTCCTGCGGATCGTGTCACGCAACTGGACGGTTTTGATATACTATATTTCTCTGATTCCCGCCATCAGCTTGGCTATGATGGTCAGACAGCATCAAAATGCTGCAGCTGCAGCGAAGTTAGAGAAATATGCCAGAAACCCTCCGGCACGGACCCAACGAAGGGGGGAGGCACAATCGGCCTCGCCGCCGCCATCACCTTCTAATAGCTCCTCATTTGTGGAGGCTACGGATGTTGCTTTGCAGAAAGTGCTGGACATGGTCACTGCCAGTGAAACCCGCTTGGCCAACAGGATTGGTCAGGTCCAGGCGGACTTATCTATTATACACCAGGACCTTCAGCAGGTGCGGGAGAGGGTCGGTGAAGTTGTAACGCGCATCTCCACACTGGAGGACACGGTTTCGCCACTTGGTGGACGTACTACAGCTCTGGAATCCCAGATGTCGGAGGTACATTAAAAGATGACGGATATAGAGGGAAGACTGAGACGGAACAATATCCGCTTCGTCGGCCTACCTGAAAAAGAGGAGGGTGCCTCTCCTGAAAAATTTCTTGAAAACTGGCTGATAAATGCGTTTGGAGCGGAGGAGTTCACCTCACATTTTGCAGTGGAGCGTGCTCATAGAGTCCCGATGCATCCATTACCTCCAGGAGCGCCGCCCCACACATTCATTGCCAAACTCCTCCACTACCGTGATCAGGAGGTTATTCTGAAATTAGCCCGCACTAAGGGTCTCCTCAAATGGAACGGATCCCCGATTTCTGTCTTTCCGGACTTTGCTATTGACGATCAGAAAGATAGAGCTCTATTTCTCCCAGTGAAGAGGAGGCTCCGGGAACTGAATATCCCTTATGCCATGCTTTTCCCGTCTAAACTGCAAGTGGTTTCGGACGGAGAAACTAAATTCTTCATGACTCCCTGTGAAGCCTCAGTTTGGCTAGACAGACGCTTTCCGGCACGGCGGGCGTTGGCTGCTGATTGAACCCTTCTTCATGACTCCCCGCGAAGCATCAGTCTGGCTAGACAGACACTTTCCGGCTCGGTGGGCGTTAGCCGCTGATTGAACTCCTGCACTCAGTTTCTCTACTAGCAAGTATACTGCTTCTTGACTACCTGTCGTGTCATATATGAAGGTGGTCTCGGGAGGGGGGGGTCCATGTTGGTGTTTTTTGTTGAGTTGCTTTGCCGGGTCTACAAAGGCTTAATAGCTTGTAGCTTAATACAGGATATCGTTGGGGTCATGTGGCCACATGTAGACGGGGAGAGTACTAATTGATACTCCTGTACTGCTGTTATGTTCTATATTATGGGTGTTTGTTCTGCTGCATAGTCCCAGAAATCCTATTCAGTTGGGGTTGTTGCAGTGGCCTAGGGGGGGATTTGAACTAAGCTGGGAGTTTCTCCTGCCTTAAGGTCATTCAATTCTTGGCCCCTTTTTGGATAGTGGATTTTGTTTTTGTTTTTTATTAGAAGAATATGTAAAGGTATTTTCTGCCTTAGTTATTACTGTTAGTATTTAGGGAGTTTTGTTCGTTAGGGAACCAGGTATGCTGCAAGTTTTACGTGGTATGCGGGGTGGGAGTTATTTTAGGATATTGTTATTGTTTTGTTTCCATTTCTTGATGTGCAATGCGCTTGTTCCTGATATGCTTGTGTCACAAATGCTAACGGTCTTATTTTCCTTTATGTGTGCTGGAGTTGGCTGGTCGCGGGTACTCTGCTTTATTAAAATGATGCTTTGCTATGCCTTTGGTTAGATTTCTGTCGTGGAATGTGCGGGGGATCAACGACAAAATCAAGCGCTCCCTAGTACTTCGACAGATCAAGCATTATGCATCGGATATAACCGGCTTGATGGAAACTCACTTAGGGGGTACTAAAATTATGTCTCTTAAAAGGCCGTGGGTGGGCTGGGCTTTCCATTCCGTGCATACCACAGCATCCCGGGGAGTGTTGATCCTAATTAAGAAATCTGTTCCCTTCTCGCTTGATAATGTGCAAACGGATCAATGGGGTAAATGTGTTTCTAAAAGGTAAAATTAATTCCGTCCCCCTATTGTTGCTGGCTATATATGTGCCCCCTCCATACTCGCACGACGTGCTTAAAAAAGGCGTCTGCTTTTATGGCTACATCCCCTGGGGTAGCCGTTATCTGTATGGGTGACTTTAATAATGTTTTAAATTATGAGCTGGATAGGTTGTCTGCGGCATCCTCCAACCCACAGCCAAAGCGGTCTCCGTTTGCAGACACAGTCTCTGAGCTGGGTTTGGTTGATCCCTGGAGATTAAAGTACCCCAATTTGAGGCAATATTCGTGTTTTTCACACTCTCCTCCTTTTCTAGGATAGACATGGCCCTCATTTCCCGGGAGCTTTTGCCTAAAGTTCATAATGTTAAATATGAGACATGGGGTATTTCGGATCACTCCCCTATATCGCTACATATTGACTTAGACTGTCAGCGGGGACAAGCAGTGTGGCGATTTAACTCTCTCTGGCTGACGCATATGGGTGAGGGATCAGAACTGGAGGCTAGCTGGTTAGAATTTTTTGCTTTGCATAAAGACACCCCCGATGTGTCTCTGCTCTGGGACACCTTTAAGGCTTTTCTGAGAGGGACTTTGATCAAGAGGGTGGGAAGTCTTAAATCCTCCTTTAGAAAACATGAAGCTGAGTTGGAGGCCCGGGTTGATGCTTCAGAGTTGGTATATTTGCAGGATGGCTTGAAAACCTCCAAGCTGGATTGGCTCCATGCTAGGGATAAATGGAAGTAATATCTGTGGGGGAAAACCCAACACAGACTTCTCTTCTCCTCGCATGTCCACTATTCTACTGGGGACAGACCAAGCTCTTATTTGGCTAATCTTGCAAGAGAAGATCGATCCTCTCATACAGTAGAGGAGGTTTTGAATTCGGCCGGGACGGTGCTGGACCGTACCCCCCAGATTGTAGCGGAATTTGTTTCATACTATCAGACACTGTATAGTTCCAAATTGACCTGTTCCCCGATAGAACTGTGTGATTATTTAAATGGAATTCAACTGCCCTGTATTTCCAGTGAAGCCAGAGCGCTTCTAGATGCTCCTTTATCATTGGAGGAGATTGAAGCAGCGATCTCTGCTTCCCCTGATGATAAGGCCTCAGGCCTTGATGGCATTCCATCGGAATTGTATAAGAAACACGCTAAATGTTTTGCCCCACAATTGCTTACCTTATTTAAAACAATCTTTGCCCAAAACGTGCTTCCCCGTTTGCGCATAAACGTGCGTCTATGGCGGAGGCATTAATCATAGTGGTTCCTAAACCAGATAAAGACCCCAAGAGGGTTGAGTCTTACCTTCTTATCTACCTGCTGCCCACGGATATTAAAGTCCTGGCCAAAGTTCTGGCCTCCAGGCCTAATCAGGCTATAACTCAAATTATTCACCCTGACCAAACGGGCTTTATGCCTGGTAAGTCCACTGCTGTTAATTTAAGACGTCTATTCACTCATTTCCAGGTTTCTCGGAGGGAGGCCTGCTCTTCCGTTGTAGCCTCATTAGATGCCGCAAAGGCCTTTGACTCAGTGGAGTGGGCCTTCCTATGGGAAACTAGGAGTAGATTTGGCCTGGGCCCCAACTTTATCACCTATGTTAAATTACTGTATTCCCTGCCTATGGCCAGAGTCTCCGTGAACGGGTATGTGTCCCACTGCTTCCCCCTGTCTAGGGAACGAGACAAGGCTGCCCTCTGTCCCCAACCCTGTTCGCCATTGCTATTGAGCCTCTGGCATGTTTAGTTAGAGCTGCTGTAGATATTGTGGGTATTAGGGTGGGTGCAAGAGAGGACAGAATAGCATTATACGCTGATGACCTTTTATTATTTGTTGATGATTATGTTTCCTCTATGCCTAAACTCCTTGATTTGATAACTACCTACGGACGCTTCTCTGGGCTCAAAATTAACTGGGATAAGTCCACCATTACTCCACTTAGGGGCCCTATTCCGTTAGCCCCATTGATCCATACCCCGCTTAAATGGGTAGATTCCTTCAAATACCTGGGCATATGGGTGTCGAATGATCCCTGTACCTACGTTTCTCTTAATATTATGCCGCAAATTGTGTATCTTCGCACAAAGGTCAAGGTCTGGGGGACTTTGCCTCTGACGGTAACTGGTAGGGTCAACTTGGTGAAAATGGTGTATTTGCGTAAGCTTTACGTCCTCCAGCAATCCCCTATATATATTGGCTTAAAATTATTCAGACAGATTGATAATCTGCTATCTTCCTTGATCTGGGCCAGCAGGAGAGCACAGTTGTAGCTTGACATCTTGGCCAAGGTATAGACCCAGATACTCCTTTGGACAATGTCCTTGGTTTCCCAGAATTGGCCTCGCTGCAACCTGGGGCGGTTTGGGGGAGATGGGGTGTGACATCCCTGGGACACTTGTATAATGACGATATATTGAAATCCTTCCAGCAGCTCCAACAGGACTATAATATACCCTCTTCTGATTTCTACCATTACCTGCAATTGAGACATGCGATTAACGCACAGTTTCCCTATACCCCTCCAATGATTATCGACTCTCCAGTTAAGTCCCTTTTACAAAACTTGGGGAATGGACATTTGGTATCCAATATCTATATAACTATACTTCGGCCTCACTACTCTGACCCGCTATCCCTTCTTAGGACTAAGTGGGAATCTGACCTGGATTCAATTTCTGATGAGATATGGGAGGGTGCTCCAGGCTCCCCACGACTATCCACCACTAGATATCAACAAATCCAACTATTTATTATACACAGAGTATATATGACACCAGTGCGATTGTGCCGTATGGGGGGTACTCACTCCACCAGATGTCCTAAATGTGACAATTTAGATGCAGATTTCTGGCACATTCTCTGGCTTTACCCTAAAATGGCTATATTCTGGTCTGGTGTTATCAACGCCCTGATGTCGACTGGAATCCCAGCTTCTATATGTTCCCCGGTGACATGTGTGTTATCAGCTATGAAGGAGGATGCCCTGGATCCTTCTGCAAAACGATATGTAATTAATCTTTGTGGCCTGGCTAAGGTGTGTATAGCCAGACTCTGGTTAGCTAAAGACGCTCCCACATTACAGTCCTGGGTCTCACTTGTTAATGAGAAATATGTATATTTAGCCAGGAAAGCAAGGAAAAAATATCAAAACCTGTGGGGTAGATGGCTTGAGTCCCCGCAATCACTGTACCACAGTGCTTGAGCGCCTGCCACTGTGTGTCCGATTTCTAGGTGTATAGAAGATTAGGACATCTGCCAGGTGGCCTGAGTGAAACTATCAGAAATAGATCTGCACCGGGAGAGCTGTCTCTCCTTCCTATGTGTCGTCTTTATGGGCGCCTGCGGCCAGCCACTCCCCCACACGCATTTTATGTTGTGATGCTTAACCTTGTTTTTTTTTTGTCATAAGCGATTTTATGTAATGTATCTGATTAATATTTGACGATCTGTGACACTTCTCCGAATCTATAGATGCATGGTTTTGGAATTTAAGCCTGCATATCTCAAATGCTATATTTGATACTAGTTAGAGTTGGGAATCTGCGTATTCCCTTGAGTTGAGAAATGTTTACGACTACTGTTGTTTTTTTTGTTTTTACTTTTATTTGTTTTTTGCGAAACTGAAAAACAATAAAAAAAAAGTATTGGATTTAAAAAATAAAAATAAGATTTTACTCACCGGTAAATCTATTTCTCGTAGTCCGTAGTGGATGCTGGGGACTCCGTAAGGACGATGGGGAATAGACGGGCTCCGCAGGAGACTGGGCACTCTAAGAAATAATTAGTACTACTGGTGTGCACTGGCTCCTCCCTCTCTGCCCCTCCTCCAGACCTCAGTTAAGGAAACTGTGCCCGGAAGAGCTGACATTACAAGGAAAGGATTTTGGAATCCAGGGTAAGACTCATACCAGCCACACCAATCACACCGTATAACTTGTGATAACATACCCAGTCAACAGTATGAAAAACAACAGAGCATCAGACAACCTGATGCAACATAACATAACCCTTATTTAAGCAATAACTATATACAAGTATTGCAGAGGAAGTCCGCACTTGGGACAGGCGCCCAGCATCCACTACGGACTACGAGAAATAGATTTACCGGTGAGTAAAATCTTATTTTCTGTAACGTCCTAGTGGATGCTGGGGACTTCGTAAGGACCATGGGGATTATACCAAAGCTCCCAAACGGGCGGGAGAGTGCGGATGACTCTGCAGCACCGAATGGGCAAACACAAGGTCCTCCTCAGCCAGGGTATCAAACTTGTAGAATTTTGCAAAAGTGTTTGAACCCGACCAAGTAGCTGCTCGGCAAAGCTGTAATGCCGAGACCCCTCGGGCAGCCGCCCAAGAAAAGCCCACTTTCCTTGTTGAATGGGCTTTTACGGATTTTGGATGCGGCAATCCAGCCGCAGAATGAGCTTGCTGAATCGTGCTACAGATCCAGCGAGCAATAGTTTGCTTTGAAGCAGGAGCACCCAGCTTGTTGGATGCATACAGGATAAACAGCGAGTCAGTTTTCCTGACTCCAGCCGTTCTGGCTACATAAATCTTCAAAGCCCTGATTACATCAAGTAACTTGGAATCCTCCAAGTCACGAGTAGCCGCAGGCACCACAATAGGTTGGTTCAAATGAAAAGATGACACCACCTTCGGCAGAAATTGCGGACGAGTCCGTAATTCTGCCCTGTCCATATGGAAAACCAGATAGGGGCTTTTACATGACAAAGCCGCCAATTCTGACACACGCCTAGCCGAAGCTAAGGCCAATAGCATGACCACTTTCCACGTGAGATACTTTAGCTCCACGGTCTTAAGTGGCTCAAACCAGTGAGATTTCAGGAAACTCAACACCACGTTAAGATCCCAAGGTGCCACTGGTGGCACAAAAGGGGGCTGAATATGCAGCACTCCCTTTACAAACGTCTGAACCTCAGGAAGTGAAGCCAGTTCCTTTTGAAAGAAAATGGATAGGGCCGAAATCTGGACCTTTATAGATCCTAATTTTAAGCCCATAGTCACTCCTGACTGTAGGAAGTGTAGGAACCGACCTAGCTGGAATTCCTCTGTAGGGGCCTTCTTGGCCTCACACCAAGCAACATATTTTCGCCATATACGGTGATAATGTTTTGCTGTCACGTCCTTCCTAGCCTATATCAGCGTAGGAATAACTTCATCCGGAATGCCTTTTTCCGCTAGGATCCGGCGTTCAACCGCCATGCCGTCAAACGCAGCCACGGCAAGTCTTGGAACAGACAGGGCCCCTGTTGCAACAGATCCTGTCTGAGGGGCAGAGGCCACGGGTCCTCTGTGAGCATTTCTTGCAGTTCCGGGTACCAAGTCCTTCTTGGCCAATCCGGAACAATGAGTATTGTTCTCACTCCTCTTTTTCTTATGATTCTCAGCACCTTGGGTATGTGAGGAAGAGGAGGAAATACATAGACCGACTGGAACACCCACGGTGTTACTAAAGCGTCCACAGTTATCGCCTGAGGGTCTCTTGACCTGGCGCAACACTTTTGTAGCTTTTTGTTGAGGCGGGATGCCATCATGTCCACCTGTGGCAGTTCCCATCGATTTGTAATCTGAGTGAAGACTTCCTGATGAAGTCCCCACTCTCCCGGGTGGAGGTCGTGCCTGCTGAGGAAGTCTGCTTCCCAGTTGTCCACTCCCGGAATGAACACTGCTGACAGTGCTTGCACGTGATTCTCCGCCCAACGAAGAATTCTGGTGGCTTCCGCCATCGCCACCCTGCTTCTTGTGCCGCCCTGGCGGTTTACATGAGCCACTGCGGTGATGTTGTCTGACTGAATCAGCACCGGTTGGTTGCGAAGCAGAGGCTCCGCTTGACACAGAGCGTTGTATATGGCCCTTAGTTACAGGATATTTATATGCAGACAAGTCTCCTGACTTGACCACAGCCCTTGGAAGTTTCTTCCCTGAGTGACTGCCCCCCATCCTCGGAGGCTTGCATCCGTGGTCACCAGGACCCAGTCCTGTATGCCGAACCTGCGGCCCTCGAGAAGGTGAGCACTCTGCAGCCACCACAGAAGAGACACCCTGGGGGATAGGGTGAGCAGCCGATGCATTTGAAGATGCGATCCGGACCACTTGTCCAACAGATCCCATTGAAAGATCCTCGCATGGAACCTGCCGAAGGGAATGGCCGCGTATGATGCCACCATCTTTCCCAGGACTCGCGTGCAGTGATGCACCGACACCTGTTTTGGTTTTGAGAGGTCTCTGACCAGAGTCACGAGCTCCTGAGCCTCCTCCGCCGGGAGAAACACCTTCTTCTGGTCCGTGTCCAGAATCATGCCCAGGAAGGGCAGACGCGTCGTAGGAATCGGCTGCGATTTTGGAATATTCAGAATCCAGCCGTGCTGTTGCAACACTTCCTGAGAGTGTGCTACGCTGACCAGCAACTGCTCCCTGGACCTCGCCTTTATGAGGAGATCGTCCAAGTATGGGATAATTGTGATTCCTTGCTTTCGAAGGAGCACCATCATTTCCGCCATTACTTTGGTAAATATTCTCGGAGCCGTGGACAGACCAAACGGCAACGTCTGGAATTGGTAATGACAATCCTGTACCACAAATCTGAGGTACTCCTGATGAGGTGGATAAATGGGGACATGCAGGTAAGCATCCTTTATGTCCAGAGACACCATAAAATCCCCCTCTTCCAGGCTTGCAATGACCGCTCTGAGCGATTCCATCTTGAACTTGAACCTTTTCAGGTAAATGTTCAGGGATTTTAAATTCAAAATGGGTCTGACCGAACCGTCCGGTTTCGGTACCACAAACATTGTGGAATAGTAACCCCTTCCCTGTTGAAGGAGGGGAACCTTTACCACCACCTGCTGAAGATATAATTTGTGAATTGCTGCTAACACTACTTCCCTTTCCATGGGGGAAGCTGGCAGGGCCGATTTGAGGTAACGGTGAGGGGGCATCACCTCGAATTCCAGCTTGTATCCCTGAGACACAATCTGTATAGCCCAGGGATCCACCTGTGAGCGAACCCACTGGTGGCTGAAATGACAGACGCGCCCCCACCGCTCCTGGCTCCACCCGTGGAGCCACAGCGTCATGCGGTGGATTTAGTGGAAGCCGGGGAGGACTTCTGTTCCTGGGAACCAGCTGTGTTGTGCAGCTTCTTTCCTCTGCCCCTGCCAAGAAAGGACGCACCTCGGACTTTCTTGCTTTTCTGTGATCGAAAGGACTGCATTTGGTAATACGGTGCTTTCTTAGGCTGTGAGGAAATATATGGCAAAAAATGTGACTTTCCAGCAGTAGCTGTGGAGACCAGGTCCGAGAGACCCTCCCCAAACAATTCCTCACCCTTGTAAGGTAAAACCTCCATGTGCCTTTTTGAGTCGGCATCACCTGTCCATTGCAGAGTCCACAGGACCCTTCTGGCAGAAATCGACATAGCATTTATTCTAGAACCCAGTAGACTAATGTCTCTTTGAGCATCTCTCATATATAGGACAGCGTCTTTTATATGCCCCAGGGTCAATAATATAGTATCCTTGTCTAAGGTATCAAGTTCCTCAGACAGGGTGTCCGTCCATGCTGCTACAGCACTACACACCCAGGCCGACGCCATCGCCGGCCTCAGTAAGGTACCTGAATGTGTATAAATGGACTTCAGGGTACCCTCCTGCTTTCTATCCGCAGCATCTTTGAGGGTAGCCGTATCCTGTGACGCCAGGGCTAACTTCTTGGATAAGCGTGTTAAAGCTTTGTCCACCCTAGGGCGAGGATTCCCAGCGTAACCTGTCCGTTGGCGGGAAAGGATACGCCATAAGAATCCGTTTGGAAATCTGCAGTTTTTTATCTGGAGATTCCCAAGCCTTTTCACATAACTCATTTAGCTCGTGTGAAGGGGGAAAGGTCACCACCTGCCTCTTTTCCCCATACATATGAACCCTCTTGTCAGGGACTGGGGTTTCCTCTGTGATGTGCAACACATCCTTAATTGCTATAATCATATAACGGATGGATTTAGCCAATTTTGGCTGTAACTTTGCATCATCGTAATAGACACTGGAATCAGAATCCATGTCGGTATCTGTGTCAACAATTTGGGATAGTGGGCGCTTCCGAGACCCTGACGGCCTCTGCGACATAGGATCAGGCACGGGCTGAGACCCTGACTGTCCTGAGGCTTCAGCTTTTTCCAACCTTTTATGCAAGGAATTAACATCATCATTTAAAACCTTCCACATATCCATCCAATCAGGTGTCGGCGCCGTCGGCGGAGACACCACATTCATTTGCTCCCGCTCTGCTTCCACATAGCCTTCCTCGTCAAACATGTCGACACAAGCGTACAGACACACCACACACACAGGGAATGCCCTTTTTGAAGACAGTTCCCCCACAAGGCCCCTTGGAGAGAGAGAGTATGCCAGCACACACCCCAGCGCTATAAACCCAGGAATAACACAGTAACTTAATGTTAACCCAGTAGCTGCTGTTATATTGATTTTTGCACCTAATTATGTGCCCCTCCCCCTCTCTTTTTACCCTCTTCTACCGTGTATCTGCAGGGGAGAGCCTGGGGAGCTTCCTCTCAGCGGAGCTGTGGAGAAAAAATGGCGCTGGTGAGTGCTGAGGAAGAAGCCCCGCCCCCTCGACGGCGGGCTTCTGTCCCGCTTAAATATGTATTTTCTTGGCGGGGGCTCATACATATATACAGTGCCCAACTGTATATATGTTCACTTTTGCCAAAAAGAGGTCCAAATGCTGCCCAGGGCGCCCCCCCTCCCCCCCCCCCCCCCCTGCGCCCTTACAGTGACCGGAGTATATGAGGTGTGTGGGAGCAATGGCGCACAGCTGCAGTGCTGTGCGTTACCTCAGTGAAGACCGGAGTCTTGTGCCGCCGATTTCGAAGTCTTCTTGCTTCTCATACTCACCCGGCTTCTGTCTTCCGGCTCTGCGAGGGGGACGGCGGCGCGGCTCTGGGATCGGACGACGAGGGTGAGATCCTGTGTACGATCCCTCTGGAGCTAATGGTGTCCAGTAGCCTAAGAAGCAGGACCTAGCTTCAGAGAGTAGGGCTGCTTCTCTCCATCGTGGCTGGTTCCACGATGCAGGGAGTCTGTTGCCAGCAGAGCACCCTGAAAATAAAAAACCTAACAAAATACTTTCTCACAGCAAGCTCAGGAGAGCTCACTGAAAAGCACCCAGCTCGTCCGGGCACAGATTCAAACTGAGGTCTGGAGGAGGGACATAAAGGGAGGAGCCAGAGCACACCAGAATCTAAATTCTTTCTTAAAGTGCCCATGTCTCCTGCGGAGCCGTCTATTCCCCATGGTCCTTACGGAGTCCCCAGCATCCACTAGGACATTAGAGAAAGATAATTTAGCTTTAGTTGTCTTTAAGGATAAACCCCCCCCCCCCATCCAAACACTCAAAGGTGTGACATTCCGTATACATCACAGGGATACATTTACTAAGGTAGGAGTTCTATTTAAGATGGGATGTTGCCCATAGCAACCATCCAGATTCTACTTCTAGTTTATCTAGCACCTTCTAGATCAGGGCTGGCCAAACCGGTCCTCGAGATCTACCAACAGTTTATGTTTTCCATGCCTCCTGGAGACCTGTAGAACTGTCAGTTAGGAATGAATGCAGCACATCTTAATTAGTAATGACTACACCTGTGCACTAGCCAGGTGGTCTGGAAAATGTGAACTGTTGGTAGATCTCGAGGACCGGTTTGGCCAGCTCTGTTCTAGATGATACTACCTGGAATCTGATTGGTTGCTATGGGTAACATCCCATCTTAAATAGATCTCCCATCTTAGTAAATTTACCCTATAGAGAGCAGACGGCTCATACACCCTAAAACGTGACTTCAGTGTTATCATTTGACATCATGTTCAATACACAAACCACTGGACACAAATGGATATGGTTTCATTCACTTTTCCGCATACTTTATTTGTTACAAACATACAATTTTTTAAATATATAGATTGTAAAACTCAATTTGCAAAATTCTGTTATTGTAAGGAGTGCTGACAAGCACGAGTTCTGAACCTTATGCTTTTAAAATTGCTTGTTCTCTTAAATGGTTTAAATTCCCCCTGCTTTGTAAAGCTAGTGGTAAATCCAACACTCATCTCCAGCCGGTAGCGCTGGATTCTTTATCAGGGAATCGCAATAGGGACAGAACACTCTCAGCCATCTCCTGGAGGGAAGTCTCATCCAGACAAGGTTTTACAATTCCCACACAAGCCCATAGGAGAGGAATGGTACTAATGGTTACTGTGAAAACCTGGCCTGGCTGCCCCAAGGAGCATTGGGGGGAAAAGCTGAGACTCAAGCTGTGATCAGCAGGCTGAATGGGAGGGTCTGAGGAGTAACTAACATCCGTCTAACCTCAAGAGGAAGACTTACAGATATATTCCACTTGTAGTCGCTAATGGAACAGCGCATTGAGCCGTTTTACTATTTAAAGTGCTTTTAAACAGAAACAAAAAATATACTTTTTCAATATAATTCTTTTTATTAGTGAGCTAAATGTATTTGAAGAAATGTAGATTAAATGCCTACAGCAGAAATGCTTTTTAGAATCTAAATAGGGTAAGCTCTAAATTCTGTGTGCTCAAACTATTAGCACACCGTGGCTACAGGGTTCGCCCCAACATGTGCTACTAACATGTCTCAGCTGATTTGAGCCAGTGCAATAGTCATTATTAATCTGTGCTTTCCTCTTAACCACATAGTGTGTCTGCTACTTCTCTACGATAAAGTCTTGGTGCCAACCAGTTCTAGATTCGTAGTACGATTTATGGAATGGCCTCTAAATAGCCACAGGGGTCTGCACTGTAAACGCTAAAAAAAAAAGTTTTTTTAGTTAGATTCATAGTTCTTAATAAAGCATTTGTCATCCCTAGAAATATGTAACTCAAAGTGTCCCAGTTTTAATGCTAGGAGACCTATTTCTGGTTACCAGCAGACTAAAATTCCGTTATCTTTACACACTAAGGCTCCTCAAGTGACAAGTGAGCATTGGAATTACAGACAAGTACCTCCTCAAATAGCATAAGCACATCTGAACTACAGACAGGAGGTAGGGTTTCCCTTCACAGGGGGGCATTAATGGCAACCAGGTTCATTTCTGCAACGGCATTTAAACCACAGCTCCAAAATAAGACCACAATTATCTAAGCAGCACAACAGTTCTCAATTGAGGGGGCTGGTTATACACAGGTCCTTGGATGTAAAATGACACCCCTATGCAATCGTGGCAATGGGAGATGACACAATATCAGCATCTTCAAACAGAAAACCCTGCATGTCACTAAACAGAAGTGATGCAGGGTTTTCTTGTAGTCATAAGGTCAATTTGCATGTTCATTCATCAATACCAGCGTGGTTAAAATGGACTGAATTGCCGACCCCAATGCAATTCATCTGTCACGGTCAGTTGTGCACTGCTGAAACATTTCTTACACATGCACAATATTCTTTATTTCCCTGTCTGCAAAAATCATTTAAACTGTACATTCTAAACCTTTCTTTACACAATGCTTGGGGACGTGTAAACTAATACACAGCACGTGTGCTTAGCAGCACGGTCTGTAGGGGACTATGTAGGTTAAAGCTGCAAACAAGCTGGTGTTACTGCAGCTTTAACATCTGTATAGCCAAAGAACGCATAGAAGTCTGTAGAATAGGCTGTTTTGTTAAACAGGAGGTTTGCTAAATTAACGCTATTACATTCAATGGAGGAACTGAAGATTTTGACAATCCTGTCAGTTTTACGTGTTTGTCCTAAGGTTTGTCTATTTCCAGTTACCAACCAAGGTGACTCTGGAAAGTTTAAATGGAACAGGTCCCCGGAAGGCAATGTAGCTGAAATGATCACCAGCAGGGGGCAGTAAACTGTGGTAGTTTATAGACTGTCAGAGCAAGAGGGAAATCAACTAAAGTTTATTACTATGGGGTACAGAAGCACATCTGTAAAAGATTCAGATATTCACCCCTCGATTTGGATGCAATACATTTACAGGTAAGGATCTGCAGATTTATACAGGTGCTTATATTATAGACAAGCTGCATAGCACCACAAATCTAGCAGAGCAATTAGCCTGTGACAATAAAAAGTCCTGTAGTTCAAGTGAACGCTCAAGATTAGTGGAAGTGGCCAGTATTACTAGTAGCAACAGCCTATTCCATGAGACCGTCTGCTCTAAGCTTAACAGTAAATGTTATTCATTCAAGATCAATATTGCTTGTGGCTCAATTATCCCATTAGCTGAAAATGGTCTATATTGCACTAAAATTCCCTATGGCAGTAAAAGGGTTAAGCTCAAGTCATTCTTTCTGCACTACAATTGTGTAGTGGGGAAACAAGGACATTAGACAACATCAGCTTCTTCAGTTGTCCTCCTAGTAACTAGACTGTTGAGTAATTGGAATAGGGTGCATGAAACGAGGACAGATCCGCCTATGCTGGAAGTGTCCTTGTTACATAATTCAGGATATCTGCAAATGAGGTTAAAACCCATTAATTGTCCCATAAACAGCTCTGTGCACTCGTACAATGCAATGCTTAGTAGGGGTTGGGACTGTAATCTAATATGGAAGGAAGGGGAGGTCATTCTCCTTTCTAAACAATTGTCATATTCGATAGCTTATTTCTCTATTAGTATATCACTAAATTCAGAGTGAGAGAGGAGAGGGAGGCCTGGGTAGACTTCTACAAACCTCCCCAGTAGGAATAGGACGCACAGGACAACTGGCAGCTCATTGAGCATGTGTGATACATATATATATATGCCCATGACTGGTTTACACAGGGTGCAAATATGAATATAACTTTGGAGCAAGCCACCTCTTGCATTTTTTGTGCAATAGACAAAAAATGTCAAAGGATTTTCTACAAACCCTGCATGGGCTGTAATTTGCTGTTCTAGCTGTGGATGAAGCATGAAGCCTGCTACTAGTAACAGGAAGGAAAATCCACATAAGACTGATACAGCAGGACACACTATACAGCTGCCTTGCAGGTACAAAAATACAGTACAATATACTGATGTGATTAAAACATCAAGAAATACTATTGCTCCCATACAGTTAAAAAAAAAAAAAGTTTGCAACAATTAGATGACATGATAAAAGTGCCGAGATAAACCTAGTTACTGGAAATTAAAACAGCGAGTCTCATCCATGACTTTACAGCAAAGCCATGTCGTACATACAGCGCTGGCAGCCATCTTGGGGGCTGCGTCAACCTTCAATCAACTAAGAGTCAGCGACATCACTGGAACATAAAGTACCCGACTTGGTGATGTCACTAATCCTTAGTGATTTAGCAGACTGAATATAGGTTCAGCCCAGAAGATATCTGCCGTCGCTGCGTAGGGGACAGGTCTGCCAGGTTATCCTTTCCATCTGCCACATGTAAGATCTTTCTATGAACAGAAACGTTCTCCTATCACTGCCAAAGAGGGCTACAGTGACACGCTTGTGCCCAAGACCCTTATAGCAGTGACCAGATCAAACTATTAGGTCAGTATATGAATACATTACTATGCATACCCAATTAATCATGATGTGGTGTGAAAAAATAAAAAAAAAGGCAGCTCACATGAAGATCTAGATTACCTCTATGCATCGGGTACTGCAAGCTGCAAATTAACGGAACACTTCCAGATGCTTTTACAATAGGGATGGTTTTTGTGTACTGTATAACAATATTGTAGCAGCATTGGAAATGGCCGTGGCAATAATTGCACGCCAATATGAAAACTAGTAGGGAGTTCATGATAAATCGCATTTAAAACTACATGTACGCACAAAAGAAAATAAAAATACTGTAATTTCATTTCAACTATTTGGGGACAGAGGAAAATGTGGAAATCCATGCACCTCTGCTCTCAAAAGGTTTATTTCTTGTCAAAACATAAGCAAGGTAGCAATCCAGTATAGTTAAAACCATTTGTAAAGAGTTCATATTAAAATGACAGTGTGGGGGCTAGATACAGGAGCCCCCATCATCTTTACTTGGGGAAGAGACCATCTTGTACGCAGTAAGTTCACGCTGTGATAACTGAATGTAAGAAGCCTGTAGGGTAACAGGCAATATGCTCTTCTCCCCATTACTGACTGTTCACCACCTGGACAGCTTCTTCCTGGCATTGGCCAAGAACATTGTGGAGGCACCACTAACCTCCGAGGTACTGAGAATTGAATGCAGATCTTTTTAATAGTAAAAAGCCTGTTAAGAGAATAACCATGGACCTGAGTTTATCTTATGTGACAATTGTCCGTTTGCATGAACTTAATTTCTTTTTTTTTTTCTTTTTCACTTCCTCAGTGGAAGGGTTTCATTGGGAGATTTCACAGACTTCAGGATGTATGGTTTACTCATTAATTTATGTTTTCAAAACGTTCCCCAATCTGAAGATTTTTCATTTCTTTTTCCTTGTGTCGATAGTGCTGGTATTAAAAGAAAGGTGATTTATGGCAGTCGGAAATTGTCCATGATTGGATTGGCAGGATCAGAGTTCAGTCCTGGTAGGAACGGTAGCTGGTCCTGCCACCAGATACTCTGTGGATGTGACAGCAGTCTGCATGAAATCCAACAAGCTTTCCTTGTGCTTTAGGAAATGGCGGACTTGTTAGGCGTTTGCAGAGCATGGTGGGAACAGAACTGCTGGTCTTTTCTCCTTGGGGTGGCATCACTGCAAGCCCCTTAAAAAACAGATGCAAACTGAAATGGTGGTGAGAGAGGCAAGGAAGAAAGGGGTGAGTGCGTTTCATGACTAGCTCTCATTTACTTTATTCTACCCCAGCCTAAACCCCACCTGCTCCCTATCTTTCAGCTGAATGTTGAAATATATGTATTAAGATAAAGCTATTGAGACTTCAGCATGTGAACAACAGACACATCTGGAAATAGGGGAAGGTGGTCATTTTTAAAAACCTACTCATTCTGGCTTCTGAAGCCTCTGCCTGCTCGTACCACCAAGAATAGTAGAGAGACATGTTAGCTTTGCAGAGTAGCATGTGAGATATCACCTAGCACCAATATAAAACAACGCAGCTCTCTCTATACTGCATCCATAGGAAGGTAGAATACTCCAGGAGTCAGGTCTACATGGTGCTTGAGCCACAGTCCAACCAACCATACTCTAGCCAGTGCCTAGCCATGAAAAAATTGTCAGTTGTACCAAGACCCCAGATGGAGAGATTAGCACCCACTTCGTACCCAAAACTGTATAGGCGGACAGAGTGGTCAAAGCTGACACACTTCTGTGTTTATTTTCAGGGTCTGCACTTAATGATGTGGAAACCAACTCAAGAGACAAACTAGCTTTAAAACCCAGGATTCACATAGAAAAAATGTGAAAAAAATCTATAGATGTTTTATAGACCTCCCCCCTAGCTTTTTCCTTGTAAAAAAAACATTACCACAGTGCAAGTTTCTCCTATTGCCACATTTAGGGCTGGTTCACACACACACACACTAAAAACAAGGCTAGGACATGTGGCATTTTTACCGATTTTCCAAAAGTAATGTGTGAACAAGTTCTGAATGTAGTTTTTGTAACTTTGCTCTGCCTAAAACAAGAGAACAGAGACCTCCTGGTCTCCCATCCTACGTCAGTTTACCTATGGTTTATAACTATTTTGCCCATCTGGATCCCCCGATAGACCTCAACAATGTCCCTGACACCCCAGCTGTGCTACTGTAAATCAGATTAGGGTAGCCTACGGCTCTTCAGCTGCCACGGAACTACAAGTCTCAACATAACCGCAGAGTAATCCACGGCAGCCGCTGACATGACATGCTGAGAATTGTAGTTCCCTGGCAGCAGGAGAACCCCAGGCCGCCCAGTGTGAGTGTGATAACTGCATGTATGTGTGTTACTGACCTCCCCCCCCCACTTTCTCCTCTGCCTCCCTCACTCTATGCTCAGTCGTCGTCCACATCTTCTGTCTCTGAGTCTTCTCCTCCACCACCTGAGCCCAGGCCACCGCCTCTCTCCCCAGGCCCCCGGCGATCGTACAGCTTGTCCCGCTGCCGCTCCTGGATCTCCTTCATCTCCTCGGCATAGCGACAGAAGGCGCCCCCGAACTTGCCCCAGGCCTTGAGGGGCACAGTGATGGAGTTGCGGTAACTGGGCTTCACCTCGCTCACCCGCAGGAACACCCCATACTTGTTGCAGCCCACATCGAAGAAGAATCGCTTGGAGTCCACGGTGATAGACGTGCCCTCTGGGAGCTCTCCATAGAGCCCACCGGCCGCTCCGCCACCACCTCCGGGGCCCAGCCCCGCGCCCAGCTCGTCGTCCTCTCCACCATAATCATCAATGAGCTTGGCCAGGGCGTCGCGGAACTCGATGAGGCCCTGTGCGGGCAGGGCGATGGTCTGTCCGCTCTGCAGCCCAGCTCCTCCTCCGGCTCCGCCACTGAAACCCGGGCCACGGTTGATGGTCTGGCGGATGCGCAGGAAGCGGCCTCGCTGGTTCTCCTTCAGGTCCAGGTAATACTTGCGGTTCTCTCGGACCAGGAACTCACTCTTCAGGGCCCTGCGGGGGCCCCCTGCACCGGCCCCGTCCTCCCCCGAGGACTGTGCAATCTGCTCGGGGCTGCTGGGGCCCAGCTGGGCGTAGTGCTCAATGAAGTCGCCCAGGTAATCGCGGAACTCAGCGGCCACGGCCATGGAGAGAGTCAGCCGGCTCTTGGACCCTCCGGCCCCGACCTCTGCGATCTTGATGAAGCGGCCCTTGGCGTTCTGCTTGACATCCAGGTAGAAGCGCTTGTTCTGGATGTCCAGCCGCTTAGAGGCCAGCTCCTGGGTCTCCTGATCCCGGGACATGTGCTGCTGGAAGCCGCCGGGGCCCCCGCCTCCTCCGCCGCTGCTGCCCCCTCTCTCGCTCCCGCTGTCCCCGTCCGCCATCTTCTTCTTCTCCTCCTCCTCCGCACTCACAGCCGCCTCCTGCACTGACTCCTCTCGGCTTCCGTCAGTCCCTGGCCCCGGGACTCCCTCCTCCTTCTCCCCGCGGGCTGTCCGTCTTTCGGTTACCCGCTCTCTGCCACTCCTCACCCTCCTCCGCACTGCTCGCCCCTCTTCTTCCCTCTCGTTCTCTCTGCCTCAGCTTCAACCTCTCCGCCTCTTCCTGTTGGCGTCCTGCGCAGCTACGACGGACTGCGGGAACCCGGCCCGAGGCTGCCGCCGCCATCTTGACTGAGGGCATGACATCCTGCAAAAAGAATAAATCAAATCAAAATAAAATGGATCGACGTAGTGTATAGATATTATTATTTCGCCCCCTTGCGTGCCATGAAATTTACGAACACCGTAAAATCCTCCTCATAGTTATTGTTAGACTGAACATATACAATTACATATTCCCTCTTCTTCGAATTTGAGGTTTTTACGTGATGCAGAATTTGGGAGGAGGAGGAAGGGAAATGTCCTAGAAAATCAGGGACACCTGAAAAGCATGGCGCTGTATATTTTCTGAAAGAGTCAGTCTCAGTCAAGGGAGATTATTTACTCACTATTGCAAATATAAATTAGCCCATGGAACCAATCAGCAATCAGTTTTGATGTGCAATCTAGACAGACAGAATAAATAAATAATTGGTTGCTATGTGGTTTTACCTTATTTAGATAATGACCCCGATCAGCTGATTCTGGATTCATACATTCCTCTGTACAAAAGTACAGACCATTGCAATGCAATATCTACCAATTTGACCTATTCATTTTGTACCACAGAAATGTCACACTGTTTTTTTTTCTCTCTGTGTGATACCTGTGTGGAATATTGGCCCTCATTCCGAGTTGTTCGCTCGGTATTTTTCATCGCATCGCAGAGAAAATCCGCTTAGTGCGCATGCGCAATGTTCGCACTGCGACTGCGCCAAGTAACTATACTATGAAGAAAGTATTTTTACTCACGGCTTTTTCTTCGCTCCGGCGATCGTAATGTGATTGACAGGAAATGGGTGTTACTGGGCGGAAACACGGCGTTTCAGGGGCGTGTGGATGAAAACGCTACCGTTTCCGGAAAAAACGCAGGAGTGGCCGGAGAAACGGTGGGAGTGCCTGGGCGAACGCTGGGTGTGTTTGTGACGTCAACCAGGAACGACAAGCACTGAAATGATCGCACAGGCAGAGTAAGTCTGAAGCTACTCTGAAACTGCTAAGTAGTTAGTAATCGCAATATTGCGAATACATCGGTCGCAATTTTAAGTAGCTAAGATTCACTCCCAGTAGGCGGCGGCTTAGCGTGTGTAACTCTGCTAAATTCGCCTTGCGACCGATCAACTCGGAATGAGGGCCATTGTCTTTTTGATTGGGGGGAGCCTTCCAGACTCCCGAGAGTATTTAATTTTTCTGTAAATGCCACTTACCTGTCAGCGTAGTGGGATAGGATGTGCAAATGACATACCCCAGCTTAGTGGACTCTGGCCCTCATTCCGAGTTGTTTGCTCGCTAG